>NC_133411.1:107147500-107772500 GCF_049350105.2 Macaca mulatta | reverse complement strand
AGCTTAATCTCTCCCACTCTAGGTTCCCACATCGCCCCTAATCCCTCTTAAAGCAGCCCTGAGAAACATTGCCTGTTACCTCTCCAAACAACCCCCCAAAATTTTCACCATCCCAATGCTTTACCACTATTTTGTTTTATTTTTCTTATTAATATAAGAAGACAGGAATGTCATGCCTCTGAGCCCAAGCTAAGCCATCATATCCCTTGTGACCTGCATGCATACATCCAGATGGCCTGAAGCAACTGAAGATACACAAAAGAAGTGAAAATAGCCTTAATTGATGACATTCCACCATTGTGATTGGTTTCTTCCCCACCCTAACTGATCAATGTACTTTGTCATCTCCCCCACCCTTAAGAAGGTTCTTTGTGATTCTCTCCACCCTTGAGAATGTACTTTGTGAGATCCACCCCCAGCCCGCAAAACATTGCTCCTAACTCCACTGCCTATCCCAAAACTTATAAGAACTAATGATAATCCACCACCCTTCGCTGACTCTCTTTTCGGACTCAGCCTGCCTGCACCCAGGTAAAATAAACAGCCTTGTAGTTCACACAAAACCTGTTTAGAGGTCTCTTCACATGGACGCATGAGACAAAATTTCTAAGTAACAAAGCATTCACAGTGTGGCCTGACTGCTTCTACCAACCTATGTTCAGATGCAGGAGCAAAGAAATGGATTAAAGTTGGAAATTATATTAATATGAAGGGGAAGCAGAGCATAAAAGTTTGGAAAATTTGTAGCCTAACCATGTAGTAGGAAAAAAAAAAAAAAGCCTATTTTCAGGGCAAGAATCCAAGTGGCTGCGAGCAACCACTTGTTAGGGAGATTACCAAGACTGAAAGGGAGCCAAGTGCTAATCTGCAAGACAATGGAAAAAAGGCCTTGAAGGCATTTCAGAGACCTTCAAGGCAGCTTCTCCCACCACAGGCCACAGGGACACTGTGCAGCCTGGGGACACTACTCCCTGCATCTAGGCAACTCCAGCTCCAATCTCTGCTCAAAGGGCCCCAAATACAGCTCGGTCCACCACATGGAGGCTGCCAAGACTTATGGCTTGCACCACCAAGAGGGTTAAAATTAAATCCCCAGTGTTGGAGATCAGGCCTGGATGGAGTTGTTTGGGTCATGGTTGTTAATCTTTTATAGCTTTGTGCTGTCCTCACAATAGTGAATGAGTTCTCGTGAGATTTGACTATTGTTGGTTTTTTGTTTGTTTGTTTCTGAGATGGAGTCACCCAGGCTAGAGTGCAGTAGCACAATCTTGACTCACTGCAGCCTCCACCTCTCCGGTTCAAGCGATTCTTGTGTTTCAGCCTCCCAAGTAGCTGGGACTACAGGCATGTGCCACCATGTTCAGTTAATTTTATATTTGGTTGTTTAAAAGCATGTGGTACCTCTCCTACTTTCTTGCTCCCACTGTCACCATGTGAGATGGTGGCCACCCCTTCACCTTCAGTCATGATTGTAAGCTACCTGAGGCTCACCAAAAGCAGATGCTTGTATCATGCTTCTTGTATGGTCTGAAGAACTGTGAATCAATTAAACCTCTTCTCTTTATAAATTACCCAATCTCAGGGTTTTTTAATAGCAATGCAAAACTGACTAATACAGTATCTAAGATTATTTTCTTCAGTCAATTTTTGGGAAAGGAATTAGTAGGTCAAAGAGCATGAATATATTTATATTGACACAGGTTCTTGACATGGGTCCCCAAATTGTTCCTCACAACTGGTTATTCTTATTTGAAATCCATCAGCAGTGTATGAAAAGTACCTATCACTCATAAGCTTGAAACATTTTGATATTACATTTTCTTTCTTTTTTTTTCTTTTTTTTTTTTTTTTTTTTTTTTTTGAGACAGGCTCTTGCTCTGTCACCCAGGCTGGAATGCAATGCATGATCTCAGCTCACTGCAACCTCCACCTCCTAGGTTCAAATTATTCTCCCACCTCAGCCTCCCAGGTAACTGAAACTACAGGCGCACACCACCACACCCAGCTAATTTTTGTATTTTTAGTAGAGATGGGATTTCACCATGTTGGCTAGGCTGATCTTGAACTCCTGACCTCAGTTGATCTGCCACCTTGGCCTCCCAAAGTGCTGGGATTACAGGTGTCAGCCACCACACCTGGCCTTGGTATTATAAATTTTAATGGCAGTATGACATATAAAATTGTTATACTGGTGTATTTGTCTGTTTTCGTGCTGCTGATAAAGGCATACCAAATACTGCTCAATTTACAAAAGAAAGAAGTTTATTGGGCTCACAGTTCCATGTGGCTGGGGAGGCCTCAAAATCATGGTGGAAGGCAAGGGGTAGCAAGTCACGTCTTACATGGATGGAAGCAGGCAAAGAAAGCTTGTGCAGGAACCCTGCCCCCCCTTATAATAACCATCAGATCTCATGAGACTTACTATCACAAGAATAGCACAGGAAAGACCTGCACTCTTGATTCAGTTACCTCCCACCAGGTCCCTCCCACAACATGTGGGAATTCAAGATGAGATTTGGGTGGGGACACAGTCAAACCATATCAACTGATCCAACAATATTTTGGATTTCCTAAGATGGCAAATGTTTATTAGTGATTTGTATTTTTGTGGATTTTCTGCTTAGGATCTTTTGTTATTTTTCCATTGTTGTATTAGTATTTTTCTTACAGAATAGGGTGTTAGGTAGACTTTTCTACTCTCTTCAATCTAGGTTTAGACTTAAAGCTGAAGTCCAGAGGTTCCAAGTAACCTACATGCTAAAGAAAGACATAAAAATACCATCAAATTTGTGAACAGAGAGTTTTCCTTACCCTCAAGGTTTACAAAAATAGCCCTACAGCCTCTTCCCACCCCCATCTGCCACTCCATACAAAGTACAGGGTTAAGAAGTAAGAATAATACAATTCAGAGACTAGTTATTTTGGCAATTCAAGAACTATTTTTGTAGCATTTTTCTAATCCCTATACCCATTTCTTGAAGTCACTCCTAGTAGCCAGAAACTCAGCTTTTGGTGGTACTAGGAATGGAGACATGACCTGGTGGTTTGAAACTATGCAGGGCACAATTAATTAAAAAAATAACCAGCCCGGGCGCAGTGGCTCACGCCTGTAATCCCAGCACTTTGGGAGGTCGAGGCTGGGGGATTACAAGGACAGGAGTTCAAGACCAGCCTGGCCAACATGGTGAAACCCCGTCTCTACTAAAAATACAAAAATTAGCTGGGCATGGTGGCAGGTGCCTGTAATCCTAGCTACTCAGGAGGCTGAGGCAGGAGAATTGCTTGAAACTGGAAGGTGGAGGTTGCAGTGAGCCCAGATCTTGCCACTGTACTCCAGCTTGGGCAACAAGAGTGAAACTCCAACTCAAAAAATAAAATAAAATAAAATAAAAAACCAGAAGATTTTGGAATCTGCCCAAGAGTGTGCTAAGGGATGAAAAAGAAATTTTGACACAGTACATTTTCAAACAATAGTTAAAAAAAAAAAAACGATTTCATTTCTATACCCAAACAAGTAGAAATAACTCAATGATCTATTATACTTATTAAAATAATTTAAAGTGCTATTTCTGACAGTGTTAATATGTGTTGAAATAGTTTTCTCAATTTGTCTTTTGCCTTTTATTTAAATTTGTTATTCAATATACTGTGTTACATTAAAACTATTAGCCTAACTTGCACTTTAAATGAACCTTTTACCATTCATGATTTTGTAACATCATGCTTTGAACATTTGGAAAATACTGCATTACTGAATTATTCAAACCTTCCAAGTAGTGACACATTTCATGATACGATAAAATAAAATGACAATCACTAATATCACACTAACAATATTTTTAGCATCTTAATTCTGAAGTTTTCATGCTCAGAGTACTGGATAGTTTTCCAAAACACTAACTTTTAGTTGAAAGCTTAAATTTTTTTTTTTTTTTTTATTGATAACAAAATACTGTCAGTTGTTTTCCTTGAGATGACAGGCTTACTTCATTCATTTTTGAGAAAATGTCTGCCAAATATCCAAGTCTGAATAATCCTAATTTGTCTGTCAATTGTTCTTTCAAGTAAAACTAGTGCCCCATGAAAAAAATCAGCTAGTTTGGCTCACAACTTCATCACACAAGTGCTTTTCCACAAGACAAATATTGTATTTTTGTATGCAGCAAAAGTGCTATATGAATGACTTATTTGCCACACAGCATATTTAGAAGCCATGTACTAAAGAGTTAATATTTAATCAAATTAGTTGGGCATGGTAGCATTTACTTGTAGTCCCAGCTACTTGGGAAGCTGAGACAGGAGGATTCCTTGAGCCCAGGAATTCGGGTCCAGCCCGGGTAACACAGCAAGATTCCATCTCAAAAAAATAATTAGTAAGTAATCATTTTTACTACCTCATCAGTATATTCTTGATGTGAAACTACATTTTTTTCTGAGTCCCCAGTGGCAAAGAATCTTAGAACTCAGTACAGTTTGGTGCCCCTGCCTTGATTTGTGCTAAGGAGACAGAGGTTTGACCCAGCATTGCTTTTGCATTATCAGTATAAATGTAAACACAAAAAATGGCAAGTAATGTCTTAGTTCTGTTTTAAAAATTGTTCTGGCCTTATAGATCCCCTGAAAGGGTCTTGGAGATCCCTATGGTTTCATGGGTCATACTTGAAGAAACACTATTATGTGTGATACCATGATAGTGAGTGAAATATTCATAGGTTAATTGATGGTGATGCTGACAGACATTTCAGACAAGTAACACAAATTTTAAAGCCAAATTTATCCAAAGTGACAGTATAGTCAAGAAAATCAACCTGCCACCAGATTGGTAACTGGTCTCCCAGGAGAATCCTGCTCTTTCAGAGGCTCAGCTAGGCTACTGGCCAGGCAAGCACTCAGCAGTGACATTAATCTGATTAGCCTTGATGAGAGTTCATGTTGTTGAACCCATGTGTAATCTCCATTCCTGTTGTCAAGGCCACTTTGTTCATAAGCCCTTGATGAAGCACTTATTGATGAAGCTAGAAGCTGGATGTTATGCATACAATGGGTCTTCTTGTCTAGCTGGTAACTGCAAGACTCTTCAGTCAGTGACTTTTGGTAGGAATTCGCATGAGACAAATCCTCATATTCTGTTCTTATTCTGGAGGTACACAAAAATACCTTTTGCCCAGATCTCCTTATCTTCATTCCTCCAATTGTGTATCTTTCAAGTCATTGAATTTCCAGTGACAATCACTAGTGACTGTCAATATGATCCATATTTTTGGCCATCTCTCCTTCCAGGCAGAGGGGGCAAGCAGACCAATATACTGCTTGAAGTCCTGCTCAGTAGAAGTATTTCATTTCCTTACTGTCATCTCAGACCACCTCTGAGTTGGGCCATAATTATGCATCAATTCACTTCCATCTGTGTCAGCATATCACTCAGAATCATATGTAAACCAGGCCTGAATTTTTTTTCTTCCTCAGTCAGGGGGAACGCCCCATGAGGTCAGAAGTATGAGTTGAAGGACAGGCAGCAATGCAATAACAGTACATTTCATGAGAGCCTAAACCTCAATTCATGCAAATCACATATTCAGTATCTCTTTGAGCTCAGTCTCCTACCACTATCACTTTATAATGGGGTTTCACTGTTGATGTCCAACTTTAGAGCTTTTGGGATCAGATACATCCAGTTCATGATACTCATCTCAGATTGCCTGGTCATTTGATGTCCCATGGTCAGATATTTAATCTCTACCAGCACTGAGTGGCAAGAAAGATGCCATTTCTAAAAAGGTGAATGAATATCTACATAGCTTTGTTTTAAAATCTTACAAGCATGTATTATCATTCTTGTATGGGGATTTGCCAGAAGCTCCATGGAACAGCCCTAAAAGTCACAGACCTGCTGATTCATATGGCCTAAATGGTAAAATAACTTGTACTGTAACCTGGACCAGCTTCAGAGTCTTCTTTTGCTCTGAGCTCCATTCAAAACTCAGTAAATGGGCAAAGCAAATCACACAAATTAGATATATGTTGGCTCCAGATCCAAAGGAGGTCTACAAAATAACCACTTGTTTAATGCTAGTGGGTGGAAGATACATCAAGTTAACTTTTACTTTGGAGGAGAGATCTCAGTATATCCCGAACCCCAGGACCTTGGGAACCCAATACATTTTCATGGGATTTATCTCCTCCCCCAGCACAAATGTGTCTTAATAAAGTTTTGCAATAGATCTATAAGCATGATTTCATATATTATGTAGCCTAGATTATGACAGACAGCCACAGAGCTGAAAGCAACAGTGAATTTTTTTTTTTTTTTGTCTTAATAATGCAACAGCAAATTGCTTCTTGGTTGGAATAGAGAGAATAAAGCATTTGCCAGAGCAATAGCTGCATACTAGGTATCAGAGATTTTGTTGTTTTGATCCAGTAAAGAGATTACATATATAAAAGCAGCAGCATTTCCTGTCACCACCTGATTAAGTTTATGAAAATTGGCTGGGCACGGTGGCTCATGTCTGTAAACCCAGCACTTTGGGAGGCCAAGGCAGGTGGGTCACTTGAGGTCAGGAGCTCAAGACCAGCCTGGCCAACATGGTGAAATCCCATCTCTACTAAAAATACAAAAATTAGCCAGGTGTGGTGGCACTCACCTGTAATCCAAGCTACTTGGGAGGCTGAGGCAGGAGAATCACTTGAACCCGGGAGGTGGAGGTTGCAGACAGCCAGTATCAAGCCATGGCACTCCAGCCTGGGCAACAGGGCAAGGCTCCATCTAAAAAAAAAAAAAAAACTTTATGAAAATCCTCTATCACTCTCCAAAAGCCTACTACCATCATCACAAGCTAAATCTACACTCTTGCATCCCTCAAGACTTTCATGGTGACATTAATCTCCACAGACCTCACAGATGCACTATGGCTTTTGATTTAACATTTCGGTTGGTCAGAGTAATTCTAGTGGTTTCTCCTTGGCCCTTTTCACATTAGCCATCATTCTACAGGCAATGGAGCCAATTTGAAGAGTCTGTTAGTTTTCAAGTGTTTTCTGGGGAACTACAAATTCAGAAATAAAGAGAATTACCATAGGGTTCTTTGTGTGGACCCACTTGGCCCACTGTGAGAAGAAATTAGACCAAAGCTCCATATAACATCTAATGTCTATAAATTTCCACTCTATTCGGCCAAAGAGCATTTGAGTTCTCCAGGAATTAGCATCAACTCTTAAGTCTGTCCCAGTAATCCCAGAAAAATCTGGATGTTGCCCTCTTTCCAGTACACAGATAACCTATCAAACAGCCTCTAGTGACTTTGAGGAAGGCAAAGTGGAAAATTAACAGTATACTCTACTGGTAGAACTGTAGAATTGTTCCTCAAGGAGACGACCTTGCTCATATCTCAAAATCGGATGTCTATTCCTGCACCAGTTCCACAGTGTTTCTATTAATATAGCTTTATAATGTGTCTTCAAAACTGATGAAGTAATTCCTAATATTGTCAAAGATTATTTTGGCCATTCTTATACATTTGCTTGTCCTAATGAATTTTGGACTCCATTTGGCAAAGTACACACACACACACATACACACACACAAATCCTATTAGCATTTTTATTGAGATTGTTTGTTTGGATTTATAAATTAATTAAGGGAACACTTAGATTTTTGTAGCACTAAGTCATCTCATCAGTGAACATGATGCACCTACTTATTTGGAAATTTTATATCTTCTATTAAATTTTGTAATGTTCTCAGTAGAGGTCTTGCACATTTTTATTAGTTTTATTTCTAATTGGTCTCATCCCCAAAAATTAAGGTTTATTATAAGCTCACATTCTCATCCATCTACTCCCTTCTCCCCTTTATAGTCAAACTTCTAGAAAAGTCCACACTACATGTTTCCATTTACTCACTTCACTTCCTCTTAAACATAATGCAATTTGGATTCAATGAGCCCCACTTCATCAAAACTGCTCAGTCACCAATGAAATGCATAACGAAAAACTCAAAAAGTCTTTTCTCAATTCTTATTTTGCTTAACTTTAAAAAAAATTTACAGATTTAAAATTTTCATAAATTCACTTATTATAATTTATATTTCTATGTATTTTGACACATTCATAGAACATCATCACAGTCATAGACAAAACAGTTTCATCAGGCTAGGCACAGTGGCTCTCACCTGTAATCCCAGCACTTTAGGAGGCCAAGACGGGCAGATCACCTAAGGTCTGAAGTTCAAGACCAGCCTGGCCAACTTGGTGAAACCCCATGTCTACAAAAATTAGCTGGGAGTGGTGGCCTGCACCTGTAATCCCAGCTGCTCAGGAGGCTGAGACAGGAGAATCGCTTGAATCCAGGAGGGCAGAGGTTGCAGTGAACTGAGATCATGCTGCTGTACTCCAGCCTAGGAAACAGAGCAAGACTCCATCTCAAAAAAAAAAAAAAAGTTTCATCTCTCCCCAAATTCCTTCCTGCTGCCTCTTTATGGTGAGCCTCCATCTCTACCCTACTCCTGGCAACCACTGATTTGTCTCCCATCTTAATATTTTTGCCTTCTCTAGAATGTTAAATAAGTGAAATCATACAATATAAATGTTTTGCTTCTATCTTCTTTCACTTTCACAAAATATATTTGAGATTCATTCATGTTGCTACATGAATCCATATTTCCCAACTTTTATTGCTAAGAATTCCAATGTATAGATACACCACAAATTGCTAATTCATTTATTCAAGTTTGAGTTGTTTCCAGGTTTTGACAATTACTAATAAAGCTGCAATGAACATTCATGTACAGATTTCTATGTGAACATAACCTTGCATAAATCTTGGGTAAATATCTGAGAGTCAGACTGCTGCATTATGAAAAGCATGTTCTTATATGATAGAATATATGATGGCAAATCATAAATGTTTAAATGATTAAACCTGCTTAAGTCAACAAGGTTGTCAAACTGTTTTTCAAAGTGGCTGTGACAGCAAAATATTAGGATTCCAGTTGATCTACATCCTCACCAACATTTGGTAATATCAGGAATTTTTCCCTATTCTCATAGGTATTTTGGGCATTTCACTGTGATCATACTTTGCATTTCCATAATGAGTGCCATATCTTTTCATATGCTTATTTACCATCAACATATCTTTTTGAGTTGATTTGTGTATATTTTTTGCTTTTTTAATTGTTGAATTTTGAGCATTCTTTATATATTCTGAACACAAGTTTTTGTCGTTGGTGGTGGTGGTGGTTTTTTTGGTCAGAAATGTGACTTTAAATGTTTTCTCCCAGTCTGTAGGTTTGTCTTCATTTTCCACCAGTGTCTTTTTCAGAGCAAAAGATTTTAATGTTAATTGTTGGACTTTTCAGCAGCATTTGACATACTCACCTTTCAGGTCTCAGCTTCAGAAGGCTTAGCTGAATTAGCCTTCTTCAATATTTTTATCTCACTAAATTTCTACCATGCTACCCTCTATATTTTCTTTATGGCACCTCTTACACGTTGTAATTATTTTATTCATGTATTATGTTTCTTATGTATATTCCCCACGGAGTTGTAAACTCCATGAGTATTAAGTGGCCGTGTCTGCTGTTTCACAATAGTACTCTCAGTGACTAACAGAGAATCTGGCAAATAGTTATGGGAAGGAGGAAGGGACAGTAGGTCTTGAAGGAAAGGTCAAAGGTTATTCTGAGAATTTTAGCTCAAGAAATTGGCTAATTGTTAATAATTTAAATGAAAATCGAATATAGGCAGGAAGAGATGGCTTGAGAAAAAAGTTAATACATTTATTTAAGGCCTACTAATTTTAAACACCGGGAGACATGGTGGTATCTGCCAAATTTCTCCATGTAATTATCCCTCTTTTCCCATTATTAATAAGTACGTTAGGGGAAATAATTTGAGACTATACAAATATCTTATTTTTCCTCAAACTTTTGTCCACTGATTTTAGAATCCTTCCACATATTTTACCTGCAACAATCGTGTTTGTCTAATGGAAATTTTAAAGTTTCCTCATTCTTTTCTCATATATTAATTGGATTTTTCTATAAAAAATAAACTTTCCTTTCTCTCTCAAATATTTATTCAACTATTCCAAATCATATTCCTTCTGTTCGCCTTATTTGCCAGGCAAGTGAGGATTTAGCAAAACAACAAAAGAAGAGCAAATACCGTTTAAAAAGACAAATCACAAAGAATTTTCAAATTTTTCACATTAGCCTGTCAAACCGGATGAACTGGTCAAACAACAAAAAAGTTAGATTAAGATGAGGCACACAAATACCATTGATCAAAGCAACATGAGTCCATAGAAAACAAAGTTACCACAAAAAGACAAAAGTGCTTACTGACTGTGTGTGGTGTCTTAAGATCAAAAGCTAAGTCAATGCATTTTGATAACTAATGTTCACTTTGTTCCTCTCCGACCCTTACTGGGTAGAGTTTCTATATACAAGAAGAAATTAACTGCTTTATTTCAAAATGGGTAGTGGGTTTTTTTCTCTTTTTTTTTTAATCAACTTTTATTGTATTCAAAACAATGGATAGTGGTTTTAATGGTTTATTTGAGCTGAGGCTTTTTCCCTCCAACCAAGACATCTATTATTTTTCAGAGAAAACCCAACCAATACATTGTTAGGTTGAAGCAGTATAAATACTGATACCATCAAATGTTTCTGCCTTAAGAAAGATTATTTCCATGCCTGTATCAATAATCTTTTTTTTTTGGAAAATAGGTTGTCTTTGCAACAGATTGGTATACTGTGAAAAACAAACAAACAAATAAACAAACAAACAAAAAACCCACATCATTTGTCTGTAAGGAGAATAAGCATTGATTTTGGAAATAAGCCACAATTTCTTGGGTGACCTAAGAACAAGTCACCAAACTTGCCTCAACCTGATTTTCCCATCTATGAAACAGTAATAGTTTTTACCTACCTCATTAAGCGATGTCAGACATTAATTAATGTTCATAATGGGCTTGAGATCTATGATTAAAAGCTGTCATCATTGATGGAAAACAGAGCCATTCAACTGTTGAGGAGGAGTAAACAAATCGGAGAAGATGTGTAGTCCATGAGAAGAGATATTGAAGAGTGAAAAATTAGTCAGGAAAGCGGAAATGGAGACTGAGTCAAAAATCTCAACTGATCTATAAGTATTTATGATTTTTTCCCATGGAATTAAGTAATATACCTCCCTAATGTCTCAATAGGAACTAGTCTTTCCTACACTAAGATTCTTAACCTTTTAGTGCCATGGAGCCTTTAAATATTTTAGCAAAGCCTATGGACTATTCTTGTAATCATTTGTAAATGGTTTTAGAAATATGCAGGATTACGAAAGAAACCAATTTTATCAAGACACAGTTTTCAAAATGTTTTCAAATGTAATTTTAGAGTAATATGTATGCTTCTTTATTAAATTAAATGAAATCTCAGTCTGGTAACTACCATAATTTTAAAGGAGTGATGATTATAAACAACACTTTGAGATATTTGCAGCAACTCCAATGCAATATAAAAAATTCTGTGTTTTCTACTGATGACAAAGTTAGGGGAATTATTCTTAATACTGTGCTATGTTGTCTACATTTACAATTTTTTTAATGTTAGGTTTAATTAGGAGTTACTGAAAATAAAGATGTATTTTACCCCACCCAAGTTCGTGAACCCTTTAGATTTTATTCATAGGTTCTTTTGGGATATTTGGATCTCAGGTTACAAGAAACCCTATTCTATACTTATCCTAGAATTTCTAGGGTAATACTAAGAAATAAATATTATTTCTCAATGTGTAATCAGGTAATCACAGATACAAGTGTTTATTAAAATGCAAATATGTTGGCCTTTTCCTAGACTTACTAAATCAAAACTAGGGCTGGAGAATAGCTGTGAATCCCTATTTGTAGTAAGTACCCAGCTGACTGACTTATATACTAAAGTTTGAGAATTGCTACAAAGTTGATTACCTCAATAGTCATCTTCAGTGGAATCATAGTTATCAAGCCAGAGAGTCTCAAATGTTAGTTTGAGATATTATAAGACAGTAGCTCTGAAAGGGATTAAGAAATTTTAATTTTTCAACAGGCACTTCAAATATTACGAGGAATATATTCTCAATTCCATTAGGAAAAATATTCCTAACCAAAGACATTAAAAGTCCAAGTAAAAAATCTGCCTGAAAATGAGAGGTGCTGCTGAGCAGCTTCACATCAGAATCTTCATAACAGTACTCCACTCCTTTTCCTTTTCTGCACCAATTAACATTCTTTTTTTTTTTTTGAGATGGAGTCTCGCGCTGTGTCACCCAGGCTGGAGTGCAGTGGCGCGATCTCGGCTCACTGCAAGCTCCGCCTCCCAGGTTCACGCCATTCTCCTGCCTCAGCCTCCGAGTAGCTGGGACTACAGGCGCCCGCCACCACGCCCGGCTAGTTTTTTGTATTTTTAGTAGAGACGGGGTTTCACCATGTTAGCCAGGATGGTCTCGATCTCCTGACCTCGTGATCCACCGGCCTCGGCCTCTCAAAGTGCTGGGATTACAGGCTTGAGCCACCGCGCCCGGCCAACATTCTTTAAAAGAGTGTCCTTACATACAACAGTTAAATACAGAATCAATGCATTATGTCACAGAAGATACAAAGGAACAGTGGCACTTTTTTCTGCATTTAAAACATCATGCACTAAACTGGTAGGCAAAAATTTGTCATCAACATGAAAAGCAATAATTATAGAGTAATAGGGTTGCAGAAGATCTAAAGATCATCTCAAGCTTTCAGTTACTACCTTTTTTGCTTCTGCCTCACAAATCTTTATCCCTATCCAGAACTCTCTGTAATTTGATTTCAGACCAGTATATCCAACCGCCTGCTAGACATCTATTCCTGAATATTACAGACAGCTACAATCCAAAACTGAAATCATCACTTTCTCTCTTATATTGTTTGTCTGGGGTTTTGGAACCCCCATCTTACAAGGCATTCAGAAGTTATCCTGGACTTCTTCCTAATTTTTTCTTTGCTAGGAGACACTGCGACACTTTTGGGGTGTTTGACCAACTTTAAAGCGTCAGCAGTGGCCTAGCATCCCTTAAATCTGCATTTTTCTTTCTTTCTTTTTTCTTTTCTTTTTTTTTTGAGATGGAATCTCACTCTGTCACCCATGCTGGAGTGCAGTGGCGCAATCTCAGCTCACTGCAACCTCTGCCTCCCGGGTTCAGGCAATTCTCCTGCCTCAGCCTCCTGATTAGCTGGGACTATAGGCACATACCACCATGCCCAGCTAATTTTTGTATTTTTAATAGAGACGGGGTTTCACCATGTTGGTCAGGCTAGTCTCAAACTCCTGATCTCGGGTGATACACCTGCCCCAGCTTCCAAAAGTTCTGGGATTACAGGCGTAAGCCACCGCACCCAGTCAAGTCTGCATTTTTAGAGTGCCAGTCTCCAATATGTCTAATGTTGTAAGATGGACATAGTGCTTGGATGCTGTGTATCCTTCTGATACAGCTTTCGTGCCCCAAACTAACTCCAAAAACACAACTACAGCCCTAGGAAAGTGTAGGAGATTATGTTTTACATGAGTTCAGATTTAGGCCTCTTTAAGAAATGCCTTTCATGCCTATGATTCATTTTTCTTTGTATTCATCTTTACTTTCCCCTCACTCCATTCAAGTCATAGGATTTCCAGATCTCAATTTAGGGTATAGTTCTTGGTGAACACTCTTTCAGTCTGCCTCTGACATAAATAAGAGAAATCCTTGGGGGCCCACAAAGTCCTGATTGAATCACGAGTAGAGTACATTGGGATTGGAGTCCAAAGCCCAACCTAGTAGTGTATGACTCAGAAGTTGGAATTCTAGCCAGGTGCGGTGGCTCATGCCTGGAATCCCAGCAGTTTTGAGAGGCTGAAGTGGGATTGTTGAGTCCAGGAGTTCAAGACCAGCTTGAGCAACATAGTGAGACCCTGTCTCTACAAAAATAAAAAATTAGTCCAGTGTGCTGGTATGTGCCTATAGCCCCAGCTACTTGGGAGGCAGAGATGGGAGGATCACTTGAGCCCAGATCATTGCACCACTGCACTCCAGCGTGGACAACAGAGCAAAACCTTGTCTCAAAAAATTTAAAAAATTTTTAAGAAGCCGAATTTGGAATTCTGATCACCAACATCTCGTGTAGTTAAACTGATCAAAGTGCATACACAGCTAAGGTTTAGGAGGTAAGATCACTAAAGAATCTTAAACTTTAAGGACTGTTGTCCTATTTATGGATAAATCCCCACAAGAAGAGAAAGGCTAATGCACAAGTATGGGATCCAGTAAGTAGACCATTGTCTTGGTGAAGACGAGGATTCAGTTCTAGGGTGTCTGGCTGACCTCAAGACAGAGCCTCAGCATGTAAACTTCTGACTTAAAAATACCAAGTACTGCTGGATTGCTCTGTGTTCTCCACTCCAAGGTCAATTTTCTTCTTCATCCTATTCCTCAGCCAGGGTTGAAGGAGTAATATTCAATGCTAGAGAAAATAGGCAAATTCCTCCTGGAACAGGAAAATGGGTTGCAGAAAAGAATGCCTGCATCAGCCTGAGAAGAACAACTTTAACCAAGGTTTAGTGATTTCAACACTGAAGAAAGGTGAGATTTAGGGAATGAGACTCCGCAGAGATAACATCCTTCTCAACGAGCCCCTGTATGCACAGTGCTGGAAGAACTTGGAGCAAAGAAAGCTAGGGTTCTGCTGGGATTAAAGTAGCTCATAGTGGCCTCCGTTCACATGTTACTGAACTCATATTTAGTGGAAGATGGCCTAGAATATACCTTAGAGGAAAAGACTTAGGCTGAAACATGCCCTGGGTTAGTCCCAACAGTGGGACTGCATGGATTTAAAAGAAAATGTGCATGGTTGCAGGCAAACAGGAGGGAGATATGCAAGAGGGCCTGAGACACTGAATCTGATATTAGAGCTTTGATTTATCTGTGGGAACAGAGAATTGGCTTGATATTGGGAAAAGATTTGTACTGTTAAAATGTATAAGGTATATACAGAAAATAACTGACATTATGTGGTGCAGACATCAAGGGCTCAGTATATACTATAGTGATTGAGAGGTGGATTTTGGAGTCAGACCATCTGGGTTTTAATACTACTTTCTCTATGGGCAAGTCTCTTAACCTCTTTTCTTCTCTTAAAAGTAGAAAAAATAGCCGGGCGCGGTGGCTCAAGCCTGTAATCCCAGCACTTTGGGAGGCCGAGACGGGTGGATCATGAGGTCAGGAGATCGAGACCATCCTGGTGAACACAGTGAAACCCCGTCTCTACTAAAACTACAAAAAAACTAGCCGGGCGAGGTGGCGGGCGCCTGTAGTCCCAGCTACTCGGGAGGCTGAGGCAGGAGAATGGCGTGAACCCGGGAGGCGGAGCTTGCAGTGAGCTGAGATCCGGCCACTGCACTCCAGCCTGGGTGACAGAGCGAGACTCCGTCTCAAAAAAAAAAAAAAAAAAAGTAGAAAAAATAATTATACCTACCCATAAATTAGTTGTGAGGATTACATGCACTGACATATGTAGAAAACATAGAATTGTGTTTAGCACATACTAGCGGTAAAAATGTTAGCTATAATCACTGTATTATAGTGTGGTAAGTTTGTTGGGCAATTAATAGCTGAGCATACTTTATTTTTATTTATTTATTTATTTATTTTTGAGATGGAGTTTCACTCTTGTCACCCAGGCTGGACTGAAATGGCATGATCTTGGCTCACTACAATCTCTGCCTCCTGGGTTCAAGCGATTCTCCTGCCTCAGCCTCCCAAGTAGCTGGGATTACAGGCATGTGCCACCACGTCCAGTTAGTTTTGTACTTTTAGTACAGATGATGTTTCACTATGTTGGTCAGGCTGGTTTTGAACTCCTGACCTCAGGTGATCCACCCACCTCGGCCTCCCAAAGTGCTGGGATTACAGGTGTGTGCCACTGTGCCTGGCCTGAGCATACTTTAAAATATGGAAAGAATCACATCTAGAGGCACATGCCAGAAAGAGTAAAAAATTTAAAAAAAGAAAAAGCAAAATAAAACAAGGATAGGAATAGAAGGAGACTGCTTTGCCTAATGCAGGCTACAAAGGAAATAGCAAGCCCACATACTTGTAGGGGACAGGTAACTTGCACAAATATATGTAGACAATGTGTATTAGTCAGAGTCATCAGAAAGACAGATATAATAGGATATGTACATAGACATATGAAGGGATTTATTAAGGGAATTGGCTCACATAATTATGGAGGGTGGGAAGTCTCCCAACGGGCCATCTGCAAACTGGAGGCTCTGGGATGCTGGTAGCATGGCTTAAACCAAGTCTGAAGGCATCAAAATCAGGAAAGCCAATGGTGTAACTCTCAGTTGGAGGCTGAATGCCTGAGAATCTGGGAGCTGCTGGTGTTAAGTCCTGGAGTCCAAAGGCCGGAGCCTGGAGTTCTGATATCCAAGGATAGGAGAGGTCCTGGAGTTCTGATATCCAAGGATAGGAGAGGAAGAATGAAGCCCAGCTCTAGGAAATAGATGGACATATTTGTCTTTCCTCTGTTTTTGTTCTCCAGCCCTGGCAAATTGGATGGTGCCTGCCCACGTTGAGGGAGGGTCTTCCTCACCTAGTCCACTCACACTCACATGCTAATCTCTTCTGTAAACACCCTCACAGACACACCCCAAAATCATGCTTTACCAGGTTTCTATGTATTCAGTAATCCAGTCAAGTTGACACCTAAAAGTAAACATTACAAGGTGTATTGGGGAGTTCAGAGACAGGAAAATAAAGTAGCGAAACGTAGAATCTAGAAGAGGTATTTGGCTTTTGCAAATCAGAGTAAGCATGTCTATTGCCTCAGGGCATTCACATTCAGTATTTAATTATCAAAAGTGCTAACCAAATTAAACAGTTTTTGGATCATTCTAAGAGGCTAGCTCCCAGTTGGCCACATACATAGTTTTGAGTTGTCATATGTCATTTCAGTTAAAATATTGTCCTATCCTATTTCTGATGTGTCTAGGGGAAACACCAGGCCTTGAGTGGGCTATATGGCCCATCTCTGGATGATGCAAAGGAGCTGTGGTAAGGATTATAAACAGTTAGGAAATTTTTTTTTTTTCTTTGAGACAGGGTCTCGCTTTGTCGCCCAGGCTGGACTTCAATGGTGTCAACTGAATGGTGTGAACTGAATGGATGACTGCAACTTCCACCTCCTGGGCTCAAGTGATCCTCACACCTCAGCCCCCTAAGTAGCTGAGATTATAGGTGTGCACCACCATGTCTGGCTAATTCTTATATATTTTCTAGTGACAGAGTTTCCCCACTTTGCCCAGTTTGGTCTTGAACCCGTGAGATCAGGCAATCTACCTGTCTTGGCCCCTCAAAGTGCTGGGGATTACAGGTATGAGCCACTGTGCCTGGCCCAGTTAGGGTATTTCTAATACTCTGATCTCATTTGAATGAAACAGCAACATCCCATGGTTGGAGTATTAAATTCATGTGGGTTAACAGGAGGACAAAATAAAAGCTACTGGCTGTACACTTGAGGGAACTCAAGGTGTTTCTTGCCTCACTTTGCCTCCAAAAGAGGATACCTACTGATAACAGAAGTAAGCAACAATGCTGGGGGCTGGAGTTTTTTATGTCACTAGTGAAAAGGTTAAAGCAGTACTTTCTCAACCTTTTTCAGTTTATGCCACAGCCTGCAGTGACTGGGATGAAATTCTTTCATCCTCCTACCTGCCCCAAAGGCACACTCTGACCCTTTTCTTTGAGAAGCACTCTTTAAAGTTCCTTGAATGCATGTGGTATTGCACCTGGCTTTTCCTCACTCAGTTTTTTTTCTATAAACCTTGCTTTCTTTATGGGTAAGTAGTAGATGGCCTTAGGGTTCCTCCTAATTGAGAAAGTGGTGTCTCCTTTTCTTTTTTCTCTTCCATTCCTAAACCTTCCCTTTTTAAAAGTTCACTTCAGAAAGAATTCAAAGAGATCTATTTGAACTTGTTGGTCTTCAAGAAAAACATATTTTCGCTTGTGATATACTTTTGCTTGTGACAGTTCTTTGTTTTTTGTTTGTTTGTTTGTTTTAAGTTCTGGGATACATGTGCAGAATGTGCAGGTTTGTTACATAGGTATACGTGTGCCATAGTGGTTTGCTGAACCCATCAACCCATCACCTGGTTTTAAGCCCCACCTGCATTAGGTATTTGTCCTAATGCACTCCCTCCCCTTGTCCCCCAGTTCTCTTTTTTCTTAAAACTTTTATTTTAAGTTTGGGGGTACATGTGCAGGTTTGTTACACAGCTAAACTCATGTCACAGAGATTTGTTGAACAGATTATTTTATCACTCAGGAACTAAGCCTAGTACCCATTAGTTATTTTTCCTGATCCTGTGCCTCCTCCCACCCTCCACCCTCTCAGGCCCCAGTGTGTGTTGGTCCCCTATGTGTGTACACATGTTCTCATAATTTAGCTCCCACTTATAAGTGAGAATGTGCAGTATGAATTTTCTGTTCCTGAGTTAGTTTGCTAAGGATAATGGCTTCCACCTCCAAACATGTCCCTGCAAAGGACATGACCTCATTCATTTGTATGGCTGCCTAGTTTTCCATGGCATATATGTACCACACTTTCTTTATCCAGTCTATCATTGATGGGAATTTAGGTTGAGTCCACTTCTTTGCTATTGTGAACAGTGCTGCAATGAACATACACATGCATGTGTCTTTATAACAGAACGATTTATATTCCTTTGGGTATATACCCAATAATGGGATTGCTAGGTCTAATGGTATTTCTGTCTTTGAAGAATCACCACACTGTCTTCCACAATACCAATCTTTTACCATCTCTAAGTCATTAAGAGCCCAAACTAGTGTCTGGGTTTATGAGAAAATGGTCAAGAATGACAGGTGGAGGGCCGGGCACGGTGGCTCACGCCTGTAATTCCAGCACTTTGGGAGACCGAGGTGGGCAGATCACGAGGTCAAGAGTTTAAGACCAGCCTGGCCGACATGGTGAAATCCCATCTCTACTAAGAATACAAAAATTAGCCAGGTGTGGTGGTGTGTGCCTGTAATCCCAGCTACTCGGGAGGCTGAGGCAGGAGAATCACTTGAACCCGGGAGATGGAGGTTGCAGTGAGCCAAGATCGTGCCAAGATCGTGCCACTGTACTCCAGCCTCTGCAACAGAGCAAGACTCTGTCTCAAGAAAAACAAACAAAACAGAATGATAGGTAGAAATTAGGAAAGTGTGCAAAGTTTCTTCTGCTAAGAACTGTACAATTTTATTTAATACTCAATATACTAATATATCTCCACACCCAGGCAGATCACTTGAGGCCAGGAGTCTGAGACCAGCCTGGCCAATATGGTGAAACCCTGTTTCTACTGAAAATACAAAAATTAGCCGGGCATGGTGGCGCATGCCTGTAATCCCAGCTACTCAGGTGGCATGTATCAGTAGTCCCAGCTACTTGGGAGGCTGAGGTGGTAGAATTCTTTGAGCCCAGAAATTCAAGTCCAACCTGGGCAACATAGAGAGACCCTGCCTCCAAATAAAAATAATTTTTTAAAAAATCAAATATATAAAATATCTAATGAATGTGCAATGCAGATGACTTCAGCAGACTCCAATTCTACTAGGAAACCTGTAGAGCTGAGATAGTAATTATTCATTTGTCTCTCTAATATCTCAACACAGCTTAGAAATCAAAAGATGAGGAGCAATATTAAATTTGGTATTCAACTTAAGGTTTACATTAATGCTATCAAATGACTTTTATTAATTTAATACTTATAAGATTGGTTTTTCACAGATCAATTTTCCTTTTACTATTATTATTATTTTAAATTTTTATAGACTTAGAGTACAAGTGAATTTTTGTTCGTTTCTTTGGTTGGTTGGTTTTTTTGAGACAGGATCTTGCCTGTTGCCAGGCTGGAGTGCAGTGCTGGAGTGCACAGCTCACAGTAACTTCGAGCTCCCAGGTTCAAGCAATCTTCTCACCTTGGCCTCTTGAGTAGGTGAGACCACAAGGTGGGACCTCTTGAGTAGGTGGGATCACCACACACAGCTAATTGTTTAAAAAAAAAAAAAAATTTTTAGAGACTGGGTCTCCCTATGTTGCCCAGCAGGTCTTGAACCCCTGGGCTCAAGGGATCCTCACACCTTGGCCTCCCAAAGTGCTGGGACTACAGGTGTGAGCCACTGGCCCAGCACAAGTGCCAATTTGTTACACGGATATACTGCATAGTGATGAAGTCTGGGCTTTTAATGATCCCATTATCCTAATAGTGTACATTATATTCATTAGGCAATTTCTCATCCTTCACCCTCTACTTCCACCTTCCTACCTTTCCAAGTCTCCAACATCTGTTATTCCTCTCTCTATGTCCATGTATACATATTATTTAGCTCCCACTTACTAGTGAGAACATGAAGTATTTGGCTTTCTGTTTCTGAGTTACTTCACTTAAGATAATAGCCTCCAGTTCCATCCATTGCTATTGCATAAAACATGATTGCATGTATTTTTATGGATGAGTAGTATTCCATGGTATATATGTAACATTTTCTTTATTCAACCATCCACTGATGGACACTTAGGTTGGTTCCACATATTTGTTATTGTGAATAGTGCTGCAATAAACATGAGTGCAGGTAGATTTTGATATAATGATTTCTTTTCTTGTGGGTAGATACCCAGTAGTGGGATGTTGGATTGAATGGTAGTTCTATTTTTAGTTCTTTGAGACATCTCCATACTGTTTTTCACAGAGGCTGTACTAATTTACATCCCCACCAACAGTGTATAAGCGTCCTCTTTTCTCGCATCCTCACCAACATGTTTTGTTTTTTTTTTTTTCGTTTTTAATAGCAGCCATTTTTCACTCCTGTAATCTCAGCACTTTGGGAGGCTGAGGCAGGAGGATTTAGACAGAGTCTCAACATAGACAGGATCTTACTATGTTGCATAGGCTGGTCTCAAACTCCTGGGCTCCAGCCAGACTCTTGGGCTTGAGCCCAGGATATCGAGACCAGCCTGGGTAACATAGTGAAACCCTGCCTCTACAAAAAATAATAAGTTAGCTCAGCATGGTGATATGTGCCTGTAGTCCCAGCTACTTGCAAGGCTGAGGTGGGTGCATCAGTTGAGTGTGGGAGGTTGAGGCTGCAGTGAGCTGTGATCACATCACTGCACTCCGCCCTGGGTGATAGAGCAAAATTGATATGGTTAGGCCTTCTGTCACTACTCAAATCTCATCCTGAATTATAATCCCCATAATACCCATGTCTCAAGGGTGAGACCAGGTGGAAGTAAGTGAATCAAGGGGTTGGTTCCCCCATGCTGTTCTCATGATAGACAGTGAGTTCTCATGAGATCTCATGGTTTTATATGGGGCTCTTCCCTCTTCCCTCGGCACTTCTCCTTCCTGCCACCTTGTGAAGAAGGTTCCTGCTTCCCCTTTGCCTTCTGTCATGATTGTAAGTTTCCTGAGTCCTCCCCAGCCATGCTGAACTGTGAGTCAATTAAACCTGTTTCCTTTATAAATTACCCAGTCTCAGGCAGTTTTTTATAGCAGTATGAAAACAGATTAATACAAAGTCCTTGTCCCTGAAAACAAAAACAAATAAACAAAACAACAACAACAAAAACAAAATAAAACCAATCCCAGACATTCTGACTGGTGTTAGATGATATCTCATTATGGTTTTAATTTATACTTCTCTGATGATTAGAGCATTTTTTCATATGCTCCTTGGCCATTTGTATGTCTTCTTTTGAAAAATAGCCCACTTTTTAATGGGTTTTTTTCTTTTTCTTCTTTTTTTTTTTTTTTTTTTTTTTTTTTTTTTTTTTTTTTTTTGAGACTGAGTCTCACTCTGTTGCCAGGCTGGAGTGCAGTGGTGCAATCTCGGCTGGCTGCAACCTCCGCCTCCTGGGTTCAAGTGATTCTCCTGCCTCAGCCTCCCAAATAGCTGGGACTACAGGTGCGTGCCACCATATCCAGCTAATTTTTGTATTTTTAGTAGAGACGGGATTTCATCATGTTGGCCAGGATAGTCTCGATCTCTTGACCTTGTGATCCACCCACCTCGGCCTCCCAACGTGCTGGGATTACAGGCTTGAGCCACCATGCCCCACTGGAGTAGATTTTTTCTTGTCAAATTGTTTGAGTTTCTTGTAGTTTCTGGACATTAGTCCTTTGCTGGATGCAAAGTTTGAAAATATTTTCTCCTATTCTGCAAGTTTTCAGTTCACTATGCTGACTCTTTTGCTGTACAGAAGCTTTTGAGTTTAAGTCCCATTTTTCTATTTTGTTGTTGTTGCATTAGCTTTTGAGGTCTTAGTCATGAATTCTTTGCCTAGGCCAATGTTCAGAAGAGTTTTTCCTAGGTTTTCTTCTAGAATTTTTATTGTTTCAGGTCTTACATTTAAGTCTTTAATCTATCTTGAATTAATTTTTGTATACAGTGAAATAAAGGGAGGATCGCTTGAGTCCAGGAGGTGAAGGTTGCCGCAAGCCAAGACTGCTCCACTGTACCCCAGTCTGGGCGACAGAGTGAGACCCTGTCTTAAAAAGAGAGAGAGAGAGAGAGAGAGAGAGAGAGAGAGAGAGAGAGAGAGAGAGAGGGAGAGAGAGGGAGAGAGAGAGAGAGAGAGAGAGAGAGAGAGACACTACTAATCCAGACAGGAGATTAAGATGGTTTCAAAATGGTGAAAAGTTCTGGATTTCGGATATTTATTGAAGGTGAGTCTAAAAGAATTAGTAATTGATTGGATGTGGTTATGAAAAAAGAAAAATTAACAATTACTCCAAATTACAAATTCCTTCTTTTACTTAGACTTTACTTCAGTCAAAGATGCTTCCACCTGTCTTTCATTCTTCCTGCCTGCCTGCTTTCCTCCTCCTTTTACTCCTCTCTTTTTCACTCAGAATCAGACTTTCATTGCATTCCAGCTCCATTTTTCTCTCCTTATTTTACAACAGCATTCTTAGGAAATGAAATTGTCACTTGTTCCACATTACTGCAAAAAACAAAAACAAAAACAAAAACACAGAAATTCAGTCATTTGTTCAATGAGAGGATCTTTAGAAATAATAACAACAACAATAATAGCTGCATTCATCAGGAGGGTCTAGGTTATGTTGCTATCATGGAAAAAAATTGGCTGGACACAGTGGCTCACGTGTGTAATCCCAACACTTTGGGAGGCCTAGGCGGGTGGATCATTTGAGGTCAGGAGTTCGAGACCAGCCTGGCTAACATGGTGAAACCACATCTCTACTAAAAAAAAAAAAAAAAAAAAGCCAGGTGTGGTGGTGCATGCCTATAATCCCAGCTGCTTGGGAGGCTGAAGCAAGAGAATCGCTTGAACCCATGGCAGAGGTTGCAGTGAGCCAAGATTGTGCCACTGCACTCCAGCCTGGGCAACAGAACAAGACTCTGTCTCAGAAAAAAAAAATGCAGACAAAAATCCATTTCTTCTTTTATGCAAAGTTTGCTGCTGGTGCAGGAATTATTCTAGGGCACATGTTTTCTGTGGATTTTCCAGAGATCCAGATTACTTTGCTGTATGTTAGCTCTTTCATCTCAACTTGAGGCCTCCTTCATGACCAGTAGGCAAAGATACATGAAGAATTGTGAATGGACTTTTACTGCATCTGCCTAAAAATGATATGCATCACTTCTGCTCACATTTTTTCATCAAATCTAGTGACACAGTAGTCTTCCATGTCTCAGGAAGGGGAAGATGATGTAACATAAATAAAAACCCGAACTGTCTACCTTATTGTAGCATTGTTACTTAATGTGTAACTATATAGCATTTTCTATGTGACAGGCTATGAGATTAAGACATATCTATATCTATTTATCTAATCTTTCTATTCACTTTATTCTCACAAAGCTCCTAAGTGATAGGTAATACTAGAATCCCTTCTTTTCAAATGAAAAAAAACAAAAAACAAAATACAAAAATCCCCTGCTAATTTGATTTTTTAACACACTTATTTCAATAGATGACATAAAATCTTTTTATTTTCAATACAGTCCTTGTGGCAGTGGCAACCATGAGAGTGCGCCTCTTAGATCTTCTACAGCAGGAAGTCTAATGGGTCAAGAGCTCTTACCTCTGTGGTCTGAAATCAACTGCTAGGTTTGCACTGAAGCCAAAATTTCCAGGAGCTGCTCCATCCAGCAGGAAGGCAGGCCTGTTCCTGGGAGATGCCAGGACTCTTCTGATGGTCTGCTTTGTGTTTTTTGTTTGTTTGTTTGTTTTTGAGATGGAGCATCACTCTGTCACCCAGGCTGGAATGCGGTGGCATGATCTCGGTTCACTGCAACCTCCACCTCCCAGGTTCAAGCCTCAGCCTCCCAAGTGGCTGGGACTATAGGCGTGCACCACCACACCCAGCTAATTTTTGTATTTTTAGTAGAGATAGGGTTTCACCATGTTGGCTAGGCTGGTCTTGAACTCCTGACCTCAGGTGATCTGCCTGCCTCAGCCTCCCAAAGTGCTGGAATTACAGGTATGAGCCACCACACCCAGCCGGTCTACTTTGGTTTGAGGACCCCAGTGGTCTTGTAGACTTTTCCTCTGATTACACAACAGTAAAAGTTGCTTCTACCTGTCCTTCCTTTTCCCTTCCTTCCTGCCTGCCTACCTTCCTCCTTTCTTTTTTTCTTTTCTCCACTCAAAATCAGACATGCATAATAGTCCTATGGCTCTCCTAGCCTCTCCCAAATCCCCATGTTTCTTTCATCAGTATTTACCTTACTAAATATTTTTCATATTTAATCCTATCTTGGCTTCTGCTGTTTGGAGGATCTAGACTAACACAGGGCTAGTGTATTCTATATGTGATTCTGTGTGTATAGGATAATAATTTGTAATACTTTTGACTTTTAACTAATTTTAACTTGTATTAAAATAATGTATACATATAATGTAAAAGTTCAATGGAACAGAAAAAAGCTTGTAACAAATTGTAGCAAACTATAACCTTTCCCCTACCTTTCTCATCCTATTATTTAAATGCTACCACTTTCAATATTCATACATTTTGCTGAGGTGAAGGAGTTTCTAATGATACACTAATATTGTTAATTCTTGTTTTATTAGTTATATATATCATAGTAGATAAGGATATATACAACCCCATTTGTCTTTCCCTAAAATTTCTCTAAATATTTTAAATTATCACTCTTAAGAATAGTATGAATATTAAAATATAATCTACTATTGATTCACTATGTAATATAGTTTTTCATTTTGAAATGTTTTCTTGTTTCCATTTTTTCTTCTGAGATACAAATTATCAATATCTCCAATTTACTTATTTTCCCACATACCTATCAAAAATTCTTTCCAAATTCTCAGAAAGGTCTTCAAAATATCCTCAATACTATTTTGTATATAGTTAAAATGCATCAGATTATCCATCAATCCCAGATACATAGCTGCCATCCAGGAATTCCTTTACCCTGCCTTTATTTTGGGACATCCTGGATCTCAGTGCTCATGATTTGCTTCTAATTTCCAAGATCCAGGATGATCAAAAATATGTTTGGATGCAGTAAATAATATCATTAAATAATATCTTTTTTTTTTTTTTTTTTTTTTTTTTTTAATTTAGAGACAAGGTCTCACTCTGTACCCAGGCTGGACTGCACTGGTGTGATCATAGTTCAATGCCTTGAACTTCTGGGCTCAAGGGCTCCCTCCCTCCTAAGCCTCCCAAAGCACTGGGGTTACAGGTGTGAGCCACCACATCTGGCTTGTAATGTAGTATCTTTTTTTTTTTTTTTTTTTTTTGAGATGAAGTCTCATTTTGCTGCACAGGCTGAAGTGCAGTGGCCTGGTCTCAGCTCATTGCAACCACCTGCCACCTAGGTTCATGCAATTCTCCTGCCTCAGCCTCCTGAGGATCTGGGATTACAGGGGCGCACCACCACACCTGGTAAATTTTTTTGTATTTTTAGTAGAGACAGGGTTTCATCATGTTGGCCAGGCTGGCCTTTAACTCCTGACCTCAGGTGATTCACTCGCCTTGACCTCCCAAAGTGCTGGGATTACAGGCCTGAGCCACCATGCCCGGCCATGGCTTGTAATATCTTAAGAAAGAATGGAAGGGAAGTATATTTTTTGAGACTCGCATGTTGAAAATACCTTTGGTTTTTTCTTATAACTAATGAATAGTTTGGCTGAATATAAAACTCTAGGTTGCAAATTTTTCCTTAGAATTTTGAGAGCATTGCTGCACTGTCTTCTACATGTACTTACTACTCTTGCAGTCTGATGAGATAATCCTCCACATACTACTTTTTTTCTCTCTCTTCAGGTTAAAGAATCTTCATTTTATTCATAGCATTCTATGCCTTGTTGTTGGTCTTCATTTGCTACTATGGGCACTGAGTGGGCCCTTTAAACACATAGACTCTCGTTCTATTTGAAAAATTTTCTTTATGTTGTGTCTTTGATAACTCCCTCATTTCCATTTTCTTTATTCTTTATTTTTTTTGGAACTCTATTAATCAGATATTGAAATTCCTGAATTTTTTTTCTTTTTATCTTTTCGTAGAGATACGGCCCTAACTTTATTGTCCAAGGTGGTCTCAAACTCCTGGCCTCAAAGTGTTGGGATTATATGCATGTGTCACTGCACCTGGCCCAAATTTACTGGATTTTCTTATATTTTTTTCTTATATTCCATTGCTTTTTGTTGTTGTTGTTCTATTTTCTTAACGTTTTCATTTGTCATTTTTTTCTAAGAGGACTTTTTTGGGGGGAGGGTTCCCAAATTATTCCTTTTAAAATATAGCATCTTATTTCTCTGCTACAAAGTAACATTGTTTTTTGTTGCGAGGATGCAATATCTTCTCTTGTTTCTCTGAGAATATTACTGATTTTTTTAAAAAAGATTTTCTTTTTTTCTTCTTGCCCTATCTCAATATTCTCTGGGTTCTTTTTCCATATTAGGTTGATTGAACCTGTGCCTCTCGTGTCAAGGGGTCATTTTCAAACATCTGGAGATCTTTGGCTAATCACCTATATTTCAGGTTAAGGCAGTATAAAGCTTATTGGCTAGTTTAATTCTCGATTACCTGGGTAAAAAGCTGAATTTTTGGTTGGAGGATCCCAAGACTATTCAATTTTTCCATGAAGAAATCCCCTGATCTCCTGTCCGATAGGGCATAGATCTGATTGTTGGCATTTTGGGAAAAGAACAAATGAACTCAGGGTGTCACCTTCAGTGTCTGAAGTTAACCCTCCCCCACCACCATCTGCTGAGCTGGTGTCTCCTATCCTAGAGCTTCTCCAGTTCAATATATCCAGAGACTAAACATCTAGTTCGTGGTGGGAGATAAGAAGGCATTTGTAGGGTAGTCTAGGTACGCCGAGTATAGATTTTTCGGAGTTTCCCTCTGTTTCCAGCAGTCCTGTCTTGCTCCTTATTTTAACTGTTTACCAGAGTCCTGAAACAATTCTATTTGCTTCTCTTTGGTATTCCCTTCTGCAGGCATTTAGATTGCAGCTTACTTTGCTCTACTAATGTAATTATTGCTCCTTCTCTGCTTTCCATCTTCCAAGTATTTGTTTAAATTCTTTGCCTGAAGCCAGGCATGCTGGCGTGCACCAGTAGTACCAGTCTACTCAGGAGGGTGAGGTGAAAGGACCACTTGAACCCAGGAATTCAAGGCTGCAGTGAGCTAGGATGGCACCACTGCACTTTAGCCTGGGTGACAGAGCAAGACCCTGTCTCTAAAAAATAAACAAACAAATAAATTCCTTGTCTGCTACTGTCCCCTCTACCACTGTCTCCAAATCTGCCATTTTAGTCAGAATTTCCTGAGGATGTAAATGAATGTAATCCTCAGCCTCAGTTATAATCAGTTATAGTACCCACCACTACTGTGATTACTGCATGATTGTTAAACCTGATTTACCATTTTCTATTCAGTGATATCATTTATAAGGAAAAAGCCTAGTAGGGTGAGCAGATATGGAAACAATTTTAAGTTCACTCCTGTTACAGCACATTCTTATTGTAGTTGGGACCATAAGTAGACATTTTGGTAATGTTTTCTTTTTGTAAAAAGAAAAAAATATATATTGATGCAGAGTCTCACTATGTTGCCCAGAATGGCCTTGAACTCCTGGACTTAAGCAATCCTCCTGCCTCAGCCTCCCAAATAGCTGGGGCTACAGACATGTAACACTATGCCCCATTCTTTTCCACTACTAATAATCTGAAATAGTGCCTATCATTCATTCATTCATTTACTAAACAAATATTTACTATTGCCCTGGTACTGGACTAATTTCTGGAAAAGACAAAGATGAGTGAGACCATCTCTTTAATAGCTCAGTGACCTGAAAAGACAGGCTTCTCTAGAAATAATCATCACAAAGTGAGATAAATTCCAGAATAATGATTTGGGCATGCGCTTAAAGAACAAACGATGGAGAACTATATGCCTATGAGAATTGTACAAGGATTTTCTGAAGTGACTTTTACTTTTTTTCAAATTATTTATTTTTAAAAATTGACATATAAAATTATATGTATTTAATATGTACAATATAATGTTTTGAATAAATACACATTGTGGAATGATTCAATCTAGCTAATTAACAAATCTATTATTTCACAGTTATCATTTTTGTGGTGAGAACAGTTAGCATTTTTAAACTCTTTTAGCATTTTTCAAGAACATATCTTCATTAACTAGTCGCCATTCTGCGCATGAACTTATTCCTTCTAACTATAATTATGTATTATTTGACCAACATCTTCCCAATATCTCCTCTCTCACTCCCCACAACCCCAGCCTTTGGTAATCATCATTCTACTTTCTATTTCCATAGAATAAAATTTTTAGATTCCACATATAAGTGAGATCATGTGGTATTTGTCTTTCTGCGCCTGGCTTATTTCGCTTAACCTAATGTCCTTCAGGTTTACCCATGTTGTTGGAAATGACAAGACTTCTTTTTTTGGCTGAATAGTATTTTATTTTAGGTAAGTACAATATTTTCTTTATCTTGGATGATTTTTGTATCTGGCTATTGTGAATAGTGTTGCAATAAATATGGGAGGCCAGATATCTTTTTGACATACTGATTTCATTACCTTTGGATATATACCCAGTAGTTGGATTGCTGGATCATATGCTAGCTCTACTTTTAATTTTTTTAGGGATCCCTAAATTGTTTTCTATAATAGCCATACAAATTTACATTCCCTGCAACAGTGTGCAAGGGTTCCTTTTTCTCCACATCCTCACCAACACTTGTTTATCTTTTGTCTTTTTAATGGTAGCCTTTCTAATAGGAGTGTAGGGTGATATTGTGATTTTTATTTGCATTTCTTTGATTCCTTAATGATTAATAATGTTGAGATTTTGCATACTTGTCCACTGTGTGTTTTCTTTAAAAAAAAAAAAAAGTCTATTCACATCTTTGGCCCATTTTTCAGTTGGGTAGTCTTCTTGCTGTTAGTTGTTTACATTCATTATATATTTTGAGTATTAACCTCTTAGGTGTATAGTTTGCAAATATTTTCTCCCATTCTATACATTGTTTCTTCACTGTTGATTATTTCCTTTACTATGAAGATTTTTAGTTTGATGTAATCCCATTTGTCTATGCTTGCATTTGTTGCCCTGAGGTGAATTTTGAAATGTATCTTAAACAATGAGTAGAACACTCTAAGGTAAAGAAGACTAGTGAAGAGAAAAACAGCAAACTATCAGAAATCTTCAGAGGGTTACTTATCAGGTAATCTCTCTCTAAAGCTTTTAAAGGAATAGATATAAAGAAAAGGCAAATATTCATAGTATATCTTTGGTTCCTATCTTTTAGAGCATCTTTACTGGATTCTTTCACAAATAAGGCACAGATGTCATGATGTCAAGTGTCTTTGAATTACTATTTATCTGACTTTCAGTTCGTCTTTAGTTCATGCAAGACCATGACAGACTAACAGACTGAACACTGCAGTCATGTGAGGGCTCAAGTATGAAGTCAAATGAAAATGAGTCATGTAACAGTTAAAACCTTTAAGGCATACATATGGCCAGTTTTGGTTCCTTAAGCCTGTAATCCCAGCATTTTGGGAGGCTGAGGTGAGAGGACTGCTTGAGCCCAGGAGTTCAGACCACCCTGGGCAACATAGGGAGACCCTATCTTTACAATTAATTAATTAATTAGGCATACATACAGTACCATAGTAAAAGGAAAGCAAAATAATCACGAACACAAGATTCAAAATAGTGATTACCTTGGATGCAGTGGGGGATAAAGGTGTTTTAGTCTGTTTTGTGCTGCTGTAACAGACTACTTGAGACTGGGTAATTTATAAAGAATAGCAATTTCTTTCTCATAGTTCTGGAGGCTGGAAAGTATAAGATTAAGACACTGACAGGTCAGGGCCCAGTCTCTCTGCTTCCAACATAGCACCTTGAATGCTGCATCCTTCGGAGGGGAGGAACACCGTGTCCTCCTCATATAGCAGAAGAGAGAGAAAACCTACCCTCACAAGCCCTTTTTTTTCTTTTTGAGATGGAGTCTTGCTTTGTCTCCCAGGCTGCAGTTCAGTGACCCAATCTTAGCTCACTGCAACTGCCACCTCCTGGGTTCAAGTGATTCTCATGCCTCAGCCACCTAAGGACTGCAAGCATGTGCCACCATGCCCAGCTAGTTTTTTGTATTTTTAGTAGAGACAGGATTTCACCATGTTGGCCAGGCTGGCCTTGAACTCCTGACCTCAAGTGATCTCCCCACCTCGGCCTCCCAAACTGCTGGGATTACAGGTGTGAGCCACTGAGCCCAGTCTCACAAACCATTTTTATAGCAACATTAATGTATTCATGATGGTCCATCCCTCATGACCTAAACACCTCCCATTAATTAGGCCCCACATTCTAACACTGTTGTATTGAAGATTAGGTTTCTAACACAATAATTTGGGGAAACACATTCAAATCAAAGCAGGAGGGAACAAGATAAGGAAGAACCACAGAGGTGGATGTAAATTATTGTCTGTGCTCTAGTTTTCCTGTGGTAGACTCATAAATGGTCTTTTTCTTTTTTTGCAGTATATAAAATTATTAAAATAAAAGGTTTGAGCCAGGCACTGTAGCTTAGGCCTATTAATCCCAGCTATCCAGAAGGCTGAGGCAGGAGGATTTATTGAGCCCAGGAGTTTGAGACCAGCTTGAGCAATATAGCAAGACCCGTCTCTAAAAAAATAAGGCCAGGTGCAGTGGCTCACACCTGTAATCCCAGCACTTTGGGAGGTTGAGGTGGGAGGATTGCTTGAACTCAGGAGTTTGAGACCAGCCTGGGCAACATTGTGAGACCACCTCTCTACAAAAAAAAAAAAAAAAAGAAAAGAAAAAAAAAGAAAAGAAAACATTAGCTAAGTGTGGTAGCACATGTCAGTAGTCCCAGCTACTCAGGAGGCTGAGGCAGGAGGATCCCTTGAGCCCAGGAGGTTGTGGCTGCAGTGAGCCACGATGATGCCATTGCACTCCAACCTGGACAATGGAAGAAGACCCTGTCTCAACAAAATAATTTTTAAAACATTTGGGGAATAGTCAGTGAATAATAAAAACAATAATCAAAAAATATTTTAAAATAAAAATAAAAAATAATAAATTGGCCAGATGTGGTGGTGCATACCTGTAGTCCCAGCTGCTCAGAAGGCTGAGGCAGAAGGATTGCTTGAACCAAAGAGATCAAGACCAGCCTGAGCAACATAGTGAGACTCTGACTACACTAATAAATTTTAAAAAATAATTATAAGGCTGGGCATGGTGGCTCACACTTGTAATCCTAGCACTTAGGGAGGTCAAGGCGGGAGAATGGTTTGAGCCCAGGAGTGCAACACCAGCCTGGGCAACAAAGTGAGACTCTCTCTCTAAAAAATAAAAACCAAAACAAAATAAAACTTAGCTGGGCATGGTGGCACATGGCTGCAGTCCTAGCTACTCTGGAGGCTGAGGTGGGAGGATTGTTGGAACCCAGAATTTCAAGGTTGCAGTGAGCTACGATTATGCCACTGCACTCCAGCCTGGGTGACAGCAAGACTCGGTTTGTAAAAAAATAAAAAATAAAGAAGGTTGGAAGGAGAGAAGGAAGGAAGCCCTGTGTGTACAAATGATGAGAGTGTGATAGTAAATAAGAATTATGAATAATTACAGTCTGTGTATCAAATGTTCAATATGAAAAAACAAAAGAAACTGAGTAATTCAAATTAGGGAGTGGAGGTAAGGCACAAAAAAAGAACAATTAGGCCCTTAATAAAGTACAACTTTCAGAATGAGAAGCCAGGTGGAGTGGGTGAGGTGGGAAGCATTAGGTTTTAATCTGGGGGTATACATATCTAACAGGGTGAGCCTGGCTGTGCTTGATGACTCAAAAGACTTACCTGGCACGGGAGTGAGGTGGAATGGGGCCAGCCAATGGAAAGCTAGAATTTGTCCTGGCAGAATACACAAGGAAAGATTGGCTCTTCTGTTCTGTAGCTAGTAGCTCTTTCTACAACTATGTGCTTTAGCTGGCTTCTAGGATCCCAGGAGTCCAGAAAGCATAAATGGAACATGCTGTCTCTCTCTCCTAGCTCTATCAGGAAAACAATCAGGATGCAACATGAGATCTATAAAAAAAGAGCCTGAATATAAGCAATGGAAAATAGGTTGGAGATATTTGAAAGAAGACGATGAGGTACTAGTACACTAGATAATTCCTGACTTGAAAGGGGCTCAGTGACCTGTTCTTAAGGTTTTTCAGGGCCCAGTGTGGTGGGCGAAGTGACGAGGTACTTTAAATTCAAGTCTCTCTTGCTACAAATTGCCTGTTATTATGGCCCTATAGCTTTTTCTTGGCCAACAACAGATTAGCCTGAAAGTACATTTTTGAGGCATGGAATCCCAAGAACTGTTTACCTGCTCTGGTGGCGGTGAAGTTGTAGGACCAAAGAGAAAAGACAAAGTTCATGGTTTTTATAAGAACATTTTGTGTGGATAATGTTTTAGGGGAAAAAATGGCTTCTTACCTGTTTATATGGCATCATAATCCAATAAAATTTATAGATACCCACTGATTAAAGTTTCATAAAATGTTCTGGAAACTCTTTCCTAGAAGTATTGATGATATGTGAAAATAGAGCAAATTCTCAGACAATGAACTTATGTTAAAATGTTTATGTATTTAAACAAATAGTGTAATATAACCAAATACTAAACATATAGTATATTTTTTTCCTGAAACCCCCAAATTCCCAGGAAATGTCAATCCATAGAATACCTCTCTCTAAACCAATGGTATTTAATTTTTTTGAGGGATCCTAGGACACCTTATATTATGTTCAACTTTTGGATTCTTTCATTCAACATTTAGGATTTTACTCCATATGTTAAATCTTGGAAGCAGTAATAAATTACCTCTAACACAATAGACTCATAATTTCATGGCTTTATTTTTCCTGGTCCCAATTCTCTACTTGCATTAGGCTATGGTCTCTTCACCACTTTCTAGGAAACTCCTATCATGGCAGCAGATGTGCCTCTGCACCTAGGCAGTACAAGAAAGGATGTTGTAGGGAATAAAACTTCATCCCTTCCTCTGGCAGTTATCATTCTGTTTCACTTTTTTCGTCTGTCAATTTTTCCCCCTTGTTCATGGGGTCACTTCCTTTTTTCCCCTAAGTCTTCTAGTGATCTCTGTGCACTCAGTTTGAAGCCCAAATCCAGTGCATCCCTGAATTATGGCCTCACTAAATTTACAAATTGTACTTGTGCTTCCATGAAGTGGCTTGAGGGGAAAATGAATTCCTATAACAAGTTTCTATCAACATACTCCTTTAAAGTGTGCACCCCCAATCCTAAGAAGAATTACAGCTCTTTCGCAGGAACTAGGAGAGTTATGACATATATCATTGTATACACAGAGGCAGCTCATAGGCTCTGAAATTATTGCTCTGAAACTGTCCTCGACCAGCAACACCAGCACTTCAGGGTTAAGAGAAGATTGGGAATAAATGAACTACAGAGCTGCTTGAGAAGCTGTAAGATCTTTTCTAATATGTTCTCATTTTTGTGTACTCTGGAGTGGCACTTAGGCATGACATAGTCTGGGTTTCCTGTCCTAGACCCTAACAGATGTGGTTTTTAATGCTTGGGAATCCACCATGACCTGGATCTACAAGTGCTCTGGGGAGCCCAGTTACTCTCAGACATGTACATGAAATAAGGGAACAGGAATTATGCCTGCCAGTTTCCACCTTTATTTGTGAGTCAGAGCAGCATAGTAAGAGTTATGTGGGTGTGTCTTTAAATAAGTACCCTAAACTCCAAGGTACCCTATGTGGGTGTGTCTTTACTTAAGTACCTTAACCTTAGAGGGTTAGAGACACACCTGAGAGGGTTAGGGTACTTAAATAAAGACACACCCATATAGGGTACCTAACTAAAGACACACCCACATAAACAAGCCACAACTTTCAGCAAAATCCATGCTTAGGCATAAACATTCATGAACTCTGTTCTTCTAACGTTTGGATATATTGTGTCTTGGGAAGTTGATGCTATGTGCAAAAAGATTAATTATTAAGGTATCTAAGAGATAGCCCTCCCCGGGGACATCCTCAAACTGAACAGCTAGGCAATTCTGTAGCCTCCATAAAGTTCATGAATGTTACTCACTGCCCACAAGCAGCTAACTTTACCTATTAGAACTGAAAGAAATTCAGGGCACCCAATATGGCATGGCACTATATGCAATGAAGATTCCTGTACCAGGGTAGAAACTGATATAGTTGGGATGTTTGTTGCCTCCAAATCTCATGTTCAAATGTAATTCCCAATGTTGCAGGTGGGGCCTGGTGGGAGGTGTTTGGATCATTGGGGTGAATCCCTCTTGAATGGCTTAGCACCATCCTCTTGGTGCTAGTCAGTTCTTGCTCTGAGTTCACGTGAGATCTGGTTGTTTAAAAGTGTATGACACCTTCTCCCTCTCTCTCCATGTCACATGCTGGTTCTCCTTCGCCTTCTGCCATGCTTGTAAGCTTCCTTGAGGCCCCAGAGCATCTGCTTCTGTACATACCCTATGTGGGTGTGTTCAGTTCCCGTACAGCCTGCAGAACTGTGAGTCAATGAAACTTGTTTATAAATTACCCAGTCTCAGGTATTTCTTTCTCTCTCGCTCTGTCTCTCTCCCCTTCTCCTCTCTCTCTCTCACTCTGTTCTTTTTTTTTGAGACAGGGTCTTACTCTATCACCCAGCTGCTGGAGTGCAGTGGTGCAATCATGGGTCACTGTAATCTCCGTCTCCTGGGCTCAAGTTATCCTCCCACCTTAGCCTCCCGAGTAGCTGGGACTACAGGTGTGCACCACCAGGCTAATTTTTGTATTTTTTGTAGAGACAGGGTTTCACTGTGTTGCCCAGGCTGGTTTCAAACTCCTGGGCTCTAGTGATCTGCCCCCCTCGGCCTCCCAAAATGCTGGGATTATAGGTGTGAGCCACTGTGTCTGTCTAGGTATTTCTTTATAGCAATGCAACAACAAACTAACACAGAGGCAAGGACTGAATGTAGGTTACTCCCAAATGGCAGTGGAAACTCATAAAGCAAATTTCATGAAATTATAACAAAAGTTCCAGGTGCAAATACTGTTCCAGATTAAGTTACATTCCAAACATTTGTATAAGCATAACAGTAAGGTTCAACTGTCTCCTGTCAGATGAGTAATATCCAGGAGTTTAGTATTGTAATAGGAACATTAAAGTTTAGTACTTCAGTAGGAATATTTGTTCCCATTAAATAGTTATTGTGATATTCCATGATTTCATACCAGAAGGTTTTTTTTTTTTCCTCTCCTGAGTGTATCTTCCCCATTATGAGTATCTTGTTACTTCAAAAGATCTTCCATTGATCAAACAGTCCAGAGTCAATTTTGATTATTGGCAAGCCATGATTCTTCCAGAATCTTTTTTCAAAATACTGGCTTTTTATATATCCACAACTGTAAACATGTAATTTATTTTGTGCATTACAAATTTTTATTCTTTATTCTTTACGTATCTTAGTTATGTATCTTAGTTCAGTGCTTAGCTCAGTTAGTAGCTTTGCTATGTGATCTGCTTGATGAAATATTGATTAGGGGTAAGTGTTCCCAGACCATCTTAGGGCATTCCGTTAATATGTTCTGTTCTTTCCCCCTCCTTGCCAGGATTTCACATTTCATCTTAAAGGATTCATTGGTTCACGTCTACTATGTAAAAATGTCTTTATATCTTATATTCCCATTGTTACAATAGAAGTTTATATTATAGCAGATGATATGCAAATTATGTGTTAAGCAAATTGCATATTAGATGTTTTATTCAAATGTCAAGGTACAATTTTGTCAGTTAAAACAGCTTATAACAATACCAATAAATTTCAAGTTGTCAAACTGTATGTATTGTTAAGATTTATGTCCCATTACAGGGGCAGTAATCTTTTTAAAAGCCACAGAGCATGAAAATGTTTGTCTAATAACCGAAACATATGTAGCCTTCCAGCTATGTAGCAACAGTTGCCACTTGATGTTTTCCTGCATCCTATTTTCTTTTTTCCAAGATAGATATTTTGACAGAAGTGACAAAAGTCTCATCTTTTAAAAATTAAAATGTTTAATAAAACATGTTTAATGTTATTTAGAATCAACATGATGAATTTATTCTATAACAGTGTGTGTTGTTTTGAATATTTGAAATTTTCAGCTATCACCATTAGAAGCACACTCAGTTAGATTGATAAAATATTGGTAGGTTTTTGGTTTCAGAGTAAACAAATACAATTTCTATGTGACTTTGAAATTGTGAGGTGCAGTGTGGGTCACGCCTATAATCCCAGCTACTCAGAAGGCTGAAGCAGTAGGACTGCAAAAGTGTAGGAATTTGAGATCAGCCTGAGTAACACAGAGACCTCATCTTAAAAAAAAAAAAAAAAAGGGCAGGCGGGGGATGGTGATGTGTGCCTACAGTACAGAAGGCTGCAGTAAGCTATGACTAAGACAGTGTAATCCAGCCTGGATGACTTAGTGAGACCCTGTCTCTAAAAAAAAACAAAACCAAAAAATACAAAACAGGTTCACATTATACTATTCTTCTTTTCTTCTTCTTTTCTCCTTATCTTTCTCCTTTCTCCTCCTCTTCCTCTTCTTCTTCTCCTTCTTTCTTCTTCTGCTTATCATCCTCCTCCTACCACTTCTCCTCCTCCTCCTTTTTTCTCCTCATTCTTCTTTTCTTCTTCCTTCTCCTTCTTCTTCAGCAAGGTCTCAATCTGTCACCTAGTACAGGTGCATGCCACCACATCCGGCTAATTTTTTTTTTTTAATTTTAGTTTAATTTAAACAAACCTGCACGTTATGCACATGTACTCTAGAACTTAAAGTATAATAATAATAATTAAAAAAAAAATTAGTCGGGCGTGGTGGCACACGCCTGTAGTCTCAGCTACTCTGGAAGCTGAGACAGGAGGAAAAAAAAAAAAATTATTTTTAGAGATGGGGTCTTGATTTTTTTGCCCAGGCTGGTCTCAAACTCCTGACCCCAAGTGATACTCCCGCCTGGGCTTCCAAAAGTGTTGGAATTACAGATGTGAGCCACCATGCCTGGCCTGTACTATTCTTTATACAGTATCTGTTTTTAAAAATTCTAATGCTTCTTCCTTCTTACTGTCTCATGTGTCATATCTTTTTTTTAATCTTCCCATTGACACACCTATTAAGCTAGATACCAATAACTTTAGATCAGCATAGCTACTGTAGATTTATCTCTCTGGTTATCTAAAAAATTTAGTCTCTTGCACATAATGGCTTTAAAATCTCTTAAAGTTTTCTTAGAATTTCTGAAAATTATTTTTTCATTAGACATTTTCTTATTCACTAACTTGCTATTCTTGGCCAAAGTAATAATTTCTCACAAATCCTATCTTGCTCTTTTTCTAACCTTGGCTCCTACCAAGTACACCCAGGCTAAATAAATACTTTTTAAAATTAATGACTTGGGGCCAGGGGCGGTGGCTCATGCCTATAATCCCAGCACTTTGGAAGCTGAGCCAGGTGGATCACTTGAGGTCAGGAGTTCAAGACCAGCCTGACTGACATCGTAAAACCCCATCTCTACTAAAAATACAACAATTAGCTGGGCGTGGTGGCTCATGCCTGTAATCCCAACTACTCGGGAGGCTGAGGAAGGAGAATCGCTTGAACCCAGGAGGCAGAGGGAAGTTGCAGTGAGCCAACATCGTACCACTGCACTCCAGCCTGGGCAACAGAGTAAGTGAGACTCTGTCTCAAATAAATAAATTAATTAAATTAACTAAAACAAAATCAATGACTCGGGTCCATGCACTGTGGCTCATGCCTGTAATTCCAGCACTTTGGGAGGCTGAGGCAGAAAGATCACCTGAGCCCAGAAGTTTGAGACCAGCCTGGGCAACAAAGCAAGACTATGCCTTTAAAATTGGAAAAAAAAGAAAAAAAAAAAAAAAAAAAAGGTTAACAGAAATAAAAGAGAAAAATAAATAAAATTAATGACTCTAAAATGATTCTGAGTGGTGCCAGTACACAGCTGAAAGCAAGTGATACTGCAAGGGAAAAAGGAAAACAAAGAAAAATAATATATAATAAGCTTTTACCTTATCATGTCATGTATTCCTTTAAACAGCCCATGAGCTGGATATCATTATTCTCATTTCATATGTGAGAAACAGGCTAAAAAGTTAAGCAATGACCAAGTTCATGTAGACTGCATATGGTAAGCCAATAATCAAAGACAAGTTGACTAAAACTTCTTACCTCTTTCTCTGACCTCGTGTGGTGCCATCTGTGTTTTGAATTGGGAGTATGGGTTTCTCTGCTGAGAGAGAAGAGAGAATTCCATGCTAGGCAGAGGGAACAATATGAACAAATAGTTATGCATGTATGTGCAACGTTTAGGAAAATCCGGGTTGTTGACCATTGTTAGAACACAGTTCCACCATCCCTTCCATTGGTGAATCGGGTAGAAAGACTGGGGAACCTGCTTGTGGTCTGGAGTGGGACATCGGACTTGGGGCAGAGGGTAGAATTATCCACCAGACAGCCAGGGTAGTATGTATGTTACCAGGGTATTCTGGAGCAAGGTGAACTATCCCTTTTCTTTTCCTCAAAGGTAACCAATATTCTAACTTCTAAAATTTCATTTCTGAGTATACATTAATAGAATCATGCATTTATATTATTTGGTGTCTGGTATCTTTCAGGAAATATTATGTTTGTGGGATGCATCCACATTGTGTACATAGCTATAGTGTGTTCACTTTCACTGCTGAATGGTATTTTGTTCCATGAATATATCACATATTATTTATCTATTCTAATTCCATTGGGGTTGCTTGCAATTTATAGCTAGAATAAATAATACTGTTAACAACTTCCAGTGTAGCTTTGATATGCATGTTTGCATTCCCGGTGGGCATGTCCCTAAGATTTTAGGAGATTAAAATTTTAGCAGATTAATAATGTTTTTGCAAAGTTGTACCAATTTATAGTCCTACCAAAAGTGTGTGAGAGTTCCAGATCATCAACAAATTATCCAAATCAACTTTTTATCTTTTTCAATAGAGGAAGGGTCTCTCAGGCTGGAGTACAGTGGTGTGGTCATAGCTCACTATAACCTTGAATTTCTGGGCCAAGGAATCCTCCTACCTCTGTCTCCTGAGTAGCTAGGACTCCAGGTACATGACACTATGCCTGGTTAAATTTTTTTAAATTACGGTTTAATTTTTATGTAGAGACAGTGTCTTGCTATGTTGCCCATGCTAGTCTTGAACTCCTGGCCTCAAAGGATCCTCCTGCCTCAGTCTTCCAAAGTATTGGGATTACAGGCATGAGTCACCCCAAGTGGCCCACATCAACTCTTCGTATTGATATTCTTAACCATTCTGATCACTGGGTAGGTAATGTTAACTCTTTATAGTTTTAATTTCGATTCCCTTTTGACTAATGATGCTACATACCTTTTCATATACTGATTGATCAACTGTGTATCCCATTATATGGAGTACCAAATTAAGTTTGGGATTTTAACTTTTTTTTTTTTTTTTTTTTTTTTTAAGACACGGTCTCACTCTGTCACCCAGATTGGAATACAGTGGCACAATCACAGTTCTCCATAGCCTCAGCTCCCTGGTCTCAGGTGATCCTCCCCACTCCACCTCCCAAGTAGCTGGGGCTACAGGTGCCTGCCACCACACTCGGATTTTTCTGTTTTTTGTAGAGACGAGGTTTTACCATGTTGTCCAGGCTGGTCTCAAACTCCTGGACTCAAGCGATCTGCCTGCCTCAGCCTCCCAAAGTGCTAGGATTGACCACACCTGGCCAATCAAGTTTCTTATCTATTTTTCTAGGTACTTCTCTTATTAATCTGTAGGATCTTTTTGCTGTACGCATTGCAAACGTTTTTTTCCTATCTTGTTTTTCCAGTGTCTCAATTGTATCTTTCAAGAAACAGAAATTCTTAATTTTATCACTTTGTTATTTGCTAATCTTTTTGTTTATTGTGTTGTCTGTAATACTGATTAAGAAATCTTTGCCTACAGAAATGGTAGGTTAAATAAGAGGCGTCTCCAATTGGAAATCACTCAAGGACAGGACAAAAGCAGGAACAGAAAAAGAACAAATGAGGAGGGTCAGGTCATGCTCCTTTAGGTTCCTTGTGTGGATGTGTTAGGATGACTTCAAGCAACAAATTTGAGATGGACACTGTATCTGAGGCAAGGCTCCCCTACTAGACAAGGCTCAGTGTAACTTTTCTGGGGAAGGTCCAAGGAAAACAGATACATTTATGGGCAATTTTGAGATGGGAGCCTGGGTTGCAGCATGCCAGGTCACCAGGACACTACTTTTACTATGTACTCTGATTTTTCCTGAAGTTGTAGGCCCTAGATGTAGAGCAAGGTGTATGTCAGTCAGGCCTGGCATGAAGAAATGAAAGAGAGCATAAGTGGGCAGGGGTAAATATAGGGAGAATACTGAAGGATTGGTTACTTCAATGAATTACTTCAAAGAATCTCATGAAATAGTCCTCAAATTTCTCCTAGAGACAAGTGTAAATATTTATAAAGTATGTAGAGCCATCCAGTGTTTTCAGTGTGATCTGAAAGCTTTCATGTTTGATATAGTTTTCTGTGTATCACTCCTTGCATATTGAAGGATATATTAGGAGTTTTATCAGTTTTAACAGTCAAACTGGCTTCTGAAAAAAAGTGGAAAGGGAAATTTGCTTATTTAATTTAAAGGAAAAAAAAGTTTAGGGCCAGGCGCGGTGGCTCACACCTACAATCCCAGCACTTTGGGAGTCCAAGGTGGGTGAATCACGAGGTCAGGGGTTCCAGACCAGTCTGGCCAACATGGTAAAACTCCATCTCTACTAAAAATACAAAAAAATAGCTGGGCGTGGTGGCAGGCCCCTGTAATCCCAGCTACTCAGGAGACTGAGGCAGGAGAATCGCTTGAACCCAGGAAGTGGAGAGTGTAGTGAGCTGAGTTTGTGCCACTGCACTCCAGCCCAGGTGACAATGCGAGATTCTGTCTCAAAAAAAAAAAAAAAAAAAAAAAAAAAAAAAAAAAGTTTATGATTTTAGGTATGATTAGATCCAGGTACTCAAAGACAAATAACCAGGACTCATTGTTTTTCTCAGGCTCTTACTCTCTCTCCAACTCTCTCTGAAGTGCATGTATTTATTAGTCAATATATTAGCATACATTGAGACAGTGTAGCATAGTGGTACTGAACATGGATCTAGATCTAGACTAGATCTAGCTAGTACAAATCTCAGCTTTGCCATTAGCTGTAAAACTTTAGGCAAGACATTTATTCTTATTGACCTCATCTCTAGCTTATGAATGATCAATTTGGACCCTGTTTCTAAGAGTTACTGTAGAATTAAATGATCAATTGTGATTAACATATAGTAATTGCTCAATTGATATTAACTAGTCATTTCTTGGTTCTCCTTTCCTAAGCATTATCTTCAGTCTCAGATAGGCTCACTTTAGGCTCTCCACATATGATAGCAAAAGTGCAACCAGCAGCTCAAAATTTTTTAGGTTTAAACCTGTTGTAAAGAGAGCTATTCTGCCCCCAACAATTCCAACATATAGCTCAGAAATGGATTTCATGCATTTGATTTGCCTGTTTCCTGTTATACATTTATCTATGACCCAAGCACTGTGGTAAGGCTAATGAGATTCTCTGACTGGCTTACATAATTACTTCTGGAGCAAAAGTGGAGGGATCAGTCCCAACCTAACAATGTGGAATGGTAACCAAAGAGAGACAGTGCCCTAAGCAAAAATCTGGTGCATTTACCATAAGAATGACAATGTGCTGACTATGCTAAAACATTAGATGTCCAAGAGCACAGTGGATCCTGTAGGTTTTCTTAAGCATCTTATCCCACCAGCAATCAGAGGCTGGTTTTTAGAGGGGCAGGGAAGTGGGAAATTAGGGATCGAAGCTGTAATGGTAATGACTGTTGTGATTAGCTGAATGGGTAGAGCAACACACTCTGCAAATTCTATTCTAGTGAATTATGCCTTGGGCCTGTATAGTATGTAGAAGTGTAAATAATCTAAGACCCAGTACAGTAATTGGCCTATGATGGTGGGTTACTGACAAATGGATACTGAGATGGAGAACTTTGAGCAGTGGCTGCTGCAAGTTTGAGGAAAAAAGTGCTCATTGGTAGGATAGCAGTGTTAGACTTTGCAGTTTTTAATTTTATTTCACAGTAGTAAGAACACTTACCGTGAGATCTACCTTTTTAACAAATGTTTAAGTGTACAGTAACAGTGTTGTTGATTACAGGCACAATGCTGTACAGCAGATCTATACAACTTGCTCATCTTGCTTAAATTAAACTTCAAATTGATTAATACCCCATTTCTCCTTCCTCCACTCCTGGAAACTACCATTCCCTCCTTGAATTTCCAGACTTGACTATTTTAGATACCTCAAATAAGTGAAATCATGCAGTATTTGTCCTTCTGTAACTGGCTTGCTTTGCTTAATGTAATGTCCTCAAGGTTGATCCATGTGGTTGCATATTGTAGAATTTCCTTCTTTTTTTAGGGCTGAATAATATTTTACCATTTGTATGTACCACACTTTAAAAAACACATTCATCTTTCCATGAACATTTAGGTTATTTCCTCATCTCGGTTGTGGTGAAACAGTGCTGTAATGAACATAGCAGTGCTAACATCTTTGAGATCCTGATTTCAATTGTTTTGGATATATACACAGAAGTGGGATTGCAGGATCATACAGTAGTCCTATTTTTAAAATGTTTTGAGGAAGCTCTCTATTGTCTTCCATTGCCACTGCACCATTTTACATTCCCACTAACAGTGTACAAGGGTTCCAATTTGTCCACATTCTTGCTAATCCTTGTTTTTTGTTTCCTTTGATAGTAACCATCCTGACAGGTGTGAGGTGATATCTCATTGTCGTTTTAACTTGCATGTCCCTGATTTATGATACCAAGCATTTGTTTTTCACATATCTGTTGGCCATTTGCATGTCTTCTTTGGAAAAATCTCTGTTCAAGTCCTTAGACCATTTTTTAAAAAAATCTGGTTATCCATTTTCTTACTATTGAGTAATGTTTTGAGGAAATCACTGTATATTTTGGAGATTAACCCTTATCAGAATGTGGTTTGCGAATATCTTCTTCTATTGTGTAAGTTGCTTTTTCACTCTGTTGATTGTTTCCTTTGCTGTGCAGGTTTACGTACCTTGATGTAGCCCCACTTATTTTTGTTTTTGCTGCCTGTCTTTTTGGTGTCGTATATATAAAATCATTGCCAATCAATGTCATGAAGTTTTTCCCCTAAGTTTTCTTCTAGGAGTTTTACTGTTTCAAGCCTTAAAGTCTTTCATTCATTTTGAGTTGATTTTTGTATTATGTGGTTTTGTATGTACATTTTTTATATATGTTTTGATTACTGTAGCTTTGTAATATATTTCGAAGTCAGGATGTGTGATGCTTCCAGCTTTGTTCTTTTCCAAGATTGATTTGGCTGTTCATGGTCTTTTGTGGTTCCACATGAATTTTAGAATTGTCTTTTCTATTTCTGTAAAAATGCCATTGGGATTTTGACAGGGATTGCATTAAATCTGTATTGTTTCAAATCTGTATTGTTTCGTATAGTATGAATATTTTAACAATTTTAAATCTTCCAATCCACAAATATAGTATCATTCCATTTATGCATGTCTTCTTTCACCAATGTTTTATAGTTTTCAGTGTATGTCTTTTACCTCCTTAATTAAGTTATTCCTAAGTATTTTATTCTTTTTGGTGCGGTTGTAAATGGGATTGTTTCCCTAATTTTCTTTTCAGATACAAAATAATTAATCAATGTGATTTGCCACATCAACAGATCAAATCCATATGATCATTTCAATAGATGCCAAAAAAGCATTTTACGAGATTCAACATCCTTTTGTGATTTAAAAAAAGTCCACAGACTCTCTCTACTACAATTTGGGAATTGTTAAAAATTTTTTAAAAAGGAAGAGAAGGGAAGTACCTCAACATAATAAAGTATATATATGAAAAGCCAACAACTAATATCATATTAATCAGTGGAAAACTGAAAGCTTTTTCTCTAAGATCAGGAACAAGGCAAACATGCCCACCTTCACCACTTCAATTCAACAAAGTACTAGAAGTCCTAGCCAGAGCAATGTGGCAAGAAAAAGAAATAAGAAGCATCTAAATCTAAAAAGAAGAAGTAAAGTTGTCCCTTTTTGTGAACATCTTATGTATAGAAAATCCTTTAAAAATGCGATAAAAAAACTCTTCGAACTAATACATCCAGAGAGTTGCAGGATACAAAACCAACATATGAAAAGTTATTTGCATTTCTATACACTGAAAACAAACTATTCTGTTGTTTAAGCCACCTAATCTATGATATTCCATTATAGCATCCTGAACCGACTGAGACAATGCCTAACTAGGAAGAGACTGAAAATGTTACTTTTTGGATTCCATATTTATGCACTCAAAAAATATTTATTGAGCACTTATTATGTGCCAGGAAGCTTTTTAAGATGCTGTGGCTGGAGCGGTGGCTCATGCCTATAATCCCAGCACTTTGTGAGGCTGAGGCAAGCAGATCACTGAGCCCAGGAGCTTGAGACCAGCTTGGGCAACATGTGAAATTCCACCTCTACAAAAAATACAAAATTAGCTGGGTGTGGTGGCATGCAGTTGCAATTTCAGCTTCTGAGGGGGCTGAAGTGTGAGGATCACATGAGCCTGGGAAGGCTGAGGCTGCAGTGAGCTGTGATCATGCCACTGCAATCCAGCCTGAGTGACAGAGAGAGACTTGGTCTTAAAAAAAAAAAAAAAAAAAAAAAAAAAAAAAAGCTCGAAATCACTTCTCAAAATTGAATGAATTTAAAAAGAAAAAGTAAAAAACATGCTGGGAATGTTTCTGTGAACAGTAGATAAAAATTCCTGCCCTTATGGAGCACATATTCTAGTAGGAGCAGACAGACATTAAATAAGTAAAACATACAGTATGAAAGGAAATGTCATGTCTGGTATTCACTTTGAAACATTTCAGAAAAAGGCCCAAACAAAGCAAAACAAAATGATGAGGGTAATATAAATGATGGTAAAATATTAATAATTATTGAAGCTTGGTGATGGGAACATAAGAGATTCATTATATTATTCATACACACACACTGTTGTTTATTTGTGATAAATGCTATGTAGAAGTGTAAAGCAGAACAGGAGAAGAAGGAATGCTTGGGGTAAATTATAGTGTGGTTAGGGAAGGCCTGCCGAAAGGTGACATTTGAGCAAAGACCATATGGATAGGGTCACACATTTGCTGACTATCCTTGAATGTACGACGACAATGAGGTCTTTTCATTTACTATAACCTCTTAGGGTCCTCTGGGTACTAAGGATATTGCAGTCAACAATCTCATTTTCCTTCTTAGTTCCTCCCCTTTTGGGAGGCAAGGAAGAAAAAAAATCTATATTTAACCCAGCCCAGAAAAACCTCAGCTTAATCTACTTTTTGCTTCAAAGGTAGGATGGGGGAAACTGATGAGGCAACGTGGAGACACAGAATTCTATTATCTTTATCGAACACAACCTTGTCAGTTAATTATAACATGTCTATGGCATCCAAGCATTTTCTCTAAATATTCAAGTCTGTACATTTTTTTTTTTTTTTTTTTGAGATGGAGTTTTCACTCTTGTTGCCCAGGCTGGAGTGCAATGGCACAATCTTGGCTCACTGCAACCTTCGTCTCTCGGGTTCAAGCGATTCTCCTGCCTCAGCCTCCCGAGTAGCTGGGATTGAAGCATGTGCTACCACACCCAGCTAATTTTTTATATTTTTAGTAGAGACGGGGTTTCACCATGTTGGTCAGGGTGGTCTCGAACTCCCGACCAGGTGATCCGCCCGCCTCGGCCTCCCAAAGTGCTGGGATTACAGGCATGAGCCACCACACCTGGCCGACAAGTCTGTACATTTTTATGCCTACCTCATGTTTATCATTTTCATGGTCTCATCTTTCTTGCACAACTTTCCACCTGCAGCCACCACCACCCAACCTACCACAAACACAAGTGCTCCCCAGTCTTTCCCTCAAGATGACAGTAACTAGACCACAGGTTGCTCCATCACTGGTTACCAATTGCTTCATTTTCTTACTTCTTTCCTTTTATAGTATCATTATCATAAGGAGGAATTTCATTGCCCAAGTCATCAGGAGGGACCCACACAGAGCAATGTCAGTTATAGCCAGTCCTTCTTTGGTCAAACACCAGCTGTGGTTTTAGCTTATCCTGTGCTTATCCCTGTAAGAATGTAAACATTCTGCAGTTGCCTCATCCATATCTATTTTTTTTACAATGTCTTGGTGACCTTATACTTCCCCCTGAATGCAGTGACTTCAAAACTTTCTGCTTTTAATAACCGACATCAAATAATTCTATTCTTCACTGTAAGATATTTTCCCTCTGATCAAAATCTACTCAACACCAAAAATTTGAACATTTTGATTCTTCAGATCCTTTCCCTAAGCACGGCCCCCACCCGTACCCATCCCCAACCCTCGCCCCCAGCAGAAGCAGAATTAACTTCTTTTTCTGTCTCACCGAATTCTCCCTTTTGAAAAATCCTAGGTGGTATATATATATATTTTTTAATGCACATCTCAGTTCAGTGTGCTGTGAATAGTGTATTAAAAAGAAATAAAATTGTAGTGAATATATCAAAATGCATGTTAAATTTTTGTTTCAGCGATAATGCATATGTGTGTGTGTGTACCTATATCATATTATGATTCAGTTCACATGAATGTATAATATTCGGTCTAGGTACATGTGAACTGGGTCACAATATGATGTTTCCTATTGTGGGTAGTAGTGATGTGAGAGCCTAATAGCTATCAGGCCTAGTCTTTGATGTGTTAACGCTAGCAAAAGGAGTTTGGGAAACCCTTTCATTCTCCACGTTTGCAAGACAATTCTCTTCTTAGAGAGGTCAGGAAAGTCAGCTTTGAGTCTCAAAGCTAATCAATGTCCTTTCTGGTGTCGCTTCCTTTGTGTAATAATCCTCTGGCTCCTTTTGTGTAATAAGCCTCAAACCAAGGAAAAGGAAAGCTGTGAAGATTACGTTGTATCCGTGTAATATTGTAAAATATCACCCGATTACACATGCCGATTATGAGTCTCAGGCTTTCACATGAATTTGCAGTTGCTTAAGCAAGGAAGGCTGTTTTTGTTTTCGGTTTTGTTTTAATTGATCCCAAGATATGTTTGAAGAGGGTGAAGTAGCAATGGCTTACAGATCCCTTGGACAACTATGGGAGGAGATGCTGGTACAATCTGCTGGACAGTCTCTCTCCCTCTTTAACAAACTAGGTCAGCCAGGTGAGAAAGTGTAAATATTGTGGTTAGCATTGCCCTCCCTCATCTCTGAGCTTCAACAGATGCACTTATCCCACTAGAATGTAAACTCTATGAGAACAGTAATTTTTGTTGACTGCTACATCCTTAGTACCCAGAGGCTTCAGCTCCGAGTATGAGAATGATTATGATAACATCACCTGCAGGGGTCCATAGTAGAGACAGCCAAGTCAGAATCCTACAGGATAGATAGGATTCAAGAGCCCAAACACACACCTAAATGCCAATTTGAAGTAAAAGAGACAGAATAAGAACTCGGGATAGGTAAGGGATCAGAAACAGGGAAGTAGGGCCCAAATTGGTTTTCACAAATATCACTGGATACAGTTTCTTTTATATGCCTAAAGGTAGGTGGTATGTGGTGAGTTACACTGAAAAACTGGGAGGATGGTTAAAGAACTAACATTGAATAGTAGGTAGCCTTTCAGACCAAAAAAGAAAATAAAATGACAAGACTTAAGTAAAGCAGTGGAAAAAGTAGATTTTACATTTCTGATTAGAATTTTCAAGACTTGGTGATCAATCATTAGTATAACATATGGGAAGATTAACAATGATTAGATCATTTACTTTGGGGGAGCTGGGCAGACAGTGACTATATTAAAACATAGAGACTACATGGGGAAGTAGTTTTGATAGTAACGAGTTTAGTTTTGGACACAATGAATTTGAAGTGTCAAAAATTCAAGGTGAGAGGTCAAATAGGCTTTGAAAATTCTTACCTAAACCTCAGAAAGTGGTTAGAATTGGAGCTAAAGATTTAGGAATCCATGTGTGTATAGGTGCTAATTAAATTCATAGGACTTACCTGAATAGAAAAGATTGTTTATAATTTTTTTAAGAGACTAGATCTCGCTATATTGCCCAGGCTTGTCTCAGACTCCTGGCCTCAACTGATCCTCCCATGTCAGCCTCACAAAACGCTGGGATTACAGATGTATGCCACCACATCTGGTCTCTTTATGGAATTATAGAGAGAAAAGAGGGTAAAGAATGGAAGGATGAGGTAGTCTAACGTTCAGAAGTAAATAAATGATAATCCAATGTAAGGACTATAGATAAAATAGAACCAGTAGTATTATATGAGAAAATGAATTTAATATCCAAGCCTTGTTTTCCTGGCCTTTCTCCCATGATTATGCCACATGTGACAGGTAAAATTAATCAACTCATTCAAACTTCTTTTCTCTCCTTCCATTTCCACACACACATATTTGTAAGCAGCTGCAAGTCGGGATCCCAGGAAATAGACTTTGAGATTCTGAGGTGCATGTAGGAGGTTTGTTGTGGAAAGGAGGGTTTCTCTCAGAAACATGATCTGTGAGAGGTAAGGAAGTAGGATTAGAGAGGGAGGAATTGAACTGTGATGCAGTTACAACAGAGGTCTCAGTTGACCCACGGGAGCTATGAAGCCCCTTCAGAGAAGTTCTAAATTAAAGCCAAGGGTCCAAGCCTTTGTATTCCCACATCGATAGTGGGGGTATAAACTTAGGTGAGGCAGCTTCTTTAAGAAAAGAACAATCATAAGAATGTAGCTGCCAGCAGTCAGCAGCCAACACTCTTGGCAAACGGGCGCATGAGTGTCTTAGTCCTTAAGGGGCTGGAATTGGGGGGCGTAGTGGGGGTCATAACACATCATCCACCATAGAACCTGATTTGTAGCTTTGCAAGTGTGTCTGTGTGTATGTGTGTGTGTGCGCACATGTGTGTGTATTTAGTGAATCTCTGGTTAGTCAGTAAGTGGATCATAAAAAATGATTACCGACGATCAAAGTATTCTGGTGATATAACAACTATGTTGGTAAACTGACTACACCTGCTGCTGGTGAGAATAATTCTTCAAATCATCTCTGAGGCAGAGACAAACCGGCATGGGAAAACCAAGGTTGAGGGAACTAATCTTTTAACTAAGAGAAACAAGTACATAAAAATGTCTCTCCTCATGCTTCTGATCTTCAGTTTCCTCAGGTTATAGCATTAAAGTGAGCACTACAACACTGAGAACAAAAACAAATACACTTTTTGCCAGAAATGTTCAAAGCCTATATAAAGAATAATTTTAACAGACGTATAGATGTCATTATAACGTGCTGTAAATAATGACTTTTAGAAATTATCCAAACTTGGCCGGGCATGGTGGCTCACACCTGTAATCCCAGAACTTTCAGAGGCTTAGGCAGATGGATTACCTGAGGTCAGGAGTTTGAGACCAGCCTGACCAACATGGTGAAACCCTGTCTCTACTAAAAATACAAAAATTAGCCGGGCATAGTGGCACATGCTTGTAATCTCAGCTACTTGGGAGGCTGAGACAAGAGAATGGCTTGAACCTGGGAGGCGGAGGTTGTAGTTAGCTAAGATCACACCACTGCACACCAGCATAGGCAACAAGAGCGAAAGTTCGTCTCAATAAATAAATAAATAAATAAAATAAATCATCTAAAGGTATTACTATAGTACAAAGCAAACCTAAGAGTTTTATGCAATATGCTGCTGGGTTATCTCAAATACTCTGTAAATAATTAAGATATATGTAAATATTAACATATCAAAAGGAGAAAAACAGCAAATGAGAATTAGGATATAGGATCAGGAAAGGTCATCAGGTTTGTGAATTTAGATGATGTAAATGATTTTTGAATTATGTTTTGAATTTCTAGGTAATTCTGAAGCATAAACTCTGCCATCAAGTGGCTAGGTAGTCTTGGACATGTCATGTAAGCTTTTCAGGCTTTACTTTTCTTATCTATAAAATGAGACAGTTAGACAGTTACTTAGGACCCTCTATGTTCTAAGGGTGATATCAGAGGTATAAATGATGTGTCAGCAATGACTTTAAATAGTATGTACTGGCTGGGTGCGGTGGCTTACGCCTGTAATCCCAACACTTTGGGAGGCCGAGGCAGGCAGATCATCTGAGGTCAGGAGTTCGAGACCAGCCTGGCCAACCTGGCAAAACCCTGTCTCTACTAAAAATATAAAAATCAGCCGGGCATGGTGGCACGAGCCTGTAGTCCCAGCTACTTGGGAGGCTGAGGCACGAGAATTGCTTGAACCAGGGAGGCGGAGGTTGTGGTAAGCCGAAATTGTGCCACTGCACTCCAGCCTGGGCAACAGAGTGAGACTCTGTCTCAAAATAAATAAATAAATAAATAAATAAATAAATAAATAAGTACCATGCGTTACTGAATGAAGTGTTTTTAAAGTAGAATTAAAGGACTTTTGCCTCTATTTTAGAATAGAATTCTTAAAAATAGTCTACGGCTGCCCTCTCTTATTAGTGATATAGTAAAGATAAGAAATAAACCAAATATAAAGAGTTTTTATTTTAAACTAATTTATAAGATCTCCTCCAACAAATATTTACTCAGAAAGAAGGAAGTATATAAAAATACGATATTTATGTACATTTGATTGAACATTGTAATTTATTTTTTTAGAGAGATGAGGAGTTACTTCAGGCTTGAACTCCTAGGCCCAAGAGATCCTCCTGCCTCAGTCTCCCAAGTACCTTGGAATACGTGCATGTGCTGCCACCCACCCGACTAATTTAAACAATTTTTTTTTTTTGTAGAGGCAGGGTCTCGGTATGTTGCTAAGGCTGGTCTAGAACTCTTGGGTTCAAGCAAGCCTCCTGCGTCTGCCTCCCAGTATCTGGGATTACAGGTACAAGCCACTGTACCCAATTCCCAAACATTGTAAATGTTTACAGTTAATGTGTAAGCCCATGGCTCTCACCGCATTAAGAAATTGACTCAAGGGAATAATAGGCAACATATTAGGCATCGTGAATTCATGGCATTAAATGCAATACTTACAAAGCATAAAAACTTTTTTTTTTTTTTTTTGAGATGGAGTTTTGCTCTTGTTGCCCAGGCTGGAGTGCAATGGTGAGATCTCAGCTGACCGCAACCTCTGCCTCCTGGGTTCAAGAGATTCTCCTGCCTCAGCCTCCCAAGTAGCTGGGATTACAGGCGCCCGCCACCACGCCTGGCTAGTTTTTTGTATTTTTTAGTAGATACGGGTTTTTACCATGTTGGCCAGGCTGGTCTTGATTCCTGACCTCATGTGATTCATCCGCCTCGGCCTCCCAAAGTGCTGGTATTACAGGTGTGAACCACCACGCCCGGCACATCAAAACATTATAAAATGCCATAGAGATTTATGAGTGAAGTTGATCTAGTCACTATTTTGCCTCTGAAAAAGTAGCAAGGAAAATTCTATGTAACATCTTGCCAAAATCTTAAAAGTTCAGGAATGTGGCCAGGTGCAGTGGCTCACGCCTGTAATCCTAGCACTTTGGGAGGGTGAGATGGGCAGATCTCTTGAGCCCAGGGATTCAAGCCAGTCTGGGCAACATGGCAAATACCCATCTGTACAAAAAATACAAAATTTAGCTGGGTGTGGCGGCACGGGCCTGTAGTCCCAGCTACTTGGGGAACTGAGGCAGAAGGACTGCTTGAGCCTGGGAGGTCAAGGCTGCAGTGAGCTGTGTTTGCACCACTGCTCTCCAGCCTGGGTGACAAAGGGAGACCTTGTTTCTTTTCATACAAACAGAGTGTCACTCTACTGTCCAGGCTTGTCTTGAACTCCTGGGCTCAAGCAATCTTCCTGCCTTGGCCTCCCAAAGTGCTGGGATTACAGGTGTGAGCCACTGTGTCCAGCCCCAATAATTAATGTCTCCTGACAAGTGGCAGCTTCTTTTGTTCTTTTTTATTATTATTTTTTATTTGGTTTTTGTTGTTGCTGTTGTTTTATTCTGAGCACCAGAAATTAGGATTTTAAAACTGCAACAAATTCTCTTACTTCTACATCCAGAAATATAATTAATTCATTCACTTAACAACTTAAAAAAACAGGTACAATTCATGTACCATAAAAATTCACTCTTTTAAAGTATACAATTCAGTGGTTTTTAGCATAGTCATAAGGAACAACTATTTATTGAATACCTACTATGTGCCAAGTTTCTATTCAACTTGATATTCATGAACTAGAAGTCAGAGTTTTCAAATATGGAACAATATGAACATTCCTTATTTATGTTAGATAAACTAGGCAATGTTGAAATAATTCTTGGTTGATGATAAGGGATGAATGTAGCCAATATGAAAAATGAAATTTGCTTCTAGTGTTAAAAACAATGCCAAATACAGAGTCGAGAACTATTTCCTCTTTGGCACAGCCTGGCTTGCTCATGAACTTAGATTAAATCTCTGGCACTGATTGGACAGATGTGGAGTAATTTATCACTAGTAGCACTTGAGATCATAAAGTTTTAGAGCTGGAAGACACCTCAGAGATCATCTACATCTTATACCTCCACTATACCAATCAGGGAACAAAAACCAGAGAAAGTTAACGACCAGCTACAAGTCTCAAATTCAGAACAAAGCTTTCAGATTCTTACCTGGTGCTTGTTCCTTATACCAGTTCCCAAACTCGGTTTCTTAAGGACCCAGGATTCTTGGTGAAACCTGCAGGGCTTCTAGGATAATGGATGGATGGCTGAGTGGAAGAGCCTCTGCATCCCAACCCAGCTTCAACTCTAGCATTGCTATGTTTACCTCTTTGGCTTCCTAAGATTCTAAGCAAATTTTTGTTTTAAAAATAGTTCCGTTACTAAAAAATATATGAACATTTTTTGAAAATACTTTATGGAGTGATTTCACATTGTCCAAAGGAGGTATGTGCCTATTACTGCACATATGGTTTAAATATTATGCCTAGAAAACTGTGCAACACCACCTGAACATTTAACAGATTTCTTAGTAAATGGTATGTGTTTTAAGAAGTGCTCCTCTTTTTCATGCTTGTAGAATTTTAGAAAGTAGATTGTGCATGCTTGAAAGAAAACAAAGCGGCTGGGCGCGGTGGCTCACACCTGTAATCCCAGCACTTTGGGAGGCTGAGGCAGGTGGATAACGAGGTCAGGAGATCGAGACCATCCTGGCTAACAAGGTGAAACTCCGTCTCTACTAAAAATACAAAAATTAGCTGGGCGTGGTGGTGGGCGCCTGTAGTTCCAGCTACTCGGGAGGCTGAGGCAGGAGAATGGCGTGAACCCAGGAGGTGGAGCTTGCAGTGAGCCGAGACTATGCCACTGCACTCCAGCCTGGGCAACAGAGCGAGACTCCATCTCAAAAAAAACAAAAAAAGAAAGAAAACAAAGCATTTTTACTTACCTCAAATTCAGTTACTGAAATTGCAGGAAAAAAATGATTTGGGTAGATGATTGTACTTATTAATGGAATATAACAGTATGTACATTCAAAAACATGTTTCCATATTATCAATGGAAAATAGAGAAGCATCATCCCTAGAATCCTTGTTTTCAAAATGTTGATCCCATTATCTGATCAATCCCCCACCCCAGGAGCGGATGGGTGTGCTTAACCCTCCTCTTGGTTATCTCCAGGGGCTCTCCAGCCCAACCCTGGTCCTTCTTGGAATTCTCTTCAGGAGGCCCAGGCGACCACTGCCAAACAAAGAGCAAAGGGAGAAGTTGCCGTGCTTCTGGGAGTCCAGGCAGTCAGTGAAGTACAGACAGGATGTTCACCACCTGCAGACCCAGATATGGTGCTAGTGGATCAGCACAGGGGCATGATGACTGGACTTGGCCAAACCCTGGCTTGAAGAACTGGGTCTGCAGGCATCTCTGCAGGAAAGCCTCAATCTTCAGGAATAGGTTGCAATCTAGTTTCATTCTGTCCCTGTACTGCACTCTGATGTGAATAAGTCACTGCAGCAGGGCACTGCCTTCAAACAGAGGCCATGGGTCCTTCTCAGCAAACATCAGCAGCTCCTGGGCAGCTCTGCAGACTTGTCCAGGGTAAATTTGACTCTCCAGATGTCACATTTGCTCTGGAGGCCACACTTACCTATCAGCTTTAGTTCTTGGTTGAGGGGGGATTTCTCAAAGGGTCTCCCTGTGATCACACAGGTTTTCTGACCCAGCTTGGGACCACTAGTGTGTTGACTCTGGGTGTCCATCTATGCCTCACCTAAGGGTAGGTCCTGGTTACTACAAAAGGGGTTAGAAAAATTCATTAAAAAAAATAAAATACACCACATGTGGTGGTTCAGCCTGTAATCCCTTTGGGAGGCCAAGGCAGAAGGATTGCTTGAGCCCAGGAGTTCAAGGCTGCAGTAAGCTATGATCACACCACTGTACTCCAGCCTGGGTGACACAGTGAGGTCCTGTGTCTTAAAAAATGTAACAAAATAAAATGTTTAAAGTCAAATTATGTCAAAAAATAAAGATGCTTTGCTAAGTATTGTATTCAAATACATATTCTAGTACTCACTATACAATATCATCTAAATCAGTATTAACAGTACAAAGTTATATGTCATGTCATTATACAACATTTATATTATGCTTTATTGTATAAATAATTTTCATTTTGGGGGTGCTGAATTTGTGTTTTCTTCATGAAATTAAAAAATGTCATTGAATGATGTCATAAAATGGGTTTGGTTGCAAAATATTTTTGAATATTATTGGTGTTCAATTTGTGAAATACATGATTAATCTCACGGCATATCCATTTGGAAAGCCAAATGATCCACTTCAGTTTGTGTGATAGTTAATACTGAGTGTCAACTTGATTGGGTTGAAGGACACAAAGTATTGATCCTGTGTGTGTCTGTGAGGGTGCTGCCAAAGGAGATTAACATTTGAGTCTGTGGGCTGGGAAAGGCAGACCTATTCTTAACCTGGGTGGGCACTATCTAATCGGCTGCCAGCAGGACTAGAATAAAAAAGCAGGCAGAAAAATGTGAAAAGATGAGACTGGCCTAGCCTCCCAGCCTACATCTTTCTCCCATGCTGGATGTTTCCTGCCCTCGAACATGGGACTCCAAGTTCTTCAGTTTTGGGACTCGGACTGGATTTCCTTGATCGTCAGCCTGCAGACGGCCTATTGTGGGAACTTGTGATCATGTGAGTTAATACTTAATAAATTCCTATATATATATATCCTATTAGTTCCGTCCCTCTAGAGAATCCTAATACAGTTTGTATACTTCATAAATGTGGAATTTCATATATCAGTAGTGCTAAATGAAAGTATACCTTTATATATATATTTTACTTCAGAAATATATTTGTTCCAGAAAAGTTACATGTAAGCTGACCTTTTAAGGATGTAGTTCACATATATATTTTCTTAATTTTTAAAAGTTTTTTTTTAACTGACAAATAATTGTTTATCTACTTTCTTATTTTTTGTCTTTAATCAGCAGTGGCTATGCTCCCACTACTTCAAGTCTTTCTGTCCTTTATACTCTCTGTCAAGTAACTAATGATGTGAGAATAAATGTTCAAATATCTTAGAGCTCTCCTATTATAGCCTGTGTTCATCTACATAAATATGTAGGCATTCAATGCATATTTATTGATTTTCAAAAGGATAAAAGAGAGTTTATTTTATATATGTACTGTGCCAGTAAAGTAAATTATGTTCCAAAAGTGCTAATGGTATATGTCTTAGTCCATTTGTGTTGCTGTAACAAAATACCACAGACTGGGTAATTTATGCACAATAGAAATGTATTCCTCACAGTTCTGAAGGCTGGAAAGTCCGAGATCAAGGCACTGGCATTTGATGTCTGGTGAGGGCCTTCTCACATGGCAGAAGGCAGAAGGGTAAAAAAGGGAATGGATGCTGTGCCCTTGCATGGCAAAAGAGTGGGAGAGAGAAAATCCACTACCTCAACCCCTCTTATAAGGGCCTTAATTCCCTCCCAACAGCCCCACATTTTATATTATCATATTGGCTAATAAGTTTCAACATATTAATTCGGGGTGCCATATTCACACCACAACAGCATAAAAGGTCACTGGAATTATTTTATTCTCCTAAAGTCTTGGGACTATTTACTTTCCCAATCAGTTTGCTCTTTTCCATGTTAAAAACACCCTAGGTCAAGTCACACAGAACTTTTAAGGCTAAAGATTATACTACCTAGGGAGTGGTACATTCATATCACTTGCCCCTTTGCCCCTTTCTCTCAAGGACTCTTTTTTTTTTTTTTTTTTTTTTGAGACGGAGTCTCACTCTGTTGCCCAGGGTGGAATGCAATGGTGCAATCTCCGCTCCTCCCAAGTTCAAATGATTCTCCTGCCTCAGTCTCTGGAGTAGCTGGAATTACAAGCACCTGCCATCATACCCAGCTAATTTTTGTTATTTGTCGTAGAGACGGGGTTTCACCAAGTTGCCCAGGCTGGTCTCAAACTCCTGACCTCAGGTTATCCGCCTGTCTCAGCCTCCCAAAATGTTTTGATTACAGGCATGAGCCACTGAGCCCAGCTCTCAAGGGCTTTCTACATGAGTATATCTTAAACAAAAAGTAGTTCAGGTGTCACTCACCTAGCCTACTGAATCCTTCCAGAAATTCTCCCTTAAGACTGCTATTAGCTGTAACTTCTGCTTTTTACCTAGCTATCACTTTACCTTAGGAATGAGGCCAACAAAAGGCAAGGTACAGGTGGGAGGGAGCAAAGCTGTACTGCCTTTATATAACCCTGATTCCAGAGTCTTGAAGATTATTTCCTAGGGTAACTGGTCTTTACAGAGTCCAAAAGGCTTGCATGGTACCTACAGTGCTCAACAAATTTATTAAATGTCACCAAAATGCAGTTGGGGTAAAAAGAATCAGGTGTATTTGCTGACTCTTGATCTATGCTCTTGGGGTTATTTACATCTGTGCATTATATTTACTGTATCCCTGTGGTGGATTACTACATAATGGTGTGCTGCTGCTTATCCTCAACTGCATTCAGAGAAATCATGTTGCTAGCCTGAAACTGGCTGAAGTGGGGGAATTTTTACCACAGAAATTAGCAAACTTCTGTGAGGTGCAAATTTTTCTGGAAAAGACCATGCACTAAATAGTCAAAGCCATTTTTGTTGTTGTTGTTGTTGTATTTGTTTTTTAAACTGACATTAGAGACAGGGTCTTTTTTTTGAGACGGAGTCTCACTCTGTTGCCCAGGGTGGAATGCAATGGTGCAATCTCCGCTCCTCCCAAGTTCAAATGATTCTCCTGCCTCAGTCTCTGGAGTAGCTGGAATTACAAGCACCTGCCATCATACCCAGCTAATTTTTGTTATTTGTCGTAGAGACGGGGTTTCACCAAGTTGCCCAGGCTGGTCTTGAACTCCTGGCATTAAGTGATACTCCCATATCAGCCTCCCAAAGTGCTCAAATTATAGGCGTGAGCCACTACTCCTGGTCCTATACCAAAGCTCTTTGGAAGTCGTTTCAATTGATTGCTTCTGCAGGAACTTTTGACACTTTGTCAGGTCACTTATTCTATCAGTCTACTAGGGCTACAATAGCAAAGTACCACAGAATAGGCAGGTGAGATGACAGAAATTTATTTTCTCACAGTTCTGGAGGCTAGAAGTCTGAGATCAAGGTATCACTAGGGTTGTTCTCTTCTGAGGCCTCTGGTCTTGGCTTGTAGATGACTGTCTTCTTGTGTTACCACAGAGTCTTCCCCAAAACCTGTAAAAATTTCCTCTTCTTATAAAGACACCAGTCATACTGGATTAGAGCCCACCCTAATGACCTCATTTTAACTTAAATGACTTTATAATTTTAATTTTTTTGAGACGTAGTCTCGCTTTGTCATCTAGGCTGGAGTGCAGTGGTGTGATCTCAGCTGACTGCAACCTCTGCCTCCCAGGTTCAAGTGATCTTCCCACCTCAGCTTCCCATGTAGTTGAGATTATAGGCACATGCCACCACACACAGCCAATTTTTGTATTTTTAGTAGAGACGGGGTTTCACCACACTGGCCAGGCTGCTCTCAAACTCCCTGCCTCACGTGATTCGCCTGCCTCGGCCTCCCAAAGTACTGGGAATACAGGCATGAGCCACCGTGACTAGCCTTCAATGTCTTTTTAAAGACCCTAGGTCTAAACACACCCACATTCTGGGGTACTGTGGGTAGGCACTTCAACACATACCTCTGGAGAGTGGAAACAATGCAGCCTGTAATATCCTATACTGAAAAATGCTGCAGGTCAATGTTTAACAATCAGCTGTCCAAAAAGAAAAAGGCCTGAATTGTAGCACTTGCTAACTTCTATGGTAAAATTCCCCCACTGTAGCCAATTTCAAGCTACCAATATGATTCCTCTGAATGCAGTTGGGAAGAGATAAGCAGCAGCACACCATTATATAGTAAATCTACCATGGAGATACAATAGATACAAATAACCTCAATGCATAGATGTAAATAACCCCAATGGCATAGATTGAAAATCAGCAAACTTTCCAGCAAGCTCTTCTGGAAAAGACTAAGCAGTAAATATTTTCGAATTTGCTCAACACTGCATCGTAGTGAAAAAGGAGCCAGGCTGGGTGCAGTAGCTCATGCCTCTAATCCCAGCAATTTGGGAGGCCAAGGTGGGTGGACTGGTTGACCTCAGGAGTTCGAGACCATCCTCGGCAACATGGCAATACCCCATCTCTACAAAAAAATACAAAAATTAGTCGGGTGTGATGGTGTGTGCCTGTGGTCCCAGATACTCGGGCAGCTGAGGTAGGAGTATTGCTTGAGCCCAGAAGGTCAAGAGTGTAGTGAGCCATAATGGCAGCACTGCACTCCAGCATGGGTGACAGAACAAGATCCTATCTCAGAAAGAAAAAAATAAAAAAAGGAGGCATAGATAATATGTAAATGAAAAAATAAAAAGAAGCTATAGGCAATATGTAAATGAACAGGTGTGAATGTGTACTGATAAAACCAGTTTTCAACTGGCCTTTGCCTAGTGACAAGAGTTGGGGATATCTAATGGGATAACTGCTCCGTCATCAACTTTCAGCCAACCCGCCTTGTTTTGGCCTTACTCTCCTTCCCCATCAAATGCTTAGACTACTAGTTGCAGGCATCTCCTGAACCTTCTCAGGTTAGATCAGTGGGGCAGTCATAGGAGGTACACCACTAATATCTCCATTTTAGATAGAACTTGCCATTCAGCTGCAATGAATACCAGTAAGCTAACTGCCTCCATCTGCAGCACTCTCAAGATCTACCACAGCACACCAGTTGAGGTAATGTCTTCCCTGGCAGCCCCCAGACAATGACTGAACATGGCAATGGTATGAGGGTCTAGTCATTTCTGCCCAAAGTTGAATTTCCCTAACAAGCAATATTTTCCCCAGAGCTCCACAATGGGTTAGCTGAGATTCTGCTAGATATTTATTTATTTTAGTCTTGCTCTGTTGCCCAGACTGGAATGCAGTGGCACAATCTCGGCTCACTGCAACCTCCGACTCCCAGGCTGAGGTGATTCTTGTGCCTCAGCCTCCTGACTAGCTGGGATTACAGGCGTGAACCACCACACCTGGCTAATTTTTGTATTTTTTAGTAGAGACGGGGTTTCACCATGTTGGCCAGGTTGGTATCGAACTCCTGACCTCAAGTGATCCACCTGCCTCGGCCTCCCAAAGTGCTGGGATTACAGGCATGAGACACCCAACCCAGCCTGATTTTTAGATCTACACCACAGTCTCTGTCTTTTTCTTCCCCATTTTTCCAATAGACTTCTTGTACTCTTAAATTAATGTTATATTCTGCTTCCTGGAACATCCAAAGTGAACCAGTTGGTATAAGGATTAGTGGTCTGAATGTTTATGTCTCTCCAATATTCCTATGGTCAAATACTAACCTCCAAGGTGATAGTATTAGGAGGTGGGTGGGGCCTTTAAGAAGTAATCAGCCCTCATGATTGGGCTTAGTGCCTCAGAGAGCTAGTTTGTCCCTTAAACTATGTGAGGGTTGCAGGGCATGGTAGCTCACGCCTGTAATCCCAGCACTTTGGGAAGCTGAGGCAGGCGGATCACCTGAGGTTGGGATTTCAAGACCAGCCTGACCAACATGGAGAAATCCTGTCTCTACTAAAAATACAAAATTAGCTGGGCGTGGTGGCACATGCCTATAATCCCAGTTACTCGGGCGGCTGAGGTAGGAGAATCACTTGAACCTGGGAGGCGGAGATTGCAGTGAGCCGAGATCATGCCATTGCACAACAGCGTAACTCTGTCTCAAAAAAAAAAAAGCCAAAAGCAACTACGTGAGGGCACATGAGATGACACCATCTATTACGAAGTCGGCCCTCACCAGACACTAAATTTGCCAGCTCTTTGATCTTGAACTTTCCAGCCTCTGGAACTGTGAGAAATAAATTTGTTATTTATTAGCCAACCAGTTTATGTTATTTTGTTATAGCAACCCTGTAAAAAAAGAAGAAAAAAACAAAACAAAACATACTGTTCCCCACAACCCCACTCTCACACTCAACACAGAACACTTCTGTGAACAGATGTGTGGGGGGCTGTTCCCAAAACCAAGCAATTCTCCATTGGACACCAATTGGGTATTACATAATTGAATTCAATTCTGACACTATCTACCTGGAATAGGGTAATCCACCTGGCAATTTACCTGGAGATAACGTCAGATCCCACAGTTTAAGGGTTCAGTCTCACAAGATTGCCTTCACTTCAGATTTAAGTATTAGGTTGTCACCTATACTCTGACCTGCTACAAATCAGGGTTCCCACAACCTCCTTCTAGCATTTAATTAATTTGCTAGGTTTATTATGAAGGATATTATAAAGGATACATATGAACAGCCAGATGAAGAGATAGACAGGATGAGGTATGGGGAGGAAAGCAGGCACAGAGCTGCCATGCCCTCTCTGGGTGTGCTAGCCTCCCAACATCTCTGTATCTTCAGCAACCCAGAAGTTCATCAAATCATGTTGTCCAAGAGTTTTTATGGAGCTTGACATCCATCCAGCCCCACTCCCTTTCCTGGAGGTTGTTGGGTGTAGTTAAAAGTTCCAATCCTCTAATCCTGAAATCACCTGGTTTTTCTGGCAGCTGGCCTGATTCTGAGGCTATTTAGGGGCCCCACCCTAAATTATCTCATTAGCATAAACTCAGATGTGATCAAGACAGGGATATTATGAATAACAAGGAAATTCCAAGGGTTTTAGCACTGTGACAGGAACTGGAGACAAAGACCAAGTTATTTCATATTACACCACAAACTCAAACAAACAAGGGGCTTGGGGTTCGATCAGAAATGACCCACTGTCAATGGGATGTGTGACTGTTGGAGCATGGATAGTCCCTGGAAGAACGTGGTGGCTCAGTCATTAAAACTTACAGCAGTGGCCGGGCGCAGTGGGTCACGCCTGTAATCCCAGCACTTAGGGAGGCTGAGTCGGGCGGATCACGAGGTCAGGAGATTGAGACCATCCTGGCTAACACGGTGAAACCCCGTCTCTACTAAAAATACAAGAAATTAGCCGAGCGTTGTAGCGGGCACCTGTAGTCCCAGCTACTTGGGAGACTGAGGCAGGAGAATGGCGTGAATCCAGGAGGCGGAGCTTGCAGTGGGCTGAGATCACGCCACTGCACTCCAGCCTGGGCTACAGAGTGAGACTCCGTCTCAAAAAAAAAAAAAAAACTTACAGGAGTAATTTGGGAGAATGTTCTGATACAGAGCAATGCCCTTGTTGGGGCAAAAATTCAGTGTGAGTGTGAGAGTGTGTGAGTGTGTGTGTGTGTGTATGTGTTTGTAATAATATCTAGAAGAACAATGGAATTGGCCAGCTATTATAAAATTACATTAAGGCCTACAAAAGGTTAATGAAAATCTGAGAGCTTGTTAACAAGTGAAAACTTACTGTGTAGGTCAGACAGCTTCTTTAGTAGCTTACAAAGAGGCCCTTATCTTTTTGCCCTGGGAAAACAGAAAAAAGCTGGAACACCAAACTCAGGACTTAACAGTCAAGAAGATTAAAATACAATTGAACCCAAGGTTAGGTTGCTAGTTGGAAAACTTGGGACTCTGGCATACAGGATGAGGACAGCTAGGGGGATACCCCCAAAGATTTTGGCTGCCAAATCTCCTTTGAACACTCAGTCTGCAGAGGCTGCCTACCTTTCTTACTGAAAGCTAGTACTCAAAAGTAGATAGTTCCTGAATAAGGCAACAGAGTGCCTTCTTGGAAACCCACCCTATCTCTCATGACTGCCAGACCAGTAACTAGAATTAAGTCATGGCCCAAATGGGAATGTGCCAGGCCCAATGTATACCCCCAAAAGCAGCAGCAAGAATTAGAATATATTGGTAGGAAATAAAGGAGTATGTGGGACTGGATGTTGAGGGTGTTTGATCAAGAAGGCTGAAACATAAGACTGGAAAAAAGTGACATTATTAACTTGGAGGTATTTTCAGGATATGAGATTTAATACTCTATCAGGGTCCCAGAGGAGGGTGCAAACTTCCGGTTAGGATGGTTACTATAAGCAATTGCCCATGTTGAGTGAAGTCAAAACACCTAAACTGCTAAAGGAAGATAGTGAAGAACAGGATTAAAAGGGATCAGGGAAATGGGTAGGCTGGAGGAGATATATTATGTGAGGCCAGCAGCCCACACAAGAATTATGTTCCATGGGAGGGCCCGGAGGACACACCATTCACTAAGGTCATCAGGAATGTACCAGTAAGAGATGCACTAGCCTCACTAAAAAGTTCAGTGACAGTTCACCTTTGATAGTCAGAGCTAACGATAAAAGATACTATCACAGGGCGTGGCTTATCAAAAGGAATGGGAATGACGGGCCCCAGACGCACATTAAATGCCAGGGGGCAGGGTTTACTGCCAGAAGTCAGGGGGAGTCACAATTATGATGAGCAAAAGCAGAGTGACAGTCAAGGGAGTTCAACCCAAAATGAGTTTTAGAGTTGGCTAACAGAGTTCAGTGTCCCTACGTGCAAAACAGATGGGGAGGCAACAAGAGTACTGCCTCATATATATAATCAAAAAAAGCAAGAGTGGATGGGGAGACTAAGAGTGGTTATCACAATAAAAAACACCATGATCCCTCACTCAATTGCCAGATCTGAGCCAATTTTCAGACTGGGAACCTGTTGATAGGTGGCCAGATAACTGGAGGGAAGGATCCCATAATCATATACTGTAATGATTCTTCTCATACTTCCCTAAAGGGATCTAGCCCTTTTCTCAGGTGACTGCACACTGGAAAGTGGGAAATATTTAGACACTTCAGGGAAGACAGACACAGGGTCTGAGTTAACATTGATACCTGCAGATCAACAGTATCATCTTGGCCTTCTTATTAGAGTAGCAGCATATAGGAGCCAGGTATTACGTTTATCCAAAAGTAATTGCGGTTTTTGTCATTACTTTTAATGGCAAAAATCGCAATTACTTTTGCACCAAACTAATAATAAACTTTAGTCTTGGCCAAATCCTGGCTCATGATGGGTACCCTGGGTCCATGGGAACAGTTGATGGTCCCCAGTCCCGGAATGCTATTTGGTATAGACATGCTTGGCAGTTAGAGTAATTCCTACATTGAGTTTTAGATCGTGAAGTAAGACCTATTATAGTAGGGAAAGCTAAGTAGAGTTTTGGAAACTGATCCCTGGTCTACTTCAGACAAAAGAGTAAACCAAAAGCAGTATCTCACATTTTAGGTGGGGATGGAGAAGATTAGTATCAACTCTGAAGGACTTCCAGGATGCCTGTAATCCCAGCTACTTGGGAGGCTGAGGCACAAGAATTTTATGCAGTGAATATGAGAACACTGTGAAAATCTATTGGGAAGTAATAAATTTGTTACACATAGGAACAGTTGAGTATTTTACAAGTGGAATATAGGGCTATAATATTACTTTGGGAAAACATATTGCCAATATCAGCCTAAGAAAAAGAAAAACTGATATTCTTATCTCTCCAAAATGGGCTTTGATAAATCATATTATGTATAAAATGTTCAATTTGTTTTAAGAAATCTATCTTAATAAATCTATCAGTGTTTTTGTTGTTTTTCAATACTTTTGCAGTACTTTTAGCATGGTACTTAGCCACGCCGGACACGGTGGCTCACGCCTGTAATCCCAGCACTTCGGGAGGCCGAGACAGGTGGATCACCTGAGGTCGCGAGTTTAAGACCAGCCTAACCAACATGGAGAAACCCCTTCTCTACTAAAAATACAAAATTAGCCGGGGTGGTGGTGCATGCCTATAATCCCAGCTACTAGGGAGGCTGAGGCAGGAGAATCATTTGAACCTGGGAGGAGGAGGTTGCGGTGAGCCGAGATCACGCCATTGCACTCCAGCCTGGGCAAAAAGAATGAAACTCCGTCTTAAAAAAAAAAAAAAAAAAATAGCCACTAGGCACTTTAAAAAAAAACCCAAAACTTTAAACTTCTTATCTTTTAAGATCCCGACTTTCCTTCTAGGTCTACTCCATGTACCCTACTCCTCTATTACCCATTCTCTATATCTGGAACACCAAATATTTTTATTTTAAAATTGCTTGCATTAAAATAGCAATTTAAGATACAATTTTTTAAATGGGCTCAATTTAAGTCTAAGCTTCATCAGGTTAAAAAACTTAATAATTAAAATATGTAATTAACAAATCAAAGTGTTGAAAGGCTCACAATTAAAAAAAAAATAGCCTGCACCTCATTTCTCTTCTCCCCATCTGTTTTCTATTTTAAAGAGACAAACACTTTTTAGCTACTGAAAGCTGTTTATTCTGCTAGCAAGTTTCATCTTTCTAAATAATATACATTCCTAGCTACCTCTTCATTTATATATTTTAGACCTTATCTCTTGACTTCTTATTAGTAGGATTTTATCAGTTAGGATGCCTCAACTTGTAGTAACAATCCCACCTAGTTTAAAAAATGAGAATTAAGTCGAGCACAGTGGCATGTGCCTGCAGTCCCAGCTACTCCGGAGGGAAGGATCACCTGAGCCCAAGTGTTCAAAAACAGCCTGGGCAATATAGGACGACTCCCGTCTCTAAATAAATAAAATTTTGAAAAACTTACCAAAAAAAAAAAAAAAATGAGAACTGCATTTATTTTCACAATTGGAAGCACAGAGTTTATGAGAAGCCTCAGAGTCAGCTTCACCCAGCAGCTCTAGCTCCATTTCTCTGTGATTTCCTCAGTTCTCTTCTCTTCTGTGTGATGTCTTCATCTTTAGATTGGTTGCGTCTCTTGTGGGAGCAAAAGAAATGTAACAATTCCTGGTTTCACAACAACACACCCAACACCCAGAGGCAACAAAGAAGCTCATTCTCATCTTTCACTCAAAAAAAAAAAAAAAAAAAAGCCCTCTCTCTGAATTCCTAAACAAACCTCTCATAACTCTTTATTCCAAATTGGGTTATATGCCCATTCCTTAACTATGCCCTATGGCCTAAGGAACGCCATGAATTTATTGGCTTAGATTTACCCATCCATAAATGTAGTAGAGTGGCAAGCAGGATGGGATTACACTAATCAATTTAAGTTAATCAGGCTGAACTCTAAAGCTGGACCATGTGGCCAATATCCTATGGGAGAAAGACAGATGGAGGTTGGATCAACAACGCCAACTTCTACTATGGGCATTCAGCACTCACATACTACCTACATCCCTACCACTCCAATAGAACTACTGTGTAACACCATATTTTTTAAAATCAATAACAATATTTACTTCATGTTGACAACGGATGGTAATAGGGTCCGATGATTTTGTTTCTTTTCTGTATAATTGTTATGTTTCACTGGTAATTTTTAATTGCTTCTTCTTAAAAATCCTACAAAATTTACTTTTAATATATCCTTAAGTTTTCCAAATGTTTCATCATATCAGTTTATCAGGGAGCTTATGTATTAGTAAGGGAGTAGACAACAGACAAGACAGGTAAAATAAAGTAACTGCAAATCATGATCATTACTATGAAGGAAATAAACAGGGGAATTAGAAAAAGTAACAGAGGAAGCCCTCTTTGGAAAATGTTTTGGAAGCCTCTCTAAGGAAGTGACATCTGGCCTCAGACCTAAAGGATGACGAATAGCCCTATGTGTGAAGAGCCAAGGAAGCATTCCAGGAACAGAGATGACCAGAGCAAAAGCCTGCAAGTGGAAAAGAATTTGGCAGGCTTGAGGACAGAAAGCAAGCCAATTGGCTGGAACATAATGAGTAGGGGGGAGAATGATAGGGGATGGGACTTTGGAGAGTTAGACTGAAGTGAGATCATGCAGGCTCTTGTAAGACTCAATGGAAAGGAGGTTGAATTTTTCTGAAAGAGTGTGAAGCAAGATGATTTGTTTTACGTTTTTAAAGACCCCTCTCTGATTTCTGTATGAGAGTGGCAGGCAGGGGGAAGGCACAGAAATGGAAGTATGAAAAACAGGCAGAAGTCCTACTACCATTCTCTTCCTTGCAGCAGTTCTATTGTACTGTACATTTTGGGCTATACAGATAGTTTTTTTGTTGTTGTTGTTTTTTAAGTTTGAACCCTTTTCAAAATGTCTAATTAGCTTATTTTATTAATGTATTGTCCTTGAAAACTACATGTTGATTTAACTGTGAAAACCCACAGGACATCAACATGGAGAGCTACTTGTACTTCTTTTCCCTTCCCATCAAATATGTCTATTTGTCTAGGCTAATTATTTTTGATGAGTTAGGCAGGTTCATATACTATCTCCTCGGGAAGTTTTGTTAATGGCAGTATATGAAACAACAAGTTTTGCACAGTTTTTACTTACATTTCTCTAATTAAAGTGATATTAACTAGTCAGAGGAAAAAACAGAAATATGATTCATAATAACAAATGTTAAGAAACCATAAAATCAAATTGACTGAAAAATCATTTTTTAAAAGTAAAATATTCATGCCTTATAATTGTTACACCAAGTCTAATTTCAGGTAGTTAAAAAATTAAGATGTATGGAGAACTTAAAAAATGAAAAGAAAGAGAGAAGTTTCTAGCCAAATGAGTATTTTTACTTCTTCAAATTAATGTTAATACAAAATTAGTAAAAATGAATTCAGATAAAAATTAAAAAATATTTTTTTAAATTGTTGCATGAGTGCTCACTCTATTATCAACTCTATTTCTTACTCATTTATCTCCAGCAATATCTGCCTCTTCCAGTCCTTTCCATGTCACAACCCTTTCCTACCTTAGGGTCTTTGCATTTGCTCTCCTTCCTACTTTTCCCATGGTTCTTCCTACAATCAGTTCCTTCTCATCCTTCCAGATACTGCTCAAAGAAGCCTTCTCTGACCGCCCTAACTGCTCTTCCCATGTAAATGTCTCGTTACTCTTTCTGATAGTACCCTATCTTTTCTTTACAGAAATCATCCCAATATCTTATTTATTTATTTTTTAAGACAGCAGGACTTGCTATGATGCCTAGGTGGGCCTCCACTAAAGCTCGTGGGATCAAGCAATCCTCCCGCTTCAGCCTCTCAAGTAGCTGGGACTACAGGCATGTACCACGGAACCCAGCTTCCGTTTGTAATCCTGTTATTTACTTATTCATCCATCTTTCTCCTCCTCCAACTTCAAACTAGATTGTCAACTCCAAGTGAGAAAAACCCTTTCCTAGGCCGGGCACGGTGGCCCACTCCTATAATCCCAGCACTTTGGGAGGCCGAAGTGGGTGGATCACGAGGTCAGGAGATCGCGACCATCCTGGCTAACATGGTGAAACCCCATCTCTACTAAAAAATACAAAAACTTAGCCGGGCGTGGTGGCAGGCGCCTGTAGTCCCAGCTTCTTGGGAGGCTGAGGCAGGAGAATGGTGTGAACCTGGGAACCAGAGCTTACAGTGAGCCAAGATTGCGCCACAGCACTCCAGCCTGGGCGACACAGCAAGACTCTGTCTCAAAAAAAAAAAAAAAAAAAAAAAAAAGAAAAACCCTTTCCTTAACACTGTTTTCCTAGTACTTGGCCTGAGGACAGGGATAGAGACAGCTTTCAAGAAATATTTGAATTTATACTGCAATCTGTGGACTCAATATAAATTTAACTAGCTCAAATAGAGTATATACTGTATCCAGCAGGAGTATAATAGGACATAATGGGCCCTTGTAATCTTACAAGGTACAAATTAATTAAGCCACTTCCTAACCAGTTATTAGAAAATCTGGCTACACCTAGTTTGGATTCCCTTTTATAGAGTCCTTCAGGTACACTCCCAAGTGAGAGACACTGAAGTTCCTCATTTGGGGTAAGGGTACTCACTTATGGCAGGCGCACATTCCTTTGAATTGGAGACTGAAAGGTGCCCAAGAAGTTGAGATAGTCTGTGGTCTGGGTCTACTGCAGACATTGGGGTTTTATGGCATGCAACTGCTCTACTGTGAAGGATTGCTTGACAATTTTCTTTTAGGGAGATTCCTTTTGTATTTAGTTAATGCTGAAGACCTTAGTGGGTCAGCTTTCTCCTTAAGTTGTCAATTCTTCTGAACTTCTGTTTCTTAGCAACAGCTGGGACTCTGTCCATCGACATTGTTCTGTTTCAGCCTCACAAGCAAATAAGAGAATAAGTAGGCATGCCAGCTTGCCCTTTAGTCATATCCCTATACACACAGTGCATTCCGATCCTAGTTGCTATTGATAGATGGTGTGAGGTATCATCATATTTCTGTGAGGCATGAAAGGGGGTAGGCAGTAGAAAATATTCTGGAGGGGAGCTGAGGAATTAGAGTTCTTTATTATCACTTGCATTTCCTTGACAGTCTTATTGCTAATACTAAGATTTCACTTTCTGGTATTCAGTGTAAAAACTCTAGTATTAGAAAAAATGTGGCCAAAAAAAAAAAAAAAATGCTGCAATTAAACATGCCTCTCAAATAATTTGATCTGGTCTTACATTCTTAGACCATAGGCTACAGGCAGAAATGGCTTCCAATAATTGTCAAATTTGCAGAATTTGCTCCAATCTGCTTTTTTTCTGGAAAACTTGTTTAGAATGCCTCTCTTTTCCAATGTACTTTTCAAAACTCATATATAGTAACCAATATACTTGACATTTAAAAATATCTGGCTACCAAATTCTCTAATGCAACACTCAATGACTGAGTTCTAAAACACTGTTGGAGAATGTCTGGATAAAAGATTCACTGCTGCATAACACAAACTAAATTTCCATCTTAATGGTGGAAAGTCCACATTACCCCCCAATCTTACCTCGAATCAGCCAGTTTCAGTTTCTCTGAGGTTTGTTATTTGCAACCCCATTCACAGTCAAACTGAGGCAGGGCTCTTTCAGTTGCAACTGGCTGAAATCCACTCAAACTAGATTAACCAAAGACACAAAATTTTATTTTAAGGATAAATTATTACAAATAATTCAAAGATAGGCAGCAGACCTATCTTTGCAAAGCACTAAGATCAGGAACCAGAAAGCTATCAGTAACTGAGGCAGCTACTATATCTGTGTCTGATATGTCAGCACTGCTTCATGAAAGCAGACTCTGGGGTCAAATTACTTGGGGTTTAGTATCTTTAGCACTTACTTTAAGCAAGGTTTTTAGTTTCCTTACCTGTAAGTAAGGATAATAGTACAGGTTGAGCACCCCCAATTAGAACGCTGAATTGCTCCAAAATCTGAAACTTTTTATTATTATTCTTTAAATCAGCTGGGGTTTCACTATGTTGATCAGGCAGGTCTTAAAATCCTGGATTCAAGCAATCTTCCTCCCTCATGAAAATTTCTGAGCACCCACATGATACAGCAGGTGGAAAATTCCACACCTGACCTCGTAAAATACATCACGTGTTTCATGCACAGTATTACTGAAAACATTGTATAAAATTGCCTTCAGGCTATGCGTATAAGGCGTATATAAAGCATAAAATAGAAAGCATAACAGAATTTCATGTTTAGACTTGAGTAGCCATCTCCAAATATCTAATTATGTACACGCAAATATTCCAATAACCCAAATCCTAAACACTTCTGGTCCCAACCATTTTGGATAAGGAATACTAAACCTGTACCCAAATTCATAGACTTATAGCAGTTAGAACACTGGGTGACACAGTAAGCAATCTGAGATTACTCTTGTTCTCTATCACATCTCTCAGATTCTCCACATGCTGCTTGCTACCAAACAAAGCAGCCCTGGCCTACATTTATATTTTCCCAGTTCAAGTGATCAGCAGTCTGACAAGCTTCTCTCAATCCTAATTTTAAATTCTCAGAACAATCTGATTCATTCAGATACGGTTCTGTTGTTCAACTAGCTAAAGCCAGAAGTGTTAGGTCACCTAATACATTACTAACTGCTGAGGCCCATTCCTGAATGTGTGTGGACGTTTCTCAGTCGTGAGGGATCATGAATCAAGGCTAAAATTTTAAAAATGTTTTTTATACTTCTCTCAGCTATCTTCTGTTCTTTTACAGTCACAAAAAGTACCCAAGTGAGAGACTTACTCAATGTCATACAGCTAATGAAAGATGAAACTGTGATACAAAACCAGGTCTGAAGCTGGTCCAAAGGTAGTGAGTTATCTCAGCTGGTTGTTCAGTCTGTTCTAGATTGAACTCTTGTTCTACTCTTTCCCTCCTTCTCACTACTGCACTTGACTAGTCTTAAAAAACAAACTAGGTCTGATTCCAAATCCAATATTCCTTTTACCAAATAATGCATTAGATTATTTATATTTATTGAGACTATATTATGTAGTTGACCCTGTATTTAACCAAGCTTGAGACAGAAGACTTCAAGTAGTTAAGAAGCGGCTTCGCTGTTTTTCTTATATTTAATAATAAAAAAAACCCTGGAGTATAACATATATAAAGTTCACAAAAAGTCTAAATGTGCAGTTTGATGCACTTTCTCATACACATTCACCAGTGTAACATTCCAGATCAAGGTATACATTTCCATCACTTCAGAAGGCTCACTGTGCCCCTTCCAAGTCAATACCAACGCCAGAAAGGTCAATACCATCCTGACTTCAATCATCAGTTGGTTTCGCTTGTTTCTGAATTTCATACAAATGGAATTATACAATATGAATTATTTTGTGTGTATTTCACTCAATGCAATGACTGCGAGATTTATCTATGTTATGTGTGTAGCATTTTCTTTTTTATTACCAGATAATATTCCATTTTATGAATATGCTTCACTTTGTTCCAGTTTGGGGCTATAATGAATCAAACTGCTATGAACATTGTTACACAAAAACTTTTAGTAGACACATTCATTTCTCTTGAGTATACACTCAGGAGTGAAACTGCTGAATTACAGGGTAGACATAAGTTCAGCTATAATGAATACTGCCCATCAATTTCCCAAAGTGGTTGTAACCAATTTGCACCCTTACCAGCAATAAGAGTTTGTTACACTATAAATTGTTAACAAGAAAAATAACATTGAAATCAGTCTTTTATGCTAGTCACATTTCTTTGTTCTGCAGAATGTATTTTATTTGAGGCTCCTTTGTTACTGGTTATAAGAAAGGGTGAGTTTTGGCTAAGCTGCTAGGTAGAGAGTAGATCCTCATTCATTTGCACCCTTACCAAACCACAACTCCAATCTGTGTAAGATTTCACTGGAAAATACTACCTAGCTTGCCATCGCTTATGGCAAGTTTTTTCAACAAGGGCACTGCTGTCATTTTGAGCCAGATAATTCTTTTGTGCAGGGGAAGAGGGGGCTGTGCCGTACACTGTAGGATTTTTAGCAGTATCCCTGGTCTCTAACTACTATATATGAATAGTGCCAACTCTGCAAAACCCACCCACTGGGATGACCACAAAAATTTTTCCAGATTTTGGCAAATGTTTTCTCTGGGGGCAAAATCCTCCCTACTCAATGGCCATTACCGACCACTGTTTTATAAATAAGTGTCCTGTCCTCCCCACATGTCATCTAAAAAAAATGTTATGAGTCAACATTGTGTTAATAGGATGCTGTCAATGATTGTTCCAACAATGGCACATTAGAATCACCTAGGGGAGCTTTTAAAAAAAATGCATATGCCAAGACCCCACCTCAGAACCATGGAATAGAATTTTGAGCATTTTTAGTATACAACTCCTCAGGTAATTCTAAATTTTGGCACAGCTGAGAATTATGTATCTTCTAAACATATTACTCTTCCCAGGAGTATATGCTTTAAAACAGATTTCCATCAATGACTTTTCAAGCATTAGTAGAGGATGAAGTACAGATTTGTGGAATAGGAGGTTCTCAGTCTCAAATCACACCAATTAAGTGACCACCCACAGCCCATAACTGTAAATGATGGTATTGTTCAGTTCCTGTTTGAAAAAAACAATGAAAACATATTATCCCAAATCAGACTTTGAAGATATTAATGTATTTGTTTTTTAGATGATTAATATGTGATAATCCTTCCACCTAATTCTTACACAGCAACTGGACACTATTCACCACTCTTTCCATGAAGCACTTACTCATCTTCAATAGCACAACACCCTTCTGGTAACTGTGTAACTCCTCCTTATCCAGTTCATCTTCCTTTACCTAGTCAAAAATAAACTGAAATTCTTCATTGCACACACTTAGGCTGTCTTCCAAGTTTACTTCATGAATACTCAAGACTTTAATTTTTCCCTACACACTTCACACTTAACAGCTTTAATTTTCAGTCTAGACTTCACTTAGCTACATCATTCTATCCAGAAACCTCCCGGGCAATTCAAAGGCATTGGAAATTCTGTAAGTCTTTTTTTTTTTTTTCCAAGACAGTATAGCTCTGTCGCTCAGGCTGGAGTGCAGTGTCGCGATCTCGGCTCACTGCAACCTCCGCCTCCCAGGTTCAAGCAATTCTCCTGTCTCAGTCTCCCAAATAGCTGGGACTACAGGTGCATGCCACCACGCCCAGCTAATTTAATTTTTAGTAGAGACGGGGTTTCAACGTGTTGGCCAGGATGGTCTCCACCTCCTGACCTCGTGATCCACCTGCTTTAGCCTCCCAAAGTGCTGGGATTACAGGCATGAGCCACCGCACTGGGCCCAATTCTGTCTTAAACCAAATGTAATGATCTCCCTATCTACACATCTGTAAATACATTACTATATAAGTGAATGTCATTCACCAGCAAATGACTAACATCCCTCCTCCCCCTAACCCTGCCTGAATCCAATCCCATCAAGTTTTGTCATTCTTCCCAATTCTACTTCTCTCCACCTCCATTACACTATCCTAGTCTATCGTATCATTTCTAACCTCTCTTATCTGCCAAAGACTCCTGACTCTATTAGGAATACTGTATCTACTTCAACTCACATCTAATCCTTCTCTGGGATTTACACCTAAAGTAAAAACTTTCAATTTGTCAATCCCATCAAGCTACCACCCAGTTTCAAATCCTTCGGTAGCTTCCTCATTGTCTTGAAAAACATACTTCACTTAGCCTTGGGCCTAGCGTCTATGTAGCCTCATCTTGTCCAGCTGCTGTTTGCTCCAGCAGTAACAAGCCTCTTAAGAGTTCCTTACAAATAGGGTGGTCATGCAATTTACTATCCAAACCTGAACACTTCTGAAAGTGAATATAGCCTGTTCTTGGCAAACTGGCAAATGCATTGACGTGATCTCTCTGACCCCAGAATCTTTGTCCATGTTGTTTCTTTTACCCAGAAAGCAGCTCTTACTTCCCTTTCTTGCCTAATTCATGTTAATTCTTCAGGTCTAGATCAAGTCGATCATGTAACTTTCTTGAGACTTTCCTGACTAGGGTTCTTTATTATGGATTCTCACAGCACTGTATGTCTCCTCATACTATTTTTCTAAGCTGTGATTTTATAGTGTGACTGTGTCCTGAACTGGGCTTTAACTCTGGAAGTGTTAGTTTTTGCTGTATTATAATCCCTCCCTACCCTCAGCAGAATGTCTGGTATGTAATACATTGTATTGAATGAATATCAATACAATGCACTGGGACACAGTCTCTTTGCTCAAGGACCTCACAATGTAGTATGGAAACAAATGTTATATTGTGATACAATGACATGTTGCACTTACAGAATACTCAATTCCATGTCCTAAAAGGGAGGTCAGAGAGTTGTCTGACAAGTCTCAGAGGCTGACAGCACAGTTGTGTCAGGGTACTCAAGAGCTCTTGAGCATTTCCTTAAACGAACCTATGAAAGATTGACCCATAAGATAAATGGGCTATATCCACTTACAATGAGAGATACCTTTCCAGTGACCTGCAGAAGTGTCTAGAGTACCAAGCGTTCGTGAGGAATGATGGGAGGCAATCCTGAGATTGGTCTGTGAAAAAATTAACTAAAATACTAGGAATATATGATATGTACATATATGTTTATATATGTTTAGTTTACAAATATATGTGGTATATAAGCAGGGGACTGATTTAATTAGGTTTCAAGTTTGAAGGAAACCTGAAGGATAAGCTGAAGGGAAAGATGTAGAGAAAATAGAGGCCTAAACTAAGCCTGGTAGTGGGATTTAAAAAGAAAGGATGAATACAAAATTTCTGCATTAAAATGAGTGGTGGTAGAGTTTGTCCCTCAGTATCTTCATGGAATTAGTTCCAGGACCCCCATTTACCAAAACCTGGGGATGCTCAAGTCCTTTATAGTTGAGCCTCTGTACCTGCAAATTCCTGCAGGTACAGAGGACCAACCGTATTTGGACAGCAGTGAGTAAAGCATCTGGGTGAGGGCCAGGCGTGGTGGCTCATGCCTGTAATCCCAGCACTTTAGGAGGCTGAGGCAGGCGGATCATCCAAGGTCAGGTGTTTGACACCAGCCTTGCCAACATGGTGAAACCCAGTCTCTACTAAAAGTACAAAAAATTAGCTGGGTGTGGTGGCACGTGCCTGTAGTCCCAGCTACTTGGGAGGCTGAGGCATGAGAATCACTTGAACCCAGGAGACTGAGGTTGCAGTGAACTGAGATCTCACCACTGCACCCCAGTCTGGGTGACAGAGACTGTCAAAAAAAAAAAAAAAAAAGGAAGAAGGAAAGAAGGAAGGAAGGAAGGACAGACAGACAAAGAAAAGAAAAAGAAAGAAAAGAAAAGAAAGAAAGAAAGAAAGAAAGAAAGAGAAAGAAAGAAAGAAAGAAAGAAAGAAAAGAAAGAGAGAGAGAATCTGGGCAAGGAAAGGAGTGATACAGCATCAATGCAACTATTTTTTAATATTTTTGAGGTTGGCTACTGAACCTTCTTTCTTACTCCGCGTGCACACAATTTTTGGAGCAGAGGATGGAATCTTTATATCTTCTTCAATGCCTATTAGATTTTATACATACTTGCCTCTTAGTATCACCGCTAAGAATTTTGTTTGAAATTTAGCTTTTAGTGATTCAAGAATTTATCAGTCAAAATCCCCAAACACAGTGACCATAAATAAGGTGAATGAGCCACTGATGGACATCACAATAATCTGGGAAACTTCCCAAATACTACCTAGAACCTAGAAATTCTGCATATCAGAAGAGGGGAAGAATAGGAAGGTCAGGCACATGTAGTTTCTGAACTTTACAGGTGACTGAGTCCTGTCCCTTGCCCAACACTGGGAACTAAACTCCCCTAATTTCTTATTAGGAAAACAGAAAATGTACAGTAAATCTTCACTAGATGATGACTTAGGATTTCATGGGTTCTATTCAGAGAACTTTGTAAATTTAAGAATCATATTGGAAAGACTTCCTCTGGTTTGGCAAGCACATGGGAAATACTGTCATAGGTTGAGATTCTAGGGTATTTTCATACTGTCCTGATTGTTTTTTGTGGTTTCTCATATGCAAATCCTCCAGGCAACAAGAAGATAATTATGGAATTAAAATCTCAACCCTGGCATCCAAAAAGCTAACAAAGGAGCAAGTCATCCTGTTTACGTTATATATTTCAAATTCTGGATATGTGGTTCCCAGTCTATCCCCACCTAAGGATACCCATTTAGTACTTCGCCTAGTAAAGCATATCACAATTAAGGACCCACAAAATGCTGTCTTAGATTCTGGAAAATAACATTCTTTCCAAAGAATATGAAATTTAAAAAATGGGAAATTAAATAGTTAAAAAAACCTCCTGGTTAATGTTAATTATGTGGAATTTTTCGTTAGTCATGTGAGATTATCAACTGTTGGATATTGTTTTAGTACCAGTAAGCAGAGATAAAGCCAGTTTATTCAGATAAAGTGACACTGTAAATTTAACTACGTTGATAAATCACCCAAAAGGTATCTTTGGATTGCCTACACGCTTTTTAAAAAATAAACCGGCAAGATTGTTGCAAGTTTCCACCTACTGTCTACTTCTGTGAAGCAATAAAGTATGATTTTACTCGAAATCTAAATCTCCAATGTTCAATATTTTATTACATATTGGGCAAGATATTTTTTCGAATAGCATGTTTGATGGCACAATATGGCAGAATAGCATATTTGATGGCACAATTAGTAGTTAAAAAAAAAAAAAAAGTCTGATGTGCTTCCAGAAAACGTAAAATAGACTGTATTATACAGTAATTATTTTCATAAGACAATGACAAAATGTCAGAGTTGTAATTGAGGACTTTATTAACTGAACTACACTTCTGATTACAACATTCTTTATATATGTTAATCATTAGCTTCTCTGGAGAAATTAGGGGCACAGGAAGTTCCTATCATTAAGGATATTAACATAAAGCTTAATATGAAAAATTAGCACTCAGTTCGTAATACTCTAGGGACTTCAGAAATGAAGATTTGTATGATCCTTTTATCCCTCACAGCCCAGTATTAAAACTAACATTGCAAAGGACGGTAGTGTTCCATTTCGTTTTGCTATTCAATTATTGCTGATAAATACATGTTTTCAAAAAGGCCATGGGCATCTGTTTGCTTTTCCCTACTCCTCCAGGTGAATATACCCTTCAATATGCAGTAAATACATATGTGGAGTTATGTTTTGAGATTTTTTTTGAAGGATTTGAACCAAATTGTTTAAACAGCTGGTAGTCTAAAACTCTGGAATATTTCCCACAAGAGAAAAATAATTATTTGGGGAATGCATGTTACCACAGACTCATTTGACTAGGAAAGTGGGCCTTTACACCAAATCAAATAACTGAACAATGGAATTAGAAACTTTTAAATACTATTAACCTTGGCCGCTGGGTGCCGTGGCTCACGCCTGTAATTCTAACACTTTGGAAGGCAGAGGCAGGAGGATCGCTGGAGCTCAGGAGTTCAAGACCAACCTAGCAACATGACAAACCCCCCCCTCTATAAAAATAAGTAAAAAACAAAAATCATTAACCTTGAGTGAGTCAAGTCCATCTACAGACTGAAAAAAATAACGTGTAACAGAATTCTGATTTAAAAAACAATGCTTTCAAAAAAGCATTTCAAAATGCTTTACGTATGTTTCAAAAACACACTTAAAAAAGATGTTTCCAACACATTGAAGGGATTTAACTAAGGCCCACAATTACAGTTACGATACAAACTGTCAGCTAAAAGGCAGCAAGTTAAGCTGAGACAGTTACTAACATCCCTCGAGTAGCGTTTTTTGTTGCGATTCGGTGCCGCACCCTTCACCCCGCCCTCTGGGGAGGAACCTAGAAAGGAAGGGTTGGTACATGTCTAAACCAGGCCACCCACACAGGAATCAAGCGGCATCACAGGCTGTCAACAACCGGGTCTCTATTTTCACTCCTCCTCAGGCGCCCCGCCTGTGCGGGACATCAGCTCCCGAGGAAGCGTCAGTCGCAGATCGCCCAAACGTAAGAGGTGGCGAGAGGCCACCACGGTTGCCCAACAGTTGCGTTCCCAGGCTGCCTGGTGTGACGCAGCAGCCCCCGCCCGGACCCTGAGGCCTGGCGCTCCGACGGAGCCGAGGCCTGTGCTACCCGACACTCCTTGCGACCCGGCGCTTTAGGCTTATTCGGCGCGGCCGTTCCCGGCTTCCCGAGTATCATCGCACTCTCTCCCCACCCCCGTTCCTCCCCGGTTCCTTGTCAGTCTCCGCCGCGACGTCTTTGCGCAACCATCCCGAGTGACATTAGCGCCCATACCCGCACGGAGCGAGCCTGAAGCTCCCATTTCCCGGAATTCAACGCCGCGCCGCTAAGGGCGGGCACCCAAGCGAAGATCAGCGGACTAAGCCCGCGACCAGAGTCCGGCGGCCTCCCCGCAGTCAGAGTCCGGCGGCCTCCGCGCAGCCAGCGTGCGCACTCCCATTCGTGCGCGTGCGCGCACTCGCCCTCCGCCCCGCCCCAGTACCAATCGCTTTTTTCCTACGCCCACGACTCTTGAACGTAGTCCCTCCCGCAGCCCGCGCGCGAGCCGAAAGGGTTCGGCGTGCGCGCACTCGCCCGCTCGCCTGCCCGCGTCGCGCTCTGTCGAGAAGGGGAGTGAGCAGAAGCGCTTACGTCGCGCGGGAGGCGGAGGCGACGGCGACCTCGGTGGCGGCGGCGGCTACGACGGAGACGGTTGCGCTCGCTCGCTCTCTCGGCGTCATGGCGGCTGCCGGGGGCAGATAAGCGGCGGGAGCGGGAGCGCGCGCGCGCGGCGGCGGCAGCGACGACTCGTTACTTCTAGCTCTTGCTGCCCTCGCCGTTGGTGCTTCAATAATGAATTGTTAGCTCCACTCCGCAGGGGATCGCGCGTTGGTGCTGCGGGCCAGGGCTTCCCCTTCCCCTCCGCGTCTGTCCCCTTCCCCCTCCCCCGCACGGACTCTTCCTTACCCGGAGACGCCGGAGCTCTAGGACCTTGGCGGCGGAGATCCCGGGCCTGGGCGCGGGGGAGGCCGTCGACTGGAGTCGGCTCCCTCCGCCCCGCCAAGCCCGCCGGTAAGAAAGGGGGCGGCGGGCGGGTCAGGATGTGGCGGGGAGGACAGGAGCCGGCCGGGTGGAGGGCAGGCGCGGCGCGGTGCCCAGGCGGCGGCCCAGCGGCCGGGCGAAGGCCGGCTGGCTCTGTGAGTGCCGGTGGCGGTGTACGGGCCCGGCGCGCAGGGGGCGTGTGAGCGGCGAGTACAGGCCGGCGGCCGCAGAACGCGTCCTTAGCTGGTCTGGCGGCCCTGCCCCGGCCGCTTCAGGTTGGTGCGGACCGGGCCGCGAGAGGAGACCCGCGAATGGCTGGCTCTTAGCCGGTGCGTGGGTCCCGCCGCGACCCGGGCTCCCAGCACGTGGGGAGCGGCGGGAGGGGGAGGGGGCGGCGGCTCGGGCGAGCCTGGGAGGGCGCGGGGCGGGTCTGCGGGAAGTTTGAGGCGGGAAGAGGGACTCCCGGACCGGGATGGAGGCCCTGGGAGAGGGGGGCAGGTCCGCAAGGGAGGCTGATTGGAGCGCGTTGAATGGATGAGCAAGGAGGATGATTTCCAAACCTCTTTCGAGTGCAGCTCTAAAAACTTAACAGGAGCAAAGCAACTGTTAAAAGACAGGGGACTGAAGACGTTTGATAACTTAGGATAGTCCTCATGGAGACACTTGAGAGGACAGAGCACTGTGTGCGCTTGGAGCTTCAGAACTTAAGGTTGTGAAAGGGTTTCAGAGGATTTTTTCGGGTAAGGGAGGTGGGGGAGAAAGGAAGTTAAAAATGTACAGAGAAAGCCATTTTGAGGGACGAAAGGAAAGTGAAAAGGAAAGAACGAAAAGGGGAGTGAACTTTTTAAAGGAAGAAACGGGAAAGGTAGTTTGTTAACATCGATTTTTTAAGACTTAATTGTTCAGTAAGGCTGTTTGACTAGGGTGAGATTAATATTTAACATTAGGAATAAATGTTGAGTAGAACGGTTACTTTTTAGATAACCTGTGCTTGCAGAGTTTTCTGGACTGTAGTCTAGAGAATTAACATCCTGATCCAGATGCAGACTTTGCTATCATTGAGTTGGTTACAGTCTGTTTCCCTCCCTCTTTTGTGGAAGGGAAATAATCGTAGGAGTGAATTCTCTTTGCTGAGGTCGGAGGACAGCTCTGCTCTCAGTTGGCTGTCTCGGTACTTTCTGGCTGGGGAAGGATCTGACGTCTCCTTCCCCCGCTTCTTCCTCTCCCTCCCCTGCCAGAGATCTCCTTTGTTTATTCGTGGATGGCTTGTAGGTGATTCTTCAGTGTTGTACTGAAATCTCTAAAGGTGGAAATGTTGTGTCTTGGTTCATTATTCTTGCCCCAATTTTTTTATGTAAAAAAATCAGATATAGTGGATATTCTATTACCTTTTTAATTTTTTTCACAAAATAAAAACCAAGTGCAAACTGGTTATTATTTAAATGTTACCCCACTATCCGTTTACCTGTTAAAGAACACATTTATTTTGATCTGTGCATTTTTGTTGAGATTATATGATATCTTTTATTTGCCTGTTCCTCCCATGGGAGCGTTTTCAAAACTTTCTTACTCAAGTGTATGAAGTTCTTGGTGGGAGGAATGAGAGCTTGATTAAAGGTAACCTCCCCCTGCCCCCCACTTCATTTATTCGACCAAGTTATCTAATAAAACTCCGTTATCTACTGTTGGGATGTATGCATATGTTACATCGTATCACCTTGCTTTAGGAGTCTATACAAACATTGTTAGATAGTTGCATTTTCAGTTAGTCTCTCAAAATCATATCACTCCGCAAGTATTTTAATTCTTCTGTCCGAAGTATACTAGCAGTAGCATACTAAATTCCAGTTAGTAGTCAGGAGTGTGGTTACTAGAAGTCTAGGTATTTTAAGTATTTAATAAAAGGCCTCCACTTCTTCCTTACTACCTCTAGTCTAATTGGCCTACGTAGATTTGTATGTTTTAAACAGGGCTTATTTACTTTTTTTCTGTAGGAAATTTTCTTAATTTGTTAATATATTTTCTTTAGGTGAATGAAAGGAGAGTCCCAGAAAACCTGTGACTGTTGAAGAAAATTTATCTGTGAATTTTTATATTCAAGGAGTCAGTATTTATAGTCATCTTTTAAACTGGGAAGATTTATATTTTACTTTAAAACTTCTTGATAATAATTTACAATGAATGGACACAGTGATGAAGAAAGTGTTAGAAACAGTAGTGGAGAATCAAGGTAAGTAAGCACTCTGTTATCATTTGTTTACTATGAAGAGAGTTGAAAACTTCACTCTCTTTTTTCTTTATTATTGTTGTTGTTTAGTTTTCCTCATAGGTAGCAGAGTTTTCAGGTTTTCCTTTTAGCTATCCAAAATACTAAAAAAATTGTGATATACGAACCTTTTCTCATAATACAGGTTTTAATTTTTTTCATTCAAATACACAGTAGGTCTTAAATATAGAAAGTTTTTGTTTACCTAAATCTATTTGGAAGTTTATATTTGAGCTAATAATTAAGCTGAAGCATGTAAAATAGATTTAAATTGTTTTGACTGTTAGTGAAATTTCTAGATGAAGGCAGTAAAAATTTTTTCACTCATCTTTTTCTGGCATTTTGTCTTCTATACCTGTACTGTTCAGTATGGTTACCACTATTCGCATGTGGCTATTTAAACTTCAATTACAAAATATTCAGAATTTACTTAGTCGTACTAGATACATTTCAAGTACTGAATAATCATATGTGGCTAGTGGCTACCATATTGGACAGTACATAGAAAAGTTCTATCACTGGAGAAAGTTTTAGACAGTGCTGAGCCAAACATTTGTTGAAATATTACTGCGCCCTGTTTTATTTTCAGATTGGAGTTTTAATTATCTGTGAAGGAGTTAAGAGTTCTTGCTTGGGCCAAGTGTTTGCAAAGAAGATTCTTCAAATTCTGTAGCTCTCAAATTTTGAGTTATCTGCACATTAATTTACAGTCCATGTAGTTATATGCATTATCATATTTAGAAATTAGAAATGTGGAGTCAAACTGTTTACTTATTCCATTTCTGTCTCTTATTAGTTGTGTGAATTAGGGCAAATTAATCTCTGAAGCTCTGATTTTTGCCCCATAAAGAGAGGATTACACTATTATCTTATTTAAAGTTCATGGTTAGGTTTGGTGGATCATGCTTGTAATCCCAGCACTTCGAGCGGCTGAGGCAGGAGGATCACTTGAACTCAGGAGTTGGAGACCAGCTTAGGCAGCATAGTGAGACCTTGTCTCTAATTTATAAAAAATAAAATTAAAAAAAATTTGAGGATTGAGATGCTTCATGTAAAGGGCTTAAAATATTTTCTGAGATAATGAGCACTGAATATTTGCTTATTGTAACCAGCATGTTTTGTGTAACACAGGATACTATATAACAAAAACATTAATTACAGTGATGGCGACATGGGGGTAGACAAGAAACGGGAAAGTTTTGGCAATTAAGAAGATTAAGAAAAATGTTAGATAGAAAACTAAAATTAAGTAGTGGTATTTGTATTTAATCTGAAACTTGGACTTTTCTTTTTCTTTTTTTTTGAGACAGAGTCTCACTCTGACGCCCAGGCTGGAGTGCAGTGGTGCGATCCTGGCTCTCTGCAACCTCCGTCTCCCAGGCTCAAGTGATTCTCTTACCTCAGCCTCCAGAGTAGCTGGGATTATAGGCGCAGGCCACCACTCCCATCTAATTTTTGTATTTTTTTTTTTAGAGATAGGGTTTCACCACGTTGGCCAAGCTGGTCTCAAACTTCTGTGCTCAAGTGATCCACCTGCCTCGGCCTCCCAAAGTGCTGGGATTACAGGCGTGAGCCACCACGCCCGGCCTGACACATGGAATTTTCTGACCTAACTAGTTATACTTTAGTTTATCAGCTTTCATAGGTACCGTTTGGATGAACAAGAATATCATATAGAATAAAATAAGGAACAGTTATGGAAAGCAGCATTATTGAACAAGTATAGTCTAGGAGTTATAAAACCTGAGTTGATGCTATCTCTGCATTAATTAGAACTCATATGATTGCCTCTACTCTAAGGATTGAACTGATATTGAAGTTTCACCTTAATTAATTACAAAGTGCATTGTAAAGTTTCAAACAGTAAAGTTTTACTAGAACCACTAGAGTTGAGGTTTAATTAAAAGACTTAAATCTCAGCTTTGATTCAAATCTCTGTAGGTATGCTGACTACTGACTACAGTTAAGTGAATAGAAGAGTCATATTGTCCACCCACAATTTTTTTTTTTTTCCGAGACAGGTCCTCACTCTGTCACCCGGGCTGGTGTACAGTTGTGTAGTCTCGGCTCACTGTAGCCTCTGCCTCCACCTCCTGGGCTCAAAACGGTTCTCCCACCTCAGCATCCTGACAGGTGTGCATGCCACCACATTCAGCTAATTTTAAAATTTTTTGTGGAGATGAGGTCTCACTATATTGCCTCAGCTGGTCTTGAACTCATGGGCTCAAGCAGTCCTCCCACCTTGGCCTCCCAAAGTGTTGGGATTACAGGTGTAAGCCACCATACCCGGCCTCACATTTTCTTTTTCATAGTTGCAATGAAATGTTTAGTAGGTAGAAATATCTAGAGGAAACACAGGAACCAAACTACTCATAAAATAGGAAATAAGACTTTTGGGAGTAAATCCTCTAGTTGGATCTGTCTAGCAGACAGATCATGTGCTGGTATATTCTGACTACTTACCTGTTCCAATATTTTATTTATTTTTCTGCCATATCTAAAGTGAGGAGGAGTAATTGGTCTAATTTGATACTACAGGTGAAAAAAAATTAAATCTTGTGGCCGGGCGCGGTGGCTCACGCCTGTAATCCCAGCATTTTGGGAGGCTGAGGCGGGCGTACTAAGGCTGGGAGTTCGAGACCACCGTGACCAACATGGAGAAACCCTGTCTCTACTAAAAATACAAAATTAGCTGGGTGTGGTAGCCTGTAATCCCAGCTGCTCGGGAGACTGAGGCAGAATTGCTTGAACCCAGGAGGTGGAGGTTGTGGTGAGCCGGAGATCGCGCGATTGCACTCCAGCCTGGGCCACAAGAGCAAAACTCCTTCTCAAAAAAAAAAAATTAAACCTTGTGAAATCTAATTTAAGGAATCTTTTACAATGCATACTCAAATAATTGCAAAGCATATTTCTTTAATTATTCAGAGTTATTAATTTTGTGTGCTTCTGAAAAGTGTGGTTATCTAGCTTTTACAACTGCCTTGGAGTTTATCAGGAGAGAGACCTTTTTTGCCTTCATTTTCTTTCTTACTGCTGCTATAGCTATGCTCTACAGTCATTAACACTCTATTCCCACTCCTTTCCCCAGAAGCGTTTGTCATAAGACATTACGAAGAAGGGAGATTGTGCCTTGTTAAAAGACTGAGGAGGTGAACTTTAGAGGTAGAGGGATTTTCTTGCAAAAAAACAAAAGCTTCTATAACTATGAATATTAATATAGAGTAATTTTTTTTTCTTTTTTTTGAGCTGGAGTCTTGCTCTGTCGCCCAGGCTGGAGTGCAGTGGTGTGACCTCAGCTCACTGCATCCTCCACCTACCGAGTTCAAGCAGTCCTCCTGCCTCAGCCTCCCGAGTAGCTGGGACTACAGGCATACACCACTGCATCCAGCTAATTTTTGTATTTTTAGCAGAGACAGGGTTTTGTCATGTTGGCCAGGCTGGTCTCAAACTCCTGACCTCAAGTGATCTGCCCACCTTGGCCTCCCAAAGCACTGGGGATTACAGGCATGAGCCACCGTGCCTGGGCCCCTAATACAATTAGATGAGAAATATACTTTGTTTTTAAAGTTGATATTCATTGTAAGTAGCTTTCTAAAGTAAATTTTGATTTTTTAGTGGCTAGAATTCTATAATGTATTTTTGCTTCAAAATTTCCTTTTTCCTTTGTGAGAGTTTATTAAACAGAATAGAATTAAGAAAGAATTCATTTGGCATTGGCAGGTTACAGTTAGCTTTCTATTGAAAAAAAATTTTTTTAAGTGTTCTGTCTGGAGAGCTCTCTGTAACTATTCACTGAAAGGAAGAATACACAGGAAAATACGTCTCTTTGGCTATGCTATTGCTGACAGTCTTGAAATTTATTTACTAAGAAATGTGGGCCAGGATGCACCTGTATAACAGTTATAGCTCAACACAAAGTTTTATATAACTGAAGTTAAGCTTTTTAAAGATAATGCTGGAAGATTTCAAAGCATCAGTTTGCAGCTGTGTGGATTTGTGGTGGTATTTGCAAGCAAATTTTTCAAATCCTGGTAGACTTTTTAAAAATTTTTTTGTTTGTTTGTTTTTTTGAGATGTAGTCTCACTCTGTTGCCCAGCCTGGAGTGCAGTGGCATGATCTTGGCTTACTGTGACCTCTGTCTCTTGGGTTCAAGCAATTTTCTGCCTCTGCCTCCTGAGTAGCTGGGATTATAGGCGCCTGCCACCACGCCCTGCTAATTTTTGTATTTTTGATAGAGATGGGGTTTCACCATCTTGGGTAGGCTGGTCTTGAACTCCTGACCTCATGATCCACCCACCTCGGCCTCCCAAAGTGCTGGGATTACAAGCGTGAGCCACTGTGCCTAACCGACTGTTTTTAGTTTTAAATAAGTTATCTTGAGTGATGATTTACTTCAGGAATGGCTATACGGTTAAAGATCAGAATGGTATATGAGTTAACTTTTAAAGATACTACTTTTCTGTATATAGTCATAAGATAATGTGTGGGCAAACATTAATGTGATGTTATCCCTTTTACTCTGCTTAAGTGGTTGCTTATTTAAGATGTTGATGACTGATGGGTTATATGTGGTGCAGTTTTGTGTTTTAAAATGAATATTACGTTATGATAAATGGAGAAAATGTTTAAACTTTTTTTAAAATGGGGAATATTTAAAACTACAGAAATAGAAAAGTTGCTCCAGTTGTGGTCCATGGACCAGCAGTGTTGGCATCACTTGGGAGCTTATTATAACTGTAGAACTTTGTGCCTTGCCTCAGACCTACTGAATCAGAATCTTCATTTTAACAAGATTCCCAAGTGATTCTTATGTATTAAGTTCATACACATTTATATGAAGCTATTCATCTGGAGTCATAGCATCTTGCCACTTTTTTTGTTATTGATGTTGTTATATATGGTTTTCCTTTTCTGGGAACCTCCAATGAACTGTGTCTTGAGCAAGACCAGCAAGAGGCTAGGTAAGTTTCATTTCTTCAGAAACGGTAACAATGGCAACCGATGATTGTTGAGCTCTTACTGTGCCTTAACCTAGCATGATGCACATGGGGCGTTGTGCATTACTTGAATTATCACAGTTCATCCTCACAAAACTTCTGTGAAGTATAGTGTTATGATTCCCACTTTCCAGATGGGGAAACAAGATTTATAGCCATTTTATATATTTTTTAGTTCTTTTTTAAAAAACTATTACCTAAACTCTATACTTTACTTGGATTTCATTGATTTTTCCATTAACTCCGTCTTTTCTGTTGTAGGATTAAATCCAGAGTACCACATTGCGTTTAGTTGTCAGATCTCCCCAGTCGTCTTTGATCTGTGAGAGTTTCTAAGTCTTTCCTTAGTTTTCATGATCTAAACCATCTTGAGAAATACTGGCCAGGTATCCTGTAGAATGTCTTTGAAATCTAGATTTGTCTGTTGTTGGTTTTTTTTTGGTTTTTTTTTTTTTTGAGACGGTGTCTTGCTCTCTTGCCCGGGATGGTGTGCAATGGCGCGATCTCTGCTCACTGCAACTGCCGTCTCCTGGGTTCAAACAATTCTCCTGCCACAGCCTCCTGAGTGACGGACTACAGGTGTGCGCCGCCATGCCTGGCTAATTTTTGTATTTTTAGTAGAGATAGGGTTTCTCCATGTCGGGCAGGCTGATCTTGAACTCTTGACCTCAGGTAATTCACCTGCCTTGGCCTCCCAGAATGTTGGGATTACAGGTGTAAGCCACCATACCTGGCCTTGTCTATTATTCTTAGGATAAACTAGGGTTATTGGTTTTTAGAAGAATACCACAAAGATAAAGTGTGCTAGTCACATCATGGGAAACATGTTATCCTCATGACATTACTGGTGGTGTTAACCTCCATCACTTGGTCAAGGTAGTATTTGCAAGTTTCTCTACTCTAAAGTTCCCTTTCCATAATATATTCTTTGGAAATGAGTCACTGTGTCTAGCCTACTTTCAGGAGGGTTGGGTAGGAATTAAATTCCATCCTCTGGTGGGGGGAGTATTTACATATATTAAATGGAATTTCTATAAGGAAATTTATAAATCGTTTATATATGTGTGGATTTATATGTGTGCTTATATGGATTTAGTGGATTATATGTAATCCACTAAACTGGATTACGACTCTATAAAATACATATTTGTGTATAATATTTATGTGTTTATGTATAATAGGTACTTTTATGTACCTAATGTATACCTAATGACTTTTTTGTTACTTAAATTGATCTAGCCTTGGCTCTTGGAAGCTTTCTTAGTTTGGCTTGTATGTTTCTTTTACATACTCCCTTACTTTCACCCTAGAATCAGCCACTCTCCAAGGAGCCTTGGTTCCATTTTTGTGGAGAATGGTATTAGAAACCAAGATTTGGGTATTGGGTATGCTTCTTGATATTCAAGTGTCACTGCTTTTATTTCCTCTCAGTGAACGAAGTGGACAGAGCTAGGTAATATATATAGATACACTATGTATACCTACATATCTGTAGTAATTTCTGTATCCTTCCATCTATATACATACCAACTCATACATAAACATGAGTTCATACCGATGGCTCCAACTCTAATCCTGTACTATAGGGTTCATTCTAACCTTTGTTTCTTATTCCTTTGTAACTTCCTTATTCAACAGTGAGAAACCTGGCTCTCACCATCCACCATTTATGTGCTTATATATTCACTCCTAATATACATGTAAAGCAGTTTTAGAATTTTTAGATATACTTTATCAGGAGAAACTAATTTCCCAACTAAAATATGGTGTTTATGTACAGTACACTTTAATATTTAGCCTTTAAGTTTCTAGTCAAAACACTGTTTTCTGATGTTGGTCAAGTTCATTTTTCCCTCACCCGTTTGAGTGTAATTATGTGATAAATTTGTAATAAAATTAGACTCATTTGTCACAATATGCATTCCATCCTGTGATCTTCATCATACCGGTTGATTTTTAAAATTTGTGTATATTAATACTTATTCCATGAGGCACTGTTCTGTGGGTTTTGACAAGTGCATAGAATCATTTATTCTCTATTCCAGTACTGTACAGAACCATTCCTTCATCTTAAAAGGTCCCAGATCTACTGAACCAGAATTTCCATTTTGACAAGATTCCCAGGAGAATTGTATTCAATGTTAAATTCATATGCATGTATATGAAGCTGTTCACCTGTAGTCATTCAGCATCTTGCCATGTTTTAAAGTTATAAATTAACTTCAAGAAAGACTGTTATAATCTAGGGGTGATAATGGAATAGCCAGTTTAAATATACAATTGAGTATATTCAAATTTGTGGGACCAAATGGGCATGAAAGTGAGGTAAAAAGAAAATGGAGGGTAAATTACTGGAGTCATTTAATGAGCTAGTTGGAAAGTTTTCATAGCATGCTTTAACTTTTGTAATTTCAATAATGATGAGAAATGCAGTTTGAAAAGAAAGGAAGAACAAATAATATATATTCAAAAAGGTGTTAGAGGGGAAGTTTTTTTTTTGTTTGTTTGTTTGTTTTTAAGACAGAGTTTTGCTTTGTCGCCAGGCTGGAGTGCTGTAGCATGATCTCAGCTCACTGCAGCCTCTGACAAGTGATCCTCCTGCCTCAGCCTCTCGAGTAGCTGGGGTAACAGGCACATGCTACCACACCCAGCTAATTTTTGTATTTTTAGTAGAGATGGGTTTCACCATGTTGGCCAGGATAGTCACGATCTCCTGACCTCGTGATCCGCCCACCTTGACTTCTCAAAAGTGCTGGGATTACAGGCGTGAGCTACCGCACCTGGCTCAGGAAGATTTTTATAGAAGTCATAGTCCCCCAATAAAGAAGTGTGCAAGTCCCCTAATAAGGAGAATATGTTTGACATCTAGCTTTGCAGTTCTTTACCTGAGGTTTATTCATTGTTAAAAGTTTTTGGCCAGGCGCAGTGGCTCACGCCTGTAATCCGAGCTCTTTTGGGAGGCTGAGGTGGGTGGATCACGAGGTCAGGAGATCGAGACCATCCTGGCTAACACGGTGAAAACCTCTACTACAAATACAAAAAAATTAGCCAGGCGTGGTGGCAGGCACCTGTGGTCCCCGCTACTCGAGAGGCTGAGGTGGGAGAATGGCGTGAACCCAGGAGGCAGAGCTTGCAGTGAGCCGAGATCGCACCACTGCATTCCAGCCTGGGCGACAGAGTGAGACTCCGTCTCAAAAAAAAAAGTTTTTGTGTTGGTTAGTTCCAGGTGAAAGAAGGAAAAGGAAGCATAGCAGAAAAAACACTACCCATGGGGAGTGTATTCCCCGTGTGAATGGGTTGGAACCACTAGTTTTAGGGAGAAATTCCAGGAATCTTGTTCCAAAATCAACTTGTATATGTGACTGAGAAAATTAGTGTTTATGATTGAAAATATATTATCTATCACTATGGTATGAGGTGACTGTTGAGTCAGAAGTCAACTTTAAATGTTAAATTGTGCTCAGAAGTTTCTTTGGTGTAGATAGATTTATCTAAGTTATTGATATTAAAATATGTAGAGACAAAGCTGGAGATGTGCAAAGTTCTATTCAAACAGTACTGACTTCTGGAATTCAGTGTCTACAGTATCTCTCAGAACTGAGGCATAAGACACAAGAATAGTGGGTTAGTCTTAATGAGAATGACTCCGAATAGCTATTTCTCAGTTCTACTGTTGTTGCTTTCAGAAATACAAGTGTTTGTTTTCTGATAGTTATTTAGATGATTGAGCAATTACTGTGTGGTAGATATCATGGGATTCTAAAATTTGAGTTCCTTTAAAGCTTATAATCAAGAAAGAGATAAAAGTCTTCAAAAATACATGTATATATCAGGTGAATACCATAAATGCAGAGAGATACCAAAATCTGTGGCCGTTCAAATGTAGGAGTGCGGTTTGATCATAAGGACAAGTATCAAGCCCAATATTAAAATGAAGAGGATTTTTTGTTTTTTGTTTTTTGTTTTTTTTTTTTGGTTTCTTTGTTTTTGGAGGGATTGACTTAAACCATGATAATCTTAAATTTCACATATGTTAAAAACGTCCTGGTAATGTGACTTTGGTGGTAAGGCATTTTGACAGGATTAAGCAAAAAGCAGAGTGATTTAATTTTTATACTAAGGAAAAGTATGTTAGTAAAAGATCGTGAGTCTTAGGATCAAAAGTTTTTATGTCAAGGCATGGGGCCTTTGGAAAAGAGTGAAGTAACAGTCTAAATTCCTAGAAGCCTAAAATAAGAAAGAGTCTTTTTGTTTTTGTGCTTGATACTGATTATTATTACTTCTGTAATACTGTTTTCACAGTTCTAAATGATTCAGTCCTCAGTTACATTAGTAAACGGCAGAGGTTTGATATGAAAGGAAAATTTATAGTAAAAGAATCAGAATTAGTTGTATGTGGGGTACCGAAATTCCTAATCATCTTTTATCTATTCCAGTTTTAGAATGTATTTTATAGTGAAGGATTAACCTAGTGTCCAGCCTAGTATCTGATACATACTACATTGTTTATTTCACTTTTTTTAATCAAATGACTCACAGTAAAAGAATTTTTTTCTTAGGTGCAGTACAGACCTATAGGTATATGCAGACAGATGAAATACCACATAACAAATAATTTTGTTTAAAATTATATATTGCTGGTAACTTCATTTTTTTGTGGCAGTATTCGTTAAAGTAATATAAAAGCATATAAATATTTTAAAACCCCTTTTTTTTTTTTTTTGGCGGTAGAGTTTTGCTCTTGTTGCCCAGGCTGGAGTGCAATGGTGCAATCTCAGCTCACCACAACCTCCGCCTCCTGGGTTCAAGAGATTCTCTTGCCTCAGCCTCCCAAGTAGCTGGGATTATAGGCATGCACTGCCACACCTGACTAATTTTGTATTTTTAGTAGAAACAGGATTTCTCCGTGGTGGTCAGGCTGGTCTCGAACTGCCGACCTCAGGTGATCCGCCCGCTTTGGCCTCCCAAAGTGCCAGGATTACAGGCGTGGGCCACCGTGCCCTACCAAAACCTTTTTAAAAAAGCAGACTAAGTATCAGTAATCTCTTTAAAATTGAACTTTATTTATTTATTTATTTATTTATTTAATTTTTGAGACGGAGTTTTGCTCTTGTTGTCTAGGCTGGAGTACAATGGCACAGTCTCAGCTCACTGAAACTTTCACCTCCTGGGATCAAGCGATTCTTGTGCCTCAACCTCCCAAGTAACTGGGATTACAGGCATGTGCCACCATGCCTGGCTAATTTTTTGTATTTAGTAGAGGTGGGGTTTCACCATGTTGGTCGGACTGGTCTTGAACTCCTGACTTCAGGTGATTGACCCACCTCAGCCTCCTAAAGTACTGGGATTTTGGGTGTGAGCCACTGCGCCCAACCAAAATTGAACTATTAAATGTAGGCATTATTTGTGTTAACTGAAATATTATTATTAATAATTTGAAGTTTATGTTAAAGTAGTGACAGTAGTAAAATGAGCCCCATGTACACACCATACAGCTTCAACATATTTCGATTCATAGCCAATCTAATTTAATCTCTTAACTCCTATTACTCTCTCCAACCTCACTTGATTTTTTGGAAACATAATTTCTGTGTGTGTTAGACTTCTACCTGAGAGATAATACTAAAGGGGGAAAAATCATTAAGGTTTGCCTGCTTGTTATAACTATAAAGATTTAGAGATTTTCATTCATGTCATAATATTGTAATAAATTTTGTACGTATGTTAGGAAACTATTTTTCAATGACTTTTCAATGTATATATCCATAGCCCTTATTTCTCATCTGATCATTCTCTGCTTACTAGAAAATACTTTCTCTTTTTTTTTTTTTTTTTTTTTTTTTTGAGAAGGAGTCTGGCTCTGTCGCCCGGGCTGGAGTGCAGTGGCCAGATCTCAGCTCACTGCAAGCTCCGCCTCCTGGGTTTACCCCATTCTCCTGCCTCAGCCTCCCGAGTAGCTGGGAACACAGACGCCCCCCACCTCGCCCAGCTAGTTTTTTGTATTTTTTAGTAGAGACGGGGTTTCACCGTGTTAGCTAGGATGGTCTCGATCTCCTGACCTCGTGATCCGCCCGTCTCGGCCTCCCAAAGTGCTGGGATTACAGGCTTGAGCCACCGCGCCCGGCAGAAAATACTTTCTCTTGAGTTTATCCCAGGTTCAACACAACTAAGTAATCATCTTTGAAATCAGTCATGTTAAAAGTTACTCTTCCTAGTATCGCTCCACTTTCAGCAGTTTTAAATTTCTTCAGTTAGAAACTTTAAGGAGATAGAATCATATTGTACTTTAAGAAGAGTTTATAGTACAATTTTGTCTTGGATTGGTAGTTTAGAATGCTGAAAGGAACTGTTGTTTTTGCTGGTCAGTGTTTAACAAAGCAGTGGAACTACCTGGTTTTCAGAGTTGTACAGATGAGAAGATGTTTTCCAGGTCTTCTGAAACCTTTGACAGTTTTTATTTGTACTATGTCATCAAACTTTTTATTTGTGTTTATGTGTGTGTATACTCCATCATGATGTAAAATGTATTATATAGGTCATGGTCCAAAAAGTTGGAAAGCCATTGCTTGACTTTGGCCACTATTCTTTTTTGTTGTTGTTAATGCTTAGCATTTAGTCGTTGCCTACTACTTTCCAGATTCTTTCTGCAGTCATGCTAAAGTGGACAATGGTCTATAAAATAACTAAAATTAAGGTCCTGACTGAATGATCTTCAAGACCTAGTTAGCAGAGAGATATATGTATACAAATAATTGTAATATTGTGAAGGAATTGTTAGTAACTTCAGCACAGTATTGTGGGAACATGAGCTAGAGCAGTGATGTGTGCCTGGGGAAATCAGGGAATGGCTACCTAGAGGACATAGTTTTGAATAGTCGTGGTTTTGAATAGTCTTGAAGAGTGAAAAGTTTTATTGATTGCTTTGGAGAGAAAGCATTCTCCAGACAGAGGGAAAAGTATAGAGAAAGATACTGATGCTGAGTCCTAAAATCACTCCCCATAAAACCATGCGTATGATTGCATTTCCCCTATTTTCAGTTCCTCAGTCAGGAATCCGACCAGTTGTATTTTATCTTTTTACTTTCACATAAAGTTTTTTTTTTTTTTTTTTTCCTATGGCATTTTGTTCCCAATAGAAACTCTAGCTCAATACTCACTAGTTGAGGATATGAGCAGGTGAGTTAAAATTGTGTATGTATAAAACATGTTCTTTCCAAAATGTTTATTTCACAAAGTTAGTACAGCTGTTAGGCTAGAGAAACAGGGTACTGTATTAGAGAACTAAAAACACAGAGGCTTAAATATAACTACTTCTCTTTCACTCCCAGGTAAGGGAGTTCAAACCTTTGGGCAGCCTTACTTTTGTTAATGTATGGCTTCCAATACTAGTGGTTACCCTTTTCAGCTATCAGGGAGAAGATGCAAAGGGGGAGGATTTAAGGCAAGCCACTTCATATTTAAGGCTATGATGTAGAAATCACACATCACCATCACCTCTAGCTGTATCTCATTGGCCACAGCCTACTCACATGACTACACTGAGCTATGGAAGATACTGAGAAAGCTAATCTTTAGCGGGGCGGGCATGTGTCAACCAAAACTGGGGGGATGGTTATTAATACTAGAGGACAAGCAAAATGGATACTGGGTGGATAGGTTGGGGCACATTTTCTGCCACAAACATTAAGGAATTTTTTAAAAAATAAACTACTACTCTCATCCTAAGAAATTAGGGACTTTTATTTTTCTGAACTTCCTTTTAGTTCTCCATAGATATTCATAATTTGTACCCTTGTTATTACAATGTTGGCATTTATTTACACAGCCTTCTCTGATCCTTAATTTATTTGTCTGTATTATGAAAATAAAAGGATTAAATAAGAACCTAATATCTGGCACATAGCACCAATTAACAAATAACATCATATTTTCCTTTTTTAATTAAATAATTAAATAATTAGTTCTATGTGGCAGAAACCTGAGGCTCATCTAACCAGTGTACAGATATAAATACAACTAGAAGGAGAAGAAAGGGCTAGAGAGCTAGAGGAAAATAATTTGTGGTTGAACTTCAGAACATCAAGTTAGTCCAGAATTTACCCTGTAAGTGTGTGTCCAAAAATTCTTCCAAGAATTCCTTAAAAGAAGGCCGCCTCCCCTTTTTTTAAGAGTTAGGGTCTGGCTGTTGTCCCTGCTAAAGTGCAGTGGTACAGTTGATAGCTCATTGCAGCCTCGAACCCTTGGGTTAAATGATCCTCCTACCTTAGCCTCCTGAGTAGCTAGGACTGAAGGCATATGCCACCTCGCCCGGCTAAGTTTGTTTTTTTTTTTTTTTTTTTTTTGGAGAGACGGGATCTCATTATGTTGTCCAGGCTGATCTCGAACTCCTGGCCTCAAGTGATCTTCCTGCCTCAGCTTCCCAAAGTGTTGGGATTACAGGTGTGAGCCACCATGCCTAGCAAGAAGCTCTTTCAAATGACATTGACACTTAAGCAGTAGCTATAGGTGGAAGGGAACAAGAGGCATAGGATGAGAATGTAGTGCACTATGCTCTATTCTTTAGTAAATAAAATTCTTTGATTTCTTTATTTATAGCTCTCTTTGTCAAGCACACCATCCTCCATTATAATTCTGTGGAAAATCAGTTTACCTTCTGTCAGGGTTTCCCCAACACCCCCAACTGGAATCTAATTCATCTAATCACTGTTAACTGATAAAAAAAAAAAAAAAGAAATAAAAAGTAGGGAAATTATATATACAAGAAAGAAAATCTTTATGTGCTAAGAATAGAAGTAAATAAATATATGTTATTTAATGTAATTGAAAATAGATCTAAGGCTTTTGACATATAATGTTTAAATACACATAAACAGTCTATTCTCTAGTGCTACTAGCAGTTTCTGAGGTGGCTATTGTATACATTTGACTTTGCCTTCTTTATTTTATTTTATTTTTTTTAGATAGAGTCTTGCCCTGTCACCCAGGCTGGAATACCATGGCTCAATCTTGGCTCACTGCAACCTCTGCCTCCTGGGTTCTAGTGATTCTCATGCCTTAGCCTCCTGAGTAGCTGGGAACACAAGCATGTGCCACCACACCTGGCTAATTTTTGTATTTTTAGTAGAGATGGGGTCTCACCATGTTGGGCAGGCTTGTCTTGAACTCCTGGTCTCAAATGATACACCAGCTTCATCCTCCCACAAAGTGCTGGATTATAGGCGTGAGCCACCCTGCCCAGTTTGACATTTGCCTTCTTTAATGTTCATTTTTATCTTTTCAGATTTTTTAAAAAGAAGTTTTGTTATTTTATTTCTACTGGCCTAGTTCGGCCAATTTATTGATACATTATACATTAGATAATTGTATTTCCATTTTTCTTACATTGAATGTTTAGTTGCCTGTTTTGTTCACTTTACTTCTGTGGCTTTTAAATTTTTGCTTCATTGTACATTTTTACTACCTGCAAAGAAGATTTCATAATCATGGATGTTAATGAAGAAAACTTGTGATATAGTAGGTTGCAAAAATCACACCTCTTACACTTCAGTATATATTTTTTGTTTTTTTTTCTTTTAAACCATTCTCCATAACAGTCAGTACATATTTTAGAATAAAAAAAGTATTCTTTTACTTAAGGCCTGTATTGTTTATTAAGTTCAGGAAAATTTACACTAATACAGTACTTGAATTTTCAGCCTGCATTCCAGTTTGGTCAATCATCTTTCAGTACAGAGATTACATACTGCATTTGACTGTCGTATCTCTTTAATCTCCTTTAATCTGGACAGTTCCTCTTTCTTTGTCTTTCATGACATTGGCATTTTGAAAGACTATAAGCTAGTTATTTTATGGAATATATTTCTCAATTTGGGTTTTTCTGGTATTCACTTATCATTATATCCAAGTTATGTGTTCCTTACTCTGCATACCTGGCTGGAGAACTGTATAGGTATTGATACATCTTCTCAAGTGTTTCACAGCTGGAGCTCACATTGTTTGTCTGCCCCTATTAGTGATGCTACATTCAGTCACCAGGACATGGTGTCCAGTTTCTCCACTGTGATTTCTAATTCATTTGTTAACAGCTAAGAAGCAATTTGTGAGAAGACACTTTGAGTCTATGTAAATTATTCTACTCAGCAAACTCTTCCCCTAGATTTAGTATTCATTGATGATTTTTTGCCCGAATCAGCATTTTCTTGGATGATTGCATAATTATGGTTTTCTAAGACTAATATCCTGTCCATATTTACCAGTTGACATTCTGAGCTCTATCAGAGCCCTCCTCTGTGTGTCTGTTTCTGTCATCAGCACCGACTCAAGGGTTCCTGTTTTATATACTGAGTAGTGATCCTTAACTGTCTTTATTTTATACTCAAATCAGATTTGGTCAATGGAAGCCCCTTCAAGTTGGCTCCCATGTCCTTTTGTTTTTCCTCTGCACTTTTTGACATTCCTCCATATATATGCATTTTTTTTCATTTTGGCACAGGAAGGTTGTTAGACTCATCTTGTATCTTCCCTGTTGCAGCCTTAGAACCTGCCGTTTCTCAAAGGAGCTGTAGTTTATTTAAGTGTGGAGTAGTATTTAGAAGTCAGAATCTAGGTACTAGGTGATTGTAAATTTAAAACTTCAGAAAGGATGAGTTTGCATTGGTTGATAAATAGCACATCAAAAGATACACTGTTGTAAATAAAAAAGATATCTGCAGAGGGCCATTTTTTTTTTCGTATCACTATTTGTGGAATCAAAGAACTGAAAACAACATGTACATCCTTGAGGGACATGAAACTATGGTGCATCTACAAAATGGAGTATATGCAGTTGCACAAATATGTCTACTACTACAGAATGATCTCCTGGATATAATGTGTATATAATCTGCTACCATTTATTTAAGAGTAAAATATGTTAATGATTATTTATGAAAGGGGAAATATAAACATTCTTATAATTTGCTTATGTTAAAAAAGGGGAAAATAAAAAAATTTAAATGGTTACTATACGGGAAGAGAGGACGTAGTGTACAGGAGTCAGGAATGGAAGCTGAACTTCTGACCATAACTTGTTCTGTAGCTCCAAAGTTGGATCCAAGTAAATAAAGCAACATAAAAATCAAAAGTAGTAAGAAAGCACAGTCTCTATTTAAAAAAGCAAATGGTCCTAACTGTGCCAAATTGGTGGTCACACAGAGATAAATTATTTTACCTGACTTTATAGCAGTCATTTGACTGTAGAAGTGAGTATTCCTGAAAACAAAAAGAATTGCATAGTCATTTTAACTTGAATAATCATACTGTTTATAATGTATTATTTTGAAACTATTAAAAATGAAATAAAGCAAATAATTAGTGCCATTTGCAACCAACTCAGCCTGAGTGACGACATGAATATACAATCGAAGTAAAAAGCCTGCAGTTTTGAATTACATGAATTCTTAATGTATTTTCTCTAAATAAATACACGCATCCTAGCTCATTCCATTGAAACATCCTAAATAAGGCAACCAGTCCAGTAGTATTGCAGCTTAGTTTCTAATTTATTATAAATAGAAGGGCTTTTTGATAAAATGACTGGGTTATAGCCCCAGGCAACAAATACACAAGATGAGCCTGGTACATCCTGTCATACTAGAAAGGCAGTTAGGTTATCAAAGACTACTTCAGGTCTTGTCAGAAGGACTTAAGTGCTAATAAAGGGTTTCCTGTTGGCAAAAGGTGGGAGAGTTTGGACATCAAGGATGCTGACAGTGGATTAAAATTTATAAAATAAATTGAAATCCACGAGTTCATAATGGGACTTAAAAAATTATTGGTCAACTTTAGAAGATGCTGGCGATTTAACTCATTTTGAAAACTGGTAAATAAAGAAAAGAAATAAAATCCCTTCATGAACTATATACCTCAGAGTTAACAAATACAATGAGGGAGAAGTTTCTCTTTGTAGAAGTATTCTACCTAATAATGAAGAAAAGATGTTTTGAGTAACTGATGAATGATGTCACCACTTTACTGCCTCTAATTAATGGAAGAAAACATATGATCATCAATGGCTACTAAAAAATACTAGGTATGAAGTGATGGGGAGCTTTATAATGGATGGATAAGGCTGGCAGTACCTGAGTCCACAGATTTTTACTAAATCTCACACAAAAGGAAACAACAGAACATTAAATGCCATCTGGTAGAAGTCCACAACACCACATATAAACTATTCTTGTCAAGAACAGAACTTGAATCTGATCAAGCCTCTAGATATAATAGCCAGTTTATAAGAAATACAAGGGATAGAAAAATATATTAAATGGTAACACAGGTGCACTTAGCAAAATCTAGAAAGCAGAATGGAAGAAACAATTATGAGACTAAAAGTATAGCCTGATGTGGATATTTAATATTCAGTATACTTAATTTAAATGTTTAATAATATTAAATCTTTAATATTAAAGAAGTGATCTTTTAAGATATATTGGTATTGCAAATGTTTACAAATAGTTTCTTAGTTGAATCAAGATTGATATGAGTTGCTAATTGTGGAGCTGGGTGATAGATTCATGATAATTCATATTACTCTACAGTTTATATTTGAAATTGTATATAAAAATAAACTTGAAAAGACACTTTAATTTGAATTACTATTTTATCTTTTAAATGTGGTATTTCTCCTTAATTTACCCTAAGAAAACACTAAAATTTTATCACAGTACCTATTAATGGTGGTTTTTCTTCTGTGAATTAAGTGAGGAAAAGAATTCAATGGGTTTATTTATTTATTTATTCCATGGGTGTATTATCTGAATTAAGAATTCAGTGTTTTTAGTAATCTACCTACCACTTTAATAGTATTGTGCTAGTGAGATTTAATATACTTTAAGGATAACTCTTAAGTGTTGTACAGATATTTCAGTTTTATAAAAGATTAGTAATACTGGTTGTTACCTAAAATAAAATACTAATTGGAGATCAGAGATTTAGTAGCCAAATTTGTGAGTTTTACATAAAATATGTAAAACTGTCCCCTGTATCTCTTTGATTTACTTTATTTAGTCATTCATCTACCTGTGAAACATTGTACTCTTCATTTAATGCTTGACATAAGAGCAGCAATAAGCCAATCCCAGCACTCAAGGAACGTAAAGTCTTAGATGGGGTACCTGAAAACAAAAACACTACAGTGATTATTACATCGTTTGCTCGTAACCAAGATAGAGGTATATATTCAAGAAGTTTTGGGAGTGCTGAGGAAGGATACCTGATTTAACATTGGGTTGAGATAGAGTTGGCAGAGATTTGTTGGAGGAGTAGCTGTGAGGTGGGACTCAAGTTAAAAAATTACATAATAAAAAGAAAAGAGAAGGAATGATACAAAGGCAGGAAGTGGAAAGAGTAAGTGGCTTTCAGAGAATTACATGTAGCTTGCCATAGCTTGAACTTAGGGATTTAAGTGAGCAACCAGTTGAAAATAGATTGGAGAATTAGAGATTCCTGAAAGGTCTCATAGATGTTTGTTGAACTTTGTTACAGAACAGAAGACTTAAAAAAGAAAGGGCACGATTGGCTTTTTATTTTAGAAAGAGCATTTGCAGCAATAGGTGGAAATAAAATTTCTTAATTAGGGAGAGGCTTTTGACCTATTTTAGCTCAGAGTTTTCAGTCTATAATTTTTTTTTCTGGCCCCATATATATTTTTCTTTCATTTTTAAAATCTCTTTTTAAAAAAATCATGCAAAACCTTTACATAATTCTAAAACTGAAGACTCATTTCAGTTGCTGTTCCTTCTGCTCTTCCCTCCCTCTGTCTTTAGGTGATCATTTTTTAATTAGTTGGGTTATTCTGCCATTGTTGCTTTTCAAAAAATAGAAGCGAATATATATAAATATTTTTTTTTCTTATGCAAAAGAGACATTCTGTAAACTTTTTTTTTTCACTTAAACTGTATCTTAGATCATTCTGTAGCAGTAAATAAGATATTCCTTACTCTTTTTGCATCTTGTTTTTTTGTTTGTTTTTTTTGAGATGTTTTGCTCTTGTTGCCCAGACTGGAGTGCAGTGGCGTGATCCTGGCTCACCACAACCTCCACCTCCAGGGTTCAAGCGATTCTCCTGCCTCAGCCTCCCAAGTAGCTGGGATTACAGGCATGCACCACCACACCCGGCCAGTTTTGTATTTTTAGTAGAGATGAGATTTCTCCATGTTGGTCAGGCTGGTCTCGTACTTCCAACCTCAGGTGATCTAGCTGCCTCTGCCTTCCAAAGTGCTGGAATTACAGGTGTGAGTCCCCGCTCCTGGCTCTTTTTGCATATTCTTTATCCTACTAAAGAACAACTCAATAAAATACTTTATTCAGTATTTCTAATACCCAAGGTAAAGGCATTCTAACAATAAACCCGTGCGATTAGAGTAGCCTAGCCTCGGGTTGTTGCTTTTATCTCCAGTCAGTACTACTGCCTAAAGAATGTGAAAGGAAAGATTTCTATATTCATTTTAGAATTTTGATTTGTTAACAAGCAGTTTGTATTAGCTATGCATCTGGAGTGACTAATGACTAATAAGAATTACAGGCCCACAATAGCCCCCACAATTCAGTCATTCATCTATCTACTGTTCACATATTTATTGAGCACACATCTGTGTGAGGCACTGTGCTAGGTACTCTGGAAAAAAAATGAGTTTCATAAATATCCATTGTATCATAGATAGAAATTTAAGACCTCTTGAGGTCTGTTAACCTTACTGTGTATGATCTCTACTTTCAAGATCTTCAAAGGAGATACTTTATTGCTACTAGCAGAATAATTTAATAGAACTCAGATTCCTCAAAAGAAAGAGATACACTTTCTTTCTTTGCTGAAGAATTCATTTAGCAGCACTTACCTTCTAAGTGTTTTCTGACTACTGTACCAAACTTGGTTGTATCTTTAGTGCTCCCCATACATGTGGATCAGTTGTTTTAAACATAGCGAAGAATGATATTTATCCATTTATATGACTGTCTCAAGGTTAAATAGTTCTTTTAATGGTAAGGACTTCGTCTCATCTCAGTCTGTCCCCAGTGCCTAACATATGATAGTTCTCAATAAAGTGTATTGAGTAAATGAAATATTTTGCTTACCTACTGTTTTATTTACTGGAAAAATAAAGTTGTATATCAGGAAAAAAAGTCTAATATCCTTGCTAAAATTTCTTGCAAGAGATGCAAGTAAAATATGGCCTTAAAAATTAAAATTTAATACGATGTTTTTGGACCTCAAAACTATGTGACCAGAGAGTAGACATGATGGCAAAAAATGATGTTCATAACATAAGCCTTTAAGAAGCAAGTTTTAATTTACCGTTTCTGTGAATATAACATTTATTCCATTAGATTTAAAAACACAATAATGCTTATTCATACTTTAGGCATTTATATATCTCACCTGTAGAATCAAAATTCTTCCTGCAAAGTTTTATTTCTGTTTTCATGCAGAAAGTATTAAATTCTTGCTCTGGAAAGAGAGAATTACTGTGTTGTCTTAGAGTAAATACCTCCATCTGGTGGCATTTTAGAAAATTACAGAAGAGGACAGGAAGCTTGTATTTTCTTTTTTTTTTTTTTTGAGAGGGAGTCTCGCGCTGTCGCCCAGGCTGTAGTGCAGTGGCCGAATCTCAGCTCACTGCAAGCTCCGCCTCCCGGGTTTGCGCCATTCTCCTGCCTCAGCCTCCCGAGTAGCTGGGACTACAGACGCCCGCCACCTCGCCCGGCTATTTTTTTGTATTTTTTAGTAGAGACGGGGTTTCACTGTGTTAGCCAGGATGGTCTCGATCTCCTGACCTCGTGATCCGCCCGTCTCGGCCTCCCAAAGTGCTGGGATTACAGGCTTGAGCCACCGCACCCGGCCGGAAGCTTGTATTTTCTTGTGTATCTGTAAACTATGTTACCTGTGGTTTCTCATAAAGCCAAATGAAATTACATCAAAATCTGATTCTACCGTATGTACCAGAAATTTAATGCCCTAGTTTTCAACATATAAACAAATGACCTTGGGGATAATTATATAATGAACTGTTTAGTCCAGACCATTTCTGCTCTTATCTTGGACTAAAAATTAGAAATGGAAAAAAAGATAGTTTATGAAATGTTAATTGCTTTTGTATGTATGTGTATGCATGTTAGGAAATATGAGAATTTGCTGTTTCAGATTTATTGCTACAGATCCATGAAGAACTATTAAGCGTTACTGATTTTTTAAAATAAATTATATTTTATCATAGCTCGATTATAATAAACTACATTCTCCTGGAGTGATAGAGATGGAAACTTGAAAACAGGCAGAAACTACAAATAAATTTCTGCTTATTACTGTTAAGAGTTTTTTTAAACACATTTAATCTTTTCTTCGCATATTGCTTACTTTATAATTGCTAGAACTTTATAAAGGTAGGTATCATGGCTTCAACTTCTTGACTTCTCAAGGTTTCTAACCCAGGATCTTGTACTTAGTGGATTTTGCATTTTGTCTTAGAAGAAGATTACAATCTTGTTGCTTATGTTTTAGCCATAAAAATCTATAAAATATGTCATAAATCTATCAAGTATGTAATATATCACATATAAATTATCAAGTATGGCAGTTGTTACTATAGATTAAGTCAATTTATTTTTCTATTTTGTTGGCCAAAGGTAGTTGAAATATTAAGTATGAAGTGAAATTAATGATTTGGGGCATTCTGCTGACGTCTAAGAAAAATTAAATTCCTAATGAATTTTGTTTGAAATTGTTTATTTTCAAATTATAGCCAGTCGGATGATGATTCTGGGTCAGCTTCAGGCTCTGGATCTGGTTCGAGTTCTGGAAGCAGTAGTGATGGAAGCAGTAGCCAGTCAGGTAGCAGTGACTCTGACTCCGGATCTGAATCAGGCAGTCAGTCAGAGTCTGAGTCAGACACTTCCCGAGAAAACAAAGTTCAAGCAAAACCACCGAAAGTTGATGGAGCTGAGGTAATCAATAAAATACCCAATGAAAGGTAGATTGCTTGTATTACTTTGGGAAAATTTAGAGGATTGGTTTATACCATTCTTAATCTAGCTTTTAGACAAGACAGCGTTTTAAATTAAAATTTACTTTTAGTGATCCTCACATTCGTGGTGGTACACGTGTGGACTAATTGGCTTGGAATAGATGCATTTTCGAACTAGAAAACACAAAGTGTAAATCACATGCAGGCAAATAAAACGTTTTCTGCCTCTTACGCAGAAATTGAGTTTCATAAATATCCATTGTGTCATAGATACAAATTTAAGACATCCTGAGGTCTACTTGTTAACCTTACTGTGTATGATCTCTACTTTCAAGATCTTCAAAGGAAATACTTTATTGCTACTAGCAGAATAATTTGATGGAACTCAGATTCCTCAAAGATAATGATAGAATAGGATAAGCGGCTATTCTGTTTGAAAAAAACTACTACAAGAGATACAAAAGTTGTCTATACCTCATGGTAGTGTACAGTGTTACTCAGAGTACCTGTCTGTGATGAGATAAGATGCTTGAGGGCCAGAATATAAATCGACACACGCTTCCTTCATAGAAAAAAATGTTACTACTGCCCCCCACCAAATCTGAACTAAAACAATGTGCCTAGTGACATCGTTGGTGTATATTCTGACTCAGCCTCTTCACCTCACACTGATAAAATAGGTAACCACTCTATGAGTTGCACTAATAAAGCGTATTATCACTTAGATGCTCTTAACATCAAGAGGATATTGATTAACATTGTCTGTGGAACTCAACACACCATTTTTTTTATACATAACTAAAACTCAGCATTTTAATTATATTGCAATGATAATCGTGTTACATATAGGTAAGGAAAATAGTCTTTATTACTTTGAGGCAGTAAAGATGGTGGTACAGTTTTTCAATAAATTAACCTTTTTTGCAATTTTCTTAATACTTCATCGTTCACTGGTTTATATTTCTATTATAGTTTTGGAAATCTAGTCCTAGTATTCTGGCCGTTCAGAGATCTGCAATGCTCAGGAAGCAGCAGCAGCAGCAGCAACAGCAACAACAGCAACATCAAGCCTCATCTAATAGCGGATCAGAAGAGGTGCATTTTCGTCATGAGCTTTTATTTTAAAAGTGGACATGCTGCCGAATCACTTAACTAGTATTTGGTGAAATTATTAAAAATAATAGGTGCTTTGAAAGAATAAGTAGGAAATACTTTAAGTGTATATATCAAGAATGTTGAAATGCACCTTTTGCATTATCCAATAATTCCAATTTTAGGGATTAATCCAAAATAAGCAGTGGGACATTTGTGTGCATTTGCTCATCACAGCAAAGTTAGAAATAAACTAAATGTGAACTCCGTGGGAAATAATTAAATTTGATATGCACCTACACACATATATCCATATACATGTATGAATGAAGGAATATTATACCATTAAATCATATTTGTATGAAATAACAGAATTCTCAACATAATATTTTTGAAAGAGTAACTTGTTTCAACAATGTAGTTTTTGTGTGTGTGCAAGCTTGCATACATGTATGTTTGCACAAAAACATTCAGGAAAAATTATAACAAAAAGTAATAGTAATGGTGAAGAAAAAAGTTCAAAATTTGGCATGCCGGCACCTAGGATTTCTTGTTTTGGCTATACTAGGCAACAATAATGGTCTCCAGAGAGGGTAGATTTTAAGGTTTTATACAAAATGCTGACATTTTGCTGTTTACTTAATTTCACTGGCTATATTAATTTGCAATAAAAATGTTACTAATTCCTTTCAGCTAGTTAATATAAATAAAACTACATTAAAAAAGGCTTCACAAGTGCTGTTACTCATAAAGTGAATGTTAAATAGTATAGCAAGTAAAATTTTGATATGGTTACATTCTAATCATTAGTGGATGATACTGACTTTATTTTTTTTCTGCAGGATTCTTCTAGCAGTGAAGATTCCGATGACTCATCAAGTGAGGTCAAAAGGAAAAAGCATAGAGAGTATGTCATTTTGTTCAACTGACTTCTTCATTTTAGAAAAATCTTAATGATTTCGTATTTCTTTCTTTATGAAAATTGTTGCCAAAAGGAAAGTCTTCTAAATTCTTAGTTCTTGGCATTTTATAAAGTTAATTTACACCATTACACCATTTAAAGATAAATCTTATCTTTAACATTTATCTTTCTGTGACTACCCGAGGGTATTGTGCCATTTCTTTATCTCCTATAACTCCCCCTATATATTTTTAAACTTTAATGATCTCCTTAGTTGTAATGTCAGAAAATCTTAATAACTTGGGAATATAGGAGTATAGGGATGACAGGATGACTGATTTGGGATGATTCTTATAATTATGTTAATAGCTATCCTTACTATTCAGCTGCATGTGAAATTTACTTCATACTGTAGAACTCATTCTAGAAACTCACTGTATTTTCCTAAAGATCTTGACCCAGCAAGTATTAAGAATACTTCAAAATATCAATCCATGTTTATTTTAATGGTTTGGAAACATTCCATTTTCTTGACTTTTATTTTCCTATTTGCCTTTGATATTCTGCCTATTAGAGTGGTTACTTGCTTTTCCCAAAAGATTCAGGCATTTTTAATGTGAAGACTCATATCTTTTATTAGTCTGTTCTATCTTTTATTCTGAAAGGTCAATCATTTATCTTTGGATTTTTTTTCCTTTCTCTTTCTACAAATCTCTCTGATCCTCCTATTAATAGATGTATATTGGATCATCCATTTTTTTTTTTTCCGTTATAAAAATATTAAATGGAGACTTCTTGGCATGCAAGCCCTGAAAAGATCTCAAAGTAAAAAATTTGCTTCTATTATGTTTTTATCATAAGCAGATATGATCATATATGCTTGTTTATGTAGCCTTCATCATAGTTACAATTGGTGCAAAAGATACAGAGCAATGAAGCAGAAGCATAGCTGAAATAGGATATAGTGTATTTATAAGAAATCAGTATGTGCCTTTCATTTGAACTTCTTATGATAGCAAAATATTAACATCCATTATTTTTCTCTACATGTTGATTGGAATGAAGTTGACTTAATAGGCTAAAAATAATAAAAGTAAGGTACTCAGATTGAATGTTTGAGATGGTACTAATGTTGCTTTTGTTTTGTTTTTACATTTTTCTGTAAGCTTTTCTTAGTGGACGGGCACTATTTAAAAAATCAGTTTAAAAAGATGTTTTTCAAAATCACAGCCTCTAGAGAATTAAAATGGCATGGATTAGTATCTCTTTTTTGAGAGGGCAAGTAGAATAATTTTACAAGATTTTCATCTATAGTGAAAATTAAAATATCATTTATTTGCTGTTCATTGACGTATAACTGATAAACAAAACTAGACTTGTGAGAGAAGTCTATGAAGAATATTATCCAGAGTGTGTTTATTCTGTAAATGCTTCATCATTTTTAGCATGAGTAAAAGCAACAGTATTTTTGATAATAACTGGAATATAGTTTAGTTGATTTGATCATCTTTGTATTAGGGATAAAATTTGCTGTATAAGTACAAATAAAAATACTTTATAAATTTTGTCTACAGTGAAGATTGGCAAATGTCTGGGTCAGGATCTCCGTCTCAGTCTGGTTCAGATTCAGAATCTGAAGAAGAGAGAGATAAAAGCAGTTGTGATGAAACAGAATCTGATTATGAGCCAAAAAACAAAGTCAAAAGCAGAAAACCTCAAAATAGGTATGGTCTCAGTTTGGTGGTGAAAATTGATTGTAGAAGGTGTTCATTCTTTGTGTATATAGTTTTTCAAATCTTGGTTTTTTTTTTTTCTTCTTGTCCTTTCCTAGATCTAAGTCAAAAAATGGAAAGAAGATTCTTGGACAAAAAAAGAGACAGATTGATTCGTCTGAGGAGGAGGAGGATGAAGAAGATTATGATAATGATAAAAGAAGTTCTCGTCGCCAAGCAACTGTTAATGTTAGCTATAAGGAGGATGAAGAAATGAAAACAGATTCTGATGACCTATTGGAAGTCTGCGGAGAGGACGTTCCTCAACCTGAGGAAGAGGAATTTGAAACCATAGAAAGATTTATGGATTGTCGGATTGGGAGAAAAGGAGGTAGTTTTTTAAAAACCATTTATTGTTTGCTTATTTAAATAATATTTACAAGAGTAAAGGACCGGACGCAGTGGGTCACCCCTGTAATCCCAACACTTTGGGAGGCCGAGACGGGTGGATCAACTGAGGTCAGAAGTTCTAGACCAGCCTGGCCAACATGACAAAAACCCGTCTGTACTAAAAATACAAAAATTAGCTGGGTGAGGTCGTGCACACCTGTAGACCCAGCTACTTGGGAAGCCGAGGCAAGGGAATTGCTTGAACCCACGAGGCTGAGGTTGCAGTGAGCTGAGATCGCGCCACTGCACCCCAGCCTGGGTGACAGAGCGAAACTCCATCTCAAAAAAAAAAAAAAGAGTCAAGTGTTAAAGATGTTTCAACAGTGTTGAAAGCTAAGAGGGTGGATTTGTTGTTGTTTTACTTATGTTTTATAAAAGCATGCTTTGCTTAGCCTGAGTATCTTCTTAATAACCACCTGACCACATGTTTTTTTTTTTTTTTTTTTGAGACGGATTCTCACTCTGTCGCCCAGGCTGGAGTGCAGTGGCGCGATCTTGGCTCACTGCAACCTCCACCTCCCGGGTTCGTGCCATTCTCCTGCCTCAGCCTCCCGAGTAGCTGGTACTACAGGCGCCTGCCACCAAGCCTGGCTAATTTTTTGTATTTTTAGTAGAGACGGCGTTTCACCATGTTAGCCAGGATGGTCTCCATCTCTTGCCCTCATGATCCGCCACCTGCCTTGGCCTCCCAAAGTGCTGGGATTACAGGTGTGAGCCACCGTGCTGGGCCTCCATCTGACCACATTTCCTATATTGTGGATAATTATAGAATAATGCTGTGGGATCTCAGGTGGACCTCTGTCTTTTTATTTTTTCTAATTTGAAAAAGGAGGGGATTATATTAGATAATTCTGAAATTCTTAGTTTTATTTATGAGCAATAGAATTTCCCATAAGTTTCTATACCCCCGATACTTTAAGAGTATTATGTTTTTGTGTTCGTATTTTTGAAATTTTGAGTTGAAATATAATCCTACAACAGAATTGATTACATGGAAGGATCTTATGCTTTTGTTTTCAGCTACTGGTGCTACTACAACCATCTATGCAGTTGAAGCAGATGGTGACCCAAATGCAGGCTTTGAAAAAAACAAAGAACCAGGAGAGATTCAGTATTTAATTAAATGGAAAGGATGGTCCCATATCCACAACACTTGGGAGACAGAAGAAACCCTCAAGCAGCAGAATGTTAGAGGAATGAAAAAATTGGATAATTATAAGAAAAAAGATCAGGAAACAAAAAGATGGTAAGTATGCTGTATGTCATACTTTTTTTTAATAGTTCAAAGATTACTAAGCCTTTATGTTAATAAAGAATACATAGTAACATCAAATGATAGCCTAAAATAACTATAGACTTTATAATACAGTTGGCTGTCTTTGTCCACAGTTTTTCTATCCTTGGTTTCAACCCACCATGGATTGAAAGTTTTCGGAGGAAAAAAAAAACAACAATCAGCAATACAAATTAAAAACAATACAATGTAACAACTATTTACACTGTAAATGTAAAATTAGGTATTTTAAGAACATCTAGAGATGATTTAAAGTATAGGGGAGGATGTGTGTGGGTTATATTGCAAGTACCATGCCATTTCATGTAAGGGACTTGAGCATCCTCAGATTCTGGTATCTGTAGAGGATCCTGAACCAATCCCCTGCAGGTACTGAGGGATGATTTTATTCCATCTCAAGGTAAAACTCCTAGGGGTGTACCTATCTAAACCTGTCCGTGGTAACAGTCACATAGAGTGTCTCATACATTATAAATTACAAATTTTTAGTTAAAAATTAATGATGCCTTATTCCTGTTAGTTTCTTTATTACTGAAACTTGGCCCACACGGTGGCAAAATGGAAGATTCTGTGCTACAAATAGTGTTGGGGTTGGGGGAGTGACAGGTTATTTATGGGAGATTTTTAAGTCTGTTCCCGGATTAATAATTTTTCAGGTTGAAAAATGCTTCTCCAGAAGATGTGGAATATTATAATTGCCAGCAAGAACTTACAGATGATCTACATAAACAGTATCAAATAGTGGAACGTATAATTGGTTAGTGATAAATGATTCTGGTTAAAAAAACTTTATCTTTTTATGCTTGAAATAATCTGAAAAAAGTCATAAATTTGCCACTTACACATCAAACACAGTAGCTTGCTCTTACTAAAACAGTATTGTAAACTAGATAGCTAAATTTTACTCGTGTAGCCTTTACTAAGAATTGTGCATTTGATGATTAAATGTAAAAAAAAAAAAAATAAGTAAATGCCTGATTATCTCACAGCTCATTCCAATCAAAAGTCAGCGGCTGGTTATCCTGATTATTACTGCAAATGGCAGGGCCTTCCATACTCAGAGTGCAGCTGGGAAGATGGAGCTCTCATTTCCAAAAAGTTTCAAGCGTGTATTGATGAGTATTTTAGCAGGAACCAATCAAAAACCACTCCTTTTAAAGATTGCAAAGTGAGTATTGTCTAACATTTTAAATTATTAAAAATATATTTATGCATTATAAATATTTACAAGCCTAAATACAGCAGTTGGATCCTGATTTCAGATAGACTAAAGGAGAATAGTTCTTGGTTAATTGGTCTTACAGGAAGTGAACTTGCTGCAATTGTTGTGTGTTTTTGTTTTTTAGTTTTAGTTTTATAATTTTTTATTTGAAACTTTCTCTTTTAAAAAAATTGTAAACGATGTTTTGGTCAGTATATCTTCTTAAATGTTGTACTGTCTTTTATCTTGTTGAGCATCACTATGTCAGAAAGATAAGTTGGTTATGTCGATTGTTGGAAAGGGTTGGGAAACTAAATAGAAAAAAGCTCTTGGAAACTAGAGATATGCTCAATATTAAAGATAGTGGATATTTTCTTAGAAGGTAGAGAAAGAGGAGAGGGAGGGATATAGGAAAGTATCCAGAACTACCTTGCACAATACTTTGAATCCTTGTAACTTACCCAAAGTTACTAGTGATAGTGTTGAGATCTGTATAGTACTAGACTTTCTTTCCTTATTAAAAGAATTACATTCTTCATAGGGATAACTTGGAATTCAGAAATTGAATGGTAAGCTAAGCCAGTTTTATGGTTTATTTGTAGCTTAAGGCTGGAGCAATGGTTGTGAACAATTTAACATAGGTTTTGCATGTGATATACATGAGACTCATATTTTGGCAGGAACTTAATTTTCTCTATAAATTTTTGTTTAAAAAAGAAGGCAAAATATTTCACTTTTCATTTTTGTTAGAATAGTAGAAAACAGTATTGACTGAATCCTCAGATACATTTTGAGTAATGGAATCTCTGAGCTTGATGATGAGAGATGAAATTTAAGAATTTATGGTAAAGCTGAGGCTTTCATCTTTTAGTATAATTTCTTATATTTAATAATTCTACATAATTTTATTTCTGCTGAAGGTATTAAAACAAAGGCCAAGATTTGTAGCCCTGAAGAAGCAGCCATCCTATATTGGAGGACATGAGGGCTTAGAATTAAGAGATTATCAACTGAATGGTTTAAATTGGCTTGCTCATTCTTGGTGCAAGTAAGTGTATTTTGAATCATCTATTTAATTTGACAGAGTAAGAATTTTACCAATACAGAATTCAGAAAAGATTTCCATTTACATAAAGGATAAGACTTTGGCAGTTGATATGCTACTCTTTGTATTTCCTAGTTTATATAAACAATATTTATTACATACTAGGAAGAAAATCCAGTGGAGTTTGAGTTTAACTTGATTGTTGCCTTTTTAAAATACGTTTTTATTCTGTTTAAAAATCAAAATGCATATCCATTTTCATCCCATGCTGTTCCTGGAATATTCTCTTTTTTCCTAGTTATTTTAATATCCATTTAGTCTTCTACATTTTTTTTCTGTCCTCTGTGGCCCCCAGTCTACTTTTTGACTCTCAGTTGCAATTTAGCTGTAGATTTTTTCTTTTAATCTATGTTCTTCCTATATGCTTTTTACTTATTTAATACTTAATATATCTGGACTCTACTAGTAGTAGATGAATTGCATTATTGTCTTTATAATTGATTAAACATAATACTATTAATCTTTAAGCCTCTTCTGGCCTAAAGTGGTCATCTCCTTCTACTTTTCTTACAACATTAGTGATTGAGTACCCAAATACCTTTACATTTATTATTTGTAGTTAATAAAAGTGATATGTATAATACCTATCAGATTAATTTTATTTAACTTCATATAAACATATACACATGATATAAAAAGGTTTCTTTGTATATTTGAATATTTTCTTCCATGCTAATTTTTTTTTAACTTTGTAGAGGAAATAGTTGCATACTCGCTGATGAAATGGGCCTTGGAAAAACAATACAGACGATCTCATTTCTGAATTATTTGTTTCATGAACATCAATTATATGGACCTTTTCTATTGGTAGTACCGCTCTCCACTCTTACTTCCTGGCAAAGGGAAATTCAGACATGGGCTTCTCAAATGAATGCTGTGGTTTATTTAGGTGACATTAACAGCAGAAACATGGTAAGTTGTTTCCCTGTAAATGTAGAAATAAAAATGTACTTGTCTTTGGGATCGAGCGTTTTTTTTTTGTTGTTGTTGTTGTTGTTGTTGTTGTTGTTTTGAGATGGGGTTTCACTCTGTCTCCCAGGCTGGAGTGCAGTGGTATGATCTTGGCTCATTGCAACTGGGACCACAGGAGCACACCACCACACTCAGCTAATTTTTTATATTTTTTAGTGGAGACAGGGTTTTGCTGTGTTGCCCAGTCTGGTCTTGAACTCCTGAGCTCAAGTGGTCTGCCTCCCTTGGCCTCCCAAAGTGCTGGAATTACAGGCATGAGCCACCGTTCTTGGCCTAATAAGGATGTGAAGGGTTTTGTTTTGTTTTGGTCTTTATAAAAATCTTTGTTTCTGGCATAGAACTTGCCACAAATAAGTTCTCAGTACATGTTTAATTGACTATAACAAAGTCAATTTTGGTTTAGTGTTACTTCATATATATATTTGACTGGTTTTGTGTGGTTTTTTTTTTTTTTTTTCTTTTTTTTTTCTTTTCACTCTGTCATCCAGGCTGCAGTACAGTGGTACGATCTCAGCTCATTGCAACCTCTGCCTCCCAGGTTCAAGTGATACTCCTGCCTCAGCCTTCCAAGTAGCTGGCATTACAAGTGCCTGCCACCACGCTCGGCTAATTTTTGTATTTTTAGTAGAGATGGGGTTTCGCTATGTTGCCCAGGCTGGTCTCAGACTCCTGACCTCAAGTGATCCACCCACTTTGGCCTCCCAGAGTGCTGGGGGGATTTACAGGCATGGGCCACCACACTCCCATATTTTACATTTTTAATGGAAAATTTCAAATATACATGAGAGAAGACAGAAGAATGTAATAAACCCTCATGTTCTCATCTTCAGTTTCACAAACTTACTGATAGTTTTGTTTTATCTATACCTCTTCACACTACTTTCCTAGTTACTGTGAAGCAAACCCCAGACATCATATTTCCTCCATAAACATTACATTATTAAATGAATTAATCACTAATGTTTTCTTAAATAAGACCTTTTCTTTTGTGAAAGATGTGCTTTAAAATTGTGTTTACTTCATTTTTTAACAAATGCTGTGGTATTTATGCTTTATTTATAAGATTTACATAGCATTTTGGACTATATAAAGAATAACTCAGGCCAGGCGCGCTGGCTCATGCCTGTAATCCCGGCACTTTGGGAGGCCAAGGTGGGTGGATCATCTGAGGTCGGGAATTCGAGACCAGCCTGACCAACATGGAGAAACCCCGTCTCTACTAAAAATACAAAATTAGCTGGGTGTGGTGGTGCATTCCTGTAATTCTAGCTACTCGGGAGGCTGAGGCAGTAGAATCGCTTGAACCCGGGAGGCAGAGATTGTGGTGAGCCAAGATCATGCCATTGCACTCCAGCCTGAGCAACAAGAGCAAAACTCTGTCTCAAAAAAACCACAAAAACTCTTTTGTTACATAAACATATATTAATAGTCATTTACATATTTGAATGGATTTTTATTTTTAGATATGTAAGTAAAAGTATAATTTGCTTGATGTTTGTCTTAAAATTGTCCTTCAAATTTCTTGATAGATAAGAACTCATGAATGGACACATCATCAGACCAAACGGTTAAAATTTAATATACTGTTAACAACTTATGAAATTTTATTAAAGGATAAGGTATGTATTTATTTCTCACGTGTTTTTGTCTCTTGTATATCAGTTTTGTCTTTATCATATGCTGTGGCCAAGATGAGAGAATAGCCTAAATTATGAGTCAGCAAACTATAGCCTGTGGTCTTATTTTTTCAATGGTGCTTGAACTAAGAGTGGTTTTTACCTTTTTGAAAGGTTACATTTAAAGGGTCGTAGAAAGAATATGTAACAGAGACCATATACTTATCTGCAAAGTCTGAAATATTTACTATCTGGCTTTTTTTAGAAAAACCTTGCCAACTCGGTCTAATGAAACTAGTTTGTTATAGTGTGTATTGATTTGTAAGCTCTTTAAAGAAGAGGAAGATAACTAATAGGATTAAGCTACCACTGTGTGAAGCAATGAAGGCTTTATGGATACTGCCTTACTTAATTCCTCCATCGACTTTATATTCGCTTTCTCTACTTTATGGAAAAGAAAACGGGACTCAAGAGTGTCTCAAAGAATGTAATGAACTTGCCTATGGTAACACAACTCTTAAGTAGTGGAATCAGGCTTGCTGTAACTTGGAGACCTAAGTTTAAGAGATTTCTACAGTTCATAAAAGTTGTACAAAGAATTGTACCTACACTTGGAATAAGACGCTGTTCTGAATTTGTGTCTTAGTTTTTTTTCATATTGACATTAATAGAGGCTTCTATTGGGCTTAGGCTAAAAATCTTTTGTAAAAATTTTCAATGACACTGCTGATTTTTCTCTGTTAATTATGTTTATAAGCTAATAAAAACTTTAGCTTGATATTACGTTCTAGTGGTTAAATTTGTCATAGAAGGAATATGTGCTGAGTTACTTGTGTATTGTAATCTTGAAATTACAATTTTTTATTTGAAAATTAGACAAAGTGTGTTTTTAATTTTTATATCATTTTAATAATAGAGTTCAGATTTAATGGTAAGGCTAAATCTGAATTCCATTTTTCTCTTAAAATATTGTTTTTCTATTTTAAGGCATTCCTTGGAGGTCTAAATTGGGCATTTATAGGTGTTGATGAAGCACACCGATTAAAGAATGATGACTCCCTTCTCTATAAAACTTTAATAGATTTTAAATCCAATCATCGTCTCCTTATCACTGGAACTCCTCTACAGAATTCCCTCAAAGAGCTGTGGTCTTTGCTACATTTCATTATGCCAGAAAAGTAAGACAAATTTACAATTTTAATCATAGTTTTGTGTGGTTATGTTTAGTGGGAAGAAACCCAGGTAATAAGGTCAGTAAGAGTTTGTATTGCCCTAAAAGATTAGATCACAGATCACTAAGAATTTTTAAAAAAGGAAAATGAGGTCAGGTAGTTTGTAATACCATTTCAATTTTTCAATTTTGTTAGTAAACTTAGGCCATGTGTTATAAATCACAACAGTTGATTTTGCATATGTTCAAAATATACCTTGCTCAAAAAACTAACATAGTAACATTCTTTGTGTTTAATAGTAGGAGTAACAACAATGAGGTGCTGGCAATCCTTTTTTCTAAATGAGGAAAACTAGACTAGACTAGGCTAAATAAGTTCCCTAAGGTCACTACTTGTGCTTTTTCAGTAGGTCCAGAACTTTAAAAGTATTTTTTTTGAGAAATATTTTAGTGATAATTACTCCCATACCTCAAAATACTTCATATTCACTTGATTCAAGAATCATAACTTATAAAACAACTAATTATATTTCATGCATCTTCTTGGGAGGGAAATTTTTAGAAGTAACTAAGTTTTTTTTGTTTTGTTTTGTTTTTTGAGATGGAGTCTCACTCTGTTGCCCAGGCTGGAGTGCGGTGGCGCGATCTTGGCTCACTGCAAGCTTGCGAGCTCTGCCTCCTGGGTTCACGCCATTCTCCTGCCTCAGTCTCCAGAGTAGCTGGGACTGAAGACGCCCGCCACCACACCTGGCTGATTTTTTTGTATTTTTAGTAGAGACGGGGTTTCACCGTGTTAGCCAGGATGATCTCGATCTCCTGACCTCGTGATCCGCCCATCTCGGCCTCCCAGAGTGCTGGGATTACAGGCGTGAGCCACCGTGCCCGGCCAGTAAGTTTTTAGCTAATTTTTTATTCTAAAAATCTGTAGTATTTTGTTTATAAATCACTCCCATAAAAAAAAAAAAAAAAAAACTCATATGCAGTTTGACTTTTTCTAGTGATTGTTCCAATTTCTTAAATTTTAAAGGTTTTCTTCCTGGGAAGATTTTGAAGAAGAACATGGCAAAGGGAGAGAATATGGTTATGCAAGCCTTCACAAGGAGCTTGAGCCGTTTCTGTTACGCCGAGTTAAGAAAGATGTGGAAAAATCTCTTCCTGCCAAGGTTGAGCAGATTTTAAGAATGGAAATGAGTGCTTTACAGAAACAATATTACAAGTAAGCTGTACACAGAGCACATGTTCTGAACTTCTAATTCTGAATAACTTCCATATCTGTGTCCTGCTCTTGGTGCCCCCACCTTCTCTACAATAGTGTTGTAGAGCAGTTGCAATTCTTGAGTTTTAGAATAAGTTTATTCTGTGTCATTAGGAGGCAAAAGGAGATTTAATGACATGTCCAAAATGAGTAACAAGACTAATTTATCTTCTAACACATTATTAATTGCTTTCCTGTATATCATACTGTTACATTATAAAAAGTTTAAGTGTTAGGATTTCCACGATATGAAGGTATTATTTGATTATGACAGTTAACAGATAGAGGCCAAAAAAGAAACTTAGAACAAAATTTTAGGCCCTGCTGCTTTTTGAAGAGTATTAACAGATCATAGCTGGTATAAATTTTGTATGTCAAGATCTATACAGTAGGACTTTTCAAAGAGTCAGAAAGGAAAATCTGTTCTAATATCTATTTAAACATTTAATTGCATAAAAGGAAATACATTGCTACATGCATTTGGAGTTTCTGAAACATTTATATTTTATGGTAAATCTATAGGTGCCACACATTTGAAAGAATATACTTACTGCATAATTATTTTTGTTATGGAAAATTTCAGACATGTACAAAAATAGGATAATTTAATGAACTCTTATACCCATGACTCAGCTTTACTTTTTTTGTTTGTTTGTTTGTTTTTTTGAGATGGAGTCTCCCTCTGTACTCCAGGCTGGAGTACAGTGGCACGATCTTGGCTCACTGCAACCTCCGCCTTCCGGTTTCAAATGATTCTGGTGCCTCAGCCTCCCGAGCGGCTGGGTTTACAGGTGTGCCCCACAATGCCCTGCTAATTTTTTTATTTTTAGTAGAGACAGGGTTTTGTCATGTTGGCCAGGCTGGTCCTGAACTCCTGACCTCAAGCGATCCACCCACCTCAGCCTTCCAAAGTGCTGGGATTATAGGTGTGAGCTTCTGTGCCCAGCCCCAGCTTCACTTTCCTCTCAAGCCAGTCTTTTTATGTATCTCTGATCATCCCCATTTCCCTCAGTAACTATCCTTTTGAAGCAGATCAGACATTTTTCCATAAATATTTTTCTATGTATTTCTAATAATTGACTTTTAAAAATACTAGTATCACCTGGGCATGGTGGCTCATGCCTGTAATCCCAGCACTTTGGAGAGGCTGAGGGGGGACAGATCACTTGAGCCTCAAGAGTTTGAGACCAGCCAGGGCAACATGGCAAAACCCTGTCTCTACCCAAGATACAAAAAAATTAGCCAGGAGTGGTGGTGGGTGCATGTGGTCCCAGCTACTTGGGAGGCTGAGGTGGGAGGATCGCTTGAAGCCCATGAGGCAGAGGTTGCAGTGAACCGAGGTCATGCCACTGCACTCCAGCCTGGGTGACAGTGAGACCCCATCATAAATAACCCACTTTAAAATTTTCACAATTTAGGAAATTATTGCTCTCTCAACAGAATCAAGTAATTTCTTGATGCCAGTATTCAGTGTCTGTTCAGATTTTCTCTGTCTCAAAAAATTTTTTTACGTTTACTCAAATCAGGATTGAGTTAGGTTCATATATGGCAATTGATTTGTCTCTGAGTTTATCCATAGGTATTTCTTTTTTGTTAAAATATATACGATGAGGAAAACAGTTGTTCTGTAGAATTTTTCTACAATCTAGATTTTGCATAGTACTTCCCTCTAAAATAGTTTAACAGTATCCCCTGTATTCCCTATAGATTGGTAGTTAGATCTAGGTGCTTGATAATATTCAAATTAATAATTATGATAAGAGTATATTTTGTAGTACACAATGGCGATTATCTGATTTTGTTATCGGGTTCTTTTAAAAAAAGTAATGCATTTTGTAGAATATCTGGGAAGAAAAGTCAAAGTAGGAAGAAGATACATTCACCTGTAATTCTCTCAGTGCTAGTCATATATCATGAATATTGAACTTAAACTCTTCAGGGTACTTTTTGGCAACTAAGGTAATAAGATACTGCCATAAATTTCTGGAAAAATTCTTAGAATTATTACCTCTAGAGAAATTAATAATAAACTTTTTCTGGATAAGGAAAAATAATTCTTTATTCTTGATTACCTCTTACGGCATTGAGCATTGTCCATGGGTTTTGTTTTGCTTTTCATTCCAGTTTTGGGGAACTGCCTGTATAACTAGTGGTAAAGAATGGTAATAAAAGAGTATGTACACTAGATATTTGAGACTTTGAAGTCCCTTCAAAAACTGACCTTGTTAAAAGGAGGAAAATAAAAGGTGGAAAAGGTCGTGGTGAGAGGAAATTTTTCTTTTCTTTTTAAAATTCAGCTTTTACGGCCGGGCGCGGTGGCTCAAGCCTGTAATCCCAGCACTTTGGGAGGCCGAGACGGGTGGATCACGAGGTCAGGAGATCGAGACCATCCTGGCTAACACAGTGAAACCCCGCCTCTACTAAAAAATACAAAAAAAAAACCAGCCGGGCAAGGTGGCGGGCGCCTGTAGTCCCAGCTACTCGGGAGGCTGAGGCAGGAGAATGGCGTAAACCCGGGGGGCGGAGCTTGCAGTGAGCTGAGATCCGGCCACTGCACTCCAGCCTGGGCGACAGAGCGAGACTCCGTCTCAAAAAAAAAAAATAAAATAAAAAATAAATAAATAAAATAAAATTCAGCTTTTATTTTAGATGCTGGAGGTGTATGTGCAGGTTTGTTACATGGGTAATATTGCGTCCAGGTAGTGAGCATGGTATGCAGTAGGTAGTTTTCAACCCATGTTCCCCTCATTCCCCCCTCTAGTAGTCCACAGTGTTACATGTTTATGTCCATGTGTGCGCAGTGTGTAACTTGCACTTATAAGTGAGAACATGCGATGTTTGGTTTTCTGTTTCTGTGTTAATTCACTTAGAATTATGGTCTACAACTATATCCATGGACATTATTTTATTTGAAGGACATCATTTCATCCTTTTTTTTCTGTGGCTGTGTAGTATTCATGATATATATATATACAAAAAATATGGAGGGTTCGTGGATTTGCATGTCATCCTTGTACAGGGACCATGCTAATCTCTGTATCGGTCCAGTTTTAGTATAAGTGCTGCCGAAGTGAGCACAGGAATTGTTACATATAGTTAGGAGCAGTAAAATAGCACCAAGGTGTTTTCTGTAAGTTGCATATGTATTGTGTAATTGCAATCTAGAGAAGACAGTTGTGGCTAAAACCAGGTATCCTCAGGTTTCTTTTAGGTCCATGTAGAAGATTCAATTTCATTAGATGTCTAATGCAGTGAAAGTTGTAAGAAGATTAAGATAAATAATGCAGGCGACCATCTTTTTAGCAAATTTGAGGGGAAAAGGATTAATACTCTGTAATAATTATGTTACATTAGCCTGTTCTGTGTGTAGCTAATGGTTCGGAAAACAAGTTGTGTTCTCGTGAGTATTATGAAAGAGGCTTGGTCCATCATATATCCAGTTGTGAATTTCATAATGGTACAGTTTTACTTTGGTACTACCTTTTGCCTTTTTTTTTTTTTTTTTTAAGCTTTTAGAATTTATCCTGATAATTGTTCTGCTAAATGTCATTTTCATAATTTTTTTTTTTTAAGATGGATTTTAACTAGGAATTACAAAGCCCTCAGCAAAGGTTCCAAGGGCAGTACCTCAGGCTTTTTGAACATTATGATGGAACTAAAGAAATGTTGTAACCATTGCTACCTCATTAAACCACCAGATAATAATGAATTCTATAATAAACAGGAGGCCTTACAAGTAAGAATTTTTAAATGTTGTTACTTTATGATAAAGTTCTAGAAATGTTGATTTCACTTACAATCGAAAATAGCTCAGTGCTTTAATATATTGGTTCAAAGTTCTCTTTAGTTAATGGTGCCTTTATATAATGGTCTCAGTTATTAATCTTTGTAGAAAAGATTTTAAAATTCTAATTTATCTAATTATTTTGATGAATTTTCTAAAAATATGTCTCTCAAACCATGGACTATAATGACTTATCCAGCAAAAAAATCCCACAGTATGTTCATAATTATGAAAAAAATCATTAATAGTAATTGTGCTGCATTAGTGATTTGGTAAGATGGTAGTCTAAAGGACATCTTGACCTCACATCTTAATTAACCCTTCCTGGTACTTCTGGAAGATAAGTTAGAAGTGTGAAGGCACAACTGCAGTCCAGCCACTGTAGTGCCTTGAAGGGCTGGGATCAGCATCTAGAATTAATACATTAGAATGCATTTGCTTACTCCTTTTAAACCTTTGGTTGCTTAGTTGCTGCTGCTTCCAGTGTAATTGTTCTTCAGCTAAGATTTTTGGAGAAACACTGTGGTGTAGTAACTAGCAAACAGAGTGAACAGTACTTTTTTCCTCCCTGACAATACAACAAAAACCTAGGTGTGATATGGCAAGGAATATTTTAGCTTAAGTCGTAGTGAAATGGTAAAGGTCTTAGAAAATTTTGAAAAGTGAAACAAGTTGTTTTCTAACATGAAAATTGAAAATCTCAATTTAAAAGAATTCAAGCAACTAAAGTGTTATGTGGACAACTTATTTACGTCTTTTAACATATAACGACTTGAATTTATTGTTTCTGTAGCACTTAATTCGTAGTAGCGGAAAATTGATTCTTCTTGACAAGCTCTTAATTCGCCTAAGAGAACGAGGCAATCGAGTTCTTATTTTTTCGCAAATGGTGCGGATGTTAGATATACTTGCAGAATATTTGAAATATCGTCAATTCCCCTTTCAAGTAAGCATTTAATTGTATTTGTTGTTTTAAATTTTATCTAATTCCTGTGCATATTTTACAGTATTACCTTTGAAATTATTTTATAAGTGTTTAGGTTTTTATATAAACTGCACTTTCTTTAAAAAGATATATCTGCTTTAAAAAATGTCATTCCGTTTTTTCTTCTTGACTTTACATATTGCAACAAAACAATTTTTCTTCCTTTCCTCTAATTTTTATTTTCTTTTAATTCTGCCTTTTTCTTCTGTGCTTGCTTTAGATTTTAAAAATTGAACTAAGAGTTTTCTTGATTGGATAGATCTAAAAGCAGGGGAGCCTTTAGTCTTTAATCTGAATGAGGAAAACAGCCAGCAGCCTCTGAATGTGAATGCTGCCAAGATTCTGATGATTGGTGTGCTCATAGTTATCTGACACAGTGTTCGCTGAGTAAAACTGGACAACTTTAGAGAAGAAACTAAAGACCAAAATTCCCTTCCATCTATTCAAAATTTATGTTGAAGTTCATTCAGTATAACTAAAGCTAATATTATTGATGAGTGTTTAAAGTCAGGTGCTATTTTCAGTACTTTACATCTAATTATTTAATCTTTGAAGCAATTTTATGAACAGTGCTAGGAACATAGCAGACATTATGTAGATACAGCTAGCAAATGGTGTATATTTAGTGTGGATAGTAAAATAGCAGTAAAATTATAATAATGGGACTCAACACACATTCCCTGCTTGGTCAGAGCTCATAATCTTTTACAGGAGACAAACATCAAGCAGGTGATTGCAAATAAATGTAACATTACAATTCTGGTAAGTGTTGTGAAGAAGGACAGGTATTTGGTGATATGAATATCATTGAGAAATAATTACAATCATTTAGGGGAAAACGTAGAAGAGTACCATTAGTTGAGGGTTTTGAAAACACTTTTACTGATATGTAATTCCCATATCATACAATTTACTCATTTAAAGTATACAATTCAGTGGTTTTTACTATGTTCACAGATATGTGTAATTGTCAGACAGGTGGTTTTAGAACATTTTCATCGGAAAGCAACTTGTACTCTTTAGCTATTCCTCCTGTCCTTCCATTTGCTTTCTTCTCCTGCCTTGTGTTGATTTGTTTTTAAACAAATTATTGTGTACCTGGTCAAACAAAAAATTAGTTTGACTAATTTTGAGTGTTTATAAGCACCACTTCTCTGCCGCTAATGCCTTCTTGTTCCTAGGTCGCTTCCTGGAGAGAATCATTTTTAATTTTATTTGGTTTAGGTCATGCAACAGTAATGAGATGCCACTAGTCTTAATATTTGTACTAGTTTGTATTTTAGTGGAAAAGAAACATTATTTTTTTTAAAACCTTAATAGACATCTGTTTTCCTACTTTGTGTAGGTGATAATTAAGAGCATTTCACTTAAACCACTTAGAATACATCGTTTAAAATGTATATATTTTTCTTCTCAGAGTTAAAATTCATACAGTAACAAAGCAAAGGTAGGCATATGGCTTCCCAAAATACTAGTTTAATACATCGGTTAAATGCATGGATCACAGTAGACAAGTTATTTCTAGTCTATAACCAGGTAATAATTACAAAATCATTGCCATTTAGAAAGTGAAATAGTAGCTAATGTTTAATAAGCATTCAGTATGTGTAGGCACTGTGCTACGTGTTTTCCTATGTTCTCTCACTGAGTTCTCTATAGTCTACGAAAGAGGGACTACTATTACGTCTGTTTTACTTAAAGCAGAACTGACATGGAGAAAAAGTTTGTGTAGAAAAGTCAAATCACTTGCTCAAGATACCCAGTGAATAAAATAAGCATTTGCAGGATGTTGACTAGAGCCCATGATGCTTCACATCAATAATTTTCGAACTTTAGTGTGCATCAGAATTAATTGGATGGCCTTTGCTAAACCCCTTCAGTAGGTCTGGGGTAGGGCTGAATAATTGGCCTATCTATGTTCTCAAGTGACACTAATGCTGTTCTAGTAACCACACTGTACTTAATTGTAACCTGATAATGGATCTGTGAATCAGTTTAATGGGTTACACCAACATTTTGAAAGTAAAATGATAAAACATGAGAGTATAACACAGTATGTCATGGCATGATATGAAACTTGTTTCAGGTGTTTGTAAACAGCTGTGTACTCAATCACATACCTTTAGAATGGGACTGAGGCAGAATAGTATGACAGCCTATGCTGTATTTACTCTTGAGGGTGCAGTCTTAGTGATTTGGAGCACAGACCAAAGACGGAATGCCTGAGCATTATTTTACCGTCTAGAAGGTACCTTCTATTATAGTTTTAGCAAGACATGCTTCATATTTCTACTTAATTTTATAATTGCTTTGTAACATTTCGATTCTGTTATATGCAGTATTTTAATGTGTTTTATTCTAGAGATTAGATGGATCAATAAAAGGAGAACTGAGGAAACAAGCTCTGGATCATTTTAATGCTGAGGGATCAGAGGTATGTATTAATGCTTTTTAAATTATAAATAATTTTGATTTAGTATCAGTATATTACATTATTATATTCAGACATTTTTAATCTTCATATCTAGTTTGATAAAAAAGGAGTAGTGTTAGCCACCTTTGATCAGCAAACGAGGTTTTAAAATCACTATTCTAGTTTAAACCTAAGAATTGCACTCTTTGAGACAGAGTCTAGCTCTGTTGCTCAGGCTAGAGTGCAGTGGCATGATCTCAGCTCACTGCAACCTCTGCATCTTGGGTTCAAGCTATTCTCCTGCTTCAGCCTCACAAGTCGCTGGGATTACAGGTGCATGCCACCGTGCCTGGCTAGTTTTTGTAGTTTTAGTAGGGATGGGGCTTCACCATGTTGGCTAGGCTGGTCTTGAACTCCTGGCCTCAGGTGATTCACCTGCCTCGGCCTCCCAAAGTGCTAGGATTGCAGGTGTGAGCCACCATGCCCAGCCAAGAATTTTACCGTTTATTATCAATACTGTTTCACATGGAACAGTTACTTTAATTTGCTTCAAAATAAATTAGGCAGATTGGGCACGGTAGCTCACACCCGTAATCCCAGCACTTTGGGAGGCCAATGCAGGAGAATCGCTTCAGGCCAGGAGTTTGAGACCACCCTGGGAAACAGTGAGACTGCTGTCTGTACAAAAAAAAGAAAAAAAAGTAAAAAAATAAACTGGGCATGGTGGCACTCCCTTATAGTCCCAGTTACTTGGGAGGCTGAGTTAAGTGGATCAGTTAGCTCAGGAGTTTGAGGCTGTGGTGAGCTATGCTCATGCCACTAGACTCTAGCTCAGGCAATAGAGGTGAGACTCTGTCTCAAAAAAAGTAAAGACAAGACCCCAAAACAGCAAATTATCGCACTTTGCTTTAAAATTTTTTTTTATTTCCATAGATTTTTGGGAAACGGGTGATATTTGGTTAAATGAGTAAGTTCTGTAGTGGTGGTTTGTGAGATTTTGGTGCACCCTTCACCAGTATACACTGAACCAAATTTGTAGTCTTTTATCGCTCACCCCCTCCTACCCTTTCCCTCTGAGTCCCCAAAGTCCTTTGTATCATTTCTTATTACTTTGCATCCTCATAGCTTAGTTCCCTCTTATGAGCGAGAACATACAATGTTTGGTTTTCCATTCCTGAGTTACTTCACTCAGAATAGTAGTCTCCAGGCTGGGCGTGGTGGGTTACACTTGTAATCCCAGCACTTTGGGAGGCTGAAGCAGGTTGATCACTTGCGGTCAGGAGTTTGAGGCCAGGCTGGCCAACATGGTGAAACCCCATCTCTACTAAAAATACAAAAATTAGCTGGGTGTGGTAGTGCATACCTGTAATCCCAGCTACTTGGGAGGCTGAGGCAGGAGAATTGCTTGAACCTGGGAGGCGGAGGTTACAGTGAGGCAAAATGAAAAGAGTGAGACTCCATCTCAAAAAAAAAAAAAAAAAAACGAATATAGTCTCCAATCCCATCCAGGTTGCTGCGAATGCCATTATTTCATTCCTCTTTATGTCTGAGTAGTATTCCATTGTATATGTATACCACAGTTTATCTTCTTGTTGATTGATGGGCATTTGGGCTGGTTGCACATTGTTGCAATTGCAAATTGTGCTGCTATAATCATGTATATACAGGTATCTTTTCATGTAATGACTTTTTTCCTCTGGGCAGATACTCAGTAGTGGGATTACTGGATCAAATGGTAGTTCTACTTTTAGTTCCTTTAAGGAATTTCCACACTATTTTCCATAGAGTTCTTTTTTTTTTGGTATGTGCCTTTTATTTTTTAAGGAAATAAAATTTACAGTTCGAGTTGAAGCATCATTCCTTTCCTATTCCATTTTCTTTTTTTTTTTTCAACAGAAGTAAACACTATATTGAATTCGGTATTAATAACATATATATTTGATTTTGGAGTCTTTTTGTTGGTTGGTCTTGCTAGATGTTTATGTATTAGTTTTAAAAACTGCCTTTTTGTTTAATTAGTAACATGCTGTTTAAGTTCAGAAAATTAATTGAAAAATTTTCATTTTGATTATTTAATTTCTTACAGGATTTTTGCTTTTTGCTGTCTACAAGAGCTGGAGGTCTAGGGATTAATTTAGCCTCTGCCGACACTGTTGTTATATTTGATTCCGATTGGAATCCACAGAATGATCTTCAGGCACAGGCTAGAGCCCATCGAATTGGGCAAAAGAAACAGGTATTTTTAATTTTAATTTGTATTATGTTGCTGTTTTAGAATTCTTTTTTGTGGGGGAATGGTTTCAGTGTATCTTCTAGAGGGTAAGATCACTGCAACAGTCATACTACTATTTAACAGATAGGATGCTAAGGAACTTGGTTTACCAAAATCACCTGGAGAATATGACAGAATTGAGGTAACTATGCATAAATAGGATCATGTATGCTGTTTTTATCCTGTGTTCTAGTCATAACTATAAAATGCAGTGTTTTTCAATTATAATAAAAGTCTACTTGCTTGTTTTAACTTGAAAGAGTTTGAGTAGCATATGCTGCCTTTCTGTTAGTGTATATTTTGTCCGTGTGCTTCCAAGATTTTCCACATATAATATGTGACCCCATTTTTATAATTGTAACAAAATACCCTTAAATGGTGGTACTGAACCTTTACCTAGAGAAATAGGGAAAATTTACTACACCAATTTTTTTTCAATTTTGAAGAGTTTGTTTTATGGTGGGCTTCTTATTAATTAACCTGGGGAGTGGTTCATAGAATTTTGTATAATATAGAGTGATGAAACATTAGAATCAAGGCAGCGAGTATAATAAAGCTGTCAGAAGTTTATGTGCCCCCCCCCCCATTTTTCCCAGCTAAATCATAACTTACAAATTACTGTCTTTCCTTTAAAAAAAAAAAGCAAAAATAAGCAAATGCAATCTCCTTGCCAAAATGTTAAGAAGGAAGGAAGGATATATTTCAAAATAGTTTGAGTTGAGGAACTCTAGCTTTAAACATGTTTTTTAAATTTTCATTTTGCTTTTAACCCGTGAAAACTTCATGTAGTGTAGAATGAGCTTCAATTTGTGTGCCAATGTTTAGGCACTTGAAGTTAGCAAAACAAATCCTTTATGCTGCAATTTGTTTCCTCGTGTGTGTTTTTACAGGTGAATATTTATCGTCTAGTTACAAAGGGATCAGTTGAAGAAGATATTCTTGAAAGGGCCAAAAAGAAGATGGTTTTAGATCATCTTGTAATTCAAAGAATGGACACAACTGGGAAGACAGTACTACATACAGGTTCTGCCCCATCAAGGTGGTTACTTTATTATTTAAAAAATGTCATTTTAGAGTCAGGAAACTCATTTTTTTGATATGTTACATCACTATAGATCATTGAGGAAATGTATTCAGTGTTGTACTTTTTATATTTTGGAAGACTTTTGACTAATTTCTAGTTAGAAGACATACTTCAATACCTGGTTTCATCGCTATAGATTTGTAATTTTAGGGGTAATCTCTTTAACTTCTGTGCTTCAAGTTCCTTATTTTAAAGTAAATATACTGCCCTAGACAACACGGTGAAACCCCACTTCTACAAAAAATAAAAAACTTGATGGGCATGGTGACACACGACTGTAGTCCCAGCTACTGAAGAGGCTGAGGCAGAAGGATCAGTTGAGCTTGGTAGGCGGAGGTTGCAATGAGCTAAGGTTGTGCCAGTGTACTTCAGCCTGGGTGACAGAGTGAGATACTGTCTCAAAAAAAAAAAAAAAAGGATACTAATACTTGATTCATCTAACTTCCTCATGTAACTTTTGTAAAGGTGAAAATGTCAGTAATTAATAAAAGTGCTGTGTAAATATTTTTAACTGTTAAATGTTAAGCATTTTTGTTTTTCCTCTTTTAGTTCTACTCCTTTCAATAAAGAAGAGTTATCAGCCATTTTAAAGTTTGGTGCTGAGGAACTTTTTAAGGAACCTGAAGGAGAAGAACAAGAGCCCCAGGTAAAAAAAAAAACAAAACAAAACAACAAACCCGCTTCAGAATATGTGTCATCTGTTTGGTAGGATGAAAGGATTCAAGTATATTTAAATACTGTTTTTCTAATTATAGGAAATGGATATAGATGAAATCTTGAAGAGAGCTGAAACTCATGAAAATGAACCAGGTCCTTTAACTGTAGGAGACGAATTGCTTTCCCAGTTCAAGGTAGATTTAAACAAAATTTTCCTTGTAATTACATAAATTGAGAGGAATTGAATTATTGTCATTTAGTGGTTTGTTAATCTTTCTTTAAGCATAATCAGGAAGATTGCTATGTTGTATAAAAACTACTCTCCCTTGTTCAGACAAACCAGTAGCAAACTGATTTGAAAGAGACCAGATCCATTTATGAAGTTACATGTTGTTGGGTGGAAAGAGCTGTTGTTTGCTAATTAGCAACTAGAATAGTGCTTGGCAAATAGCGTGTCCTTAAATACTTGGGTAAATAAATGAATCAATGTGATCTCTTAGATTTCCATGACTGAAAGCTTTCAGCTGATTTTTTTTGAAGCAGTTTTTGACATTAACTTATCACAAATAAGAAAACTCAAGTAAATCAGTCAAAGTAAGCAATAAGCTACTATATATTGATACTTAATATCCCTGGTTTTTTGAGGGCCAGTGAGTTGAAAGGAGTCCTAAAACAACATAAGTCAACTGACCTCATGGAGTAAGTTAAGTGCCATTTGTTTAAAGAAACAGGCTTCTCTACATCTTAGCTATTTTCTATGAACTGCAGTTTTTAAGGGTCAGTTCATTTCATGTGTTCATTTGACAAGTATTTATAGAACATCTGCATGTACCCCACACAGTGAATAAAAAACTTTTGTAATTTTAATATCACTCTGGCTGCTATGTGGATGACTGACTGTAGTGAGACAAGAGCTATAGCAGGGAGATAAGATAGAAGACTGTTGAGTAATCCTGGTTAAGAGGTGGTTTCTGAGATTACAGGCGTGAGCCACTTCGCCCGGCTGTGATAGTTAGCCTTAATGGGTGCTTTCTGTATACCAGACCTTGCATAGTACCTTAAATGTGCTATCTTATATAATCCTCCCAGAAGGTAGTGTGCTCTCAAAGAGCTCTGTGTCTCTGCCAGTAGCTCTTTGCTGCCAGTAGCTCTTTAGATTGTGTTTTTGCGATCATAAAAATGATATTAGATTGTTCTACAATACTTGATACATGGACTGGTCTGAGAATTTCTGCAGATTATTTAGCATGTTAATAGTATAAATTACTTTTTTTTTTGTTCTGTTAACTGCTTTTAGTTCTGAGATGCTACTAATTTTGTTGAGCAGTAGGGCAAAAGAAAATCTTTCCTAGAGGATTATTAGATGTCATTTGTTTGATCTGCTTTGCCCTAGTGAGGTAATGAATCTAGGTTGTTTAGAAGTTATTTTTGGTTTAGTCCACAGTCATATTCATTATCCTAAGGATATTTAGGCATGTCAGTTTCTTCCCTTTAAAAAAAAAATTAGGGACCAATTTTTCTATAACAGTTACTCTTAAAATTCTGAAATTTATCAGGTTGCCAACTTCTCAAATATGGATGAGGATGACATTGAGTTGGAACCTGAAAGAAATTCAAAGAATTGGGAGGAAATTATTCCCGAAGATCAAAGAAGACGATTAGAAGAAGAAGAAAGACAAAAGGAACTTGAAGAAATTTATATGCTCCCAAGAATGAGAAATTGTGCAAAACAGGTGATTTTGCAATTTTAAAGATGTTTCTATAAAGTAGAGTATTCAACCTGGACCGATTTTGTTTGTTTCTATGAGGTATCAGTCCATAATTTTCTTTTCTTGTAATGTCCTTGATTTGATAATGTTTGCCTCATGAAATGAGAAGTGTTTACTCCTCTTGTATTTTATTCATCTTTTCAAAGAACCAGCTCCTGGTTTCATTGATTTTTTTGTGTGTTTTTAATTTCATGGGTTTCTGCAATTTATTATTTCTTCCTTTCTGCTTTTGATTTAATTTGCTCTTTTCTTTCTTTCTTTTTTTTTTTTTTTCTTTGGGACAGCATCTTGGCTCTGTTGCCAAGGCTGGAGTGCAGTGGTACAATTCTGGCTCACTGCAACCTTAACCTCATGGCCTTAGATGATCCTCCCACAGGTGTGCCCCACTACACCCAGCTGATTTTTGTATGCTTTCTGTAGAGATGGGGTTTTGCCACGTTGTCCAGGCTAGTCTGGAATTTCTGGGCTTCAGTGATCCATCCGCCTTGGCCTACCAAAATGTTGGGACTATAGGCGTGAGGCACTGCACCTGGCCTCTTTTATTCAGTTTCTTAAGGTGCAAGCTTAGATATAGAAATGTAATCTCTCTTTTCTAATATCGGCATTTAATGCTACAAATTTTTCTTTAAGCATTGCTTTTTCTGAATCTTCCAAATCTGTCTTTATATTTTCCTTAATTTAAAAATATTTTAAAATTTCCCATGTGACTTCTCTTTGACCCATAGGTTTTTTTAGAAGTATGTTTTAAAATATTCAGGTATTTAGGAGATTTTTCAACTATCTTTGTTAATTATTGGTAATTTAATTCTGCCATGTTCAGAAAGCATACTTTATGTAATTTTAGTTTTTAAACATTTGGTATTTATTCAGTGGCCTAAGTAAACAAATATCAGATTTTTAAATAACTATAATAGTGCCATGCCAAGCTATATTGCCAAAAAGGAAAAAATTCTAAGACTAATTTCTTTTTCTATTATCCTTTGGTTTTTAGGATATTATAAAATTATTTGTCTTGATTACTGAGTTTTTTGGTGTTTCCTTAAATTAAGCCTGGGGCAAATGAGGGGCTTGCCCCACTCTAGTCCCTGCCCTGCTACCATTCCCCCAAGGGTAGAGTTTTTTGTTTTTTATTTTCTTGCAACCATATTAGATCTTATTCTGTGCCCTCAGTTGAGCAGATCAGAAGGGTCCGGCAAGGCTTCCTTCCTGTTTCCACAAAGGTGACCGCTCACTTTCTCTAAGGCTGTACCATGGAGAAAGGTTTTGTCCAGTCTTCTACCATGCTGCTTTCTCATGATCACCTAGTGGAAGTTTGTGGCAGAGTGCCTGAGAATGGGTGCAGGTCCTCCGAGTTTTGGCTGTTAGGTCCTATGATCTCACAATAGCCTGTACTCAGCCATTAGCAGATTTTAGCTGATACCGTCTTGTATGGTACTTGATTTCTGTCACCTATGCTGTCCACAGATGAGCCACTGTTCGAGTCCTATATCTTTTTCTCTTTTTGCAATCTCCTGTATTTCCTTACATTTAGATGTATAGGTTGCCCTGAAATTTCATCTCTCTGATGTTAAACAGAAGAATTAGGATCTTGTAGATCAGATTTGTTGTTAGAGTAGGAGCAGTGCCCCTACCAAGTTTCTACATAACAGTCAGAAGTGGAGCCAAAAATAATGTTTTTGGCCTAAAAGTAACCATGTATGTTATTTCTTGTTTCTGTTTATTTCTTCAAACCCCTAAGTAGTTTTGTTTTAGAGTGTGTGAGAATGCAGCATTACATTAGATCTTGTGAAAGGATCAAGGGAGGTTAGAAAAAATAAGGTCTAAATACCATTTTTTACTTCATTTAAGTTTCAGCATATTAGAGGTTCAGAATATGTGCCAAAGCTTTGGAAAAACTCCCAAGACTTACAGAATGTATGTTTTGATGTATCCCATTAAAATTCATGGATGTTACAAATAGTCTTTTATGTGGGTTCAACTGGCATTTTTTTCTTTCAAATATCTGACTTGTCTAGTTAGAATAGCAATATGTGGATATTAAGCAGAACAGAAAAAAAGGGACAGTTAATCAATCCGTTCCCTCAGAGATAACGACTAATATTATCACAGTGTACATCATTCCAGTTTTTAAAAATTCATTATCATTTGCCAAATTAAATTGTGGAGTCGTATTAATTTGGAACTTTTTCTTCTTTTTGACAGTATGTCATGAATGTTAATTATTCTACAACCCCATTTTTAATGGTCTCTTAGCATTCTATCATATAGATTTGTCTGGTCTCTCTTTGATGAGTATTTAGATTATTTGCTTTTTGTTTTTGAGGCAGGATCTCACTGTGTTGCTCAGGCTGAAATGCAGTGGTACAATCATGGCTCACTGCAGCCTCAACTTCCTGGGGTCAAGTGATCTCCCACCTCAGCCTCTCAAGTAGCTCCAAAAATGCCTCGCTAATATTTTAAATTTTTGGTAGAGACAAGGTGTCACTATATTGCCTAAGCTGGTCTTGTACTCCTGGGCTCAAGTTATCTTCCTGCCTTGGCCTCCCAGTCACGCTGGGATTACAGGCATGAGCTGCTGCGCTCAGCCACATTTTTCTTTTATGATGTAAATAACTTTATTGATCAGTGTTTCTTCACAGTTCTGATCTCCTCAGGAAAAATGCCTAGAAGTTATGTTGCTGGGTCAGTAGAATAACTTTTGAGGCTTTTGATGTAACATTGTCTCATTACCCTTTAAGTCAAAATACCCACCAGATGTATATATTTTTCTGTTTGCTTTTTAATTTTGTTTATGGAATGTTTTTGATACTTTGAGTAACATTTTTAAGATTCTGACCATCTTTTATAATGGCTTTTGCTCCTAAGATAAAAGCTGTTTTTACACTAAGGTTGGGTAAATATTTATTTTCCAATTCCAGATTAGTTTCAATGGAAGTGAAGGGAGGCGCAGTAGAAGTAGGAGATACTCTGGATCTGATAGTGATTCCATCTCAGAAGGGAAAAGGCCAAAGAAACGGGGAAGACCACGGACTATTCCTCGCGAGAATATTAAAGGATTTAGTGATGCAGAAATTAGGCGGTAAGATGATATAAGACAATCGCTTCAACTTAGTTTTAGTAGAGTGTGAAACTAAAATATAAAAATTTCATAATTTTCAAAAATTGTGATGAAGTTTTAGAAGAGGCAAATGTATGTTATTTGAGTAGGAATTGGGTGGTTCTGCTTTTGGGTATTGTAACTAACAAGTTTAGTGTCTTACCTTTGCGTGCTATTTATTTATTGCTAAACTACTTAGGCTGCAAAATTTTTTTATTAATTTAACTCAGAATAGTGATCCTTTTGAATAATAAAAGTGTTTATGATACATTTGGTTTTTTATTAAAATTTTTTATTAAAAATTCTCACTGCACTTAGGACTCCCAGTTACTAATATTTTGTAGAAGTTCTGTATTTTTCTAGTTTCTTAACACCAAGGTAATTTCCTTTTTGAAAATAACCCTGTTATAAAACCTTTTCTGATATGTTGAAGTAGGAATTGAGGTGAGGTAAGATTGACCATGCAGGATAAATTGTAATGTCCGTTCAGAATGTTTATATATACACATTTATTTAAGGGGAATGGGATAACGGCTTACTTTTGTTTGTGTAATAGTTTTGGATATGAGATTTATTAAAATCTTGTTCAGTTTTGTATTTTGAAAGTTTGTTTCTTGCAAGCCATTGTAACTTTTTTCTTTTAAATCTTAGACCTGACAAAATTCTTCCTCATTCTTTCTACCAGAAAACTTAATACATTGTTAGCCTTTTTTAAAGGTACTGACCACCTGAATTGCTGGACTTTTCGTCTTTAGTTGAGGAAGCATTTCGACTTCTACTTTACCTGGATATTTTTCCTCATTTATTAACCACTTATGTAGCTTTCTTAAGTAAAATTTTAATTTTTCGTTGTTGTAATACCACGCATCTGAATTAAAGCCATTCAGTAAATTTTTATCAGCACTTGGAATGTGAGGAAGTGTAATATAATTAATAATTATTATGGAGACACTTCCTATGGTAGCTTCAGACCTTTTTTGGTCTTATGAAAATAATAAAGTAATTTTTAAAACAAAATTTAGCTTCTATTGTTTTATTTATACTGATATCTCTAAACATCATCCTGGGTGTTAAAATATGCCTTGTCTTACCTGCTGTATCTTAATGTTTTAACATTTTTGTTTTTAGCATAGTTGATTCATTCTTCTTAGATAACAGTGCCTTGAATTAATTTTTATACTAACAAGTACCTTCTTATATCTGTAAATATTAGAAATACCTATATTTTTAGTGAATACTGAAGCTCACATTTACCAAACAATTATTTTCTCTTAGGTTTATCAAGAGCTATAAGAAATTTGGTGGTCCTCTGGAAAGGTAAATACATTTATTATTCTCATAGAATAATGGAATGTGTTACATGCTGTCAGCTTTGTGTTAACATTCAGTTTAGCTACTTTGTTAAATTTGCTTTTAATCGGCATTTACAAAATTAATGTACAAGACAAATTTCAGATTGATTTTTAAAAATGTTTTTATACTATCTTTAATTTCTAGTCTCAAATTTCTTTCCTGTAAATGAAGTTATTTATACAATACATGTTTAAATTGCACTTTTATGACTGTAAGACACTTTTTACAGTCTTTATCTCATTTTTCATCAGTAACTTAAAAGTAGCATAAGCAGATTTATCCATAGAAGGGCTGAGTTGCTAATCCAGTCTTTTTTTTTTTTTTTAATGGAGTCTCACTCTGTCTGCCAGGCTGGAGTGCAGTGGCGCGATCTCGGCTCACTGCAACCTCCGCCTCCTGGGTTTATGTGATTCTCCTCCTTCAGCCTCTCAAGCAGCTGGGACTACAGGAGTGTGCCACCACATCCAGCTAATTTTTTTTTTTTTTTTTTTATGTAGAGACAGTGTTTCATCATGTGGTCCAGGTTAGTCTAGAACTCCTGACCTCAGGTTATCTGCCCGCCTCAGCCTCCCAAAGGCTAACACAGCCTTTTAACCAGCTCTGCTTTCCCTAACTAGAGATATTTTCTTAATTTTCTCGAATTCATTCTCTTATTATACAAACTGTATTGAAATTCAAATTAAGACAGTTTTTTGAAGTTATCAAATAATCTCACTAAGTATTGTGATTTGGATATTCTTTGCCCTTTGTTGTGGTCAACCCACTGTTTGAATATAGACCAGCAAAGACTCAAATTAGTTTATTTTTTATCTAAAAAATCCCTTCAAAAATAGACATATTTTCTGTTTCATTTTGAGATGGCATACTTAAAATATAACAAAATACTTGCATAATTATTTTAGATGAACAAAAGTCTTGAATATTAATCATTCATATTATTTGGTGCAGAGGAATAAAAAGTTACAGAACTTTACTCAGCTTTTTTGTTTACAATTATAAAACTTCACCACTTCATTTTGAACATCTTAAAATTTGATCAGTTATTAAAAGCTTTTACAGAATTGGTATGTAATCTTCCATTTGCTCTATAATTAAGTAAACTTATTGAATATATAAATGAATTGTTTCTCTGCCACTTGTCCTGGTTTTTATGTGCTTCCTGCCAATTATATGAACAAGAATATATAGAGCATGCAGTAGAGTAGCATTTAGATCTTGAAATAGAGTGAAACTTAGTTTATCTTAAATGGCACCACTTCATTTAACATATTTACCTGAAAATGGGATTATTTTGTTACAGATTAGATGCAATTGCTCGAGATGCTGAATTAGTTGATAAGTCGGAAACAGACCTTAGACGACTGGGAGAATTGGTACATAATGGTTGCATTAAAGCTTTAAAGGATAGTTCTTCAGGAACAGAACGAACAGGTAACATTAAAATGAGAGTGATTTAAAAGAGAAGTAAATGAAAGTTTCAAAACATGCTTTGTTGAGCTAGATATTATATCTTAAATTATCTATTCATCAGTCTCAAAAGATTATTTATGAAACAAAGTAAAGCCATTCTGGGTAATAGGAAATGGAGAACAGAATTGCAATTTGAAGGCAGTAGAATCTGTTTTTAATTCTGCTGACATTTTCTGTCTGAGAGGTAAGGTCAGAAATTACTGTTTTATATCAGTTATATATATATGTGTGTGTGTGTGTGTATGCATATACGTATATGTATACATACACGTATATACACATATATACATTCATAGCTATATGTGTATATACACACACAATACAATATGTATAGTATCTATAGGGTTTTTTAGTATAGATGACTGGGAAAATATAATGCAAATATACATATATGATATTGGTTTGGTACATATTTTATTATTATGCTTATTTTACAGTTCATTTACCTGAATAAAAATATTTAGATAAGATTTAATAAGCAGGCCAGTCATAGTGGCTCATACCTGTAATCCCAGCACTTGGGGAGGCTGAGATGGGGGTTTAGCTTGAACCCAGGAGTTTGAGACCAGCCTGGGCAACGTAATGAGACCCCGTGTCTAAGAAAAATGAAAAAATAAAAATTAGCAGGTTGTGATTGTGCATGCTTGTATTCTCAGTTACTTGTGAATTGAGGTGGGAGGGTTGCTTTAGCCCAGGAGGTCGAGGCTGCAGTGAGCAATGATTGCACCACTGCACTTCCAGCCTGGGTGACAGAGCGAGACCCTGAGTCATCATCCTATAATTCTTTATTTAGAGGTTGATGGTATGAATAGATTGATCCATCTTATGTAATTGGTAAAACACTTAGATAAATACTTTTCGTGAATCTACATCTGCTAGATGATAATCACTAGTTCATATGTAATGAAATTTAAGGTTTTCCAGTAATCTCTTAATAACATAAATAAAGAATACTTATTGTTAAATAACATAAGTAATAGCATCAGTTGCTTGGTGTTTTATAGAATTATGTTTTATACTTTTAAAAATACTCTTTTTTAAAAAAAAATCAAGGTGGTAGACTCGGAAAAGTGAAGGGTCCAACATTCCGAATATCAGGAGTACAGGTGAATGCCAAGCTAGTCATCTCCCATGAAGAAGAATTAATACCTTTGCACAAATCCATTCCTTCTGATCCAGAAGAAAGAAAGCAGTGAGTTACTTATTTTCTCCATTGTAAGATTTTTCTTAGTCAATAATTACAAAATGAATGTGCTTAATTTTTATGGTGTTACTGGCTAGTTATGAAAAAAAATCAAAGAAATAAAGCATAGTATTTTAAAGTTCTAATGACTCACGTTTTTCAAAATTAATTTTTCAGTAAGGCAATTACAAACTTACCATTAGTTATTAACTTTAATGCCAGGTATACTATCCCATGCCACACAAAGGCAGCTCATTTTGATATAGACTGGGGCAAAGAAGATGATTCCAATTTGTTAATTGGCATCTATGAATATGGATATGGAAGCTGGGAAATGATTAAAATGGATCCTGACCTCAGTCTAACACACAAGGTACTTCTATTTCTTGATTCTGTTGACCATTCATGTTGAATTTAATTTATTCTAATTCTTACTTTTAAATTATGTTGGAAATAATGGAAATATGTAAACCAAGGCTCTAGCTAGTTGTGTGACCTTGGTGTATTTAGAAGATGCCTTGCATGAAAAGATGAAATTTAAATGATTTCTGAGATTTTGCGTTACTGTGAAATTATATGTTATTAAGGCATTAGGTGTATTATTTTTCAGATTATTAGGTTAAAAGTTTTATTCTACCAAAAATTTTTTGATGCATAGTAGATGTACATATTTTCGGAGGCGTGTGATAATTCGATACAATCATATAATATGTAGAGATGAAATCAGGGTAACTGGGACATTATCACCTTAAATATTTATCTTTACACTAGAACATTCAAATGATTCTTTTCTAGCTATTTTATAATGTATAGATTATTGCTAACTATAGTCACCCTACTCATCTATCAAACACTAGGTCTTATTTCTTCCATCTAACTATATATTTGTACCCATTCATCATTAATTTTATTATTCCAGTAAGACAAAATCATTAAAATCTTTTATATATATATTTTTAAAAACATCATATTTTAGTATTTTTGGTCATTTGGTTGCACTGTGCTAGCTGAAATCTTTTTTTTTTTTTTTTTTTTTTTTTTTTTTTTTTTTTTTTTTTTTTTTTTTTACCTAAAACGGGAAACACTGGGAGAACTTCCTTATTGTTTATACTTATGTGTTGGGAACCTTTAGATATTGGTGCTTTGTTACTGTGAAGAAAAAATTAAGTAGTCTAGATTCCCCTATAAAACTTTCCTCCCAGTGTATGCTTTAGGTCTTCTTCTAGAAAGATGACATCTTGTATTCTAGGAATTTTTGTGTACATTATATATAAATACACTTTTACTGAGAAGGGAAGGCATTTAAGAATTATATAACATGGAATAACAGTGGATGTTAAGTACACTTTTGTATATTTGAAGGAAATTTACAACCTCATACTTTCTATTTTCATTTTGAAAGATAATATGAGGGTATTTAAAGTATATTTAGAATTCATTCTCAGAAAAATTAAATCTTTGGCTCTGGCATAGGTATAAAAAATGTATTTTGCATTGAGTTTATTCCTACAAATACTAATTGAAACTTGGTGAACTATATGTGTATATATATATTTAAATGGTTAAGCATGTTTTACCCAATAAATTTCTCATGTTATTTATTAAGACAATGTGAAAACGTTAATTGCTTTTTCAGATTCTTCCAGATGATCCTGATAAAAAACCACAAGCAAAACAGTTGCAGACCCGTGCAGACTACCTCATCAAATTACTTAGTAGAGATCTTGCAAAAAAAGAAGCTCTTTCTGGTGCGGTAAGTTAAGGCCCACATGCCTAAGACCAGTTTACTTTTTAGTAAGATAAATTTCATTTACTTGACCATGCTAAACATCTGAAGTCAATATGAGCTTATATAAATAGGTTTTTCTATAATTAAGTAGTTTTATTTGATGTTGCCATATTCAAATTTTACCTTAAATTATCTCGGCATACATCTTAAAACTGGTGAATCATAGCTTTTAGAAGTAGGATTTTTTTTTTCTAGTTTTAGAGAGGGATAAAGAAAATTCGTTTAGAGTGTAGAGTGCTTTTTGAGAAGTCAAGCCTACATAGCCTACATGACTGTTTTACTTGGAGTCATTAGAGTGCTTAAGGGACAGCATCATAGCTTGCCGAGCTTACTGAAAAAGAACGAAACAGACACCAAAAAGGAGGTGATTGGAAACTTAGAGCAACCATTAGAAGTTTACCTATGACCATAATGTCAGTAACTACCTGTAGCATTAAAAATCATTCCTAATGCTGTCTCTTGTGCTATTGAATTAAGCTGAAGGTGATAATAATCTCAGAGGACAAAAAATTGTTTCTACTTCTCTCTGACTCTTTTTTTAAAGGAATAATAATTGGCTAGTATTTTTTATTTACATTAATATTATATTTGACTCATTAAGTTATAGCACCTTTTTTGAGTTTCTAATGTTGGTACAGCTTATTACCAATAGACTAAGGATCAGGTTAGGTATATGTATTCTAGCCACTGGATTTAATGTTTATGAAGTTTTTAAAAATGAAATCTGTAGAATTGGTTAAAATTAAAATAATGATTTTTAGGGAAGTTCAAAGAGGAGAAAAGCAAGAGCTAAGAAGAATAAAGCAATGAAGTCTATAAAAGTGAAAGAGGAAATAAAGAGTGATTCTTCTCCTTTGCCTTCAGAGAAGTCTGATGAAGATGATGATAAAGTAAGAATGTGTTTTAGAACAACAACCTTTTCTATGGAAAGGGAATTATGGCATGTTTTTGTGTACTTTACATTTAAAATTTGAACTAGTCCCTTAAAATTTGTATTTTAGGTACTGAAGTCTGTGTGTGTGTGTGTGCGCGCGCGTTTATGGTTCATGACATAGTCTCATTTATAGAACAGAATTCTAACTATCCAGTAGATATTATATAGCACTAGAGGCATAGAGCAAAGGTCCTTCCTTTTCAAACAATTGCCAGTTCGATGAGCTTCTGTCTCCTTTAATTGTATTATGAACCTGAACGGGACTGGCTTTATAGGAAGGTAAACATTGCATGTATAATTATTAGGGGGATTCTGGGCTGTCTTTCAGAATCCACATACATGCAATCTGTAGTCATGTGAAAAAAAAATTAGTCATTGTTAAAATTTGGTTAGTAATACATTGGCCATACTTGCACTTTTCAGGATGAGATCAGTTCTGTGAAACATCCAAATAAAAAAATTAAAACAGAAAGAGACAGTGAAGAAAAACCTGAGCCAGATGTTTTTATAAAGAAGGAACCAGAAGAAAAGAGGGAAGCAAAAGAAAAGGAGAATAAAAAAGAACTTAAAAGGGAGATAAAAGAAAAAGAGGATAAGAAAGATATAAAGGAAAAAGATTTTAAAGAAAAAAGAGAAAACAAAGTAAAAGAAGCTATACAGAAAGAAAAAGACATAAAGGAAGAAAAGGTACGCAAATCATAATAAAAAATAGAAAGTAAAAACAATCAGCATATTTATATTTTAGGAGACTAAATTGCATATCAGCCGATACTAGTCTCAATAATTGAGTTCTTCAGAAGCATGTGTGGGTATGCAGTAGAGGAGAATAATAGGTCTGAACACTCTTTCATGTTTTACCTTCAGAGTAACATTACAGAGTAGCTTTGGTTGTTTCCCCAAATGAAATTGGGGAAAAAAAATTAAAATAGATGAGGATATTCAGTGAGAATGAGCACTTGTAGAATAAAATGAGACAGTAATTATTTTCTGGAAGTGTTAGTCATTTTGCCTTTGTTGCTATTGGGGTTTTGTTTTTGTTTTCTTTTCACTTTTTCTTTAGTTGAGCGAATCCAAGTCTGATGGTAGGGAAAGATCCAAGAAATCTTCAGTGTCAGATGCTCCAGTTCATATCACAGCAAGTGGTGAACCAGTTCCCATTTCTGAAGAATCTGAAGAGCTGGATCAGAAGACATTCAGCATTGTAAGCCTTTGACTTTCTGATTATTAGTACTAAATCATATAACATTTAAGTTGAAGTTTGTCATTTATAGCTTTTAATTTAGAACTGCATTTGAATTTATTGTAGATTAGATTGATAAAAGCAATATATTTAAAATTTGAAGGCCTTTTTTTTTTTTTTTTTTTTTTTTTTTTTTTTTTGAGTTAGCATCTTACTCTGTCACCCATGCTGGAGTGCAGTGGTGTAGTCACAGCCGATTGCAGGCTCACCCTTCTGGGCTCAAGTGCTCCTCCTGCCTCAGCCTCTCAAGTAGCTGGGACTAGAGACATGTGCCATACACCCAGCTAATTTTTAGTTTTTTTGTAAAGATGGGGATTTTTTTATATCACCCAGGCTTGTCTTGAATTCCTTGGTGAAAAAGGGAGATAAGCCTGGGTGTGGTGGCTCACACCTGTAAGCAGTTTGGAAGGCTGAGGCGGTGGATCACCTGAGGTCAGGAGTTTGAGACCAACCTGGCCAACATGATGAAACTCTAAATACAAAACTCTAATACAAAATTAGCTGGGCGTGGTGGTGGGCGCCTGTAATCTCAGCTACTCTGGAGGCTGAGGCAGGAGAATTGCTGGAACCCAGAAGGCTAAGCTTGCTCTGAGCTGAGATTGCACCATTGCACCTCAGATGACTACGTGCCCGGGCCGGCAACAGTGAGACTCTTATCTCAAAAAAAAAAAAACAAAAAAAACCAAGGGAGATAAAAGGAGGCCAAGGTGGGCCCAGGTACTGGGATTACAGGCTTGAGCTATCATGCCCAGCTAGTGTCTTAAATTTAGAAGCAATTCAGAGAGACTTTAAGAAAGACTTTAAGAAGAGGGGTTTGACAAGTACTTTGAGTGTATTTGTTTTCCTCCAGCTCATATTTCAAATTTTTAAATTCCCGAATGCCATTAAAAAATAAATATGTGTATATACACACACACATATATGTAATTGTGCTTGTTATCTATGGTGAAGGACTAGTTTTTTTCCCAGTCTTTTGCAGACCAATATTTTTTTAAAAAAATACAATAAGAGTGAAATGTTTCACTAGAAAAGTAAAATAAGAAAAAATTATGTACAAAATATGAGCCTAATGTTTTGTTAGTAGATGCTGTAAAGTTGCATTGTCAAATTATATGAGTATCTAAACAGGCTCAATTTTTGTACCTATGTTGTTTTGGTCTGGCAATATCTCTTGTCTAAAATATACTGATTCTGCATGTTGTCATGCCTTTGTGTTCCTCAAAGTGAGGGAGAAACTATCTGTGCCTTTTCTAAAGACTTTATTTACTGAAGATATTTATAATTTATGTATTTATTTATAATTTACTCAATGTATATATTCATAATTTATTTACTGAATATTATTGTATACTTATGTAATTACATAATATAATAGTATGTATGTGGTTAATAGTACTGACTCTTGAGGCAGAATGCTGCTATTTGGAAAGTAAGTATGAAGATTAAATGAATTGGTACATGTAAAGTTTGCAGATCAGTGCTGTCTTCAGAAAAGCTCAGAAATTGATAGTGATTGTGAGACTAAAAAGTCCAATTGCAGAGCAAAACCAGAAAGGAATAATAATTTTAGAGAAAAAAGCCAAGTGGTATGAGACAGATACGTAGTTTGGCCTTAACTAGGACTAGGAAACGTTTCCTTACAGGCCACAACTGAAGGTAACATTTGTAGTCTGATATATAAATGTATCATGTTTATATATAGTTACAATATATACAAATTTATATATAAATATATATTCCTATATTTCCTTTTTAGAGAATGCATGACAACATGCATGATATGCGTGACAACATGCATTTCTAGAATCTGAATCTTTTGTACTAGTTGGAGCAGTTAACGTACTTCAGTCACTTGTTAGACTTGGTTGTTAGTTTTATCACTAGTATTAATCAAATGCTATACTTCAAAGATGGGAAATTTCACCTTCTAAAATTATATTTGTTTTTGACCCATTATGTCCTTCTAGATCCCCAGCTTACCCTCTTGTCCTGCTTTCTCTTCTTTTGCACGATGACTAGACAGTGCTGATTTAATGAACCCACTAATGTATTTCCTACTGATTCCACAACATGCCCTAATATAGTTCAAATATTGTTCATGCCCTTTAAATATATTGGTTCTTACCAGTCTTCTTGTTCTCCCTACTTTGAGCTGTTGACATTCTTCCAGTCACTGAGAATATTGGAGACATTCAAAGCTGCTGTGGCTCCTATCTTCCATTTTATTTATTTGAGCCATATGTTTTATCTCTGGACTTTTATTTTTATCTCCTCTGCAGATTCACAGATTGGGATTTCTTCTCTCTTTTTTAAGGGTAACTGTTTTTTTGTTTTTGTTTTTTGTCTACTCTGTATTGGGTGGGACTCGGGGGAGGTGGTATTCTTTTGCTTTTTTGAGGTGAAAACATTAAACTCTTCACTTGAGCTACTTCCCCTTCTCTCTGTGGTCCACTAATGAATTAGGTGAGATTGTGCCTTTTGCCACTTTTTTTCCCCTACATTTCTTTTTTAGTCTTCTGACTTTTTCATGTAACTGCTGGAATGGAAAAATTCCTACTGTGCACAATGCATGAATTTTCTCTCCATTGATCTTAAATGATATTGTGTGTATCATGGAAATGAAGACTGGAATAATAGTTCTTAAACATGGACTCCGGAGCCAGACTTTCTGGCTTGTATAGGATTTTACCTCTAAATAAGAAATTCCATTGTATTTGGGAATAGCTCTAAATAATTATGAAATTCAATGGCCTTTTCTAGGTCGTCACTCTCTAAACATATTTGCTTCATTTGGCACCTTGGTTTTCCTTATCTTTTACTGGTTGTCTTCCTAAGTGACAGTATAATTTAGCAGTCAAGAAAGAGCACAGAGTCTGAGGTCAGTTAGAGCTGGATTTGACAGATGTCATTTTATTCTAAGTTTCAGTTTCTTCTATAAAATAGATTAAATACTACTGCAAAGGACTATTGTCAGGGTCTATTCTTATTGCTTCCATCCTGCTCATACCTCCGTTGGTACTCCACATAGCAACCAGAGTAATCATGACTTAGAGGGAGAATAAAGTCCCACCATTATATTTCTGTGCTTAAAACACTCCAATGGCTTTCTATCTCATGTAGGAGAAAAGATTCTTAGCCTGAAACCAACCTCGTAGCATCTAGTCACCTCCCATCATTGCCAGCCACTTCTCTCACTTACTTGGTTCCAGCGACACTGGTGTTCATACTTTTTTTTAAAACATGTCAAGCAAGTTTTAGGGCATTCATGTTTGTTTTTTCCTCTACTTGAAATGGCTTACTCCTTCATTTTCTTTAGATGTCCTCTCAAACATTGCCCTTCTCTGAAATCTTGTATAAGATAGGAAGCTCCCTGCTCTTTATTGCTTTATTTTTCTTTATCACAGTTGTTGTCACCTGACACACTATTTCTTCTTTATTTATTGGCTCTCTAGTGTTATACTAGATTCCAGGTTCCATAAAGGCAGGATCTGTTTTACTTACAGCTCTATTTCCTGGGTCTGGAACAATATCTAGAACATAGTATGTACTAAACTGACATATGTTGGATAAATTATTTTCTAACAGAATATAAACTGCCAAAGTTGAACAAAAAATAGGAAACATAAAGAACAGCAATGAATAAACTAAAAGTTAGAAAGGAAATTAAAGATTTTCTTAAAGCATCAGATCTGACTGAATTTTAATTTTCTTTATAATAAGAGAGGTCCTTCAGAGCAGTGGTGTGAGGATTTATTATTTTATTTTTTTGAGATACAGTCTCACTCTTGCCCAGGCTGTAGTGCCAGTGGCATGATCACAGCTCATTGCAGTCTCCTGGGTTCAAGCAGTCCTCCCACCTTGACCTCTTGAGTAGCTGGGACCACCATGCTTGGCTAATTTTTTTTTTTTTTTTTTTTTTGGTATAGAATCAGAGTCTCACTGTTGCCCAGACTGATCTCAAACTCCTGGACTCAAGTGATCCTCCCGCTTCAGCCTCCCAAAGTGCTGGGGTTACAGGCATGAGCCACCACACCTGGCCCGATTTCTTAATAAATGATGTTGGATTATCTAAATGTATTGTCTGTTGTTGACCCATCATCCTTATATTCCTAGAACTAACCAGCTTGCTTTCTGTGAATATAATGTTAATTTTTAATTTATTTTTGCATTTACAAATTTTATCTGAAGGTTCCCTTGTTAGTAATATTTTTATTTTGATTTTGGTAGAAGGTTGTAGTTCCTATTGCTACAATAAAACATGCAGTTCTTAATATGTCAGCCTTTTATAAGCATGTCAGGAATGTACAGGCCAAGGAAAAAGTTACCCTTTGACCCTGTATTCCCCAACCACCCAAAATATGAAGAGCAAGTCATTATTGCCACCTTCCGTTGTTGCGAAAGTTTGGAAGAATAGACAGTTTATATATCTAGCTATATTGATTTTAATAGTTTTGCTAAAATCATTTTACCCTGTATTTAGTGGATAGTAGGGTATATTAAGTTATACTCTGAAATATTTTTACTCTCTCTCTTTTAATATTCTATATTTAAGACTCTTATAATAGTGTGCTACAGTATAAAAAATAACCATTTATGTAGAAGCTAAGTAAAATCCAAAACTTTTACTTACTCAAATACTAATTTTAAATGATAACAGAAAGGCTTACTTTCCTGAAAAAAATCTAAAGGGGAAAGAACCCTGATGTATAAGATTTGTGAAGTGAGATTTAATTGCTTACTTTGCTATCAAACAGTGTTATAATATTCATGTAAATATCATTGAAGGAGGTAGATCTTGTTGACTTTAGGTTTTTAATACATGTGTTTATATTCTTGTTTTCTCATTTTAAAGTGTAAAGAAAGAATGAGGCCTGTTAAAGCAGCTTTGAAACAACTTGATAGGCCTGAGAAAGGCCTTTCAGAAAGAGAACAACTAGAACATACTAGACAATGTTTAATAAAAATTGGAGACCATATCACAGAATGTCTAAAAGAGTATACAAATCCTGAACAAATTAAGCAATGGAGAAAGTAAGTGATACACTTTTCAGGAAGTGTTAAATTTGTATTATGTAACTGTCTTTTGTTTTTCTGTTTTCTTTCCTGATTCTGAAGTTTAGGGAACAAGATAATTTTTAAAGAGGTAACCTGCAGATGATTGTTTTAATTTTTCTCCCTTTAACGTTAAAGTTTTTTATTTATGGGTGGTTACTTAGGTATCATGGTATGTAACAAGTGGCATCTCTGCCTTTAAAGAAATAGTGACAGCTGTTTCATTAAAATTCAGATTGCATTTTATTTGAAAAAGTCTTTGCAATTTACCAAATTATTATCGGTAATATCTTTTGAAGTTGATGTTCCCACAAAGTTTATTGTTGCATGAATTTAGCAGTTTACATCCTGGATACATGTATGAAGTTGTAAAAATTAACATCCTCAAGCAATGTAAAATGCAAAAATTAGGAAAATAAAAGTAATGTAGTGCATTATTCTTAAAGCTAAATTTAGCTAATCTAAAGGATTACATTTAATTTCTTCTCTACTTTTTTTAGTGTAAAAATGCTTGGCTTCTATCTTTTACATTTAACCAGAAATACAAAATTTGAAAGCCTGGCAACTTCTCATTTAAGTAATACCTTTTACCAAGAATGGGTTATCATTTTTGGAGGACCACTGAATGAAAATATTTAGTTGTATCTTACACACCAATATTTGAATCCTTGTAATTAGGGCCTAGATTTTTGAGGTTCAAAGAGTTAGAATATCTACTTTTTCTGCGTTCTAGATGAGAATAAGGAACATCTTACTGAAATTACACAGTGAATTTGGTTGAAAGTAAATTTAAAAATGAGCAAAGAATTAAATAATTTGAAATAAAATTTTAAGTAAAATAAAAAAATTACACAGCGACTAATACAAATAGGTACCATTTCAAATTCGGTTTTTTATTAGGAAAGAGTGGGGAAACCTTTGGAAGAAGAGAGACTTAATAGCCAGGAGACTTAACTTTTTCATTGTGTTCTGTCACTTTACATCCTAAGGCTATGCTCTCACCTCACTTTTCTTCATTCAGTTGGGCAGATTACCTTTTTGGTTTTCCCGTTTGGTTCTCAGTTACTTTGATTTCGTATGCCTTATTGTTCATTCCTGCTGCCTCTGTCTCTGGTTAAACCAAATTCCCTTAAGAGGGAGATGGGGAAGGAAAGAGGGAAATATCCCATGAAGCAAAATAGCTTTTGCTCTCTTGGAGAAATTGTATTTTTATTTATTCATTTTTTTGAGATGGAATCTCGCTCTGTTGCCCAGGTTGGAGTGCAGTGGCGGATATCGGCTCACTGCATCCTCTGCCTCCTGGGCTCAAGCTATCCTTCCACCTCAGTCTCCCTGGTAGTGTGGGATTACAGGCCCAGGCTACCAGGCCTGGCTAATTCTTGTATTTTTTGTAGAGACGGGTTTCACCATGTTGGCCAGCCTTGTGTTGAACTCCTGACCTCAAACGGTCTGCCTGCCTTGGCCTCCCAAAGTGCTGGGGGGAATTTTTTTTTAATACAGAAACAAGAAAAAAAAAGTACCTTATATTGAGACCTATTATTGGCTGACCCCATCCCCTCAACAACAGTCATTGTGGGCCAGGCGTGGTGGCTCATGCCTGTAATCCCAGCACTTTGGGAGGCCAAGGCGGGCAGATCACGAGGTCAGGAGATCGAGACCATCCTGACTAAGACGGTGAAACCCCCTTTCTACTAAAAATAAAAAAAAAAATAAAAAAAAAAATTAGCCGGGCATGGTGGCACGTGCCTGTAGACCCAGCTACTCGGGAGGCTGAGGCAAGAGAATCACTTGAACCAAGGAGGCAGAAGTCGCAGCTGTTTTGCTTTATGAGATATTTCCATCTTTCCTTCCCCATCTGGGGAATTGTACAGAATGAAAGAAGATAGAAATCTAAAGATTACAGAACGGTTGGCATTAAGCAAGTGTTACAGTAGTTACTATAATGATCTTTTTGTTTTTTGCTTACAATTTTTTTCAATATATTTTTTGACCAAATTTCTTAAAAACAACTGAAATGCAACACTAGTTTTTATTTAAAGATCACTGTAATAAAGTGATGGCCAAAATAGAATGTATATTTGTATTTTATTTGTCTATCAAATATGCCTCATTCTAGCTGATCCTTTTAATAGTATTACTTGTAGGAAATATGAACAGATATTTACTATTCCATTTTACAGAAGGAAAAAAATGGATTCAGTTGAAAAGCATTTTAGGGCTGGAACTGGAGAATGACAGAGGAAACACTAGGACCTGAACTCTAAAAGAGGCACTAATTCTTAGGTTTGTGTAAGTGCTGATGCTTGCCTCAGCTCTGGTGCTTTGTTCAAGATCAGATAGTCATTTGGATGATATAATTAAGACCAGAATCTGGTTCCTGACTAGATTTTTTGGGGGAAAATATGTATATGTATGTGTGTGTGTATATATAGATATTTTTTTAAATTTTATTTAATTTTTTTTAATTTTTTTTTTTTTTTTTTTTTTTTTTTTGAGACGGAGTCTCGCTCTGTTGCTCAGGCTGGAGTGCAGTGGTGCGATCTCCGCTCACTGCAAGCTGTGCCTCCCAGGTTCATGCCATTCTCCTGCCTCAGCCTCCCGAGTAGCTGGGACCACAGGTGCCCGCCACCACGCCCAGCTAATTTTTTTGTATTTTTAGTAGAGACGGGGTTTCACAGTGTTCGCCAGGTTGGCCTCGATCTCCTGACCTCGTGATCCGCCCGCCTCGGCCTCCCAAAGTGTTGGGATTACAGGCGTGAGCCACCGCGCCCGGCCGGAAAATATGTTTTTACAAGGAATTTACTTAGGAACAAAAAGGTACTTTATTAAATTCCCACCTTTTACCCTTATGAGTTAACCTTAGAATGTAGATATGTTCGAGATAGTCTGTGAATTTATGTAAAGGCTAGATGAATTTTCCCCCTTCTGTGGATTTCAGTTCAGTAAGGTACCATTCAATATATTCTCTTAAGTTCATTTTAAAAATATATTTCAAGGTAAATATTTTACCTCTAGTGTACATTTGAATCTTCTAGGGACTACCACCCTCCCTTAGAACTTAACATTCCTTTTCTTTTTGGAGGTATATTTAACAATTACAGTTCTTATGTATTTAAGGTATACAGTTTGATGATTTGATATACACATGCATTATGAAATAATCACCACAGTTTCTGATTAATTACTGATGCCTCTGTTGGAATGGCAAGAGATACCAAGCTGTACCTTATTTATGGTGTTTGATCGTGTTAACTCTTGGGACCATTACATTACTATTATTAAGTGACAGTTACTTTTTAATGCATTATTTAAGACAATTCTTTACAAGCATAATCCGTATTACCTGATGGTATTTCCACTCCCAATTATTAACATACCTGTCCCTTATATGCATAATCAGGATCACAGTATGAATCTGAATCACTTCCTGATTTAATTTATATCTTTGGTGCATTTCAAATTAGGATTGTTTACTGCTTTTCAGTCTAAAGACTATAAAATGAAGTGATCTGGAAGAGAAGTAAAATATAATGTTTAGTTTCACTGGAGTCTTATATGAAGTTTTGAAAAAATACATAGAATTAATATCCTTAAGAGTTTGTTCCATAGAGGGCTGTGTATGTGTGTATGTGTTTCTGTTTGGAGGGAAGGAGTTCCATGAAAAAAACTAAATATTTTCCACCAGACTAATGTAATTTGCCTTTTTTTTAATTCTTCTAGAAACCTATGGATTTTTGTATCTAAGTTTACTGAATTTGATGCAAGAAAATTGCATAAATTATATAAGCATGCTATTAAAAAACGGCAGGAATCTCAGGTAAACTTGCCATTATATTTTTTTCCCTTAATTTATATAATTAAAACCATGAGACATTCTTTTTACAAAGCAATTTGATTAATAAATACAGAATGAATAAGATAAATTTTAAAAATCACCTTTGAACACCACAGTAATAATTGTTGCAGGCAAGATTCACAGAAGGGAGGTAAAGTTAATGGGCAAGAAAATAGGATATTGACAGATCTCTGAAATGTTTATTAATTATAAAGGGAAAATAATAACTTTATAATAGAGAAACTTGCCTGACCCACCTTAAACAAGTGATCAAGGTTAATGTCACCAGTGGTAAGACACATCAGCATTATGAACCCTCTGATACTGAGAAAGGCACATGACTTATGTGGAATTCTTGCCAAAAATATATAAGTGTTATGTGAAAATATCAGACAAGCCCTTCTTGAGGGATATTCTATAAAATAACTGCTACTCTCCAGAAGTATTAACAGCATGCAGTAGACTAAGGAGCTGCCCCAGAGGAAGACATGACAACTTAGTGTAATATGGGCTTCCAAATCGAATCCCCGAGCAGATAAAGAACATGAGTGGAAAAATGTGAAATCTGAATGAAGTCTGTTCTTCAGTTAATAGTGTTATACCAATGTTAATTATTTGGTTTTGATCTTTATACTATGTTTATATAAGATATTAACATTAGGAGAAGCTAGATAAAGGGTATGTGAGAACTCAGTATTTTTGCAACTTTTCTGTTAAGTCAGTTTATTTCAAAGTGAAAAAATATCTTTAAGTCATGGGACAAGTAGTTCATACTTTAAAAATGGAGATCTATAAATGTCATACATGTATATATACACACATATATACATATATGTACACACATAAACATTCTAATACCTTGTTTGAAGACTTCAGTATCAGTATTTTCTAAGAATTATCCTTTTTTGTAAGTTTGTGAAGTCACCTAAAGATTCTTACACATGTGTGCATTTATTTTAGCAAAACAATGATCAAAACAGCAACTTGAATCCTCATGTGATTAGAAATCCAGGTATGTAAGTCTTACTGATTGGGAAAATAAATTAAAAAAAAATTTTTTTTTTAAATATTTGTTTTAAATAAACTAAATGTTAAAGTTGTTACCTTGTTTTTATTTACAAGTACCTTTATATTAAGAAGATACGGTAATTCTGATACATACCTACATTATTATATAAAATGTATTCTCTTAAGCTATCGTTCTTTTTAGTTGATTATCCTTTTAATCATCTTTTTCCCAGTTTCTAGAAATTGTAGAATAACTGCTAAAATGAACAAATATTCTTTTTTATGTAATTTGGAATAGTAATGCATTCTTTCTGTATGACAGCCACAAAAGTATAGTCTGAGAAAGGAATGGGTCCCATATTTTTTAGTTTTTGTCACATTTCAGAATCAAGTGACCCTTTTAAAATAATCCTTAGTACTGCTTTTATACACCATTTATAAATGCTTCAACTGCTTGTATTTGGGAACCAATTTTGTTTTGGCAAGGGTTGAAACGAGTTCTTGTTATCTATCAACTTAAGTTTTTTTTGCCACATATTATTTTTAAGGTCGTTAATAAAAGTTGTACTTATCTAACAGATGTGGAAAGATTAAAAGAGAATACAAATCACGATGATAGCAGCAGGGACAGTTATTCCTCTGATAGACACTTAACTCAGTACCATGATCATCATAAAGACCGACATCAGGGAGATTCTTACAAAAAAAGTGAATCCAGGAAAAGACCCTATTCTTCTTTTAGTAATGGTAAAGACCATCGTGATTGGGATCACTACAAGCAAGACAGCAGGTAAACTTGGCAGTCACTTTAGAAATTTTGCTTATGCATGTCTTTCTCCTTATCATGATGTTCCTGTATTTAACCTATCAACTAATTCAATCTTCATGCAGTCAAAACAAATCTTGTGAAATAAAGGTGTTGTATATAATTAAGAAAAATTTATATATTTTAAGAACTGAATTTCTCTATAAAATGGCTTTTGAATCATAAAATTGAGATCAAAATATGTAGTAAGAAAGTTAATGTAGGGAGTTGCATAATTATAAATTGTGTGGGATTCATTGTTGGTTTTGGAGAATATTGGCTCAAATACTCTTTAAAATATAATAAATGGGATGAAATAAAAACTTGATGTAATAGTGGTTCAGGTTTGGCTTAGGAAATTTTGTATTCCATATTTTTAAAAAGTCATGAGGGGAAAAATTAATATATGCAAACACATCTCGTTGAGGTTAAACTTCATCTCAGCAATCTGGAATATTCTTGGAACCAGGAGGGTTTTTTGTTTATTGTTGTTTTTTGAAGCCTTTGAACAGTAAGCAACCTCAGTGTAATAACATAGAATACTTTTTATTCCTTTATTGATAAAGAAGTATTGTCAGTAGTTAATGATGATTACTAAAAGTAAACTTGAAAACAGATTTATGGTATTTATGCTTTTATAGTAAGTAGAAGCAGCAAATTAGAAGACATTCTTTGTATTTTAGTTGTGTTCACTACAATAATTTCTTTGAGAACTTCTGTCAACACTATGAACACATCAGTTGTAAATGTCTCTTTATTATTAGAAAGCGTCAAATAATTAAAAAGGCAGATTTGTAATATATATTTCACAGGCCTATACAATATAGTTGTTTGTAGTAAGGTCAACAAAAAAGGAACACATTATCTTCAGTGTGTGTCACTTTGGAATAGGCAGTCATTTTAGAGAATACTTCTCATTAAACTGCCACATTTATTTTTTGTCAAGCTGTCACATGTTTGTGGAGTAAATTTCTTAATGATTCATGTGTCACGTCTTACTAGTCAAACTTGAGGAAGCTTGTAATAGGCATCAGCAACCAATGAAAAATTTTTTCAGATTATTTCGTAGACTGCATTCTAGCATTTTAAAACTTTTTCCTGCTTAGTGGTTGATAAAAGTCTCTGGTCTCAGGAGTGTTTCAGATAGTTGTAATAGTCTTAATTTCAACTTTCAGACAATTAAGATGCAGTCATATAAATGATTTGTAAAATAAAAAGCAGCTAATTATCTAAAATAGCCATGTGAAATTAGATGCTATTTTAAGGACTTTGTATGGTTCACTTTAGTTTTATGAATCAAATAGTTCTTCCAAAGAGATATTTCCAGTGATTTTTGAGTTAATTTAGTAAGTTTTATAATGAAACACTGAGCTTGTATACAGTTAAAAACATGTTTTAAGGTATTTTTATGTTTTTTAATAATCTTTTATTTGGAAACATTTTAATTTGCATTATTTATCTAAAATTCTCAATTTTTCTTTATTAGATATTACGGTGACAGAGAGAAACACAGAAAACTGGATGATCACAGGAGTAGAGATCACAGGTCAAATTTGGAAGGAAATTTAAAAGATAGATCTCATTCTGATCATCGTTCTCATTCAGATCATCGGTTACATTCAGACCACCGATCAAGTTCTGAATATACGCACCATAAATCTTCCAGGGATTATAGGTATCACTCAGATTGGCAAATGGACCACAGAGCTTCCAGCAGTGGCCCTAGGTCACCACTAGATCAGAGATCTCCTTATGGCTCCAGATCTCCATTTGAACATTCAGTTGAACACAAAAGTACACCGGAGCATACCTGGAGTAGTCGGAAAACATAACAAAAACTGCTATTTCGTCTTTCTGGACTTTTAGCCATATATCATAAACCAACACAGTAATTGCCTTACATGACTTGAAAGATATAAACAGATCTTCTATCAGTAGCAGTATTGTTACTTCTTTCCAGGATGCAAGGTCTATTATCCCAACAGAAGAGAAAATATTTTTATATTTAAGGATTATGCTGCACTGTACTACAAATGTTGTAGTACTTTTTTTTTGTTTGTTTCTTTTTTAAAGAAATGGAAAATGTTTACTATTACAGGGACCTCAACACTGCCCTCCCATACAGGCTGGATAAAACTGTTTTTAAGTCAGTGATTTTAGACTGACCTCCATTTAAATTATGTTTATATATGAACTTTACTCTGACCTGTGATCATGTTTCAGGAAGGAATGAAAGAGAGTTCTTTCTTAATAAAGAAAAACACTCAAGGACTTTGTTCATTTCCAAAGCTACTTGTTTACATTGTACACTGCGACCACCTTGCCGCTTTTCATCACAAGCTTGAATATTTAAATTCTGTACTTATATCTGTAAAATAGCCAGGAATTTCCTGTTTGTGATCTATTATTATGCCTTTTTACAAAAAAGAAATGGCTGTAAATTACTGTAAATATTAAAGGAACTTTCCTTACTTCCTTCCCTTTCTCAGGCTTTTTTTGACTGTTCCTTTCCCTACCAACTCAGGCCTTCTTATTAAAAAAAAAAAAAATCAGTGTAATAACACTTTTTAATGATTTGTCTTGATGGAATCATTGTTTAGAATGTAAAAATGGGGAAAGGGGCCACTTTAATTCCATTAGTCCTCTTTTTATACTGAATATTTTATTAGATACATGTTATTTCTTCCCCCTTTTTTTTCCTTTTTTAGTCAATATTGTGTTTGTAGTTTTAAAATGGCGAGATGATATGTAAAATCTTAAACTGCATGCTCTGGAAACATTTTTTTCAGATGCATCTGGTTTAAAAGGGTAGGTGTATAAACACTTTTCAGAATCCAAAACGGCCAAAAGTTATTGTAAATCTGTTTGTTTTCCCGTTTCATGTGGGCAATAATGTCAAATGTGCTATGCAGCCAGGTTAACATTTTAGACAAACTTGATTGACTTTTAATATAAACTGTTACAATGCACACTGATTGTATATAAAAACCTTATATATGACAAATTAAATTTAAGAAAAAGGATATGTGGGCTCCTGTAATTTTCTGCTGCATTCTTACTCCCTCAAGCACTTAACACCCCCCGTACTCCCTTTTTAAGTAACGTTTTGCCGCCAGAAAACGTATTTTGGTAAGCAGTTGAATATTTGTAATGTGTAGCATTAACAACTAAATCTTTTGGAGAATATATGAATATTCCTATGAAGTAAGACTTAGGCCATAGACATTTTTGTTGGCCCCTTTTGGCTTCCTGCAGATATTATTATGGGATGCTTTATATTTATTCATAGATTTTTATGTTGTTTTATATTCAGTGGGATTTTTTAAAGTCATGTGGCACGTTCTAGCATGTATGCTTTGATGTAACAAATTTGAATCTTAACTTTGACAAACATAAGTATGTGGACATAATTTCTATAATATTCCTCTGTGTGTCACTGTTAGTTGGCTGTGGGAGCAACCTACAGATACCTGTCCATAGATTTATTTTTTTTTAATTTTCCTTTGTCCAATTAGGTCTATGTGTATAAAAGCTTGTGGGTTTTTCTGCTTTTTGTTTTGTTTTGCAGTAATTTCTCTTTCTAATACAGTTACCCTGAAGAATAATGATGGTTTATTTCTTTTCTGGTATATGAGATAACATGGGAGGAAATGGCTCAGTTTTTTAAACATCTAATTTATATTTAAATATAAAAGTAATGAACGTAGTCCTGGCACACATTTTTGAAACTTTTATCACTTTTCTCTACATTTAGTATGATTATTTTATTCCACAAGCTAGCATTTGACTAATTCATGATGCTTAAGTCATAAGATCATGGCTGGTATTTTTTAATTTATTGCTTTGTAGTTGAGATACTTGCATAATATTCTATTGTGCAAATTTCACAGAACAATGTTGCATTTTCTGAGACAAGGGAATGGGCTCTAATTTTTAAAATAATGCTACATTTAGTTGAAAGTTTCAGTCAGCTGAGTTGAATGAAAAATATAGAACTGTATGTACATTTATCAAATGACAAAATATGTTCATTTTTTTGTAAGAGATCAGTAAGTAGAAAAGACAATGGAGAAGAACAGTACATAAATATAGCAGAACATTCTCTATAAAATTTGCTTATTTTTTGTCTTTCACATGCTCATTCTGCTTTGTTATTTTTATCCAGTTATGTTTAATTTTTCAAGGGTGAGAGATTATGCATAGTACTGTACCAATTAACCTTCCACTCTTACACAATAAATGATTCTTACTAAAAGCAATAGCCTGTTTGCTTATAAAGGTATTCTTTGTTTAGAGTATGTTAGAAATTAATGTTCAGACTATGGAAAATGAGTTTGAATAATTTATTTTCAGAGTGAGTAGCTTAATGAGAACCTTTTTAATTTTATGTAATGTAGATTGTATATATAATTTCTCTTTTTGTAATTAATATGAAAAGGTTGAGTAGGTTATTCATTTTCATGAAGTTTATCAAGAATATGCTCTAGGGGTAAATGGCATGATTTGTATTTCTACCCCACTACTATCTCTAACTAGAAAATGATCTTTGCACCCCAAATTAGCTGTCATAGCTTTATAAATACAACAGCTTTAAAAAGGGATAGGGATTTGGAAGAGCAACTAATATTTAAATACAGGATTTTTTAAAAAAGACTTTCAGCTTCATAGGAAACTGCAAAAATGTTTTAAAATATTTCTGAGTTAATATGTAAAAGCACATTAATATAGATGCCTCTATTAAATACACATTACTCAAAATGCAAACGAAACTTAGATTTTAGCACTGTACAATAATTGTAATGAATGGAGGATGTTACAGAGGACACAATTAGATAGTAATGCAACAACAAATATTTTGAGATAGTGGAAATGTGTTAAAATTTCTAAGACATTCAATTATAGATATTTTGAAGAAAATTTGAGATTATATTTTCTGACAATAGTAATTGATTTTGTGGAACACTTCATGCTAATTTTCTTAACTCAAAAAAAATTAGGACCTAATAGGTTGACTCCATTACAGAAATTCCATGAATTCTGATAGGAAGATCTTGGAATAGGAAATCTTAGCTATGGTGTAAAAGGATGAAAGATGAGATTACTGGAGAAAGTAGGATTAATAAAAAATGTTAAAAGATTGTTACGATTGTTACAAGTACCTATACAAATTCTCTAATGGGGCTTCATGCACTGGATTTTCTACACTAAAAGGCCACTAACCACTCTGTCCTTTAGCTTAAAAAAAAAAAACAATTTTTTAGAGTATGTTAGAAATTAATGTTCAGACTATGGAAAATTTTTTTTTCATAAAATTGTTTTTAAAAACAATTTTTTTAAGGTGTAAAAAACAATTACACCTATATTTGAAACAAAATTTGTAGTAGAAACTCAATTCATTCAAATGAATGAAATAATTTTAATTCCATGTTCTACTCCACATTTGAGTCCTGATCTAAAGATGAAACTAAAGAGGTATGAACAATCTAAAACTCCTAACGATTCTGTTAAAGGAGCTAATGATATTGTTTGCGTTGGTGATACAAAAACTTTATGTGACTGAAAAGTGATGTATTGTCATTTCATTATTGTAGACTACTATTCATTAGATTTCAAATTTAGAATGAGCTATGGAACTGCCACTACCTGTTACTTTTTTTATTTCTTCTGTTTACTTTTCAAATCTTTGCTTTGTCTCTAGTGTTCTGCAGGCTGACTATATTAAGTCCTGTGGTGGTTTTATTATTATTATTATTTTAATTTCTTTTTTGATCAGCTGTTGCCTCTTACCCACTTCTTTTTACTTTCTGGAATCCAATGTCATTGTTATGATAAGACTTAATTTCTGATTTATTTCTCAACAGCTGTACTCTTTTTTTTTCCTGTTTCTAGTGCTGACTATCTTTAGCTTCAACCACTACCCTGAAGTCATCTCCACTTAGACAGCTAACAATATGTAATTTTAAAATATGTAAAACCAAACTCAACCCTTTTACACTAATGACATTAAAAGTTTTAAAAACTACGAGGCTGGGTGCAGTGGCTCACTCCTGTAATTTCAGCACTTCGGGAGGCTGAGGCAGGCAGATCACTTGAGATCAGGAGTCTGAAACCAGCCTGGTTAACCCGGTGAGACCCTATCTCTACTAAAAACACAAAAATCAGCTGGACATGATGGTATGCGCCTGTAATCCCCACTACTCGGGAGGCTGAGGCAGGAGAATTGCTTGAACCCAGAAGGCAGAAGTTGCAGTGAGCCAAGATCACGCCCCTACAGCGTGGGCGACAGAGTGAGACTGCCTCAAAAAAAGAGAAAGTTTTAAAAACTAGGGTCTTTGATAAATGCATTCACGGCTTTCTGCCTAAGGCACTTTCTACTTACCTATTTCTGTTCTTTTTGCTTCACTTCAGTCACTCCTCTCAATACAAAGAAAATACTTCTTGATCTTTGCATTGTTGTCCATCTATTAAAAATGCTTATTTGTGATTTGTACAAAACTTGTTTCCTCAATTCAGGTTTCTTTCAGCTCATGTCATTTCAAGTCTTGAAATTAGTACCCTGCCCCATCGTTTTAAAAAATCCCTTATCTTGCATCTTCTAGCATTACCACTGCTTATATATTTGGTTCATTTGCCATTGACTGCTTCCCCACTAGAAGATAAGTTCCATTAGGGCAGGGACTTTATTTTGTTCACTGCTATATTCTCAGTACTTAATGCCTTGTATCAATTACATTGTTTTCATTTTTTTAGTGTCCTTCCCAGAAATGCTATGCCCTATAAATGGCCAGCATTACCAAACTTTTTGTCTTACCATTGTTAACCTGATTTGTTAGTATTGGAAACTATCGTATGCTTTACTGTTTCATGGATTACTTGAGTCTGTTTACTACCAGTTTTTAAACTTGACTGATAAAAATCACCAGAGGTACTTGAGAAACATAGAAAAACGTAAGCCTCATCTCTTGGAATTAAAATGGCAGGGAAATGCTCCAAGTAATGGGGTTTTAATATCTCTTTCATTGACCTGAATAATTAATACAGAGGTTAATTCCACTGTTATAAATAATACACTAATGCTTAAATGAAAACCTGGTTTCTGTAACTATATGGCTACTTAGGAAATATAATCGATACTTTGCAAAGAGATATGCAGAGACGTGGTATATATAAAATAGGAAAATGTAAAACATTTTGATTTGTCTATTGCTTTACCTTTCTTCTTCATTATTTTTAAAATTAGAAGTGGAGTCTTGCTATATTGCTCCAGACTGGTATCGAACTCCTGGGATCAAGGCAATCTTGCTCCCTCAGCCTCCCAAGTAGCTGGGATTACAGACTCAAGCCACAATGACTGGGTTGTCTATTCCCTTATCTTTCGAAAAGAAATATATTTTTAGATAGTATCATGAGACACTATCTTTTTTAACGCACAAGAGCACAACTTGTAAAAACACTAAGAGAAATATGTTGTATTTCCAATGTTTTTAAAGTAAAATTGCAAAAACAAAAAATATCCCCTCTCTTGCTGTTACTTGCTATATTTTTCCCATTAAGAAATTTACATCATGTTTACCCAAGTTAAATTCACCTTCTCTAGGCATACATCATGATGAGTTTTGACAGATTATGCAGTTGTTGTAACCATCAGCGTACTTGAGATATAAAGTATTTCCATCTTATCAAGTAAGTTCTCTTTTGCTCCTTTCCCCTATACCAAGCCCTTGGCAATCACTGATTTGTTCCTATAGTTTTATTTTTCTCATAATGTCATATAAATGGAATCATATGTATATTGCCCTTTGAGTTTGCCTTTTGCTTAGCAGGATGCTTTTGTAATTATCCATGATTTTGCATCTATCAGTAGTTCATTTCCTTTTATTGCTGAGTGATCCTCCTTTCCCAGGTTGGAGTGCAGTGGCACAATCATGGCTCACTGCAGCCTTGACCTTTTAAGTATGTCTGTGATTCATTTTGAGTTGATGTTTTCTATATTGTGTGGAACACAAAGAGTTGTGGGTTCTGTTACTATTTAAATATTATATATCCATTTTTTTCAGCACCATTTGTTAATAAGACTATCCTTTTTTCCACTACATTTCTTTTATTTATTTATTTATTTATTTATTTATTTATTTATTTTGAGACAGGGTCTCACTATATTGCCAGGCTGGTCTCAAACACCCATGCTCCAAGCCATCCTCCCACCTCAATCTTTCAAGTAGCTGGGACTACAGATGAATGCCACCTTGCCTGGCTTATTTGATTTTTATTGAAAATAAGCTGTCCATATATGTGTGAGTCTGTTTCTGGGCTTTCTATTCTGTCCCATTAATTTATATTTCTGTCCTTATGCCAACACCACACTATGGTGATTACTATAGTTTATAGTAAGCCATAAAATCAGGTAGTCGTGAATCCTATTTTGCTTTTTCAAAATTGTTTTGGCTTTCTGTTTATTTAATATTTTAAAAATTGGATCCCAGACCCGGCATGGTGGTTCATGACTGTAATCCCAGCACTTTGGGAGGCCGAGGCAGGCGGGTTGCAAGGTCAGGAGTTCGAGACCAGCCTGGTCAACATGGTGAAACCCCGTCTCTACTAAAAAAATACAAAAATTAGCCGGGCATGGTGGTGTGCGCATGGAATCCCAGCTACTCAGGAGGATGAGGCAGGAGACTTGCTTGAACCCGGGAGGCAGAGGTTGCAGTGAGCTGAGATCACGCCACTGCACTCCAGCCTGGGCGACAGCAAGACTCCAACTCAAAAAAAAAAAAAAAAAAAAAGGATCTTAATGAACTGCAATGTTTTGTTCTAAATTAGAAAACATGCTGGGATTTTGAGATTGCATTGTTTACATAATCAATTTGGGAAATACTGACAATTTAACAATATTGAGACTTTCAGCCCACGAACACAAAATATGTCTACATTATTTAGGTATTTTAATTTTTCTCATCAGCATATAGCAGTTTTTCAGTGTATACAATCTTGTAACATATATTGTTACATTTATCTTTGGTAAATTATATTTTTGTGCTATTTAAATGTTTTTTTTTTTTTATTTTCAGTTTTTAAGTGCTCATGTTTTGGATTTGACCTTGTGTCCTTTGACCTTGTGTCCTCTGATCATGCTCACTGACTCATTGGGTCTAATAGTTTTGTTCCAGATTCTTTAAGATTTTCTGCATAAATGATCATGTCTTTAGTGAAAAGTTTTATTTGTACCTTAGGTTCTTCTATGCACATGATCATGTCTGCAAATAAAAACAGCTTTACTTCCTCTTTGCAATCTGTATACTTTTTTTTCCTTGCTTTACTGCACTAGGTATGACCTCTTATACCATGTTGACATGGGGGAGAGGTGGAGAGTGGATATCCTGGCTTATCCTTTATCTTACAGTGGAAGCATTTAGCCTTTCTTTATTATTAGCATTAAGTTTTTTTAAATAGATGCCTTTTATCAGGCTTTGTAATTTACCTTGTATTCTTGGTTTTTAGAGAAGCTTTATCATAAATGTTGTCTACTGAGGTGATATGTTCTTTCACCTTAACTTTTAAATGTCTGTATGTTCCATAGTGATCTTTCCTTTTTTTTTTTTTGTTTCTGATATTAATTGTTTATCTTTTTTTCTTATTCAGCCTAACTAGAGGTTTGCCAATTTTGTTGATAGTTTTAAAACCAGCTTTTGGGTTTTTTTATTGCTTGTCTTTTTATAAAAATGTATTTTTTAAGGCTTATTTATTGAGAGATAGAGTCTTGCTTTGTTGCCCAGGCTGGAGTGTAGTGTTGCCATCATGGCTCACTGTAACCTTGAACTCCCGGGCTCAAGGGATCCTCCTACCTCAGCCTCCTAAGTAGCCAGGACTACAGGTATGCACCACCATGCCCAGCTAATTTTTTGTAGAGAAAGGGTCTCACATATTTCCCAGACTGGCTTTAACTCCTGGCCTCAAGCGATCCTCCTGCCTCAGCTTCCCAAACTGCTGGGATTATAGGCATGAGCCACTGTGCTCAGCCTAAAAGGCTTTATTTTTTTAGAACAGTGTTAGGTTCATGGCAAAATTGAGAGGAAGGTACAGACATATACTCTCTAGTCTCCACACATATAACCTCCCCATAAGCAGAGTGCTACATTTGCTTACAATTGGTGAATCTGTATTGACACATCATCACCCAAAGTCAGTAGTTCACTCTTGGTGGTGTATATTCTGTGGGTTTGGATAAATGTATAATGACATGTATCCTTCATTATAGTATCATACAGAGTATTTCCACTGCCCTAAAAATTCTGTGTCCCTCCTATTCATTCCTCTCTCCCTCAATCCCCTAACTTATGGCAACCACTGATCCTTTTACTGTCTCCATAGTTTTTACCTTTCAAGTGTCACAGTTAGAATCCTATGGCATGTAGCTAGCCTTTTCAGATTGGCTTCTTTCACTTAGTTATATGCATTTAAGTTTCCTCCATGTTTTTCATAACTTGGTAGCCCATTTTTTTCTTAGCACTGAGTAATATTCTGTTGTCTGGATGTACCATAGTTTTATATATCCCTTCACATACTGAAGGACAGATATCTCGATTGTCTTCAAGTTTTGGCAATTATGAATAAAGCTGCTATGAGCATCCATGTGCATATTTTTGTGGAGACATAAATTTTCAATTCGTTCGGGTAAATACCAAGGAGGGCAATTACTGGATTACATGCTAAGAGTATGTTGACTTACGGAAGAACCTCTCAAACTGTCTTCCAAGTGGCTGTACTATTTTGCTTCCCACCAGCAGTAAATGAGAGTTTCTGTTCCATGTGTTTGTCAGAATTTTGTGTTGTTAGTGTGCTGGACTATAGACATTCTAATGGATGTTTAGTGTTATCTCACTTGTTTTGATATGCATTTCCTTGATGACATATAATATGGAACATCTTTTCATATGCTTACTTGCCATGTGTATATTTTCTTTGGTGAGGTGTTTGTTCAGGTCTTTAATCCCCCCTTTTTAAAAAATTGGGTATGTTTTCTTACTGTTGAGTTTTAAGCATTCTTTGCATATTTTGAATAACAGTCTTTTATCACATACGTCTTCAGCAAATATTTTCTCATAGTCTGTGTCTTGTCTTCTCATTCTCTCGACAATGTCTTTCACAGAGTAAAAAATAATAATAAAAAAATAAAAAAATAAACTAATTTTAATGAAGTCCAGTTTATTTTTTCTTTCATGGATTGTGCCTTTGGTGTCCTATAAAAAGGCCTTATCCTGTACAATACTGATAGATGCAGGAGGCAGATAAGGGTGCACAGGGCCTTGTCTGGGCATGACTGCAACAGACTGGGGGCCCGCATGTGCACTGGGAGAATGGGGTGGAGCCACCAGGGATTCACACCTTATGCAGGTGATGGAGCCTGTGGTTTCAGCTTGTGTGTGGTGGCCTGGTATTCAATCTGTGAGGTGGAGGCCTGTTGGCAGGACCACCTCTTTATTTGCCGAGAGCTTTCTTTTTGCCTACTCCTCACCCTTCAGTGTGCCTGTGTGCCTAATTTTTCCTTTTTGTAAGACAAGAACCCAGATTTTAGCTGAACTAAGGAGCAAAAATTCTGCATCATTTTGGTGGCCTGCTTGGAACTATGAGAAATGGTGAGTAAAATGTGGACAAAAAAATTTATTTCCCTGTCATTTCTGAGCCTTCTTGTCCTAAGACTTCTTCTGAAGGTAGAGGAAACTCTGCCCCCTGACCCCCGAGCCCTTGTTGCTCTTGGGGATCAGGAATATTGGTCTCGGTCCAACCCAGCCTTTTCTATGGCATTTCCCTTCTTTTCTGGGGGGACTGTAATGTCACCTATCTTTTCTTTTACAATATTGGGGGTGTTCCACTCCCACCCCAATGGCCACAGGTGCACGTGTGGGACAAATGGGTGAGTGGCGGCTCCCTGCCCCACTTCCCTCCCAGCTGGGGTGCATGGCAGTGTCCATTGCATGTGCATGCCATGTCCAGTGGCCATGGAGGGCAGGAATAAGCCACCAACACCGCCCAGCCCAAGGTGGCCTTGGAGGCCAGGGCCCTGTGTGGCCATCAGGACAGCATTTCCTGCTAAGTGCCCACAGAGTCTTCCCTTCCCCCATTCCCCCAGCCAAGGGCTCCAGCTTGGTCTAAGCTCCAGCTTGGTCTAAGCCCCAGGGAAGAAACAGCAATGAAAAGTTTCTCTTGGTTGGGTGTGGTGACTCATGCCTGTAATCCCAGCACTTTGGGAGGCCAAGGGAGGTGGATCACCTGAGCTCAGGAGTTGAAGACCAGCCTGGTCCACCTGGGGAAACCCAGTCTCTACTAAAAATACAAAAACTTAGCTGGGCGTGGTGGCCTGTGCCTGTAATCCCAGCCACTGGGGAGGCTGAGGCAGGAGAATTGCTTGAACCTGGGAGGCAGAAGTTGCAGTGAGCCAAGATCACACCATTGCACTCCAGCCTAGGCAACAAGAGTGAAACTCCGTCTCAAAAAAAAAAAAAAAAAAAAAAAAAAAAAATATCTCCCTGTTGGAGAAACCTATTTGCATAAGAATAAGAGGTTCTTCCTTGAGGCATCTTTCCAGCCCTGCATTTAAGCTGTTTTTTTTTTTTTTCTTTTCTCCACCCTGTCAGGAGTTAACAGTTTTTTGTTTTTGTTTTTCCTTTTAGAAGATGTTTTACAGGACCTCAATTCACAAGACATCCTTTTGTCTCCCTTGTTGGAGGAGGACTCAATTCTACAGCTTCACCTTAGCATTCAGCTTATGATAAGGAGTCCATGCAACCCCCTGAGGCTGGTCTTTTGTCCCAAACTCAATTCCAAGCTTCGACTTGAAGCCCTAGGAAAGAAAACTGTATCTGAGGGATTCAGAGGCAGATGATGACTGAAGTTAAAAGGCACAGTGCAGGTGAGCATGACTAATTGCTGCTGATTAAGCCAAGTCTCCCATTTCATGGATACAGGTCATGCTAGTATCCCATGGCATAAATGAGGTCTAGGGAACTCAAGCTACTGACAGCAGGGGAGATAGGACATACATGGGTAAGAGAGGATAATCCTATCACCTAGGTCCCACTGTTAACATGGGTGAAAGCTGCTTTGACACTCATGGGCAGCACCCATGTGCTGGTGACCACCTGGTGGTGTGGTCACTGGGACTCAGGGATAAAAATAAAGAAAGAAGGATGCTTCACTTTCTCTACCTCATGTACCTCAGGTATTCACTAGGAAGAGAAGGGAATCAGGGATGCCTCTCTCCCCTCTTTCTAGATGCACAGCCATTCATTTTCAGTCTGCACCTCTTTCAAATGCATACTGAGTCCTGGGGTTGCTTTGAAAAAATGCTGCCTTTTTCCTCCTCTGTCCTTTCTTTACAGATGGGTGGTTGTGTCCCCATGCTACAGGGCACTCCCCTCAGCTGTATCCTCCAAACTGGGAAAAGTTAATTTCCCAAGCCTTAAACTGGTTGGCTTGGGATTGAACTTGAGGGGTTGGAAGCCAGAAGCCTGACATGCTAGAAAAAGGATAAGAGTTTTTTTAAACCAGTCAGGCTTTTGGCCTCCCTGTCCCTGTGCAAATCAGTAAAGAGAATGATAAGGATCACTGTTTATATTCTCTTTAAAGTTTTAATTATGAAAAAGTATTTGTGAGGTTGGTCTTAAGCTGTAGCCAAGCTGGTGTGCTTGGCATGTCTCTCTGTATGATTCTGTCAGAAATAGGGGTACCATAGGATGCCATGTGGGCCTAGGACTCCATAGGCCCACTGTTCAACGCAGTCTAGCAAACCAGTCAGTGGCAAACTTTGCTGCAGGTCTCCATCTTGTTTTACTTCCTTGAAAGGATGACCTGTAACCACGTGGCAATGCTTTCTTTTAGACTCTGCCATTTTACAACGGTGGCCTGGGTTCAATCCTGGCTTAGGTAAAGGGTCCTTACTAGTTTGATATCTGCATGGCCTTTACCATTTGTTGATTTGCTCCCCCTTCATGAACCACCTTCAATTTTCCTTTCTCTGAGCACCTAGGAGATTACCTTTGGTAAAGTTCAAAAGCCAGAAATATTGCCTGCTTGGCATGGGCAAAGTCAGGTAATAAGGGGTTTAAAAGGATTTTCTTAAAGAGCACTTAGCTTAATTAAAAGTGGATATCCAAGTTATAGGTATATTAGACCTTTATGTTTTTCTCCTCTTGGATCTTATTTTGTTGGAAAAAAGTTGTTTTCTCAGTTGACTAAATTCTTTTTCTCCATTTTTTCTTGCCACCCTTAATGTATGCATGGGAGGCCCTAAGATAATTTTTGATGGCCTGGTAAAAACAGAAAAGGTGCCACTGCTTCCACTTTTGGAGAGACCTCTGTTTTCCTCATGGAGCTCCAGGAATTAGAGGCAGATGGATCCCTTTCAAAATCTGCTTTTGTCTTCCAGCTATACCTGTTTATTAGGCCTTAGAAACTGCATGCTTTCCTAGCCTTGCTCTTAAAGGGCCCCACTTAGAGGCCAATAGTCCAAAAAGGAGATTGGTGAACAGAAAATCTTTTTTTTTTTTTTTTTTTTTTTGAGACAGAATCTCGCTCTGTCACCCTGGCTGGAGTGCAATGGCAAGATCTTGGCTCGCTGCAACCTCTACCTCCCAGGTTCAAGCAATTCTTCTGTCTCAGTCTCCTGAGTAGCTGGGACTACAGGCGCCCACCACCACGTCCAACTAATTTTTGTATTTTTAGTAGAGATGAGGTTTCACCATATTGATCAGGCTGGTCTCAAACTCCTGACCTCAGGTGATTCACCCCCCTCAGCTTCCCAAAGTGCTGGGATTACAGGCGTGAGCCACCGCGCCTGGCTGGTAAACAGAAAATCTTGTAACTACTGGATCTGCTTCTGTTTGTCTGTGTGGTTATATACGTGTTGTGTGTGATGTCTATAAAAAAGAGAGCTCTAATTAATTGGCATAAAGGAAAATGAGTACTTAGATCAAATATTTTTGAAAGAAAAATATAAGCTATAATGCCTTTTAGTTCATGTGACATTAATCTTTGAGTAATGAAAACAGTCTTGGCTGGGCACAGTGGCTCACGCCTGTAATCCCAGCACTTTGGGAGGCCGAGGCGAGCAGATCACGAGGTTAGGAGATTGAGACCATCCTGGCTAACACGGTGAAACCCGATCTCTACTAAAAACACAAAAAATTAGCCTGGCGTGGTGGTGGGTGCCTGCAGTCCCAGTTACTCTGGAGGCTGAGGCAGCAGAGTGGCATAAACCTGGGAGGCGGAGCTTGCAGTTAGCCGAGATTGCACCACTGCACTCCAACCTGGGCAGCAGAGTGAGACTCTGTCTCAAAAAAAAAAAAAAAAAGTCTTAAAGGCCGGGCGCGGTGGCTCAAGCCTGTAATCCCAGCACTTTGGGAGGCCGAGACCGGCGGATCACGAGGTCAGGAGATCGAGACCATTCTGGCTAACACAGTGAAACCCCGTCTCTACTAAAAAATACAAAAAACTAGCCAGGCGAGGCGGCGGGCGCCTGTAGTCCCAGCTACTCGGGAGGCTGAGGCAGGAGAATGGCGTGAACCCGGGAGGCGGAGCTTGCAGTGAGCTGAGATCCGGCCACTGCACTCCAGCCTGGGTGACAGACCGAGACTCCGTCTCAAAAAAAAAAAAAAAAAAAAAAAGTCTTAAAGATTACTGGTAAAATGCAAATGTAGTTAAAATGGAAGTAGGTGGTCTAAATTATGTGGGTCAGATACTAGATTTGCTAAATGTTTTAAAGTTGTAAACTGTTTCTTTGGCCTTTGAGAACTTGCCTGTTTTACAACATGGTAAGTCCTGTGTACATAGGCCTTAATCTCAGTAAATATTCATTAATCATGTAATCTTAGTAAAATATTATAAGAAGGCATGGAAATCTAAATTTTTGCCTATGGTAAAAGGATTGCTTTAAATTAGTTAAAATAAAGCTAAAGGTTTAAGAAAATTATGGAAGGATTGTAAAAATCTTGCAAAAGAAATTCTATGTGTAAACATTGACTAAATTCAGTAGTGTATTATATTGTTTTTCTGTAAATTCAGCATTGAAATAAAAGCATAACAAATTTCCCTTACGGCACGAATCTGCTCTTTAGCAAAATTTGTAAAGGGTTATAAAAGGTTATAAGAATCTTACCTCGTGGTCAAACTGCTTAAGATTGGATAGAATTGTCTAAGTTTTCATTAGAAAATTGGGGTTGACATTAACAGTAAACTAATGTAAGGGCAAAATTTGGCTTTCTCTCCCATGTACAAGATTTTTGTGTAATAGTAAAGGATAATGAAAGATTTCTGTTTGCCTTGTGGATAGGCTGCCAAGGAAAAGAAAGAGAAAGCAGGAGACAAATTATTTGGAAAGCTAAATTTTCCCTCTTAATCAGTAAAGGTTTTTGCTTTGTTTTAAAATTTTTGAGTCATCATTTTGGCAAAATAAATAACTTCCATATGGTAATATGGAATTCTATTTCATAACATTAACGGGCTTCCCAAAATCAAATTTCAGCCTCAAGATTGTCTTTCCTGACCCCTACCTTTTCAGTGGTACAGAGGGCCCCTGGAACATTCAAAAGAGAGGTAAGCAGGATTATTTGACATGTTTAGGTATGTGTGATTGCCAATATGATGTTTAATCTTCTTCAGATTGTACTTTAGGAAATAATATTAACATTTGTTTCAGAATTGTATGAGATTTCTAAAATTCAATGACTGAGTATATGCTATCAATCACAATTAAGATTATTATGTTATTAGAAACCACAGAGATAACCAAATTTCTTTGTCAGTCATGTTTTGAGAGTAACTACCCTAGACATTTTGTTATTCACAGACAATTGTTGTCTTGTTTTGATCCTCTTCAAAACACAGTTTATAATCAGCTATAGAACCTGACAGGTACTCTCAAATGCAAGTTTCTGATAACTTTGGGGAATGTGACAATGGAATAAAAAGAAGTACAGGACTCATGAAGAGCTGAAGTGTTCATGAATATCAAGCAAAGCAAGAGTAAACTGAATGGACTGACCTCATAGAAAACTAAAGTACTATTTTTTCATACCTTTGCTTGGAACATTCCTGATCCTTGTTTTGTTTTTCAGAGTCAAGGATATGTATTTTGAGCTATTTATGGCCTTTAATAATTGAGTAACGTATACTCCTGTGAACAAAATTTGGAGCATATTTGTTTTTTTCTCTGACTGGCTTCTTCAGGATTTGGAAACTTGTTATGAGTATTCTTGACTTATGGCAGTATAGTTGTTTGCATCAGTGCAGTAAGAATCCATTTTCTTTTGCAACAGGATGCAACTAGAGAAACTGGTTGTTTTACCAAGGCTTTGACTGGAAGGGTATGCTTCCCTTTAAGGAATCAAGCTTGACTTGCAGAGCCGATAAAAGCCCCTTGGGAAAACTGACCTCATACCTTGTCTACACAGTCCCTGTACAGGGTTCCTAACCTATGGTGAGTAAAGAATGTCACTTTCTAACAGGTCGTGGAATGCCATGTTCTTGGGACCTCAAGAAGAATGGAGTTTACCCAACTCATAGATATTTGAGTGTACAAACCCATGGCTGGGCTGGGCTTTTGAAAGTCCTATCTGAGATTCCTTGTGGAACAGAATTCCATCAAAGCCTATGTAGGCTGAGGCAGGAGAACAGGAGAATCGCTTGAACCTGGGAGGCAGAGGTTGCAGTAAGGCAAGATCACACCACTGCATTCCAGCCTGGGCGACAAGAGCGAAACTCTGTCTCAAAAAAAAAAAAAGCCTATGTAAAAACAATTATTCTTGTTGCACTTTATGCAAGTAATCAAACCAAGTATTAAGACTAAACTCTATTTTGCAAACAGCTCAGGCTTATCATGATTTGCTTTTAACTAATTGAGGATTGGAGAGAGAGAAATTATGTTTCGAAATTTATCATACATTTGTCATTAAATTCTAAACTCATTAGTTGTTTTTAAGTTTTTGCCTATATTTTAGACTAAGCCTACTTGTTGCTGTGGACCAACCAGCAATCTCCGGCTGCAGCTCAGAAGGAACAAAAGGGATGGGTAATGTAAAAATCTAGATTAATATTTTAATTCTGAGTAATTATCCTGCAAATCCTACCAGGTGATGGGAGTAAATAGGTGCTCCTAACCTGGAGGTTTCTTTTTGGGAAAATAAGACCTATGGAGCTCACCAAAGCCAAGTCTCATGCACCCAAATCTTACCAGGCATGACTGTAGCCACCAGTTATCTGGGAGTGTTGGAAGTCTTGGGATTTTTGAGCTGTCTTTACCCTTTTTTGTTTCGTTTTGCTACATGTTTTCTAATAACACAGTTTGTCTCTTCTACCTTCAGGCCACTGAACTCCAAACGATGGGAACCTTAAACAATAGCCCCCTTTTACCAAGGACCCTTAGATAGGCCTCTGAGGGAGATCTGATGCTGTCTTCCCAAAACAGTGCCCTCTGTCAGCAGGAAGCAGTTAAGATTGGTCTTTGTCCTTATCCTTATTCTAATGGCAGTTGAATGTACTTCTTTAGAGGAGGGAATGATCCATGAAGAAAGCAGATAAGGGAACCTGCCCAGGGCCTTGTCTAGGCATGCCCACGACTGACTGGGGCCCCGCTTGTGCAGGGTGAAGCCAATGGGGATTTGCACCTTATGCAGGGGGAGGAGCCTGGCCTCCTCAGCTCATGTGTGGTGGCCTAGTATTCAATCTGTGAGGTGGGAGCCTGTTGGCAGGACTCCCTTTTTGTTTGCTGAGAGCTTTCTTTTTGCCTAATAAGTCAGCTCTCCTCTACCTTCAATGTGTCCTTGTGCCTAATTTTTTCCTGGTCATGGGATAAGAACTTGGATTTTAGCTGAACTAAGAAGCAAAAATCCTGCATCAATATGACAGACAAAAGAAAGCAAATTTTAAAAAAAGCCAGGTGCAGTGGCTCATGCCTCTAATCCCACCACTTTGGGAGGCTGAGATGGGCAAATCACCTGAGGTCAGGAGTTTGAGATCAGCCTGGCCAACATGGTGAGACCCTGTCTCTACTAAAAATTAGCCGGGCAAGGTTAGCTGGGCAAGGTGGTGTGTGCCTGTAATCCCAGCTATTCAGGCAGCTGAAGCAGGAGAATCACTTGAACCTAGGAGGCAGAGGTTGCAGCGAGTGAAGATTGCTCACAAAAAAATGCATTTATCTCATTTATGTTTATTAAAAGAACAGATATGTTTAGTCTTCATCTTATTTTTTATTTATAATGCTTTATATTCTCTTTTACTTTATATATTATCTTTGATTTGCTCTCTTTTTCTCTGTGTATTTTTTTCTGATATCTGAAAGGTCTGTTTTTAGTTCTTATATCAGTTATTTTTATAAATTTTATACTTTTTAACTCTTTCTTGATTTATAAAATTCACGTAGTGTCTAATGACTCTTTTTTATGAAATATAAAACATTTAGTAAACTATTCTCTGTCCCTCTCCCATATTTTCCCTCCTGATATTTTATTAACTAGCTTATATTGTTAATTTGTAAAGTTTTGCAACACATACATTGTATTCTACAATCAAAATGTCTACATTGGTAAATTTATTTCTATACATTTATTCAATATTCCCATTTTATCAAGATTTCTGTTTTTTTTTTTTTTTTTTTTTTTTTTTAAATCTTTGAAATAATTTGTTTACTTTTGAACACATGCATTGGGAGAACAAGGCTAATCCAGCCTGGGGCCTGCTTCCTGCTGCAACATTTCCAGGCCCTAAGAGTAGGCCAAGGCAAGGACATGAGCGCATCTTTCCATGTTAAGTAGTGGGAGATTCCCTAAGTAAAAGGCGTTTCCTCAAGTAGGACACAGGCAGTCTCCAGCAACAGTGCTGGGGGTTGGGGGTTCTGGGGCCTTCAGGCCAGGGCACTCCCATGACTTGGGAGAAGCCACCTGGTGTTCCAGGCCCTGTCAGGTGAGGCTCCTGCAGCTCAGGCCAGACTCTTCTCAAATTTGGTTTAAAAAAGCAATCCGTGGTCTCTTTGGAGGCTTGATTCTTGCAGCAGCCACAGCACAGCTGAACACACACCTGTTGCCCTTTGGGTTAATGAGAGACAGGACTAGCTGGATTTCCTAGGCCAAGAATCCCTAAGCCTAGCTGGGAAGGCGACCACATCCACCTATAAACAGGGGGCTTGCAACTTAGCTCACAGCCGACCAATCAGGTAGTAAAGAGAGCTCACTAAAATGCCAATTAGGCAAAAACAGGAGGTAAAGAAATAGCCAATCACCTATCGCCTGAGAGCACAGAGGGAGGGACAATGATTGGGATATAAACCCCAGACATTCAAACAGGGAGGGGCAACCCCCTTTGGGTCCCCTCCCATTTTATGGGAGCTCTATTTTCACTCTATTAAATCTTGCAACTACACACTCTTCTGTTCCATGTTTGTTAGGGCTCAAGGTGAGCTTTTGCTTACCATCCACCACTGCTGTGTGCAGTGGCAGACCCACTGCTGACTTCTATCCCTCCAGATCCAGCAGTGTGTCTGCTGCCTCCTGATCCAGTGAGGTGCCCATGGCCACTCCCTATCGGGCTAAAGGCTTGCCATTGTTCCCGCAGGGCTAAGTGCCCAGGTTGGTCCTAATGGAGCTGAACACTAATCAGTGGGTTCCATGGTTCTCTTCTGTGGCCCACGGCTTCTAATAGAGCTATAACACTCACCACATGGCCCAAGATTCCATTCCTTGAAATTGGTGAGGCCAAGAATCCCAGGTCAGAGAACAAGAGGCTTGCCGCCATCTTGGAAGCAGCCCACCACCATTTTGGGAGCTCTAAGAAGAAGGACCCACACCCCCTCTCCCCTTTCCAGTGTAACATTTCCACATTGGTCAGACTTTGCATATTTTAGCTCCAGATAGGGTAGAAGGTCTTGTGGCAGATCCCCAGCTGCTTCTTTGCTTGTTCTTGGACAGGACGTCTGTGCAGCACTCCACCTCCTGGGTCTGCTTGTTGCACGCACCCACCTTCTCCTTGCTCACCTCCCTGGGCCCTGGCCCGAGGTAGGGCTGGCAGATCCAGGGGAAGGGCAAGTCGCTGGCTGTCTTTGCTACCTCCTGCCTGGATATTTCCTCCTGACACCACAGCTTCAACTCCTGGCTCACGCAGTGACCTCCTCCAGGGTCTTCACCTTGGCCAGCTCCTCTGGCAGCTGCTGATGTACCTGCAGTGCACGGTGCCACAGCTTGAAGAGGTAGGCCCCGACGACGCAGGACAGTGGCCGGGGGTGCTCCTGCAGGATGTCCAGGTACTCCCTGGCCAGCTCCCACCCCACAGGGCTCCGGCCCTCAAATAGGGTGAGGTTGTACGGGTTACCCTCGGCTCTCATGAGTCCCTGCACGCGTGTGTCCTAAATGTAGCCCTCCACATTCCACAGGCACTGGATGTTTCCGTTTGCAAACACAAGGATGGCCACAGCCTTCCACACTGCTCACAGGACGCTGCGGCCGACAGGGGCCCCATCTGCTTCTTGGCACGCCCATGCAAGGTCAGCAACTGGCAGCTGGCCTTCTCCAGGATCTGGACGTACCTCATAGTCTTGTCAATCTCTGGGAAGACACGAATTTTGCATGTGACCGGAACAGAGTTTCTCGTGTGTCAGCTCAATCATTCTTTGGAGCAGGTCCCACTCGTCTGGCAGGTAGGCGCCACAGTGACCTCTCTTGGCTATCACCTGTAGGCGGCCCAAGTTCAGGTTGATGGCGTCACAGTAATCCTGAGCCAGGAGAGCTGTCTGAACTAACACCTCAGGGTCATTGGCACAGAACTGCAGGATGAGGGGCCCGGTCCTTAGGATACACCTCGCAGTACAGGTTTTCCTTTCAGTAGTTGGTGTTGTGGCTGAATACCTGGGTGTGCAGCGTGGGTGTGTAGCACAGCTGTGCCCCATGGCGGCGGTTCAGCAGCCTCCAGGCCAGCTTGCTCTGGTCACCATGGGGGCCACCATATGGCGCGGCCGTGGCCCAGGGTGCAACTCCAGAACTCGAAGCCCTGCTGCTTTGGCATGGTCTCCAGGTGCCCGAGGGTCCCGTCTTGTCAGCTGCGCACCGTTGGCTACGGAGGCGTCCGGTGCCGGGCGCCAGGTGCCGGGTTCCCAGGCCAGCCTGGCTCCCGCCCAGCCGCCTCCAGGGGTCCCTGCCAGTGCTCGGGCCTAAGCGAACACCTGCACCGCGCGGGGGCTGCTGCCGGGCCCAGGGCTCCAAGTTGCCACCCAAAATTTCTACTTTAATCTCGAGGTTGAGTCGGTTCTGTCATCCAATAGATTTTGCAGAGACTTCAGTGTTCTCCCAGTTCAGTGAGGTCTTAGGACACCTGCCTTTCATCTGTGTATCCCCTTGACTGAATATCATGCCCAGAGGTCGAACTTTGTTTCCCTCAGCCTTTTGTAGCTATTGCTACGTCGTGTGCTGTTAACAGCCTTTTTCCTCATGTAGTTAGTTGTTTTGTAAGGAAACACGAATAACTTTTTATTCTTAATTTCAGTAACTTAACCAGAATATGTGTTTATGTTGATAATCTGTATACTTTTTCACACTGCAGATTGCATTACTTCTTCCATTTATGAAAGTTGTTTTAAGAAAATAGTATCTATGAATATATTTTCTGTTTCATTGTCCTCTTTTTCTATAATCCTCTATATAATTTCTTCAATCTATTTTTTTTTTTTTTTTTTTTTGAGACAGAGTCTGACTCTGTCACCCAGGCTGGTGTGCAGTGGCATGATCTCTGCTCACTGCAACCTCCGCCTCCTGGATTCAAGCGATTCTCCTGCCTCAGCCTCCCGAGTAGCTGGGATTACAGGCATGCACCACCATGCCCGGCTAATTTTTGTATTTTTAGTAGAGACGGGGTTTCACCATGATGGCCAGGCTGGTCTTGAACTCCTGACCTCAGGTGATCTGTCCGCCTTGGCCTCCCAAAGTGCTGGGATTACAGGTGTGAGCCGCCGCGCCCGGCCTCAATCTGTTTTTCTTATTTTGCATCTGCAGTCATTCTCTTATGTCTTTCTCTCTAGGCCGCTGATTTGATTTTCAGCTGTGGTTGTTTTGCCCCGTGCTGTTTCTAATTTCTTTATAATTTTTAACAGTGGTGTTTTGGTTTTTAATATTTACTTTGGTTTCATAAATCTCCCCATTCTTTTATTATGACTGTATAGTTCTCCATTCAGCTTTCCAGTTTAGCTAACTTCCTATTACTATGAACAACCCTGAGATTAATATCCTTGCATATGTCCGCTTATAGGTTGAGCCTGTGTAAGAAAATTCTCGCATATGTACCCAGGAATAGGATTACTCAGTCACAGGGTCTGTTTTACTTTATTATTCCATTTGACAAACTGTTACCAAATTGCTCTCCAGAGGGTCTGCACCGGTCTACACTCCCATTTGTAGATTCTGTAGTCCCTTATTCATGTCAATGATTGACATTATCAGACTTTCTTTTTTTTCCCCAATCTTATAGTATAAAGTAGCATCATCTTGCTTTATTTTAAAAATTCTCCCTTTTATTTCACTTGTATTTCTCTCGATTAACAATGAGTTTGACATCTTTTCATATATTTTATACTCTTTTGAGTTATTTTCTTCTATGGATTGCCTGCTCATATCATTTACCAATTTTTATATTGATTTTCCTTTTACGTGTTAATTATTGTTCCTTTGGGATACTAAAAGTTAGTTCCTTATTGGTTCAAAATATTGTAAATATCTCCTCCCAACCAATTATCTGTCATTAACTTTTTCTTGTTTCCCAAAGCTGATATTATATTTAGACTTGTTTAATACATTGTCTTGTTTGTTCATTGTATATTTTGGCCTTCAGATTTTAAAATTAACTTGTACAAATTAAAAAATATACACAGGGCAGGGCACAGTGGCTCATGTCTGTAATTCCAGTATTTTGGGAGGCAGAGGCAGGCGAATCGCCTGAGGTCGGGAGTTTGAGACCAGCCTGGCCAACACGGTGAAACCTCATCTCTACTAAAAATACAAAAAAATTAGCCAGGCGTGGTGGTGGGCGCCTGTAATCCCAGCTACTCAGGAGGCTGAGACAGGGGACTCACTTGTACCGACATGATGCCACTGCACTCTAGTCTGGGCAACAAAGTGTGACTCTGTGTCAAAACAAACAACAACAACAAAACAGAAAAATATTCTGTGATACATTTGATGCAAAATTTTTCTGGTTGGATTTATATTTTTTAGTTTATGCAAATAATTATAAAGTAGTTCATGCCTCTGTTATAATGATATATTTGCAATATATTTGTGCAAATGTATAAATATTTTATGTATAAGTATTTTTATGTTTTAAATTGTTTTATTCTGTACTCCTAAAGTATTAAATAATACTGGAATTAAATACATGAATACATTCAGAAATATATATAGAATCAAGTTGGAAGTTAATCTTAGAATTTGCTTTATTTATCTCACTTTGTAAATAAGAAAATAGAGACACAAAGAGGTAAATTGACCTAAGTGGATACAGGTTAATTATTGACTTCATCAATCTCATTTAACATATACGTGTATTTCTTAACTTTGACCTTTGTATATAGTACTGATGTCTATGGTTTATTCAGTGCTGAGTCTTTCATTCACTATAACACAGAAAAACATGTTTGTTAAAATAGATTTTTCATATATTAGACAATTCTTGTTCACATTACCTTGATCATGCATAACCTTCATTATTGGTCTTCTAGGGCAGAGATAATATTTATTCTTGATAAATTTGGCAAAATTGAGACTAGGATATGGTGCTTTGGCAAAGGTGTTCTGCTATCATAACAAGTAGCATATGTCTGTAAAGCAACTGTCTTCAGAAAGGACATCTCTCACTATCTGCATATTCAAGAAAGTTCAGGATACAGTTCAGAGACGATAAGTGCTCTCTTATTTATAACATTTAATTAAAATAGTAAGATGCTGAGCAGATGCAAATATTTTGCAAAACAGATGCCACTAAAAGGCTTTGGTAAGCATGCATCTAAATATGTAAATGTTTTTTCCAAAGACTGTCCTATTAGATTAAGAAAAAGAAACACCATGATAACAATAGACTCCATTTATTTCATGAGAACCTGGCAAGTTTTGGTGAATTTTTAGTGTGTCAACTTGGCTAGTCTACATTACACTTCCCAGAATTTACTGTCCTGTGTGTTGCCAGTTACAGTGAGCCACCAGGGACATTTTTGTGGGAGATTCAGAGGGCAAAAGTGAAGATGCAGCCATTTTATGGCCTAGACAGCTCGTTGCTTGTCTGTTGGATCACCTCCTGGCATGAGTCAGTGACCAGGCCTGCACCTGTTCTACCCTCCCCTGGAGTCAGTGTCTCTGACTCCTGGGCCAGGTGTGTGTGTTTAACACCTTGATGAAAGGCCCTTGTTTCTGCAGGGCTTGTATTTCCTTAAGGTGAGAAGAAACAAGAAATGACATATTGGTCAGTGTGTTCTCAGGGGCTCCAATTGTGCTTATGGGTTTGAGACTGTTCTTGGTCTTCCTCACTTTAGACCCATCTTCTTTCCCGACTGTCTACTGTATGGACTTAAGAGTTTCAGCTTCAGGTGCAAAGTCTACAGCCTTACAGAGACTGCTTAACCAGCTCCCAAAGTTGATAAGGTCAAATCCCTGTACCGAATCCCCTTTATCTATCTATCTATCTATCTATCTATCTATCTATCTATCTAGTCATCATAATCATCTGTCTCCTAATAGTTCTTTTCTGATTAAACCTTACTTGATATATTTCTTCATTTATTTGAAGAAATATGACTAAAATGTCCTTTTAAGCTATATGTGTTATACATAGCACATATGTATTAAAATCAAATGAAGGATTTTGAGTTTTTCACTTTCTATTTGGACCTAAACCAAGAATGACTCTTCTCTTCTTCTTCAACTATCAGGAACATTTGATAAGGTTAAGCTGACTCTTCTTAACTCTGGCTGCATTTTACATATTAATGTGCACTTTGGGCTGCAGAAAATCCTTACTAGACTGATTTAAACACCGAGGAAAAGTTATCTTCCATAGTCCTGAAGTATTTTGTCTCAAGGGTAACTCATCAACAATTTAATGATGTGATTGAGGACCCAGGTCCTTTCCATTTTCTACTCTGCCATCTTGAGATCGTTTTCTTCAGTACCACAAGATGGCTGCTGCAGTTCCAAGAGGAACAACAGCCAGAAGAAGGGGAACTTCATTTCTCATGTGTCTTTCAGCAGCGAAACTCTCTCCCAGAAGTCTCTACAGCGGGTTTTCTCTCACAATGCATGAGCCAGAACTACTGTGTGTATATATATATAAACGTATACACAATTATATATAACATATACAAATATATACATGCATATATTATATATAGAGATATGCATGCCAATCTATGACAAGACGAAGGGAGTACAATGATCAGCTTAGGTAAATTAGGATTTACCCCTGGAGCTGGGAGTAGCTCACCCTTCCCAGAGTGAAGTGGGCAAAATAGAATAAATTGGGATTGGCATAGCAAAAATAAAAGAGAAAAATGAATGAAAGGGAAACATGCTCCTGAGAGGCCAAGTAGTGCAGCTGCATAATAGTGGATGTTTCCCCTCCCTTAAATCAGATCTCTTTTTTCTGTCTGTTGGAAATCCTTAAAAATGTACCAAGCTCTCTGATATGGTTTGCCTGTGTCCCTACCTAAATCTCATCTTGAATTTTAGCTTCCATAATCGGCATGTGTCCTGGGAGGGACTTGGTGGGAGGTAATTGAATCATAGGAGTGAGTATTTTCTATGCTGTTCTCATAATAGTGAATAAGTCTCATGAGATTTGGTGGTTTTATAACGGGCAGATCCCCTGCATACCCTCTCTTGCCTGCTGCCGTGTAAGACATGCTTTTCCTTCTCCTTCACCTTTCACCATGATAGTGAGGCCTCCCCAGCTATGTGGAACTGTGAGTTCACTAAACCTCTTTTTCTTTATAAATTATCCAGTCTCAGGTATTTCTTCACAGCAGTATGAAAAAGGACTAATACACTCTCTTTTGTTCTTTTTACACATTCTTCCTTGGCAATGCCATCTACTTTCATGGCTTTAATTTTTTTTTTTTTTTTTTTTTTTTTTTTGAGACGGAGTCTCACTCTGTCGCCCAGGCTGGAGTGCAGTGGCGCGATCTCGGCTCACTGCAAGCTCCGCCTCCCGGGTTCACGCCATTCTCCTGCCTCAGCCTCCTGAGTAGCTGGGACTACAGGTGCCCGCCACCGCGCCCGGCTAATTTTTTGTATTTTTAGTAGAGACGGGGTTTCACCGTGGTCTCGATCTCCTGACCTTGTGATCCGCCCGCCTCAGCCTCCCAAAGTGCTGGGATTACAGGCGTGAGCCACCGCGCCCGGCTCATGGCTTTAATTATTATGTTTCAGTAGATAATTTCTACATCATTGCCAGTGGTGACCTCTCCCAAACTCTAGAGTGCTGTTTTCAGAGGCCCATTGGACATTTTTATCTGGTTGTCTTCTCTACCTCAAACTCTGCTTAATTTTTTAGCAACCCATTTTCCTTCTTCAAACCATTTTCCCTCACCTCAGTTTCTGTATAACCTATTTTCTGATCTGTAGAATTCCAGTTAATTTTGGTTTTGCTCTGGCTGCAAATTGTGAAAACAAGACACGCACATACAAACAGAAATAAGACACTGCATTTCATGTATACTTTAGGAATTTAGCGTTAGGGTGAATAAATATTGTATTACTACTGTGGTATTCAAGATTGCCCTATACTGGTCTAGAAAGAAAATGGCAAGGGTAAGAGTTTACTAGTGGCTAGCTGCTGTCAGAAAGTGAGGTCAGACTCCCTCCTACTCTTTGCCTTGGATCTTTCACCTCTTTGCTCCATTCCAATGAACTTTTCTTCTATATGGTCTATCTTTTTGAAAGTGTCACCTCTTCTTTCACTTCCAGAATGCAGAGGATTCCAGAGTGCCTTTTCTACTTTTTAATTTTTTAAATTCCCCCAATTTGTGTGTGTCAACCGTTTAGTTAACTTTTCCACTTGAAAAAATGCAATAGAAAACCAGACACCATGTTTCACTATCTCAGTTAATAGTCACAGTTACAGCAGCTACAACTCAGGATACAACATCACCAGTGCTGCTCAAAGTCAGTTTATACTGAAATTAAGTTCTTTACATCAAGTAAATCACTGTCCACAACCACTGGCTAGTGTACATATGAACTAAAAATTCTAGATTTGGAGAGAAACGAATGCTGCTCTGATCGTCTGCTCTGCTGCTTCTGTTCCCCAATTCATGCTTAGAAACCTTTTGTGTTACTCTTGGTTTTATCAGTTTGCTTGTCTGTGGGAGTTTGGGCCTGCTGACGCTGCCCACTGGAAGAGGCTGCTTGCTGTGCTACTTTTTGCTTTTACATTATCCAATCAAATGTGTAGTCATATTGGTGGTTCAGGGTCCTGAAAAGAATGAGGAATGGCTGCTTCAGATGGGAGCTATAGTTGCTATCTGAGTTGAAGTGCGTGATGAAGTCTGCAGGAAACCCCTTACATAAAACTGCAACAGGAGTGAACATCTTCTTTTCACTAATCTTTTTATATTTTTGTTTCTTTGTTGTAGCCTTTAGCCCTTGCCTATTTTTAAAATTTTATAATTTTTAATTTTTATTTTTGTAAAGATGGTGTCCTGCTACGTTTTCCAGGCTGATCTCAAACTCCTGGGCTCAAGCGATCCTCTGACCTTAGCCTCCTACAGTGCAGAGATAACAAGCGTAAGCCACCTCGACCAGTCCCTTTTCTATTTTAGTTCTAGCCACCGAAGCTATAAAATGTCAATATGAATAGTCAAACTATGTAAGGAAGTGATTGAAATTTTAACTATATTACGAATATTAATTTGTATTTGAGTTTATAATGTACTATGTTATAATAAATAGTATTAATTTAAAATATGCTAATCTTTTCTTTTTGAGACAGAGTCTTGCTCTGTCGCCTAGGCTAGAGTGCAGTAGCGCAATCGCCGCTTACTACAAGCTCGGCCTTCTGGGTTCACGCCATTCTCCTGCCTCAGCCTCCTGAGTAGCTGGGACTACAGGTGCCCCCCACCATGCCCAGCTAATTTTCTTTTGTAGTTTTAGTAGAGACGGGGTTTCACCGTATTAGCCAGGATGGTCCCAATCTCCTGACCTTGTGATCCACCCACCTTGGCCTCCCAAAGTGCTGGGATTATAGGCATGAGCCACTGTGCCCGGCTGCTAATCTTTTAATTAAACTTTTTTTGTGTGTGTGGAGATGGAGGTTTCACTATGTTGCCCAGGCTGGTCCTGACCTCTTGGCCTAAAGTGATCCTTCCATCTCAGTCTCAGAATTACAGACCTGAGCCCCCATGCCCAGCCCCTAATCATTTTTTCATTTTTCCAATGAATCCTTTTCTATTTAAGTTACTTTGAGTGAGTTTGTATTATTTACTACCAAGTCATCAAGGTATCACCAGTATATCATTTTCACATACCACATTAAAAAGAAATTTAAGTGGTCAACTGTCAAAAGCTGCTAAGGAGTTAGTTAACGTAAGAGCAGAAAAGGTTTCAATGAATGTAGTATCAGGGAATTAATTTCTGACCTTGACAAGAGAAGTCTCAGCTGAGTGGAAGAAAATTATTCCAAATGGATAGTACTGAGGGAAGCATGTGAGGTGAGGAAATAGAAAGTGGGACTATAGGCAACTCTTTCAAGAAATTTAATATAGACAACACTTTCAATAAATTTAAAAACAAATGTATTTTCAATAGAGACAGGAGTTTTACTATGTTGCCCAGGCTGGTCTGGAACCCCTGGCCTCAAGCTATCCTCTCACCTCAGCCTCCCAAAGTATTGAGATTACAGGTGTGAGCCACTGGACCCAGCCCCAATAAGTTTAATGATGAAGAGAAACAGAGAAATAGGTCATTAGCTTCAAGATTATGTGAAGTTAAGAAGGATTTCGAGGAATGAGGTAGGGGTGGGGATTGTTTTCAAGAGAAACAGATACTTGAGGATATTTTGGGTGGATGAAAATGATCCAGTAGAGGGGGAAAAATGACAGTAGGTAGTTCTGATTTTAGTTCTTTAAGGAACGCACAGAAGAGCAGATAATTGCAAGGATGAAGCCTTTGATAAAAGTTACAGGGGTCAAGTGTCAGAGCAGTCAGGGAGGAGCAATCATATGGGTATGATTGCTCAAAGTCTGGTTGTTGTGGGGGCTGGATATTTTTTCCTAATACAAACCTGATAAAAGAAGAAGGGAGGAAGTTCAATGGAAATATTTATGTCAGAGAATGGGAAAGAAAACCCTTAGAAGATGGCACTATCATGACCAAATAAGTAGAAATGACTAAATGACTAAGCTACTTTAAGGGACTCCTTGCAATTATATTCTGTATCCTCTAAATGGACAGAGCTACTTATCTTTCAAGCATATAATGTAGCAATAACGACAAGTGGTTGCTATTATTGAGCACCTTACTTATATGCTTTTATAATTTTACAAGGTACCTGTGAAGCTAGAATTTCTTTCTTTTTTTTTTTTTTTTTTGAGATGGAGTCTCACTCTGTTGCCCAGGCTGGAGTGCAGGGGTACAATCTCAGCTCACTGGAAGCTCCGCCTCACGGGTTCATGCCATTATCCTGCCTCAGCCTCCCGAGTAGCTGGGACTACAGGTGTCCGCCACCACGCCCAGCTAAGTTTTTGTATTTTTAGTAGAGACGGGGTCTCACCATGTTAGCCAGGATGTTCTCGATCTCCTGACCTCATGATTCGCCCGCCTCGGCCTCTCAAAGTGCTGGGATTACAGGCATGAGCCACTGCAGCTGGCCAGGGCTAGAAGTTTTAAATTACTTATTAGTTATACTTTATTTTATTTTTGAAAAACATTTATTTTCAATTCAGGGGTACATGTGCAGGTTTCTTACATAGGTAAACTTGTGTCATGGGGCTTTGTTTTACAGATTACTTCATCACTCAGGTATTAAGCTTTGTACCCATTAGTTATTTTTTCTGATCCTCTCCCTCCTCCCACCCTCTACCCTCTGCTAGACCCCAGTTTCTGTTGTTCCCCTCTATGTGTCCATGTGTCCTCATCATTTAGCCTCCACTTACAAGTGAGAACATGCAGTATTTTGTTTTCTGTTCCTGTGTTAGTTTGTTAAGGATAATGGCCTCCAGTTCCATCCATGTTCCTGCAAAGGACATGATTTCATTCTTTTTTTATGGGTGCATAGAATTCCATGGTACTTATGTACCACATTTTCTTTATCCAGTCTACCATTGATGGGTATTTAGGTTGATTCCATGTCTTTGCTATTGTGAATAGTGCTGCAATGAACATAGGCATGCATGTGTCTTTATCACAGAACGATTTATATTCTTTTGGGTATATACCTAGTAATGGGATTGCTGGGTTAAATGGTAGTTCTGATTTTCATTCTTTAAGGAATCACCACACTACTTTCCTACCAATAGTGCAAAAGTGTTCTCTTTTCTCCACAACCTCACCAGCACCTGTTATTTGTTTTTTTGACTCTTTAGTAATAGCCATTCTGACTCATGCGAGATGGTATCTAATTGTAGTTTTGATTTGCGTTTCTCTAATAATCAGTGATATTGAGCTTTTTTGCATATGCTTGTTGGCCTCATGTATGTCTTCTTTTGAAAAGTGTCTGTTCATGTCTTTTGCCCACTTTTTAATGGGGTTGTTTTTTTCTTACAATTTTGTTTCAGTTCCTTTACAGATGCTGGATATTAGACCTTTGTTGGATACATAGTTTGCAGAAATTTTCTTCCATTCTGTAGGTTGTCTGTTGATAGTCTGTTTATTCTGTTGATAGTTCTTTTTGCTGTGCAAAAGCTGTTTAGTTTAATTAGATCCTGCTTGTCAATTTTTGCTTTTGTTGTAATTGCTTTTTGCATCTTTGTCATGAAATCTTTTCATGTTCCTATGTCCAGACTGGTATTGCCTAGGTTGTCTTTCAGGGATTTTATAGGTTTGCACTTTACATTTAAGTCTTTAATCCATCTTGAGTTGATTTTTGTATATGGTGTAAAGAGGGGGTCCAGTTTCAATCTTATATCTATGGCTAGCCAATTATCCTAGCACCATTTATTGAATAGGGAGTCCTTTCCCCACTGTTTGTTTTTGTTGACTTTGTCAAAGATCAGGTAGCTGTAGGTGTGTGGCTTTATTTCTGAGCTCTCTATTCTGTTCCATTGGTATATGCGTCTGTTTTTATACTAGTACCAGGCTGTTTGGTTATAGAAGCCCTATAGTATAGTTTGAAGTTGGGTAGTGTGATGCCTCCAGCTTTGTTCTTTCTGCTTGGGATTTCCTTGGCTATTTAGGCTCTTTTGGTGTCATATAAATTTAAAAATAAAAAGTATTATTTTTGGAGATGGAGGCTCACTCTGTCACCCAGGCTAGAGTGCGGTGGTGCAGTCTTGGCTCACTGCAAACTCCCCCTCCTGGGTTCAAACAATTTACCTACCTCAGTCTCCCAAGTAGCTAGGACTACAGGTGTGTGCTACCACACCTGGCTAATTTTTGTATTTTTAGTAGAGATGGGATTTCACCATGTTGGCCAGGCTGGTCTCGAACTCTTGACCTCAAGTTATCCATCCACCTCGGCCTCCCAAAATGCTGGGATTACAGGCATGAACCACTGTGCCTGGCTGTTATGGGAAGACAGGGATCCCGAATGGAGGGACAGGCTGGAGCCATGGCAGCGGAACATAAATTGTGAAGATTTCATCTTACTATGGACATTTATCAGTTCTCAAATGATACTTTTATACTTTCTTATGCCTGTCTTTAATCTTTTAATCCTGTTATCTTCATAAACTGAGGATGTACATCACCTCAGGACCACTGTGATAACTGTGTTAACTGTACAAATTTATCGTAAAACATGTGTGTTTGAACAATATGAAATCAGTGCACCTTGAAAAAGAATAGAATAATAGTGATTTTTAGGGAACAAGAGAAGACAACCATAAAGTCTGACTGCCTGCGGGGTAGGGCAAAAAGAGCCATATTTTCTTTTTTTTTTTTTGAGACGGAGTCTCGCTGTGTCTCCCAGGCTGGAGTGCAGTGGCGTGATCTCGGCTCACTGCAAGCTCCGCCTCCCGGGTTCACGCCATTCTCCCGCCTCAGACTCCCAAGTAGCTGAGACTACAGGCGCCCGCCACCACGCCCGGCTAGTTTTTTTTTGTATTTTTAGTAGAGACGGGGTTTCACCATGTTAGCCAGGATAGTCTCGATCTCCTGACCTCGTGATCCACCCGCCTTGGCCTCCCAAAGTGCTGGGATTACAGGCTTGAGCCACCGCGCCCGGCCAAGAGCCATATTTTCTTCTTGCAGAGAGCCTATAAACAGACATGCAAGTAGGAGACATATCGCTAAATTATTTTCCTAGCAAGGAATATTACTATTAATACCCTGGGAAAAGAATGCGTTCCTTGGGGGAGACCTATAAACGGCCAGTCTGGGAATGTCTGTCTTGTACAGTAGAGATAAGGACTGAGATAAGCCCTGGTCTCCTGCAGAAACCTCAGGCTTACTAGGGTTGGGAAAACTCAGCCCTGGGAAATTTGTGGTCAGACCGGTTCTCTGCTCTTGAACCCTGTTTTCTGTTGTTTAAAATGTTTATCAAGACAACACATGCACCGCTGAACATAGACCCTTATCAGTGGTTCTGCTTTTGCCCTTCGCCTCGTGATCTTTGTTGGACCCTTATCAGTGGTTCTGCTTTTTGCCCTTTGAAGCATGTGATCTTTATACCTACTCCCTGTTCTTACATCCCCTCCCCTTTTGAAACCCTTAATAAAAACTTGCTGGTCTGAGACTCAGGCAGGCATCACAGTCCTACCAATATGTGATGTCACCCCTGGCGGCCCAGCTGTAAAATTCTTCTCTTTGTACTGTCTCTATTTCTCAGCTGACTGACACTTATGGAAAATAGAACCTATGTTGAAATATTGGCGGGGGGGTTCTCCCAATACCGGGCCTCTTTTTTGGTTCCATATGAATTTTAAGGTAGTGTTTTTTCTAGTTCTGTGAAGAATGTCAGTGGTAGTTTAATAAGTATAGCATTGAATCTATAAATTTCTTTGGGAAATATGGCCATTTTAACAATATTGATTTTTCCTATCCATGAACATAAAATTGTCTTCATTTTTTGTGTCATCTCTGATTTCTTTGAGCAGTTTTTTGTAGTTCTCTTTGTAGAGAGGTGAAAGCACCTCCATAGTTAACTGTATTCTTAGGTATTCTTTTTTTGTGGCAGCTGTGAATGAGACTGTATTCCTAGTTTGGCTCTTTGCTCAACTGTTGTTGGTAAATAGGAATGCTAGTAATTTTTGTACATTGCTTTTGTATCCTGAGGCTTTGTTGTTAATCATCTTAAGGAGCTTTTGGGCCAAGACTATAGGGTTTTCTAGATACAGGATCATGTTGTCTGCAAACAGAGATGGTTTGACTTCCTCTCTTTCGGCTTGGATGCTCTTTATTTCTTTCTCTTGCCTGACTGCATTGGCCAGGACTCCTATGTTGAACAGGAATAGTGAGAAGAGGACATCCTTGTCTTGTGCTGGTTTTCAAGGGGAACGCTCCAAGCTTTTGCCCATTCAATATGATGTTGGCTGTGGGTTTGTCATATATGGCAAATAATTTGAGGTATGTTCCTTCAACACCTAGTTTATTGAGAGTGTTTAACATGAAGCAGTGTTTAATTTTATTGAAAGTCTTTTCTGCATCTATTGAGATAATCTGTGGTTTTTGTCTTTAGTTCTGTTTATGCAATGAATCACATTTATTGATTTGCATATGTTGAGCCAACCTTACATCCCAGGGGTAAAGCTTACTTTATTGTGGTGGATAAGCTTTTTGATGTGCTTTTGGATTTGGTTGCCAGTATATTGTTGAGGATTTTTGCATTGATGTTCATCAAGGATATTGGCCTGAAATTTTCTTTTTTTGTTGTGTGTCTGCCAGGTTTTGGTATCAGGATGATGCTGGCCTCATAAAATGAGTTAGGGAGGAGTTCATCTTCCTCAATTTTTTGGGGTGGTTTCAGTAGGAATGGTACTAGCTTTTCTTTGTATATCTGGTAGAATTCAGCTGTAAATCTGTCTGGCTCTGGGCTTATTTTTTTTGGATGGTAGGCTATTTATTACTGCCTCAATTTCAGAACTCATTATTGGTCTGTGTTATGGTTAATGTTAAAGGTCAACTTGATTGCTTTGAAGGATGCAAAGTAGTGTTCCCAGGTATGTCTGTGAGTGTGTTGCCAAAAAAGTTTGATTCAGTGGACTGGGAGAGGCAGACCCACCTCAATGTGGGTCAGCACCATTCAGTCAACTACCAGGGCAGCTAGAATAAACCAGGCAGCAGAAGATGGGAGACGCTGACTTGCTGAGTCTTACAGCCTTCATCTTTTTCCCGTGCTGCATGCTTCCTGCCCTCAAACATCAGACTAAGTTCTTCAGCTTTTGGACTCTTGGACCACATCAGTGATTTGCCAGGGGCTCATGGGCATTTGGCCACAGACTGAAGGCTGCATTGTTAGCTTCCCTAATTTTAAGATTTTAGTACTTTTACTGGCTTCCTTGCTCCTCAGCTTGCAGATGGCATATTGTGGGACTTCACCTTGGGACTGTGCGAGTCAGTACTCCTTAATAAACTCCCCTTCATACATACATCTATCCTATTAGTTCTGTCTCTCTAGAGAACCCTGACTAATAGTCTGTTCAGGGATTCAAGTTCTTCCTGATTCAGTCTTGGGAGGATGTATGTTTCCAGGAATATATCCATTTCTTCCAGATTTTCTAGTTTATGTGCATAGAGGTGTTCATAATATTCACTGATGGTTATTTGTATTTCTGTGGGGTCCAGTGGTAATATCCCTTTATCATTTCTGATTGTGTTTATTTGAATCTTCTCTCTTTTCTTATTTATTAGTCTAGCTAGTGGTATATTTTATTATTTTTTTCAGAAGACCAGCTCCTGGATTTGTTGATCTGTTAAATGGTTTTTGGTGTCTCTATTCCCTTCAGTTCAGCTCTGATTTTGGTTATTTCATGTCTTCTGTTAGCATTGGGATTTGTTTGCTCTTGGTTCTCTATTTCTTTTAGTTGGGATGTTAAGTTGTTAAATTGAGATCTTCCTAATTTTTTGATGTGGGCATTTAGTGCTATAAATTTCCTTCTTAACACTGCCTTAGCTGTATCCCAGAGATTCTGGTACACTGTATCTTTGTTCTCATTCGTTTCAAAGAACTTCTTGATTTCTGCCTTAATTTCATTATTTACCCCCAAATCATTCAGGAACAGGTTATTTAATTTCCATGGAGTTATATGGTTTTGAGTGAATTTCTTGGTCTTGACTTCTAATTTGATTGTGCTGTGGTCTGAGAGTGGTTGTTATCAGTTCTTTTGCATTTGCTGAGCAAAGTTTTGTATTTGATTATGTAATCAGTTTTAGAGTATGTGCCATGTGGTGGTGAGAAGAATGTATATTTTGTTGCTTTTGGGTGGAGAGCTCTGTAGATATCTATCAGATCCATTTGATCCAGTGCTGAGTTCAGGTCCTGAATGTCTTTGTTAATTTTCTGCCTCAATTATCTGACTAATATTGTCAGTAGGATGTTAAAGTCTCCCACTGTTATTGTTTGAGAGTCTAAGTCTCCTTCGAGATCTCTAAAAACTTGCTTTATGAATCTAGGTGCTCCTATGTTGGGTGTATATATATTTAGGATAGATAGGTCTTCTTGTTGAATTGAACCCTTACCATTACGTAATGCCCTTCTTTGTCTTTTTTGATCTTTGTTGGTTTAAAGTCTGTTTCGTCAGCAATTAGGAATGCAACTCCTACTTACTTCTGTTTTTCATTTTTTTTGGTAGATTTTTCTCCATTGCTTTATTTTGAGCCTGCAAGTGTCATTGCATGTGGGATGGGTCTCTTGAAGGCACCATACTAATGGTCTTTGTTTTTTTATCCAGATTGCACTCTGTGCCTTTTCACTGGGGGCATTTAGCTCACTTACATTCAGCTTTAGTATTGATATGTGTAGATTTGATCCTGTCATCATGATGTTAGCTGGTTATTTTGCAGACTTGTTTATGTGGTTGTTTTATAGTGTCACTGGCCTATAACACACTATGTGTGTTTTTGTAGTAGCTGATAATGATCTTTCCATTCCATATTTAGTATTTCCTTCAGGAGCTCTTGTAAGGCAGGTCTGGTGGTAACAAATTCCCTCAGCATTTCTTGTCTGAAAGCAATCTTATTTCTCCTCTGCTTATGAAGCTTAGTTTGGCTGAATATGAAATTTTGGGTTGAAATTTCTTTTCTTTAAGAATTAAGGCTGAATATTGGCCTCCAATATCTTCTGGCTTATAGAGTTTCTGCTGAGAGGTCCTCTGTTAGTATAATGGGCTTCCCTTCATAGGTGACCTAACCTTTCTTTCTAACTGCCTTTAACATTTTTTCTTTCATTTCAACCTCGGATAATCTGATGGTTACCTATCTTGGGGATGATCTTCTTGTGAATTATCTTACTGGAGTTTTCTGCATTTCCTGAATTTGAATGTTGGCCTTTCTGGCTAGGCTGGGAGAGTTCTCATGGATAATGTCCTGATGTATGTTTTTCAAATTGGTGCTATTCTCCTCATCTCTTTCAGGTATACCTGTCATTCATAGATTTGTTCTCTTAACATAGTCCCATATTGCTTAAAGGTTTTGTTACTTTCTTTTCATTCTTTTTTCTCTATTCTTGTCTGCCTGTTTTATTTCGGAAAGACAGTCTTCAAGCTCTGAGATTGCTTGTTCTATTCTACTATTAATACTTGTGATTGCATTCTAAAATTCTTGTAGTGTGTTTTTCAGCTCTATCAGGTTAGTAATATTCTTTTCTATACTGGCTATATTGTTTGTCAGCTCCTGTATTGTTTTACTGTGATTTTTAGCTTCTTTGGATTGGGTTTCAATGTACTTCTGCATCTCAATGATCTTTGTTTTTATCCATATTCTGAATTATATTTCTGTCATTTTAGCCATCTCAGCCTGGTTCAGAACCCCTCCTGGAGAGGTGGTATGGTCATTTAGAAGAAAGAAGGCACTCTGGCCTTTTGAGTTGTCAGAGTTCTTGCGTTGGTTCTTTCTCATCTTTTTGGTTGAAAATTTCTTCAATCTTTTAAGTTGCTAACCTTTGGATTTTTTTCCCTTTTATCCTATTCAATCATCTTGAGGGTTTGATTGTGATATAAGGTGGATTCCGCTGACTGGTTTCATTTCTGGAAGATTTTAGGAGACCATTGGTCAGCTCTTAACTCCTAGACTGCATGCTTTAACTAAGGGGGACTTGTATTGAGGCTCAGTGTTGTTCTCTGTCTCCTCGAGATTAGAAATCCACTGTGCTGTAGGAGGAGGCCCAAGGTGCTCCCAGACTGCTGGTCACTACACTCTGATGGGTGGTGTCAGTCAAAGCATTTCATAGTGCAGTGGCAGCATGATTCATTCTCATCTGCATGTGCCAGCAGCAGCGCTGTGGGGTATATGTTCCATCAGCTGTAGCAGGGTGCTAGTGGGTGCTGGGATGCCGGCCTCCATGGGGGCACACCACAGTGGCAGAGGCAACACACATGCTAGAATTTTAACCATTTTATTATTGTGGAAATTGGCCTAAATAAGTTAATTCTTCCAAGATCACAGTTAGGGATAGACGGGGATAAAATTCAGATATCTAGTCTTTCTCAAATTTCATCATTCCCTACTCATACCACTAAGCTGTGCTTTCTCCATAATGTGTGTTCTTGTTACTGACAGTGTCACACCATGGAATCCTTGGGGACAGTGATGGGTAAGGAGAAAAGACGCTATGGGGACGCTTATACAAAGGCAAACCTCCACAGTTACACAGAGAACACAGTGAACCTATAGGTGCATTCAGTTAATTGAATGTCTTCATCGTGTCTCTGAATATGATGCTGACATTGTATTGTTTGGATCTCTCTGGAAAGCAAAAATTTTCTTGCTTGGTTCACACCCAATCACAATATTAAAGGCAGATAAGTTGTTTTTCTGTGGTCCATTTTGTTCTCAAATCCTAGTTTTCAAAATCCTTTTACTATATCCAGATTTCACAAAACTTGTTATTTGTTTAATGCAACAAAAGGAAATGAAATTCCTGTGTCTCCAAAATGCCACAGGTCCAAATTTGTATCTCATGTGTTTTTGACCATCTTAACCACTAGAGGGGAGTATGAGTCCACCCATTAAAATGAACCACAGAAACATTTACTTTTAACAGGTGTTTGGTATGAAATGCTTGGTCTCAGACTTTCTAAAATAATTTCAAAAATTATGAATCCCATGAAACAGTTTAAGTTGATATCTAAAATTGTTCAAGATAAGACATAATTTTTGTATGTTATAATAAAGCATATCATTTCTAGTGCATTTTAAATATTGGAATTTGTGATGGTTAATACTGTCAACTTGATTGGCTTGAAGGATGCAAAGTGTTGTTCCTGGCTGTGTCTGTGAGGGGGCTGCCAAAGGAGATTATCATTTGAGTCAGTGGGCTAGGAGAGGCAGACCTACCCTCAATCCGGATGGGCACAATCTAATCAGCTGCCAGAGCAGCCAGAAAAAAAGCAGGCAGAAGTACATGGGAAGACTAGACTGGCTTAGCCTCCCAGCCTCTATCTTTCTCCCGTGGTGCTGGATGCTTCCTTCTCTTGAACATTGGACTGCAAGTGCTTCAGCTTTGGGAGTTGGACTGACTTCCTTGCTCCTCAGCTTGCAGATGGCCTATTGTGGGACCTTGTGATCATATAAGTCAGTACTCCTTAATAAACTTCCTTTTATATATACATCTATGCTATTGGTTCTGTACCTCTAGAGAACCCTAATACAGCATTTTAAAATAAAATAGTACATTTTTCATGTATCTGAAGGAATCTAAATAACTTAGCAGTTTTATAGTCATCACTATCCGTTTAAAAATTATATGGTGTGGTGTTGGGGAGGGACTTGTGCTTTCTGTGGGTGGTGCCCCTCTCCCAGCCCTGCCTAGACTCATCCTTGTTTTCAAATAAAGAAGTCGTTTTTTAATTGATAGATAAGTTCTCTCTCTCTCTGTCTCTTTCTCTCTCTCTCTCTCTCTCTATATATATATGGATATTTATATATAAATGATTTAAAACATACTTTTAAAACATACTTTTAAAAGTAACTAGTTAAAACTATTAACTATTTAAAACATACTTTTCTGTTTTTATTGAAATTAATCATTCACGTAATATAAAGACAGAAATACCTCCACAAAACTTTTATGAAAAAGAGCAGTCCCTTGCCTCCCCCAACTCACCCCCAGCATTGTCTACTTCCCTTCTTAACTCTCTTGATTGATTCTTGTGGTTGTAACTGACTTAAATCTCTATAAAAGGTGTGTATTTCTGCTTCTCAATATTACCGTTTTCAGCATTAACTATTAACTTTCTGTTATGAAAGGATTTAGTTCAATTTTATCTCCAGCTTCCCCCCAACAGCATTCACATACCGCATCTTTCCGGTATAGATATAACTTTAATAAGAACAATGTTCTGGCAGGCATAGTGGGTCATGCCTAATCCCAGCACTTTAGGATGCTGAGGCAGGAGGATCACTTGAACCCAGGAGTTGGAAACCAGCCTGAGCAACATGATGAGACCCCGTCTCTACAAAAAATACAAACTTTAACTGGATGTGCAATTGCACGCACCTGTAGTCCCAGCTACTAGGAAGGCTGAGGTGTGAGGATTGCTTGACCCTAGAAGGCGGAGGTTGCAGTGAGCCGAGATCATGCAACTACACTCTAGCCTGGGAGACAGAGTGAGACTGTCTAAAAAAAAAAGAGAAATGTTCAGTGTTGACATTATGATGACCATGTAAACAGTTTGTTGATGAACCATGCGGTATATTGTGGTTACTCTTTTTGTTTTTGCTAGCACAATATTTTATCTTCCTTGGAATTTTTAAATGTCTTGTCAATTTACTTGTTCTTTTTATGTACTTAATTTAGTCCCAAACTCTCCCTTAATTGTGTAAATCTTCAGTTATGATGTTCAAACACATTAGATACTCTATCAACTTCATCTCTTTCAGAAGTCTCTTCCAAAACTTTCTAACCTTTCCCCTTCAGGACTGGTGTGCTTCTACCCTGCTGTAACTATAGCCTTGGGATTTTTCTTCATTCCATAAATAGGGGTTCTCTTGGCCTCCCTCCTGTGTTGTATTCCCTGGTTCCTGGATCTCCTATTTTCCTCTTTGGTTTTTCTCTTATTTTGTGGAGTGTGTTCTCCAGCAGCATTCTAAGAAAGGATAAACAGGAATTAAGTTTTTGAGAGTCTATTTCTAAAAATGTGGTTTTTTTCTAATCTCCCACTTAATTGATAATTGGGCAGACTTTAAAATTCTAGGTTGGAAATAATTTTTCTTTTTTTCTAATCAATGTGCAGTTTTCATGAAGGTAGTAGTGAGGTTCCATATCCAGGCAGTTTTTATCTTGTGATTATTTCAATTGAGCTAGAACATTACATTTGTGCATCACTGAGAATGGGAGCAACTATTTGATAACCATCAGTTTTCCATGTTTGTGTTGAAAATGAACCTAAAGTTAGTGATTGCTCACTGATAATGACTTTAGTTACTTTCTTGGACACGGTGTGGATGAGTTATCACATTAAAATAACAACAGCCACCAAAGCAACCTATAAGGTTGGATTGGGCACAGTGGCTCATGCCTATAATCCCAGCACTTTGGGAGACCAAGACGAGAGGATTGCTTGAGCCCAAGAATTCGAGAACAGCCTGGGCACCGTGGCAAGACAGAAATACTCTTTATAAAACACTCTCTAAACAAAATTTTAAAATTAGATTGGCCTGGTGGTGCATGCCTGTAGTCCCAGCTACTCGGGACACTGAGGCAGGAGGATTGCTTGAGTCCAGGAGTTCAAGGCTGCAGAAGGTATGATTGTGCTACTGCATTCCAGCCTGGGTGACAGAGCGAGACCCCAACTAAAAACAAAAAGGAATCTATAAGGTTGATTGCTTTGACATATGAGGTTAAACTTGTAGGTTTCGTGTAGTTCTGGATAATTTCTTCATGTTCTGTTTCAGCATTTGTGGGGTTGGGTACTTAAAGTCTGTACAATAATATATCATTGATTTAATTCTCTGAAAAATGAAAAAATATTAAGTGCTTAAAAAGAGTAACACTCAGCAATGGAATAATTTGAGCCACAATTTTGTCTTCTGATGAAAATTTATATCTTATTTTCAACTTATAAACTTGTGAGATTTTGGTCTTGAAGTATTAGATTCTGGCTATTCACTAGAGTAACAAAACATAAAACTAAAAATATAATCTTTCCTGGCATTTTCAGCATCATGATGAAGTGTTTTAATTTCATCTCTCCTTTCCAAAAGTCATGTGAGCAACTTTCCTTTCAAAATCTCAGTAACTGTAGTATGAAAAAGCACAGTCATTTACTTACTCATTATTCCTTCATATAACATGAAGGAGTTATAGTAATTACCACAATTTAATTATCTTAATAATTTTTACAATTTCACCTAGTGCTGAATCATTCATGGTAAGGTGTCATATTTTTCTTCATAACTCTTTTCTGTGAATAAAGTAGTATGTACATTGGCATCAATGTATAAACTATTTCATTTACAATTTACCTCTTTTCTTTCCTGCATATTCAATTGGAGCATATAAGTCGCCCATTTGTATCCTATGTCAGGGGCTGGTAAACGTTTTTGGCAAAAAGCCAGGGAGTTAATATTTGAGGCTTTGTAGGCCCTATGGCCTCAGTTGAAACTACTTGGCCATTGTACCATAAAAGCAGCCATAAACAATACATAAACAAACAAATGTGCCTGTGTTTAAAAAAATAGCATTGTATTTATGGATAATGAAATATTAATTTCACAAAATTTTCATATATAAGGGAATATTGCTTTTTATTTTTAAAACCCTTTAAAAATATAAGTCTGTTCTTAGCTGGAGGGCTAATAGGTGGTGGGCCAGATTTGATCTGTGGGCCATAGTTTGTCAACTCCTGGCCTATATCTGTTCTCATGTAGTCTGGGTTTTCAGTGATAAACAAAACAAATAAAAATAATCAAATACGTTATATGTATTACATATATGCCTAAATCTAAATCATACATTTACCATTGGTAGTAATTTAACAGTAAAGTGAATGATCTGCTAACACGAAGAAAATTATTGCTGTTACACTTTTATACCGCTTATATTATATCTAACAGTGTCATTTGAAAAATGAATTTTACCAGTAACTTAATTTTTTTTTTATTTGTTCACTGGCAGGCGGATATGATTTTTTGTTGTTGTTGTTATGGTAGCCTGAACAGACTAAGACATTGATATATTTTAATATTTCTATGTTTCTATTTATTTTTTTACAGTTCATGTAAGGCATTCAGAAAGAAAAGCCAGCATAAACATGAGAAGGAACCCACTCTTGTCAGAAAAATCCTTGGTGGGAGCAAAACTGGAATTTTGAAACTTGGGAAGATAAAATACCTAGAAGTTTTAAAAAACAAGGCCCTCAGTGACACAGGTGACCTTGTACACAACTCAGTGCAAGATTTCTAAGATGCAAAATGAGGCTGGAAAGAAGGCAAGTGACATCAGGGAGAAACTAATATGTCAGGCTATGGAGTTTAGTGCATAATATATTTTTTCTTTTTTTAATTATTTCAATAGTTTTTTGGGGGAGCAGGTGGGGTCCAGTTGCATGGATAAGTTTTTTAGTGGTGATTTTTGAGATTCTGGTGCACCCATCATCCAAGCAATGTACACTGTACCTAATGTGTAGTCTTATCCCTCATCCCCCTGTCCCAACCTTTCCCCTGAGTCCCCAGAGTCCATTACATCATTCTTATGCCTTTGCATCCTCATAACTTAGCTCCCACTTGTAAGTGAAAACATAACAACGTTTGGTTTTCCATTCCTGAGTTACTTCACTTAGAATAATGGTCTCCAACTCCATCCAAGTTGCTGTGAAAGCCACTATTTAATTCCTTTTTATGGCTGAGTAGTATTCCATGGTATATATGTATGTATATATACCATATTTTCTTTATCCACTCATTGGTTGATGGGTGTTTAGGTTGGTTCCATATATTTGCAATTGCAAATTGTGCTGCCAAAAACATGCATGTGCTAGTTAGTGTCTTTTTCATATAATGACTTCTTTTTCTCTGGATAAATACCAAGTAGTGGGATTGCTGGATGGAATGTAGTTCTATTTTCAGTTCTTTAAGGATTCTCCATACTGTTTTCTATAGTGGTTGTACAAGTTTACATTTCCATCAGCAGTATAAAAGTGTTCCCTTTTCACTACCTCCATGCCAACATCTATTATTTTTTGAATTTTAAATTATAGTCATTCTTGCAGGAGTAAGGTGGTATCATATTGTGGTTTTGATTTGCATTTCCCTGATAATTAGTGATGTTGAGCATTTTTTATGTTTGTCGGCCATTTGTATATCCTCTTTTGAGAATTGTCTATTCATGTCCTTAGGTCACTTTTTAATGAGATTTTTTTTTCTTGCTGATTTGTTTGAGATCCTTGTAGATTCTGGATATTAGGCATTTGTTGGATGCACAGTTTGCAAATATTTTCTCCCACTCTGTGAGTTGTCTGTTTACTCTGCTGATTATTTCTTTTGCTGTGCAGAAGATTTTTAGTTTAATTAAGTCCTATCTATTTATCTTTATTTTTATTTCATTTGCTTTTGGGTTCTTGGTTGTGAACTCTTTGCCTAAGCCAATGTCTAAAAGAGTATTTCCGATGTTATCTTCCAGATTTTTTATAGTTTCAGGACTTAGATTTAAGTCTTTGATCCATCTTGAATTGATTCTTGTATAAGGTGAGACATGAGGATCCAATTTCATTCTTCTACATGTGGCTTGCCAACTATTCCAGCACCATTTGTTGAATAGGGTGTCCTTTCTTCACTTTATGTTTTTGTATGTTTTGTTGAAGATCAGTTTGCTGTAAGTATTTGACTTTATTTCTGGGTTCTCTATTCTGTTCCATTGGTCTATCTGTCTGTTTTTATACCAGTACCATGCTGTTTTGGTAACTATAACCTTGTAATATAGTTTTAAGTCAGATAATGTGATGCCTCCAGATTTGTTCTTTTTGCTTAGTATTGCTTTGGCTATGCGGGCACTTTTTTGGTTCCATATGAATTTTAGGATTTTTTTTTTTCTAGTTCTATGAAGAATGATGATGGTATTTTAATGGGAATTGCATTGAATTTATAGATTACTTTTGGCAATATGGTCATTTTTACAATATTATTCTACCCATCCATGAGTAGGGGATGTGTTTCCATTTGTTTGTGTCAATTATGATTTCTTTCAGCAGTGTTTTGTAACTTTCCTTATAGAAATCTTTCACCTTCTTGGTTGGGTATATTCCAAATATTTTTATTTTACTTTTTACAACTGATGTAAAAGGAGTTGAGTTCTTGATTTGATTCTCAGCTTGGTCAGTGTTGGTGAATTGCAGGGCTACTGATGTGTGTACATTGATTTTACATCCTGAAACTTTACTGAATTCATTTAGTAAAGACCTAGGAGTTTTTTGGATGAGTGTTTAGGGTTTTCTAGGTATACGATCATATCACTGGTGAAGAGTGACAGTTTGACTTCATCTTTACCAATTTGGATGCTCTTTATTTCTTTCTCTTGTCTGGTTGCTTTGGTTAGGACTTCCAGTACTATGTTAAATAGAAGTGGTGTAAGTGGGAATCTTTGTCTTGTTCCAGTTCTCAGGGGGAATGCTTTCAACTTTTCCTTGTTCAGTATAATGTTGGCTGTGGGTTTGTCATAGATGGATTTTATTATCTTAAGGTATGTCCCTTCTATGCTGATTTTCCTGAGGGTTTTAATCATAAAGCAATGCTGGATTTTGTCAAATGCTTTTTCTGTGTCTATTGAGATGATCATGTGATTTTTGTTTTTAATTATCTTTATGTGGTGTATCACATTTATTGACTTGCAGATGTTAAGCCATCATTGTGTCCCTGGTATGAAACCAACTTGATCATGGTGGATTATCTTTTTGATATGCTCTTGGATTTGGTTAGCTAGAATTTTGCTGAGGATTTTTGCATATATGTTCATCAAGGATATTGTTCTGTAGTTTTGTTTTTGTTTGTTTGTTCTTGTTATGTCCTTTCCTGGTTTTGGTATTTTGGTGATCCTGGCTTTATAGAATGATTTAGGGAGGATTCCCTTTACCTTCTGGAATAGTTTCAGTAAGATTGACACTATTCTTCTTTGAATGTCTGATTGAATTCAGCTGTAAATCCATCTGGTCCTGGACTTATTTTTTGTTGGTAATTTTTAAATTACTGTTTCTATATTGCTACTTATTATTGGTCTGTTCAGGGTTTCTATTTTTTCCTTAATCTAGGAGAGTTGCATATTTCTAGGAATTTAACCATCTCCTCTAGGTTTTCTAGTTTGTGCATGTGAAGGTGTTCATAGTAGCCTTGAATGATCTTTTGTATTAATATTTCTGTGGTATTTTTTGTAATATCTCTTGTTTTGTTTCTAATTGAGCTTATTTGGATCTTTTCTTGGTTAATCTCACTAATGATCTATTGATTTTGTTTGTCTTTTCAAAGAACCAGCTTTTTGTTTAATTTATCCTTTGTATTTTGTTGTTGTTGTTGTTGTTTCAATTTCATTTAGTTCTGCTCTGATCTTTTCTATTTATTTTCTTCTGTTGGGTTTGGGTTTGGTTTGTTCTTGTTTCTCTAGTTCCTTGAGGGGTGACCTTAGATTGTCTATTTATGCTATTTCAGACTTTTTATGTAGGCATGTAATGCTATAAGCTTTTCTCTTAGCACCACCTTTGCTGTATCTCAGACGTGTTGATAGTTGTGTCACAACTATTCTTCAGTTCAAATAATTTTTTACAAATTTCCATCTTGATTTCATTGTTAACCCAACAATCATTTAGATGCAGATTATTTAATTTCCATGTATTTGTATAGTTTTGAGAATTCCTTTTGTAGTTAATTTCCTATTTTATTTCACTATGGTCTGAGAGAGTACTTGATAAAATCTTGGTTTTCTTAAATTTATTGAGACTTGTTTTGTGGCCTGTCATGTGGCCTATCTTGGAGAATGTCCCATGTGCTGATGAAAAGAATGTATGCTCTGCAGCTGATGAGTAGAATGTTCTGCAAATATATGTTAAGTCCATTTTTTCTAGAATGCAGTTTAAGTCAATTTTTTATTGTTGACATTCTGTCTTGATGACCTGTCTAGTGCTGTCAGTGGAATATTGAAGTCCCCTACTATTACTGTGTTGCTATCTATCTCATTTCTTAGGTCTAGTAGTAATTATTTTATAAATTTGGGAGCTCCAGTGTTAGGTACATATATATTTAGTATTGTAATCTTTTCCTGTTGGACTAATCCCTCTTTGTCTTTTTAAATTGCTGTTGCGTTAAAGTCTGTTTTGTCTGATATAAGAATAGCTATTCCTGCTCAATTTTGGTTTTCATTTGCATGCAATATCTTTTTCCACCCATTTACCTTAAGTTTATGTGAGTCCTTTTGTGTTAGGTCAGTAGCTTAAAGACAGTAGATTCTTGGTTGGTGGATTTTTATCAATTCTGCCACTCTGTATCTTTTAAGTGGAGCATTTAGGCCATTTACCTTCAATATAAGTATTGAGATGTGAGGTACCGTTCTGTTATTAGTCATGCTAGTTGTTGCCTGAATACCTTGTGTTTTTTAAATTGTATTATTGTTTTATAGGCCCCATGAGATGTATACTTTAAGGACGTTCTATTTTGGCGTATTTTGAGGTTTTTCAAGATTTAGAAATCTCAGCATTTCTCGTAGTGCTGGCCTGGTAGTGATGAGTTCTCTCAGCATTTGTTTGTCTGAAAATCTCCTTCATTTATGAAGCTTAGTTTCACTGGATACAAAATTCTTGGCTGATATTTACTTTGTTTAAGGAAGCTAAAGATGGGCTCCAGTCTCTTCTGGCTTGTAGGGTTTCTGCTTAGAAGTTTGCTGATCTGGCCGGGCGCGGTGGCTCAAGCCTGTAATCCCAGCACTTTGGGAGGCTGAGGCGGGCAGATCACAAGGTCAGGAGATCGAGACCACAGTGAAACCCCATCTCTACTAAAAATACAAAAAATTAGCCGGGCGCGGTGGCGGGCGCCTGTAGTCCTAGCTACTCAGGAGGCTGAGGCAGGAGAATGGCGTGAACCCAGGAGGCGGAGCTTGCAGTGAGCCGAGATCGCACCACTGCACTCCAGCCTGGGCAACAGCGTGAGACTCCGTCTCAAAAAAAAAAAAAAAAAAAGAAGTTTGCTGATCTGACAGATTTTCCTTTATAGGTTACCTGATGCTTTTGCCTCATAGCTCTTAAGATTCTTTCCTTCATCTTGACTTTAGTTAATCTGATGACTGTGTGCCTAGGTGATGATATTTTTGTAATGAATTTCCTGGGTGTTCTTTGAGCTTCTTGTATTTAAATGTCTAGATCTCTAGCAAGGCCAGGGAAGTTTTCCTCCATTATTCCCTCAAATAAGTTTTCCAAACTTTTAGATTTCTCTTCTTCCTCAGGAATACCAATTATTTGGTCATTGAACATATATTAAACAGTTATATTTTGTCACTGAACATATATTGAACAATTATATTTGGTCATCGAACATAATCCCACATTTCTTGGAGGCTTTATTTATTTTTAAAAAATTCTTTTTTTCTTTGTTTTTGTTGGATTAAGTTAATTTGAAAGCCTTGTCTTTGAGCCCTGAATTTCTTTCTTCTACTTGTTATAGTCTATAGTTGAAGCTTTCTGGTGTATTTTGTATTAGGTTGGTGCAAAAGTAATTGTGTTTTTGCCACAATACTACAGTAATATTTCTCTAAGTGTGTCTTTTATTTCCAGAAGTTATAATTGTTTTTTCTTTATGATATCTATTTATCTGGTGACTTTTTCATCTATATCCTGTATTGTTGTTTTAATTTCTTTAGGTTGGTTTTCACCTTTCTCTGGTACTTCCTTGAGTGATTAATAATAAACTTTCTGAATTCTTTATCTGGCAATTTAGAGATTTCTTCTTGGTTTGGATCCATGGCTGGAGAGCTAGTATGATCTTTTGGGGGTTCTATAGAACCTTGTTTTGTCATAATACTAGAATTACTTTTCTGCTTCCTTTTTATTTGGGTAGACTATTTCAGTGGAAAAATCTGGAACTCAAGGGCTGCTATTCAGATTCTTTTGTCTCATGGAGTGATCTCAGGTGGCTATTGATCTAGCCACCCAGCAGGGATACCAGATGCTGGGCTGGTGCTAGGGAATGTCTGCAAATGTTCTGTGATGTGGTCAATCTTCCGGCTACGGCTACCAGCACCTACTCTGTGGCTACCAGCACCTACTCTGGTGAAGGTGGCAGGGCAGTGAATTGGACTCTGTGAGAGTCCGTGGTTGTAGTTTTGTTTAGTGTGGTGGTTGTCTCAAATGCTGCTTATGCTAGCAGTGAAGTCACCATGTGGAAAGACTCAGGACCTCTCGTTAGCCAGGATGTGGCAGGCACTGGAATTAGCTGTTGTTCTCTCCTTCTTTGGAGCAGAGTTGTTCTCTTATGGAGTTACTGTAATGGACTGAGTTGGTTGGCCTGCAGTCAAAAGGCAACACTTTCAAGAGAGCACCAACTGTGGTAGTAGAAGGGATACATAAGCTTGCCCTAAGTTGGTCAGAGTAATTATTCAGCTTTCTCAGGTAACAGTCTGGGCCATCTAGGTAAGAATATTTAATTGTGATATTCTAATTTTATAATAAATTTGTTCCATCCCAGTTCAGATACTTTTATACTTTTGGCACAAATTGTAGCAAAAAGATCCCAGATCGAGCACAACTGATCTTTGAGAAAAATATGTATTTATGAGAGGGTGTAAGGGGATGTGTTTTTTAAACTTGATTTATGTCTTTTGTGAATTTTGGAAAATATTCAGCCACTATCTCTTGGAATATACTAAAGTATATTAGTCCATTCTCATGCTGCTAATAAAGACATACCTGAGACTGGGTAATTTATACAGGAAAGAGGTTTAATTGACTCACAGTTCCACGTAGCTGAGGAGGCCTCACAATATTACATGGTGGCAGGAAAGAGAACATGTGCATGGGAACTCCCCTTTATAGAACAGCATGGGAGAGACCCACACCCATGATTCAATGACATCTTACCAGGTACCTCCCATGACACGTGGGAATTATGGGAGCTACAGTTCAAGATGAGATTTGGGTGGGGACACAGCCAAACCATATCACTAAGCTTCCATTTTCCCTAATATTTCCTTCTGGAGCTCTTATTACTATGTGATGGACCTGAAATTCTATTTTCCATGTCTCTTAAATATTCTTGATTTTTTTTACTACAATCTATTTCAAGCATAAAATAGATAAAGTATAAAAAACAATACAACCCACACCAGTAAGACATCTTTGTCAAACTATAGCATTTTGCCATAAATGCTTATTATACATATTTTTGAGAAATATAGATACAATTATATATAGATAAGCATATATGGATATAAAGATGTTTTTGAGAAATTATACATATAATTAAAATCTCCTGGATACTTTCTCTGGATCTATTGTTTTTCCTGCTTCTCTCAAATTAACAATGATTCATGATTTTATATTTTTAGTACATAAATATATCTTAAAATTTTATATTCAAGCTAAGCATTTTGATATAATCAGATATATCAACTGTCATGTCGTTTGCTTCTTGTGTTTTTGGTATATTGTTTAAGAAATTCTTACTCAATTTAAGGTTCATTTATAAACAAATATATCTATATTTTCTTCTAACATCTAAAAATGTTTTAATTTGGACATTTATGTCTTTAAAACATCTGGAGTTTATATTCATGTAGGGTGAGGTAAAGATACTTTTTTTTGAAAATGAATAAACAATAGTTCAAGTGCAATTTATTAAATACGTTACTCTTTTCCCATTGATTTGAATTGTCAATTCCATTATATGTCATTTCTATTTATATGCTGGGGTCAACTGCTGGTTTCTGTTTCACTAGATTGTATTTCTAATTCTGAGGCAGTATAATGTTGCTTTAATTGTTATGTGTTATGTAAGTTATTCATTCCTAGTAAGACATGTTGTTTGGACATGTTATTCTTCAAAAGTATTCTGCGTTCTCCCTGGTATAACAAAAGGCATTTACATTTTTATGATTTTAAAAACCTTCACAGCAATAAAGTGTAATAGGTATATAAATTTGTTTAAATATCAGTTGGTAGTTTGGTCATTTATATGTCATCAGAAAAAGAAATCATTTATTGAATACCATAATTCTGCACAGTTTCGTAAAAACTGATTGATTTTACAAGAACAGTCATTATGCCTGAAGTCCTCTAGAGCTGTATGTTGCTATAGACAAGTATTCTAACAGATAATGTACTGGGACTGGTGGCAGTGGATCAATTTTCCAATAAAGTTTGTTTATTATATATTCATCATGGGACTTAATCACCCTTTTCTTTTTTGGCTGCTTGTGCAAAATCATTACATGTTTAGATTTATTTGCTTTTGCACATACAGATCTGCATTTTACATTCACACTAGAGCACTTCTCCCTATTCATACTTCCAACTTTATTTTGGGTCACAGTATTTATATTACCATTTTTATCAGTTCTTTTAATGTTTAATGAGCTGCTTTTGATAGATGGGTATATTCTTTGAATTGGAATGACAGCAATGAAACATGCTTAATGTAACAAATTTAAGTGATAATATTTAATTAACTTGAAAACACTGAGGTCAAGAGACAATATTTCAGTTTAATTGAATGTTAAGCAAGAGTTTCTTATTAATACAGTACAAACTCTTAAAGTCTATAAATTGTTAGAACAGAATAAGATTTTAGCAAAACTTATAGTTAATCTTACATCTTAAATTTACAAAATATATATAAATAATTATTGTAAGTTCAAAAAAATATTTAATTGCTAAACAGACAGATGATCCTTCATGGACCATGAGAGACAGAGTCTGAGGCCAGCACTGTGAAAAGCCCTGTTCTCAGGTATTTGCTTCAAAAGTGCCATAGCTTTGTACTATGTTTCAGAGAAGTAGAACCTTAGTAATCTGAAGATATGTACCTTGACAGAAGAGCTATACCAACCTCAAATGTAGTCAGATCTAGAGTCTAACATATTTTTCAATTTCACTCTGTTGCTCAAGAAATTCCCTATGATATCACATGATTCATATCCTTCCAGTGAACCACACACAGCGAGTGATCAAAGGATAGTCACTTTTATGATTGAGAAGTTTGTGTGCATGTTTTCATAATATTTTAGAAATTTCAAAGAAATCACATTATCACATTCCTGGTTTAAAAAGGATTAAAGTGTTAAAGGCTTACACACACACACACACACACACACACACACACACACACACACACACAGCAGTTCCCATGATCCTTAACACCTGAATCATATTCCCCAAAAGCAATCACTTAAACCTTTAGCTTTTGTTCCCCTAGTATTTTACCTCTATATTTCTACCTATTGCTTTTTACTAACATCGATTTTAAGCATTAAATTTTTTTTTTCAATCAGCCTTTCCAGCTTGAATAAGCTTGCTTTATTTATTTACTTATTTATTGTTTTGAGACATGGTCTCCCCCTGTTGCCCTGGCTGGAGTGCAGTGGCACAATCTCAGCACTGCTACAACTTCTGCCTCCTGGGCTCAAGCAATCTTCCCACCTAAACCTCCCAAGTAGCTGGGACTACAGGCTGCAGCCACCATGCCCGGCTAATTTTTATTTTTTTTGTAGAGATGGGATTTTGCCACATTGCCCTGGCTGGTCTCGAACTCTTGGCCTCAAGTGATCCACCTGCCTCAGCCTCCCAAAGTGCTGGGATTACAGGCATGAGGCACTGCACCCAGCCATATATTTTCTTATATTCCAAAAAGATTTTATGTAGATTTAATTATATACAACTAATCTCTAAGTGCCTCCATTGTTAACTATCCATAAATGGATATGATAACATAGGGTAACTATGAGAACTAAATGAATTAATATTTGCAAAGTGCTTAGAACAGTGTCTAGCATATGGTAAATTCCATATGAGTTTTTAAAAATAAAACAAACAATATGGCAAAAAGATGTAAATTCAAAATAAGAAAAATGATGCCAATAAAAAATAAAACAAAATGCAAAACACAAAATTATTCCCATGAAATCCTTTACACTAATGAGAAATGGATCACAATCTTGGCTTTGAGCTTTCTGATACCAAGGCAGAATATGAATGACAATCACTTACATTGTTCACAGAGTTTACAATTTAAAAAGAAGAGCCAGTATGGTTCCTTACATTAAGAAGAGAAAGAAATGAATCCTCAGATCCATATATTTTCACTAAGTTTCTCATAGTGAACATAGTGTTGTTGGGCTGCGTCTCATTATCCCATTCAGTCACATCATAAACAGTTCATTGAGCACATTCTAAGGCTGCTGAGGACCTGTGTAAGACCAGGCACCGTGTTTCAGTTCTGCACCATCTTTATGGCCTGGGTTAGCCTAGGAGTAACTTTCAGAATGTCATTAGTGGCTGGACACAGTGACTCATGCTTATAATCCCAACACTTTGTGGGCCTGAGGCAGGTATAACACAGTGAGATCTGTTTCTTTAAAAAACATAAAAAATTAGCCAGGAGTAGTGGAGCCTGCCTGTAGTTCCCACTACTCACTACTCTGGAGGTATAGGTGGGAGGATGGCTTGAGCCCGGAAGGCCGAGGCTGCAGTGAACTGTGGTCGTACCGCTGAATTCCAGCCTGGGCGACACAGTGACACCCTATCTCTAAAAAAGATTGCATAGAATTGGGTGAATAACAAGTTGATTTATTAAGCATGTAAGAATTGTATCTAAAATAGAAGTAAATAAGTCCTGAGTAATGGCCAGAGAGATTCTTCTTTGAGTAATATTCTGTAAGAGTATTACTTGGTTTTTCAGATAATTTTTTCATCTTCCTATTGATTCTTGGCTGTGTTCTGAATAACTCACTTTGCAAGATAACTAATCATGGAACAAATGCAATATTAATCTACACATGATACAATATTATGCTGAATAGGGTGTCAAAGGGAGAGCTTTCTTGCAAAATATTTCATGAGAAAGAGATTGCAAAATTGCTGCCGGGTGAGCCATCCTGTTACACATAATAGATCAGTTAAGGCAGAGCTCCAGGTAAATGCAGACCATATAATCCAAAATGTAGAACTGAGTCATCCAAGGGTAGGAGACAGAGGTGTTGCAGGTCTGGGGCTTGGAGCTTCAATGTCTTAGATATCCATCTGAAACACCATTTGCCTGCCTTGAAGCAAGAGTTTGGAGGTTAGTCACTACTTCTCTTTATCATTTTCATATTCCATGGGAGGAGTGAAGAGAAAGAACATTTTCTTCTTTCTTCTCTGAAATTTGGGCATATTGTCTCCAGTTTTCATTTTGTGATTTCATTATTACTATCGACATTTTAAGCACCTGGAGATACTTGGGAATGGGACAACAAAAGGAATGAACAACTTAATGCAATGTGACCTTAAGAAGTTCATTTTCAACAGCATAAACAAGGATAACTGAGGTCAATTTCATTTTTCAAGTGGGTTGGCATAGTTCAGTGAACTTGAAAAGTGGAATGACATTCTCAAGAGAACAAGGAATGTATAGTTTGTAAAGTAAAAGCAAATCTTTGAGATTTTTTTTCTGGCAAAAAAAAGTTACCCAATGTCCTACTAACACAGTCAGAAAATAATACATTAAGAATATTTTTAGTGGTGGCTCACTCCTGTAATTTTAGCACTGTGGGAGGCCAAAGTGAGAGGATCACTTGAGGCGAGGAGTTCAAGACCAGCCTGGGCAACAAATGAGACAGTATCTCTTAAAAAAAAAAAAAAAAAAAAAAAAAAAAAAAGAAAGAAAGAAGGAAAGTACTTTTAGGCCAGGCATGGTGGCTCATGCCTGTAATCCCTACACTTTGGAAAGCTAAGGCAGGAAATTAATGGGGCATGGTGGTATATGTTTTTAATCCTGGTGACTCAGGAGGCTGAGGCAGGAGGATCACTTGAGTCCAGAAGTTTGAGGCTGCAGTGAGCTATGATTGCACCACTGCAGTCCAGCCTGGGTGACAGGGTGAGACCCCATCTAAAAAAATAATAATAATTTAATCTTAGGAATTTTAGTTCATAATCTCTACCTGTTTGGATATATTCTTCCCACTTTAATCAGATCACCATTTGCTAGCAATTGAGCTTATTGATACTGCTGCCAACTTCATGAATGAAATGCAGTATTTGAAACACTGGCCCATTTATTTCTCTAAAAAACAAACCATTTCTCTTTGCTTCTGAAATTTCTTCCCACACTTCCATCACCTTAGTCTCTATGAAATTCTTACCAAATATCTAAATGCATCTCTTTCCTGTAAAAAAAAAAAAAAAAAAGGAGCTTCAAAGTGGGTGATCATTACATTGTCTATTGGCTTGTTCAATTTACTTTAAGGTCATGCAAAAACTACTTTATCCCAACTATAAATAATTTGCTTAAATTGAGGTCAGAAGTAGCCTAAGGAAGTAGCCTTCTTCATTGAGCCACCTGAGCCTACCCCCAGAATTCATTGACCTACACACCCAACACATGTTCACAATCGATTCAAAATGCCCTCCAGTGAACCAGCCTCCTGAGACTTTCTTTGTAATCTCATCATCCGGAGATTCCCAGAGAGCTCGGGAATCAACATGCATGTCTATACTGATAAATGGCAGCAGGGCTTACAATGAAAATGGGAGCTAGGAAATGGGACTGAATCTTTGTTTATGGAGAACAGGAGGTACAGGAAGCACTGTGCGACTACACAAAGAGTGAGGCTGGAGGAAGTTCTTATCGGAAAAAATTGCAACTGAGACCTCTTAATGTACTTTTTTCTCTTCCTTCTATGCTAGAATCTGTTATTTACTATCTGGACATTTCTCGTTTTCTCTTTGTTTTTACTCAGTTCAACTAAATTATTATTTTTTAAATTTAATTTAATTTTTTTTTTTTGGTTCATACCTGGTTCATACCTGTAATCCTAGTACTTTGGGAGGGCAAGGTGGGAGGATCACGTGAAGCCAGTTCAAGATCAGCATGGGCAACATAGCAAGATCAAATCTCTACAAAAAATTACAAATATTAGACAGGTATGGTGGCAGTGCCTGTAGTCCTAGCTACTCAGGAGGCTTGAAGCAGGGGGAATGCTTGAGCCCGGGAGTTCAAGCCTGCAGTGAGCTATGACTGCGCCACTGCACTCCAGCCTGGGTGACAGAGTCAGACTCTGTGTCTATACATACATACATACACACACGTATAATGTGTGTGTATATATGTATACAGACACACACACACATATATTTACTGAATAACATTAAAAAATAACACATAGTAATTATAATTAGCATATTCATAACTCATTTGCATTTATCATTTCTTTCTACTGGGGACATTCAGTTTTCTCTTTCTGTTTTGTTTTGTTTTGTTTTTAAACAGAGTCTCCCTCTGTCACCCAAGCTAAAGTGCAATGGTACTGTCACAACTCACTGCAGCCTGGACCTCTTGGGCTCAAGCGATCTTCCTGCCACAGCTGTCAAGTGGTAGCTGGGACTACAGATGTGGACTACCATGACCAGCTAATTAATAAAAAAGATTAGTAGAGATGAGGTCTTTGTATGTTGCTCAGGCTGGTTTTGAACTCATAGGCTCAAGGAATCCTCCCACCTCAGCCTCCCAAAATGTCAGGATTATAGGTGTGAGCCACTGCACATGGCCAATATCCTCTTTCTAGCTATTTGAAACTATATAACATATTATTGTTAACTCTGGTATTCCTCCTGTCATCCTCCAGTAGTATAAAACACTAGAACTTACTCCTCCTATGTAGCTGTAATTTTGTATTGGTCAACAAATCTTTCCTTATTTCCCTCTTAGCTCTTCTCCTTTCTAGCCTCTAGTATACTCTGTTTGTGTTTTTTTTTTTTTATTTCTGTGATACCCACTTTTTTTAGATTCCACATAAGAAAGAGAACATGTGGAGTTTAACTTTCTGTTCTTGGTTCATTTCACTTAACACAATATCCTCCAGTTCTATTCATGTTGCTGTGAATGACAGCATTTCATTATTTTTTATGGCTGAATGGTATTCCACTGTGTATGTATACCATATTTTCTTTAACCAAGCATCTGGTGTTGTACAACTAGGTTGATTTCATAGGTTGACTCCATATCTTGGCTATTAGGAATAGTGCTGCAATTAAACATGGGGGTGCAGAGGTCTCTGATATACTGATTTATTTTCCTCTGGATAAATGCCCATAATGGTATTGCTGAATTATGTGGTAGCTCTATTTGTAGTTGTCGTTTTTTTTTTTTTTTTTTGAACATTCACACTGTTCTCCATAGTGGCTGCACTAGTTTACTTTCTCAAAACAGTGTATAAGAGTTCCCTTTGTTCCACATCCTTGCCACCATGTTATTTTTTGTCTTTTTGATCATAGCCATGCTAACTCTGGTGAGATAATACACTATTACAGTTTGATTTGCATTCTCCTGATGATTAGTGATGTCAAGCCCTTCTTCATATGTTTAGTGACTGTATGCCTTCTTTTGAGAAATGTCTGTTCAGATCATTTGCCAAGTTTTTAATCAGATTTTTTTTTTTTTTTTTGGCTATTGAGATGTTTGAGTTCCTTGTATACTCTGGATGTTAATTCCCTTTCTCATTTGTTTATTTTTGCTTATGTTGCTTATGCTGTTGAGGTCTTATACATAAAATATTTTTCCAGACCAATGTCCTGAAGGATTTCCCCTGTTTTCTTCTAGTAGTTTTGTAGTTTTGGATCTTACATTTAGGTCTTAAATCCACTTGAGTTGATTTTTTAAACAGATGACAGGTAGTTTCATTCTTCTGCACATGGATATCTAGTTTTCCCAGTACCATTTATTGAAGAGATTGTCCTTTACCCTATGAGTATTCTGGGTGACTTTGTCAAAAATCATTTGGCTGTATATGTGCAGATTAATTTCTGAGTTCACTATTCTGTTCCATTGGTCTATGTATCTGTTTTTATGACAGCACCATGCTGGTTTTGTTACTACAGCTTTGTAGTATGTTTTGAAATCTGGTAGTGTGATGTCTGCAGCTTTGTTCTTTTTGCTTAGGATTTTTTTTTTTTTTTGTGGTACCCTACAAATTTTAAGTTTTTTCCTATTTCTGTGAAGAATATCATTGGTAGTTTTGATAATAATTGCATTGAATCTGTAGATTGCTTTTGGTAGTATGGTCATTTTTACAATAGTAATTCTTTCAATCCATGAGCATGGATGCAAATGTCTTTTCATTTTTTTTGACATTCACATTTTTATGACACTTCACATTTTTATGACACTTCACATTTTTATGAAGTGATTACTAATGATGAAGCTTACATAAGGTTTTATCAACATATGCCTATGTGTTTATACAGATGTTTACACACAAAACAGGCTAAAGATTCAATTTCCTTCATCAGTGTTGTATGTTTTCCTTGTAGAGATCTTTCACCTCCTGGGTTAAACTCATTCCTTTGTTGTTGTTGTGTTTTTGTTTTTATTGTTGTTAAATTTATTCTTAATCATCGTATTTTCTTTGTAGCATTTGTAAATAGGGTTGCCTTCTTGACTTTTTTTTTAGTTAGTTCACTATTTGTGTATAGATATGTTACTGATTTTTTTTTTTTTTTGAGATGGAGTTTCATTCTTGTTGCCCAGGCTGGAGTGCAGTGGCATGATCTTGGCTCACTACAACCTCTGCCTCCTGGGTTCAAGCGATTCTCCTGCCTCAGCCTCTTGAGTAGCTGGAATTATAGGCATGTGCCACCACACCCGGCTAATTTTGTATTTTTAGTAGGGATGGGGTTTCTCCATGTTGGTCAGGCTGGTCTTGCACTCCCAACCTCAGGGGATCCGCCTGCCTTGGCCTCCCAAAGTGCTGGGATTAGAGGTGTGAGCCACCATGCCTGGCCATTCAGGAGCATGTTGTTGAATTTTGATGTATTTGTATAGTATTTTTTGTTTAGTTTTCTTTTTGTGTTTTTATTTGAGAGACAAAGTCTTACTCTTGCCCAGGCTGAAGTGTAGTAGTGTGATCATAGCTGAAGCAATCCTCTTGCCTCAGCCTCCTGAGTAAATGGGAGTACAGGCATGTGCCACCATGCCTAGCTAATTTTTGAAATTGTTTGTAGAGATGGGATCTTGCTATATTTGCCCAGGCTGGTCTCGAACTCCTGGCCTCAACTGATCCTCTGGCCTTGGGTTCCCCAAATGCTGGGATTATAGGCATGAACCACTACATCTGGCCCATTTGTATAGTTTTAAATGTTTCTCTTGCTACTAGTTTCTAGTTTTATTCCACTGTGGTTAGGTAAGATACTTGTTATGATTTATGTTTTTTGAATTTTGTTTAGACTTGTTTTGTATCTTAACATATGGTCTATCTTGGAGAATGTTCCATGTGCTGATGAGAAAAATGTGTATTATCTCCAGCTGTTGATTGCAATGTTCTATAAATCTCTGTTAGGTACATTTGGTCCATGCTACAGTTTAAATTTGATGTTTCTTTGTTGGTTTTAGATCTAGATAAATCTGTCCAGTGCCAAGAGTGGGGTGTTGAAAGCCCCATCTATTATTGATTGGAGTCTATATTTCTCTTTAGACCTAATGTTTGCTTTATAGATCTGGGTGCTCTCATGTTGCCATCTGGAATTTTTTATTTCCTTACTTATCTTTTTGAGAATACTAAACCACATGGTGAGTTACAAATTTTTAAGTATAGGGAGAGTCTTTGGGGGTTTTCCGAGCCTACCTATTCAAATATGAAGAATTGATAACAATTTCCCAAAGTTAATTTATGTTAGTTATTGTGAAAATTATTATAGTTCTTTTTTATATGAAGCACTAGGGAAAAATTTGAGACTTTAAAAGTGATCTTCTTTCTAATGATGGGCAAATAAGATGCTTGAACCTGTTTCTAAATGAATGCAAATTACAAGTTTCAGTAGACTGAAAGTCTACTGAAACCATTTGAGTGGGCTACCTTGGATGTCCAGCCCAACTGAAACTTTAGATCACTGCTTCCCTCAGGTGACCTCTAACCACCACTTCATGAGAGATCCCAAGGAAGAACCACCCAGCTGAGCCCAGTCAGTGCACACATCATGAGAGAAATTACTATACTTTATTGAAATTATGGATAGGCATTATAGAAATAAATTATAGTTGGTATATTAAAACCATACTAGTCCATTTTAAAACATTTTATTTCAAAGTTGAGCACCGAAGGTTGAACATAATATTCCTTTTTGCTAGACCACAAGTTCTTCCAGGTAAGAAAATGAGCCTATTTAGTGTGGAATTTCCAGTTTTTAACAGAGTGGCTTGTACTTAGTAGGTGTTCAATAAACATTTGTTAAATGAATGACTCTTCCCTTCTATGCTACATTCAGTCCAATTTTTCTCCTCACTAAAATCTCTATTCTATTGCAGAGAGTTATTTTATAAACTGAATTCATCATACTATCCTCTGATTGCCAAAGAATGTGGTTCTGATGAGTGGACAAGTTTTAGCACATTTTTATGAAGTGATTAGTAATGCTGAAGCTTACATAAGGTTTTATCAACATTATACATATGCATATGTGTTTATACAGATGTTTACACACAAAACAGGCTAAAGATTCTTTAGCCTGATTTATTGACCCCACTGATTTAAACAACAATAATACAATTCATTTTTGCATTTGCTATGGACTAGGGGAAAAATTCATTTTTATAATAATTAAACAAGTGTTTGATAAGTAAGATTACAGGAGAAACATTTACATTTTAATGACAGTATTCTCAAATATTTTTGATGCCCTGTTAGCAAACAATTAAAATGGCCATTTTTAGTGTTTATTTATTCATAAAAGGGGGTTACCTTAATAGGGCTATTTGTTCAGACTTTGTTAGTATTTTCTTTCAAGTAGGTACTATATAATTCAATGTAAACCTTATAGCAACAGTAAGACATTATTGGGCAGGATCATGGCTTCATATGGGGAGCATGAGTTTTAGATCCCAAGGAGTCTAAATTCTAATGTAAGCTCCACCCCTCACTGATTGGTGATCACCGTCTAATTACTCAACCACTTTCCTCAGTTTCCTCAAATCTCATAGAGTTTGCAAGGTGCCTGCATTGTGTCTGGACATAGGAGGTGATCAACAGAAATTAGATCCCTTTGCTTCCCCTGCACTGGATACAGGATCAGTCTAGTTCTAGAACCAACTCCCTCCCTTCCATACAGCCTCCATTACTGATATCGCTAATAGGCAAGTATCAGAAAAAGGGGTTACCATAAGCTTAAAGCCTTTCTGATTATAAAATCACATCTGTCAGCTCACTCTTGACTCCTTCATTTTTTGTTTCTTCTAGTTTCAGTTTTACTTCTACTCTTGAAGCATTACCAAGTTGAATCCCTCCCTCCCTCCCTTCCTTCCTTCCTCCCTTCCTATATTTATTCATAGGGGCAAAACTGTCTTCTCTGGGCACAAAACAATAAATAGGAAAAATTATCTGCCTTATGGACTTTACATCCTAACTTGGGAGACAAACAGTGAACACATAAACAAGGACTGTAGTAAGATAGTGAAGGAAAACAAAGGAGGGTGCAGGAGTAGAGAGGGAGGGGGTATCATTAGATAGAATGGTCATGATGGGCCTCTCAGAGCCTGAATAAAGAGAAGGGCTTTATGCCTGCAAATATCTAAGGCAGAGAGTGGATGAGAAGCCCTGAGGCAGAAGCATACCTGTCCTAGAAGAAGCAAAGATGGATGTGGTTAAAGTGAGAAGAAGGGGGTGGGCTGAAAATATAGACCATGTCAGCCAGCATGGGCTAAGGATTGTTTTTAACTTTTTTGGAAAAAAAAATTGAACTTGCAGAAAACTTGTAAAAATAGTACAATTAACTTTTGTGTATGCGTCACCTAAATTAACTAATTATTAAATTTCTGCCACATTCAGACTATTTATCTAGCTATGTATATTATATACACATATACACTACCATTATCTGCTGAATTATTTGAGAATAATTTGCAGACCTTTTACTTCAAAATATTTCAGTGTATGCCTCTAAGAACAAGGATATTCACTTTCATAATTCATAAAAATTTAACATTGTATAACACTATAATCGAAGACAGAGTTCATATTCAAATTTTATCCGTTGTCCCAGTAATGTCCTTTAAGAACCATTTTTCCCCCTCATCGGGGTCCAGTCCAGAATCCTACACAGACTGCATCTAACCGCCATGTCTCTTTAGTCTCCTTTAGTCTGGAACAGATCCTCAGCTTTACTTTGTTTTTTATGACACTGCTCTTTTTGAAGAGTACAAGTCAATAGTTTGTAGAAAGTCCATCTGTTTGTGTTTGTCTATGGGTTTTGAATTTTATTCTAAATGTGATGAAATCCAGGGCGGAGTTCTGAGCAGGGAGTGATTCTACTTATGTTTTGTAGGTTCTATCTGGTTGCCACATGGCGAGTTGGAGCCCACAGAGGAGCAAGTGTGGAGGCAGGAAGGCTCGTGAAGAGTGTCTTGCTATCGTCCAGGTTAGAGTCCATGGAGGCATGGGCAGGAGAAAGAGTCAGCAGGGAGACCTTTCGAATGGTCAGATTTGGAATATGTGTAACAGAGTTTTCTGGTGAATTTAATGTATGGTGTGAGATGAAAAGACACATGGCCGATTCTCTGAGCTACTATTTAAGCCTGAGCCCTGGTGAAGGGTGGTGCCATCGCTAGAGACAGGAGGAGGCTGTGGGTTGAGCAGACAGTGTTTGTGTGTAGGTGACAGGAATCAAGTGTTTGGCTTTAGATTTGTTACATTTGAGATCTTTATGAGACATTAATGTGGAAGTGATATGCAGGCAGTTGGAAATACATGTCTGGAATTCAGGTGAGAGACTGGGATTAGAAAACCAAACTACCTAAATCTCAGTACTGATAACAAGAATACCTACCTTTATTAAGCATCGTTGATGTGCTAGGTAATTTGGCAGGAGCTTTATATCTACGTAACACCCTCAAACGTAAAGAAATACAGTGATATTAGCATTAACAGCACAACTTTCCAAGATTCTTGCCACATCTGCCTCCTATAGATTCCACTCAGATACCTAGGTGTGAGTGCTGCAGGGCTGAATTGTATGGGCTTTTGGGTAAGTCTTGCTAACTGGGTGGTGCCTCTGCCCTGTACCTCTTCCTCTGAGTGTGCCTGTGTTTCTCCTGCTGTGCCCAGCTGGGCTGCTGCTTTTCCTAAGGAGCTTAGACTATCTGTCCTGGATGTTGCTGCCCAGCACTGCTGGGCGCTGGTGCTTTGCCTTCTCCTGCTGGGCCACACCACCAATGCCTTAGAGCCCCAGAGTGCCAAAAATTCACGGAGGCCTGTGGTGAAATGAGGGAGATGCCCGCTGCTCTTTTTGTATTATGCTATCTTACCTGACCTAAGCTGAGCCAAAGGGATTCTCCGCTGAGGCTGTGAACTCTCTGTAGGTGGATAAAACTATAACTCTGTGAGGTGGCCACGTTCCACCATGAGTACCTGCGAGGCAGAGAAGTCAGCTTGCTGAGAGGGAGAGGAGAAAGTGACTTTAGAGTCAGAAGATGAGATCCTAACAGCTTCCCAGGCTCCATTCCTGCCCTTGGGTTCCACAAGGTACCTCTGTGACCATAAAATAAATCCCTCCTTTCTCCTTTCATGCTGGAGATAGTCCAAATTCGATTTTGTTGACAAAACCAGTCTTGGCCAGTTATGCTCTCTAATGCTTGAGGGATCTATAATAAATTTTAAAGTGGGCGTGGTGGTTCATGCCTATAATCCCAGCACTTTGGGAGGCTGAGGGGGGCGGATTATGAGGTCAGGAGATTGAGACCATCCTGGCCAACATGATGAAACCCAGTCTGTACTAAAAATACAAAATGAGCCAGGTGTGGTGGCGGGCGCCTGTAATCCCAGCTACTCAGGAGGCTGCCACAGAAGAATCACTTGAACTTGGGAGGTGGAGAGTGCAGTGAACCGAGATGGAGCCACTGCACTCCAGCCTGGCAACAGAGACTCTTGTCTCAAAAAAAAGAAATAAAATAAATACATAATAAAATAAATTTTAAAAGTCATGATATGAAAGAATACATGGTTGCTCCCTGTCACTGCTCTTCTCCATAAACACCTCAAGCATTGCCTGTAATCAGTGTTTCTATTAACTGTATACAACTTTCTTAATCATCTCTCTTCCACCCTTCTCTGTCACTTGCTCCACGTTCTCTTTCCCATTTCTGTCATTTTTATAGTTTTTTTTTGGACATCTTTTCATTATTTTTTCCCATGTTGCCTTTTTATTGAGCACCTGTGTAAAATTTCTCACAGCTCCTCTCACCTCTCACATTTGAAAACCATTTTAAGATCAGAGAGGAGAAAGGCATTGCTCAATTGGGCCAATTTAAATCTGTCAGCCTTCATGGCAGACAGCCTATTCTCTTTCTTTTCTTCATTGTCTATTTCAAGCAATTCTGAGAAGGTAAGAATGCTATCATTGGCCTAGGCTGAACGACGAGAAGGGATCTGTGGATAAGAGTTATGGTGATGATGTGAGCCCTGGAAGCCCAGTTTCCACACCACTTATATACAACCCCATCTATCAAAACATTTCAGAGTGTTCTTTCCCAAAGTTAGGTGCTCTCTACACTGGGACTGCGATTTGCCAAGCTGTATAATACATGACCAGCAATCACTAGCAATAATTTCTCCATTAGCAGCTTTTCCTCAGAGTTCTTTCTGTCCCCAGTTTATCCCTAATTCCTGAAGTTATGTCCAGGGCAAATGGTTACTCACAAGTCAGGGTTATTTTTTTAGTAGGTGCTTTAAAGAATGTTTGCTGGATTTCCGGGGTGGCTGCAGTGAGGGATCCAGTAGGAAGCACCTGATATGCACAGGTTTTGCATTTGGTCTCATGCACTCTTCCAAGGAACCATGCGCACAGCACATCTCCCTCATAGATGTGAATAAACTATGCAGAACTGTGGCCGCGTCCTAAATTCTTGGATGTTCACAGGGGCATACATGCAAATTTCATTCTAGGAATAGCTCATAGGTTTGCCAGTTCCCAAAGGTGAAAATACAACTAACTATCCATCTTAGGTCCATTTCTGAGTAAGGTAGGTTGAGCACTAGGTTTGTATCAGGTCCTATGCTAAAAACTTTAAAATGCAACAAATTGAACCTCATAATGAATGTTGGAGGTATGAATTTCTTTTAGAATTCTTATTGTAAACATGAGGAAACTGAAGCTTAAGTAGAGCTTGGCACATCTAAGGCCACATAACTAGTAAAGTAGGTGGATTTAAACTCAAAACTGTCTACTCTACAGCCCATAATATTGACCACTATGGTATGCTGCCTCAAGGCAGAATATATAAAATAAATGACCATGCACAAATGAACCCTTCATAATGGCCTGCGGCTCAAAATGTAACCAGAATGCATTCCACATTTGTCATTTTGCTTTGTGAACGCTTCCTGTCCTATTGCCACCCTTCCTCCCAGCTCCCCAGGTATACTTTCCTAACCTCCAGATGTCATCCAGGTTTCCAATGTGACGGGATGCTAAGGATCGTGTATTGCAGGCTGCCCCAAATTGTTTCACTACTTTTTCCTTTTCCTTTCCAAGAAGGAAGATGGACATTCATGAGCTGACTCAGGCCGAGAATCTTTCCCTTGCACTTAGGGTGAGCCAATCAATAGCTCTACTCACAGTCCTCACTGTGCTGATGACCAACCCTGCATTAATGGCATCGCTATTTAGCAGCACAAAAGAAGGGCTCACTAGAAAATAAATTTATTGTCCCTCTCCATCTCCCCCTTCAGTGAATCCCACCTTACTGCTTCCTGTTAGAAGGCTTTGGAAACCCTCTGGGTTATCAAATAGCACCATTTCCCTTGGTAGTGTTACATTATTGATTGAGATAATGTTCTGAAAATGTCATCTATGGCAGGTGCAATTCCTACTTGGTTAATTCATCTGTGGCTAGGTCTCGTATACTCAATCTGGTAGCAGAATGCTTTTTTTTTTTTTTTTTTCTTTCTGGAGTTGGAGTTTTCATTACTGAAATAAAAAATGGGTCAGAGAAATATTACCCATGAAGAACTCAGTTAGAAAATATTGCCCTGTTGCTTTCTTCCTGCTGAAGTTTGATAGACCTACTTTATTACATTGCAGTTGGCAGGACCAGTTTACTCAGTTGCTTTAACATCATTCCAAGGAGGCTGAGGGCAGCCATTCTGGCTTTGTAGAATGTTAGCGTATCCTGCTGGGTGCTGGACGCCCCAGTCTTCTTGTAAATCTGTAGCATGATCTTAAGGGAGGTGAGACACAAACACATCACCACCCCAAGCACATATTTCACTGGCAGGGAGCCATGACATAACCTTTTGGGTACAAAGGACAGCATATTATATTATTTAGTTGATAGTATCAAATGGCATGCTTATTAGAGGTACTTGGGGGAAGAAGAGCAGAATTTTTTTTTTTTTTTTTAAGTCTTGCTCTGTCACCCAGGCTAGAGTGCAGTAGCATGATCTCAGCTCACCGCAACCTCTGCCCCCTGGGTTCAAGCGATTCTCCTACCTCAGCCTCCCGTGTAGCTGGGATTACATGTGTGCGCCGCCACACCTAGCTAATTTTTGTATTTTTAGTAGAGATGGTAGTTTCACCATGTTGGCCAGGCTGGTCTCAAACTCCTGACCTCAAGGGATCTGCCCGCCTCAACCTTCCAAAGTGCTGGGTTTATAGGCGTGAGCCACTGTGCCCAGCCAAAGAGCAGTAAATTTAAAGGAAAATACCATCTAAATAATTGTTTGCATGTAACTTGTCCATTTGGAAGACATACAGAAAAGGGATAGAAGCAGAAAGAAACAGTATGATGAGTTAGGTAGTGAAATAATAAAGAACTTTGAACTGCTCCTTGAACATCCCGATTACTTTCTCTGTGGAGGAGACATTGGTTCACATACAAATAGAACAGGGAGAAAATCTGCAGCAAGGTATCTTTGCTCAGAAAGGACAGCAGCAATCCAATACTGTGTTATTCCGGCTAACCCCAGACAATAGAATGCTGCCAATGCTACAAAATTAAAAATAAGACAAAAAATAAATCAGATAACAGGACTCTTAGGGTTGTGTCACTGTTGGGATTTTGGAGTTGAAGTTTCATTCCCAAAGAGCTGGAGTTCTGGGAATGAAGAGAGAATGATAAAGAATTATTTTTGACTTTTAAGCATAAAAGTCAAATAGTCTATAGCACATGTCATTGTGCTATAGATTATTTGCATTCACTCAGCACAGAAACATCACTGGGTACTCAGTGACTATGTCACTTCATTCCTATTTTATGTTGTTCAGCTGACATGATTTTTTTTTTTTTTTTTTTTGCTCTGAACTACTGCATGTAAATAACCAACTGCAATGATTAAGCTTATTTCTTTAAGGAATGATTATGGCCAGGTGTGGTGGCTCATGCCTGTAATCCCAGCACTTTGGGAGGCTGAAGCGGGCAGATTGCTTGAGTCCAGGAGTTTAAGACCAGCCTGGGCAACATGGTGAAACCCTGTCTTCAGTCTCTACAAAAAACACACAAATTAGCTGGGCACCTGTAGTCCCAGCTACTTGGGGGCATCACTTGAACCCAGGAAGTCGAGACTGCAGTGAGCTGAGATTGCAGCACTGCACTCCGGCCTGGGTGACAGAGTGAGACCCCGTCTCCAAAAACAAAAAGAAGAAAAAAAAAGAAAAGAAAGAAGAAGAAATGATGTATGTTTACCCCAATCAGAATTTGATCCATTTAGTATTCTACCTAATACAAGTAACACTGCTTTCCTGTGCCTTTCGTTTATTTTCCTAACTTTTCTACTCTTTAGTATGTTTCTTGAACAAAGACCAACTTATGATCTCTTGATGTCTCTTTTTAAAGCCCAAGAAGTGAGACTTTATGTTTTCAAAGCCAGAAAATACTGCCCTCCCAAATCCTCCCCACCAGGAGGAAGTTGTTACAGTTCATATTGCCTTAAAAAGAACTAGAGTGCAGGCTGCACGTCTTCAAGGGACCAAAGTTGTTACTAAAGACAGAACTTTGGGACAATACTAGTGGACAAGTCTTACAGATACTGATTTGTAACTGCTTAAAATTTTAAAAGAAAAAAATGACAGTAGTGCTATAGTTTTGAAAATCAGTGAATTTGTGGGCAGGTGGTATGACTTATCAGCAACCTTTAGGGATTTTATACAATCCCACCCTCCCACGACTCCCTTTCTTCTGCAGTTCTCAGTTCTTCCAGCAGGTGTCCCTATAATCACAGAACAGACATTCCACAGCATGGTATGTAACTTTATTTTTCTAGCGTAATAATTTAAAGTATTTACACACTGCACACTCACTGTTTTACACAGGTACGTATTCATATATCTATGAACCACATCTAAAGGTTTCTTTGCAAAGACTCGACACACTGTGGGGGGGGGGGGTTTCCAAGCATAACAAAGAGGACAAGTTTTGAGTCTTTTAAAGACAGCCATGTGAAGCATCTGTGAAAACCAGTGTTTCCCCCGGTTTAAGCTCCCCCGGGAGACCTCTGAACAGCTACAGCCTATCCACATGTTGGCATGACCTGAAACTCTTCTAGCTAAGGTTTCAAGAACCAACATGTGCAAGCAGCATTTTTCTTTTCTAGAAATCTCAGGAGAAAATAAACCTGGCCCTTATGTAGAGAAGTACATCTATTTGTAATCTGTGGGGACTGTTTTACAGGGACACCGATTATAAGGGGAGAATAGCAAAATACACTATTACTAGTGATGCAGGGTGCTTTGAAGTGTCACTTCCAGCTACATATGGCAAAATAACCCAATCTTCATTTCCCAACTATCAGTAAGGGTGGTTTTGTAATTTTCCCTGTAAAGAGCAAAGGTATATTTATTAATCATATACACTCTAAACCCAGATCCTATAGAAATTTCTTCTATTGCTTTTACTTCACTTTCGTATTTGCACAAAAATGGTGGTTAAAGTATCCTCTGTATTTTTCTTCACTTGTACTACTCAATTATAAAACAAATTATCAACAATAGCTTCTGAATTTGGTACATGGCTCCACAGGTGAACAAAAAAAGCCACAGTTCAGAGCTGATGGTCAGTCAGTCCCTAGTCCAGCTTCTGTAAAAGGAAGGTGGGTTTAGGTTTCAACTCTCTACAGTTGAATCTCTATAAGTAAGAAGCAGATGCCTTCCTTATTTTCCCAAACTGCCCAAGATTATTCCTATAAACACAAGGCAGAGGTTTGCCATCTCTACATGAATTCACAACTCCACTCTGTGACTGGATGGCACATCAGTTCACTAAGAAATAAAACTTTACAAAACGACGTCCTCTTTTTCCTGCCAGTCTGGGCCTCTGGCAGTGTCACTGATCAATAGGACATGGCAAAAGTAACTACCTGGAGACCTAAAACTAAGCATAATCTTGGCATAAACTACTACCGTATTTAAAGTTCATACCCTTTATTTCTGTTTATGTAAACTTATCAATAAATTATTAAAGCACAAACTGTATCACTTCTTGTTGGAACCAAAGATTTCCATCTAGATATAACAATAGAAATCTACCTATCCTGGAGTTAACTTTCTCAGATTACTGTTCCTGCCTTTTGCTGTTCTTTTCCTTTTCCAAGGGGGTGCCAACAATGGAATGGAAAAGGCAAGGAGAGATCATACTTTATAGAAATTTCTCCAAGTTACAATGAGCAACTGACTAAATCATATTCAATTACAGGTGTGAAGAGGGAGAGTACCTGACTTCAGAGACCACCTGGGAAGCAGCACAATGCTTAGTTAACAAGAATATCTGGATTAAGCAGTGCCGAAGTGGCCACACACTGAGTCAGGCCAAGGAAGCTTTTCTGTCATTGCTGCCCCACTCTGTTCCACTTTGCATGCAGACACATCAAAGACTGTGATGAAGATCATGGTGGACAAGGAAGAATGAAAAACTTTGTGATGGGATCTGGGCCTCTACATTAGAGAAAGAACCTAACCCCAGTTCTTTGGATTCGTAAGGTGAGGTTGAGGAGGGCTTACTGGAGGTGGAGACAGGGAGAGCTGTGTGTTTCTGGGTTTGACAGCCAAGAAAAGGTTAAGATCAGGGGCTTGCGCCAGTCATACAGATTAAAAAAAGAGCAAGGCATGATAATTACTAAATGTATAGTTTCATGTTTTAACACAGAAGAGTCAGAGGAAAAACTGACCATTTAAAAAGGGGCATGGGATGAGAAAAAGTCTGGGAGTTTCTGAGGTCTAGCAAGATGCCTGGTACTTATCTACAAAAACTGCCATCACTACACCCTTTTGACCTACAAGAACAACAGTTTCTGTGGTTCAACCTAATACACTGTATGGGCTCAAATATATAACAATTAGAATTGAGAGTTATCAGAATAACCAGTAATACCCTCCGTTCTGAAAAAGTAACAGCTGTTAGACCGGAAGAGAGCTTCTGAAGATCAGTGTTTAAGAGTCAAAGCACCTGTAAGGGAGAGTTAACGATCCTTTCAAATCAAGTGAGGGCAGAAGGGTGAGGGCATAGTTCAAAGGAACAAGGCAGCTCCACCGGAAGGTGGCGAGTAAAAGCTGCACACCGTGGCAAATCAGTAGCAATGGGAAAGGGCAGGAGGGTACAGCCAAGAATAGCTACAAACAACTGGTCACTTCAAAGGAAACGCTGCGTATGGGTGTCTGTGTATATGTACTACACATATTAACCAAGCACACACATAAATATTTAATATATAAAAAATAAAGTGCTTTCTAACAGGTCCCTGGGCAGGGACATTATAAAACATTTCACAAAACTGCAAAACAAAATTGATACAATCAAAGAACACTACATCCAACATATGTGAAAACAGCCAAACACAATATGTACAATCTGGTGGGTGTCCCAGGACAAACGTCCTGTCATATACATGGTATATACATATATACTCTTTTACTCAATATATTATGACAATACATATTTTAAAATTTTGTTATAGACAAAAAATAAAAAACCAAAACAAAAGACAACCCCTACAAAAACACGGTAAGGATCAAGCATGTGAGTCCTAGACTGACAGACAATTCACTGCCTCCACGGGGAGTCCCATTGCCACTGCTGGGGAAAATGTGCCAGCGTTCCTTCCTCGGGTGCAGGGCCTCCACGTCCTCCAAGGCACTGTGGGCTGCGGCGGTAAAGTTGGCATCACCAGTGGTGAGCAGGTCGAAGACACAGGACTGGAAATAGATGTCCTTCACTGGCATCTTCTCATGGCATTGAGTGTTGGCAGTCTCCAGTGTGTAGCCAGGCCAGGCCTGCACCAAGGAGGTGCGAGGCAGGCTGTGTCCCAGGATGGCAGACACCTGGCCCTGCCCATCATCGATGCGTTCACTCACGGGGCAGCCATTCATGCACAGCTGCAGGTCCTGGCTCTCCTCGTAAGACATGGCCAGGTCTTCAGGCATACGGATGGCAAGGGTCAGGTAGCGACCCACTTGCCGTACAAACACTGTGGTCCCTATATAGAGGGCGTGCATCTCCACATAGTGGCCACTCTCCCTCTCCACGATACGCAGGCTCTTGGCATCGCCGTCCCCACCACTGGTGGTGCCATCCACAAAGGCGGCTGGTAGGTCATCTGTCACAGCTTGGTAGACTTTCTGATCTGTACACTCATGGTGGGCTTTGAAGATAATAGTGATCTGTGGGAAGGAGCATGTACAAGGTTTAACAGAATGCGAGGGAAGCAGAATGGGGTAACTCTCTGTAGCAAGAGCTCCCATCCATTTTGAAGTTGAATGGCTTAAGGCAGTATCTCCAAAATGGACCCAACTGCTTGTACCTCAAAAATGGGTATCACTTTCAGAAAACATTTTTTAAAGTCCCATATATTTAGAATTAAAATTTAACATAAATCCAGGCAACGTACATCAAGATAAAACTTTTTTACTTTCCTAAGAGAAAGAGCGTGAGCGAGCGGTGTTGCTATCAGAATATAGGCTTCCTTTCTTTTTTTTTGTTTTTGTTTTAAGTGATGGGGTCCACTCTCTTGCCCAGGCTACAGTGCGGTGGCATATTCATAGCTCACTGCAACATTCAACTCCTGGGCTCAAAGGGCATTCCCACCTCAGCCTCCTGAGTCCACAGGACTAAGGGCATATGGCACCATGCCTGGCTGATTTAAAAAACTTCGAAGTGATGGGGTTGGTGGGGGGTTGGACGGGGGGAGGGAGGCGGCAGAGGTCGGGGGTTCCTCGCTATGTTGCCCAGGCTGATCTTGAACTCCTGGCCTCAAGTGATCCTCCCACCATCATCTCCCAGAGTGCTGGGATTACAGGCATGAGCCACTGTGCCAGGCCAGATTATGGGCAATTTTTATTGATGATTTATATCTTGTCTCCTTCCACAGTGGATGAGTCATGGCATAGTTCTGAGAAAAGAACAAGGTTCGTTTCTAAGTTGTGATGCAGAAACTTTAAGGGGCTTAATTAACAATATACCATGGCCGGGCGCGGTGGCTCAAGCCTGTAATCCCAGCACTTTGGGAGGCCGAGACGGGCGGATCACGAGGTCAGGAGATCGAGACCATCCTGGCTAACACGGTGAAACCCCGTCTCTACTAAAAAATACAAAAATCTAGCCGGGCGAGGTGGCGAGCGCCTGTAGTCCCAGCTACTCGGGAGGCTGAGGCAGGAGAATGGTGTAAACCCGGGAGGCGGAGGTTGCAGTGAGCTGAGATCCGGCCACTGCAGTCCAGCCTGGGTAACAGAGCGAGACTCCGTCTCAAACAAACAAACAAACAAAAAAAAAACACAATATACCTAACAGAACTTTGCTTCCTACAAAGATTCTTCATAGAACTAAAAAACCATATCCCATGACTCACCACTACAAACTTACTCATTAGAAATACAAAGAGAAAGAGCTGAGGAGGGGGCACCCCAGTAACAGCCACGACTCATGTACCCCAGGAAAGATTTCTATTAGTCCCTTCATCAAATGTTTCACATCACTGGCTAATCCCTGTGACAGGGAAATCACCTGGCAAATATAGCTCCTAAGCACTGGCAGAGACTGAATACCCTAAACCTAGTTACAGCAAATGTTTTCCCAAACAGCACCAGAGTCCCTTAACTCCTCAGAAATCTTTTCCCAGCCAACTCTCAATTCTCCAAACTAAGCACATAAATTCATCAAATAAAAAAAATTACTAATAATACAAAAGCCTCTCTTTTGTAAACCCATGTTCTTTCCTGCAGAATCCCTTAATTAGAACGGTTATTTAAAAACCTTGCACACCTTCACCTCCAACATATCCAACATCTCTGGTACAGGTGGTGGAGGGAAGGTAACTATGAAGAGACAGGGGCTGCTGTGTCACACAACAAGGAGAACCTATTTCAAAGAAAAAAGACCACATTTTGAGATTTGTATCATTGCTAGTAACTGAGGCAACAGGGTTCTCTCTTCCTTCTTGAAAAAACAAAAACTATCAGGTGATTTCAGTCAGGAGGAAGGTAGACAGGCCAAACACCCTATGAATTACCCTGGATGGAGGAAACCTACCCCCTGCAAGGAAACTAATCAAAACAATAGACCCTTGTGAAAAAGACCAGAAAATGGCCCCCCTGAAGTCCTCACCACCACCCTCAAGTTTATGTCTGAAGTTTTTCTCTAACTCGGCCAGCATTTGCTCACACTATTTAATTCCACATGTTCCCACTGGTGTTACTTGACTGGAATTTTCCAGCCATTTCATTTTACTTCAGCCAGTTATAAAGCCAGATCTGAACCAGCTGCACTGTAGCAACTGGTTAAATTCATATCCGTTGTTTGCAGCTGCAACTAAAAGCCAGACAATGTACTATGAAAATGCTGGGTTTTCTCCCTTCCTAATTACCCTGAGCCACAACTTGATTTCACTACCAGCCTTCTCACATTTCAACACCTTCTTAACAACCCAAAGGAGGTGCATCAGAGATGATTTCAGGAAATTTGTTGTGCATCCATCCATAGGTCTTTTCAGAGTGAGTGGGGGTTTGCAGCTAGATATCTAACGGGGCCATAAAATAGCTTTATTTGGTGGCTCTAAAATCAGTTGACAAGTGTTTTTTTTTAAGGCATGCTGGGATCCCTTGGAGATGAAAAGATTGATTCAAGAAAATCTTACACCTGAAAAAACTGAACGTTAACAATACAGATGGCTAAAAGAAGAGTTAGTAATAGACTTTTTATATAATCACTCTGATCATTTTCACCTATAACATCCACTCAACGATTAACCTCTTCAACAACGGCTAATTGGTCTCTCTAGTCTAACCTAAAATTTAAACCAACTTGATACTATGTGCAAGAACTACTTTTTTGTTCACCTTAGGAAAAACAAAGAGGATTTACTTGTGTTGGGCCAACAAAGCAAAGGTAACTGATTCCAAACAAGTTTCCAAAAAGCAAGCAAGGGTCCATATTGAGATGAATGGAATGGTTCCATTCGTCTCACCATGACTGTTTTTTTCATTAAGCACAACAATTCCAACTCAGGAACTCAGGATTCGTTTCAAACACCTCCCACATTATTGTCCTCTGCTATGCCAGTGACATTAACCATAACTCCTACCTATCTAGCAGCTCAAAACTTGTCTTCTGCTCTAGTATCTACACCTACAAAATATTCTAGTTAACCTAACAGATTTGTCTTTCCAATTTACTAGTAGTGATTTGCTCGGAGACAAGTGGATATTTCTCGTTTCCCTACTGAGCAAGGTAATTTGTACACAGAACATATGTGTAGAATTATTCCTCGAATCAAAATGCTGAGGGTGATGAATTGATTGTAAAGCATGAGTGGGTTTCCTGAGTAGTCCCTTATAGTTTAAATATGCACTGAACAGGTACCTAGAGATACAATCAATGTAAATTTAGAAAACACTGGGTAATAGTTTCACATGACTTAAGTTTTATAATGCAATTTCATTCCTCATAACAATTACAACATGAGCTTTCAAAAGGCAAGCACTCAGCCAATGAAGGGCAAGAAATTCCTTTTCAGACTGTCTTCCTCTTCAGAAAAGCAAAATTTATTCATTCTTAACTCTTACTTTAGAAACATGCACAAAAAATTTAATTGGAATTTTAAAAAACACCAAACTTTTAATATTTCCAGCTAGCAGCCACTAGAAAATAAAAATTGAATATTCAAAATTGTATTTCAAAAGCTCACACAAAGATAATTTAAAAACGCTATCTATGCTACTTACTTTTCCCCTCTATGAACTAATCTATATGCCGTCATAACTCAATTTGGCACATCTGTTCTATGCCACACCATTTATTATTGATAGATGGCATTTCTGTGCATTTAAAACATCAATGCCTTTTGTTAAACCTCCTCCACCCGGCCCCTCTCAACCCCCACCTTAGACCAACTACTCCAGTTCTCTTCATTCATTTTTAATGTTTCACTCTCCTAGATCTTCACCGCCCACAAGGTTTATTAGGAAGAGAAAGACAGCAGCTACAAATCAACCTTTCTACGTGAAACAGGCAACAAGAACTTACGGAGGTTTGCTGTGAAATAATTCTAAGAGGCACCTGCCTCTCCTTTCCACCAGGAGAAAAAAATATATATATAAAATGAAAATGAGGTAGCCAACAAGGAGGGAAATACACAGGTACTGCCTCGCCAAGAGATAGAGAGATATCTATCCAAGGCACAGCAGCCTTGCAAAATGCCACAAACAGGTTTTAAAATAGCAGACTTCTCAAATGGCTGTGCACCTTGACTATTTGTGCATAACGTATTTTGGAAGAAACATTTATCTGTGTTTAATCAGGCCATTTGGCACTGTGAGTGTAGGACTTTTCTGGAATCCTCAAATATGAGAACCAGACTTTAGGAGCTCTCATCTCTGGGCTCTAGCTTGGTCAGTAAACTAAACTGAAGTAGTCACAGAAACTAGCTTGAAACACATGGAAACATAATTTTGATATGCACCTGGTTAAAATTCTGCTGTGTCAAAGAAGTCAATAAATTGTATTTCATATAATTAGCTGATGTGTCTACTTTGCCATATCCTCTGGGTGCAATGATAGGTTGAAAAATAGAAGACTCTAAGGGAGAATAAGAACATGGTGCTCACAGCCCCTTTTACTCTTAACACATGGTAACAGCATGCAGCCTCTACAATCAGTCTTCCCCAGTGAACAAAAAAGAAACCATTCCAACAAAAGCACATACTTCAAAGGAAAAAAAAAAATACACATACTCTCTCTCCATTCCTAAGAAACCCAAATTTTACTTCCAAGGGTCGATTTTTCTAAATGTTAAGAAGTCAGAGACTAGGATGCTCTGAAGCACCTAAAGGAAGTAGAGGCCTTTGAAAGCACCTTCGAGTGTCTTCCCTGGTCCCATTCTTCCCTACCCGCCAGGGTAATTTTGAAGTGTGGATCTTGGCCAGAGCAGAGGAACTCTGTCCAGGAAGGGTGGCAATTGTCCCCTGGTTACATAACAACTGGGGAGAACTCTGTCTCTCCCTCGAGGGGGGAAAAGAGGTGTATTGATTTAGAATAACTCTGAACAATTTCTTGCAAAATTCAGGAGAGTTTTTATATATGCCATGTTTAATTAAAAAATACTGGACTAGAAAATATTTGATGTCATTGATAATTTCCTTTAAAAATTATGAAAAAAACTGTTAGGAAGCTATGAACTCAATGAACTGGGATGTAATTTTACTATCACCACTCAGCCAATGTATCAAATATCTTATAAAACAAGTATCTACCGGAAGCTGAACTTAAGATCCACAAAAATACATTTTGTTAAACAATTTTATTGGACTAGGACAAGATACTAACCGTAAGACAGTACCTGTGTTTACGAGGTGAGTAGCAGATTAAAACTCATACTGTGGACTCCTTTTAGGGCTTGAATGAGACTAAGAAATGGGCTACCTTCAAAAGAGGTATCAGTTTCTCTATCCTCACGTCTCTTTCCACAGAGCTTGGAGCACTTACAGGATCCAGAGAAATGGAATGGACCAAACTTATTCTTCAGTGTTGCCCTAGGTAATAAATACATGCAGAAACAGGGGCTGCCTTGGCTTCAGAAGGGGTACTTGGCAGCAGATAGAGAACGAAGAAACCAAACCAGAGGGGAAGGACACCCAGAGCTGAAGGCAGCTAGGGTGGTCTAGAGAAGCAGCATCAAGCTCAGAGGCTAAAAAGAGAATGAAAGGGAAGCTGGCCCCGGAAAACACATAAAAGGAACAGGCACAAAAATGCTGGCTTCCCAAGAGTAACTTCTGTACAATTAAGACAATGAAGGCAGGAAGCATAAATAGGTGCAGAGATAGGCAAATTGGCCAACTTCCTTGTACAGACCAGAGCAATGCTAGGGTGAGCATGAGGAAAGGCCTTTGTCCTGGAAATCTTGGCCATTCCAAAAACTCCAAATGGAGCCTCTCCCTTAGCTTGTCTGTTGTGTTCGGACTCTGCATGGTGAGGAGGCCAGCAAGTGTAGGAACTCACTATGCGCCCAGATATGAAGTCAGGCCTGTATGGAGAGTATTACAGGCCCAGGATGCCACCTTGCTTAAGACTAGAGGCTAAAAATATTTTGAACGGTGAGAGCCAGGGTTGGTGGCAGTAACTCTCAGCCGAATCTGTCCTAGCAGGTCTTGCCTTCAGGCATTCCCCCTCCTGGTGGAGAGAAGCTGCAGAACTACAGACCCGAGGCCCTACTCTGGGCCTAGGTTCAGCACAGCTGCTCTCCAAACCGATGGGATTAGAAAACCACAGCCTCTTTGATCATTTTTCAGCTCTGGGAGGTGAGCAAAAAAAGCAAAAGGGCTTGAAGGTCTTCACAATACACTCACTTTCTGTCACTTGTAGGTTCAATTTTAAGTCACGAGGGCTTAAAAAAAAAAAAGGGCCCATGAGAACTCAGGAATGAGGTGGTTAGAAGTGGTCCCCATGCATTTCAAGAAGTCAGTTAACTGAAATCCTACAAAACAGTATCTTTATGTCTGCATTTTCCTTGGGTAGGGAGAGTGGAAGACCTCAATACCACGTAAAAGCACATGCACGTACATCTATGCATGCACACACACGTCTTAAATGGAAACTGACCCCCATTTCAGGAGCACACGCAGAGCAGATGAGAAGTGAGTTTTAGAAGGTGTCATATCATCCTATCCACAGTATACGTGCTATGTCCCAAAAGGAAAGAACCCATGTTCTTCTGGCTCCAACTCTTAAAATAACCAGTTAACTGGGGCATAAAAAAACTCCTCTTTCCATAGAACCAGTTTCACCTAAACTTCTTTCTAGACCCAGTAGCACTGTGATTTCACTGCAAGGCTGTCCAGTTCAAGTCTGTAACTTAGATGTATGTTAGCTTTTCTTTTAAGTTATCACTTACTGACAAGTTGGCCAGCTTCCTTGTCAGTATGAAAAGTCCTTAAGTTACCACACCCACAAGAACACAAAATTCAAAACAGTGGAAGAGCAAGTTCTACTGCAGTCAAAACAAAAACAAAATGGGTAAGGTAGCAGTTTTCATTGTTCAACACTGTAGGTAACTTTTCACATGCCACATTCCACACGAGCAGAAACTGGTTAGCATTAATTGAAGCCAACAAAAAAAGGACCAATCGCCCAATGTTTCCTTCTCACCCTCTCCCCTCAAAATGTTGACTCAAAGAAAATTTAACCAGGCAAAGAGACATTTGGAAATGTGACAGAAAAACAAGTTCTAACTCTCAGCTGTGTATCAGACTTGGCCTCATGCCTCTGGTTGAAACTATGGAAGAGTGTGGATTTGTTTTAAAGCAGTAGAGCCCCATAGCACCCTCATGGAATCTTGACTGGCTCACACAGGGGTAGGCACTGGGTTAATTTCACTTACAAACGGGGGGGGGGGGGGTTCTGAAGGTTTCTTTTTCCTTCCAAACCACATCTGGGACAGAGGGAGTGGCACAGTCAGGGAGATTAGAAAGATGGTAAAAGACTCATTACCCAGAATTTTTAATGTGTATGAATGAAATAAAGGCATAGCTTGTTTGAAAAGTATAGCATAAACAATAAACAGGTAGCTCATTTATCTTACAAAATGATTTTTCAGACTTATAGGTTCATTACACAACTAGTAATTTCCCCATTTTTCTCTGCTTCCTTTCCCCACATCCACTTGCAAACCTTTTCACCTCCAGGCAACTTCCTGAAATGATATAAAGCAAAGTTGAGTACTTCCTGGGCCTAAGACCTTATAATCCAGTATGCACAAGAGCTGCGTGGTAAACAGAAAAGGACAAATAAGAAGACTGCCACGTGGAACTACAGCTGATTTCTGCTCTTCTGAAAACCTGCCTTTTCATGTTTCAATATTGTTTCTACAATAAAAAAAAATTCACGGAGAGTAAAAATAGCGAATATATGCTTTTATGAGAATTTTAAAGATGAGATGAGGCTCTGGAAAATGAATTTAATTAAGAACTGGCGACTGTGATGGTCAAATTCTAGAAAGCTTTTGGTATAACATCAAAGATCAGCAGCCTTTCAAAAGTGGGAGCCAGGGTTCTAGGCCGTGCTAGCTTGTATGCAGACGAGGAAATACAGATGCAGGTGGGCATTCTTACCGTGGGAGGTGGAAAGAGACTGTGCCAAATCCCAGGAGTAAAGACAATGATTTGGCAAGGAGAGGTGTTAGCATGGGACGGGCCTTTGTAGCAGCCCACTCTTCTGGCCCTTCTTGACACCCCTGCCAACTCGCTAAATGAATAACATCAATTGGAACCAGCTTGTCAATGTGGTTCACCCGTGTTCCACAAAGAAACCCTGAAAACGCTAGGTTTATACACAAACCCCACGCTTTCCCACCGACTGCTGTAAATTTTAGTTATGTGCTTAGATTGAGGCAAAGGCTACATTCACCTCTACATCGCCCACAGTGGACCCTTTAGTACCTTCTCTTTCAAATGCAGCACCAAATTAACCATACATTTATCAGAGAATGATTATCAGGGAAAGAATTACATTAAGCAGGGAGCTGTAACTGCAAAACCCTTTCCCATCTGCTGTTCCCAATATGCCTCAACCAGTCAGAACTTCTTAGCATCTTCATAAAGCAAGGCGGGTCACAATAAGGAGCAAATCTCCCAAAGATGGCAAGAATGACCAATGCAGCAATATAATCACAACCAAAATAAAGAGCAATCTTAGACTATAAGGATTAGTTACAACGTATCACCAAGAGAGTTGTAGTTTCCTTGTGGAGGGAAAATGGTCTATTTTTCCCCCAAAAATACTATGTGTCCCCCTCTTTATAACACTGCGTGCAAGAATAGTGTCTTGCATTCAAACACAGACCTATCAATGGAAGAACCATATCCCTTAGTCTAGAAAAATAATGATAAACACTATGTAGCTCACATGGTTTCCATAAAGATGCTAAAAACATAATGGGCTGCAAAAACTTAGCTACAATAAATGTACTAGGTCTGGGGTCAACAGAGGACAGATTTCCAAACCTTATGCAGAGATATACTTAAAATGACAGCTGAAAGCTGTTGCAATGCAGGCATGTCTGGTTCTGATTTTGTAACCAACAAAGAATGACCCAGAACACTGGTTTACATGCCCACAAGCTGTTGCCGAACAATAACTACATGCTAAGGGGCACCAGAAAGCAGTAGACCTACCTCATGCTCTAGCAGCCTACAAGGCAATGGTGTTTCTTACAATGGAAAACTGCAGGTTATAGTTTGAAGAAGACATTAACCAACAGCAAACCAAACTAAGTCTTTCTACATCTCTAGTATCTTCAACCAGTGGAAATTTTCAAGAACTCCCAAGAAAGTAGCTGCAGAATTTGAAATTCAGGGTAAGTATGGAATTTAGACTATATCCATAATACATGATGGGCAGGGTATGCTACCATGCTTTGGACAGGTGGTGAGTGCTGCCCATAGGATTGCCAGGAGCTGGTGGCCCTTGGCAGCTCCAAAAACATACAAGACAGGCACCTCAGAGCATCTGCCCATCTGGCCAATGGTCATCTGGCTTGGTCAAGTATAATGAGCACAGTCCTTTCCCAAATTCAAATGCCTTAAGGTAAACCACCTTCTCTACTCAAGAGTGAGGCACAGTAAAATGTGTAGTAGAAGATCTGCAATAGGACCTGTTGTCATCCCCAGTCTCACTCCTGCTCTTCATTTTGTGTTACTGAGGTAGAAGGATAGCGTAAGAAAGCAAGAGTGGTGAAAAAGGATACAATCACATTAAAACAAAAGGAAAAATAAAGTGAAGGAATTCAAACTACTTGCACAAAAATAATTACTAAAAACATTTCCATTATTTGTTTAGGTATGCAACTTAATAATAAATGATTTCTGAATTGTTTTTGAAAAAGGAGTAATTTTGAATTCCCTGGACACTGCCAATTTTAATATATGCTATTGGGAATACATTTGCAAAAGCAGAATCTTTCATAAAAAAATGTATTCCCCAATCACCTTCTGTGATCATGGCATATACAGATTCTTATTGAACCCACTTAAACAGAAATACAAAGATCCATAGAATGAATGAAACGAGTTGAGACTGAGAGGCTGGCAAAAATAACATGGAAAAAGTCAAGCATCCTCACAAACAGATGATCTGGTTTCTCTTGTGTGTGTGAGGTACAAGACAACTGCTGACATGTGCCCTCTCTGGAGCCTGTGAAGGGTGGGCTACTTCCTCCTACAAAACAAAACCTGCCTTTCTTCTCAGTGTAGCTAATTCTGCCAGTTCAGAGCCTGTCCCTCTCACCTCTTTCTGAGTGCCTGCATGCCTGTAGCCGCCTCTCACAGCCAAAGGTGGGGAAGATGGCCCAGAGCTGATGTGGATGTCAGCCGAGGTATGTGTGTGTGCCAGACACCCCTGCAGCCCCCGGGGTGGAGAGATGAAAAACCAGCCCTGGCTTCCCCTTCAGAAACACATCTACCTGGCAAGGTAGCCAACTGGCACAGGCTCCTCCAAAGACAGGGAGGCAGGCAGAGGGCAAAACTAAAAACACAGAGGCCTTGAGAAGGCATACCTGTGCACACCACGACCGACGGGAAAACAAGCCTACCTCTCCCAAGGAAGGGGAGGAGAGGGCCATGGTGGGGAAGAAAACAGTAGACCAGGGGAGATGAGGCAACATCATTAAGCACCGCAAGCCTGTCTGCCTTGAACTCATTGCTTGCCATGTAGAAAAAAAGAAAAGGTTTAGCTAATATATGACCCCGGATGACTTCATTTTATTTTATGGTGTTTAGATTTTCCCCCCACTTTGTCTTTTTTGTGATAAGGAAAAGGGGGGTACTTAGGAATAGACAGAGCTCACAAAGTTGGGCTTGAAGATGGCTTGCTTAAGAGGCCAGGTACCCAGGACTGAGGAGCTGTCTTAATAGCCTCACTGAGCAAAATATCCTAGGGTCTAGTGCTTCAGTGCAGTGCTAAAGGGAGCGAAATGAATGGATGTTTACAAAAATTTCAGTATCACAGCTGGCTAGCTAGTCAACGACATCATCAGTCTTTCAATCTAGTGGCACTGCGCGTGTGGGTTATTAAAAACGCTTGACCACACAAGGATGATCTGGTATCTACAAGGCACAGTACTAGGTTACCCAACAACTGGTCTATGCACTTGCTTAAATTCTCAGTAAAGCTGAGATTCCCATGAAATAATTTTTCAAAAGATTTTTCAAAGAAAGTATTGTGGTAGACATTAAGAGAAAATTTCAGATCTTGTTTAGAACTTATTTTATAAGCACTTTGTGCCTCCTATTGTTTTTATTTTTATTACCACCACTTTTTTGTGCTTAAGGTTTTATTTTGGTCCTATGTGGGTAAAAGGAAATCATACTGCAAGATTCTAGGACTTTCTTTGGTTTCACCAGCACATGTCATACTAGTATTGAGACAGGTCTTCAAGAGCAACCTTCCAGATGCTTATGGTGCTTTGGAGAGAGTTACAAAGAGAAGGGGGGTGGGGAACCAAACCCAACAACTCCTAGAGGTCGTGAAATGAAGCTACAGAATAGCTTGCTGCTAAACAGCATGGTCACCAGATGTGGGAAAATACTTTCCAATAGTGCAATTAAAGACCAAGCATTCCCATCATCTACTTGAATTTATGTCAGAGGACCACTTTCTCCAACTTTTTTTGAATGGGTAAAACCTTTGATCCTTATTCCAAACTGAGGGAGAAAACAAGATTGTCCTTTTTATTTATTTGCTAAAAATTACAACTAATTCAACTGAAATAAAATGATCTTAAATACTTCAGTGTAAACTGTTCCATTTATATAATAGCAATTTTCATAAGGCTATCCCCCACATATTTTCACCATAATCAGTAACAACAGAATTCTGAAAGACTGAATAACAAACAGAAGTGACATGAGTGGATGGAAGACATGGAGAATAAAATTTGAATACTGGTTCTTGTGACGAGAACCAGTATTTCCCCATGTACAAGCTCTGATTAATCTCTATAGTTTTGTTTGAAGGTTACTCTGCCAAGTCCTCAATTATTTGCACAATTGATGACTTTTTCCATTCTCAATGGACTGCCTTCTTTCAGTTACCCAAAGACTATTCCTAGCTTTCATGTGCCATATGACTCTGCAGTAATGATGGATTTGGGGCCACGGTTTCTCTTATAACTTCGTAATTCTATAACTCTATATAAAACATAGCAAATACATATTCTGAGATATTTACAGAAAAAATGATTTGCATACATACAAAACCAGAGGGAGAAAACTTTGAGATATGGAATTTGGTAAGGCAAAATAGAAACTTGAGCTTTTACTGAGAGTTGAAGTATAAACATTTTGGAGCTCCCCTAAGATTTCTAGACCAGTGTAACAGTCGTCTTTGTTTAGGGAAATGACTTCTAGTCTTAAATTTGTGACACCCCAGGGTGTCTGCAGATATCTCCCGAGGTGTTGTAAAATTCCCTCCACAAAATGCCAAGTAAAATAACTCTAATTCATTTAAAAAGTATGCCACACATGTTTAGACGCAGGGGAGGGTGTCCTGGAATCAAGAGAACAGTCTTAAGTATTTCAAAAGCCTGTGTCTTGTCAATTACATTAAAAAAATCTAAATCAATGTTTTTGAATAGATACAATAAATGCAGGAAATAAAGCAAGATGAGATGATCTATGCGTGTGGTTTTGTGGTTGGAAAAGACAGGGAAGGAGGTGGTTAGTTGGGACACTATTTTAGCGGAAAACTCTTTTCACTTTACTTACTAATGGTTGGATTAACACTGACTGTCAATTAGAAACCCAGTTCATAGGTCCTCTCTACCTGGTTGCACTAAACACTGGTGCCTTGAAGTCGGTTTCAAAGATCTCTGTACAGTAGTAGTTTCTTTAAAACAAATGAACACAGACTACAGAAACCGGCAGCTAGTCATGGTAAGCTAAATTTTGTCAGTGTTTCTCTTAGCTTCTGACTGAAACTGTTAACCTGAGGCCCTGAGATTACACAGAGGTTACACATTGCTGCTCTGCAATATCCACTTATTAACCTTCTTGGTCATCAAGAAGTTAGTAACTAAAACACCACATTGGGTTTACCACTGAGAGGCTGGCTTACTGCCATTATGTTTTACTATACCTTCCAAATCTCCAATAAAATATGTTTTCTGATAGGTCACTGCCTCAGGCCTCACAGCTTTCTTTATTCAGAACACCCACGTCAATCATCTGATAAATCTGAACTTGGATTTCTTCAAGAGTCATACATATATGCACTCAAAAAAAGACATCACTGAAAAAAGCATCCTTTTTTTATTAAACAGGCCTGTCTTTTCCCTGGAGAACTCGATTTCACTGTTTACTTTTTATTCTTCATATCACTGTCTATTTAAAATTAGAACCACGTTTACATTCCAATGAGAAATTCCTTACTAAGTAATTTTTATTTAACCCTTTATCAACTGTTAATTGCTTTCCAAAAAGAAGTTCCTTTCAAACTAGGCCCTTTTTGGCACATTTCAAAAGTTATCTGAAGAATCAAACATCTGAAAGTTGAGTAGGGAGAGGGAAAAAAGAAAGTATACTTGCCTTATTTGTAGCAGTAGCACTGGATCCAGGGACCACAGGCACGTTTGTCACTTGAACTGAAAGATAATTATTATCTATGAGTGGCCAGGCCCCTTCCACTTTGCAAGTTTGGAAGTGATCCTTGAAAGTTCTGAGGTGAGGATCTCCAAACAAGCCACAAAAAAGGTAATTGGGAGGGTTCTGGTCCCCTCTCCTGTGTTCCCTGGCTCCAGCGTGGCTGTGATAGTTGCAAGGATCATGGGTCACTTCGGGGTTGGTAGAGGATGTGGGTCCATCCTTGGAACAATTCCTCTGGCTCATGAGGTCACTGATACCCAACACAGCAGAATGGTATACCAGGTTGCCACGGCAGGCTTTTGAAGTTCGCTGGGTGCAGCCAGCATAGGCACGCAAGGCCTTGCAAAACTCAGAGTCAAAGCCGTCAATGGCAGAGTTCAGGTGAGAAGTCAGGGACACAAAGTCCGTGGTACATTTCTGGATTCGACATTGGGCTGGCTGTTGGCAGTCACCTATGGGAAAGAAGATAAGACCAAACATTTGTAAACTCTTCTTAACTTCCTGGGCTACATGAGAAAATGGCATTGTTATTTGGGAACTGTTTGTTCTATTTTATATACTGTACTCCTGTTTTAAGAAACCTTCAGAAATAGGGTTTCATTGTGTTCCTGTGTCTTCCTCAAATTAAGCCACTGGAAGAAAAACTGCATGCAATGAGTTAACTTAAAACTTTAATGCATGAGCCACTGTGAACGAACATGAGTCTAGTCCAGTGATCACAGGTTGAGATTACAAGGGAATAGTAAATAAAATATTTTATCAATGTTGCTATTTGTTTATAGGTTTTGAAAAAGATTCCTCTACTCTAAGGTTACGCCAAAAACATGAACATTGTTTTGGTTTTCCAAAATTGCATAACATCCTTCAGAAAGCATTGGAAAAGCAGCACTAGGCACAAAAATGGTTAAAACCTTCCCACCTCAGGAAGGTGTAAAATCCTAAATGGTAGTATGATTAGTTAAAACACCTTTACTTCATTTACCTGTATGGCTACAGAATAAGAAAACAAAACAAAACAAACAAAAATCCAGGTACTGTCATTCTACTTCTCCTGAGGCACATTTACCAAGGAACTTAAATAAACTGACACAATTTTCTAATTTCTACAAAATGTAAATGCTCTAAGAAAAAAAAAAAAACCACAAGATTAACTTGACCAAGCTATATATTTGCTTTTTCCTTACCATCTATCTCCACTATCCTAGGATTCTAGCTCCCAAGCAGATCACAAGTAAAAGCACACTAAATAAAAACAATTCATATAAACATTATGAAAAACCAAAGTATTACTGCCCTATTAGTTTAAAAAAAATCAATTCCCAAATGATGCTTTTTACCACTAGTTTCTCGAACAAAAATTTATAAAATCTCCTAAAGCACAAAAAGCAGAAGAACTACCAATACTAGGTCAGTTTTGTGCCCCCCAAAAATTTAATATTCTGTTCCATAAAATGGAAACAACAGACTTAATGAAAAGAGACACTATTCTTTCTCATCAACTGCAAATTTTATATAAATGAACTGTAACACACATTTGTGTTACATAAAATCTTTATAGGTCTTTAAACTATGGAGACGTCTGTTAATCTCTTTAAGTGTGAGGGTCCTCCATCTGAGAAACGAGGAAGCTATTCTAAGACGAAATTTGTCATCTTTTCCAGACAGTAAATATCTTCTAATTTATACTCTGGATGTGGGAAAAAATTCAGGGCCAGTAGATTATTATTAAATATATAATTATTTCAAGATGTGGATGCAATAAACTTTAGGATGATATCAAGATTTAGGGAACTCCATCTGATAAAGACTTAAAATTAAGTCTAATATTGTCTTAGAAAGCTATTTTAACATTTTCACTAGTAAACTGCTCTTAAATCTGAATTTAGTAGCTTGTAATCTGTTTCTGGCTTTAGCTGGGAGAAATAGGTGGGAGGAGACAACTTCTGAAGACAACTCTGTCACCATTTTTAAATTTGAAAAATTCTAAATTTTAAATTTTAAATTTCAAATCTTGGGTTATTTTGCTTTGGCTAAGGCTTCCAACAGCCTTTTGCTACAGAGAGGATGGGACGGAAAAGGGCTAGAGAGAAAGTGCATTTGGGTCAAAAGGGGAAAATACTATGTAGTTAAGGCTTGGTATTCACTTTAACCTGAGTCAAAGATTAAAACATTTTAATATGTTGGAGCTATGGATTTACAGCAATCACCAAATCATACTTTAAAAAAAAAATTTACAAAAACATCTTTGTGTGGAATCTATGTTTGCTCATTCCAAAGCTGACAAAAGTAGCTCCCGGTATTTACAGAATTTCTTTTTCCAAAGCAGATCAAATAATTTTTGGCTATTTTTCACTAGAACCCAAATCAAACTGAAACAGAAATTAACTAATTAATCCCAAAAGGGTTAAAGCCATTTTGCATATGGAAAAACCAAGGCAAAGCGATATTAAAAGGCTTGTTCTAGCAGATTCATAAAACAGCTAGCATTATTAAGCCAGGAGGTGGTGCTTTCCCTCAAAACTTGTTCTTCCATCACAGATCATGTCTCCTCTTATTTCCTAACTCTAATGACAGTACTTGATGGCTAAAAAAAAAAGACTTAACACTGTATTTTTTTTTTTTCTTTTAAAATCAGATACACAGAAAGCAAGAAAATAAACACGGGGCCAACATCTCAGTGATGAGGAGCTCTTAAGACTACAGATAAATGACAGCACAAGAACTTACCGCTAAACTTGCAGTGCCTATTTGTTCTTTTTATGGTCTATAAAATCTATCCGAGCATGCGTTTCTTTATAATTATTTTAAACAGTCATAAAATATCAAAAGTAAGAACAGTATGGAAATGCAGATGGAATCATTCAGAAGGAAGAAAAGTACAATTTAGTTTCCCAGCTCCCTTTTCTTTCTTTTTTTTTTTTTTTTGAGACGGAGTCTGGCTCTGTCGCCCAGGCTGGAGTGCAGTGGCGCGATCTCGGCTCACTGCAAGCTCCGCCTCCCGAGTTTACGCCATTCTCCTGCCTCAGCCTCCGGAGTAGCTGGGACCACAGACGCCCGCCACCTCGCCCGGCTAGTTTTTTGTATTTTTTAGTAGAGACGGGGTTTCACCGTGTTAGCCAGGATGGTCTCCACCTCCTGACCTCGTGATCCGCCCATCTCGGCCTCCCAAAGTGCTGGAATTACAGGCTCGAGCCACCGCGCCTGGCCTCCCAGCTCCCTTTTCATACCTTCCTTGCAACCCTCCGAACCTTTCCCTTTTTCTTTTCTTTTTCTTTTTTTTTTTTTTTTTGAGACGGAGTCTTGCTCTTGTTGCCCAGGCTGGAGAGCAGTGGCGCGATCTCGGCTCACTGCAACCTCCACCTCCCAGTTTCAAGTGATTCTCCTGCCTCAGCCTCCCAAGTAGCTGGGATTACAGGCATGCACCCCCACGCCCAGCTAATTTTGTATTTTTAGTAAAGACAGGGTTTCTCCACGTTGGTCAGGCTGGTCTTGAACTTCCGACCACAGGTGATCCGCTCGCCTCAGCCTCCCAAAGTGCTGGGATTACAGGCGTGAGCCACCGCGCCGGCCTACACCTTTTCCTTTTTCATAGCAGGTAGGTGTTGACTGCTTAAACAAATCTCAAATCAAACAGATCTCCTGGGGTTCTTTTGCTTTGGCTAAGGCTTCCAACAGCCTTTTGCTACAGAGATGATGGGAGGGAAGACGGCTAGAGAGAAAGTGCATTTGGGTCAGCATTTTCAGCTTCGCTGTGGGCTCCTATATAATGACTAATTTGTAGCATACACCCAGAAATATCCAGGCTTCATGAATTTATAACGACAATGCACACTTTGCCTGTTACAGGCGGTAAAGTAAGCCTCCTGCCAAAATGCCAAGACAATGCGGAACAGAAACAATCTCAAGGATGTAGCCAAGAAGGCCATGAAGCGTATGAGTAAGCAAGTAACTCCCATATTGGATCTCCATTCACGAATAGCAGAGATTTGCTTAAAAAAAAAATGAAACTAAAGGTACTCCTTTCATACTCTTTTCATTCCCCAAGGGCAGAATGAAAACTCTGCAGTTACAGATTTCTCTACTTTTGGGTCAGATCATCTGTGATCAGTGTGACAGTATTTTCATACTAGTTACTGAATATGCTAAAGCCTTTGTGGGTCTAGAGCTTTCATTTAATCATTTTTTAATGAGTCAGACATAAAGACCTCACCATTCAAGACAGTTTCCTTAACACCAGGACTACACGTGTGAATCTGCAGCACAATCACCAGTTTATACTAAAAGAAATGAGATATTCTGAAGCTGAACCAAGTGAAATGTGGAGCCATATGGGGTGCTGAGGCAGATGATAAGGATTCAGGCATAAAATATATAGTATAGTCCATCTGCAAAGAGCACTGGCACTCTTGCTAGGCTCCCTTCTCTGAGAAACAACCCGGGCATTTAAATAGCACCACTCTTCAAAGAAATCTCTCAAAAGCAGCGTTCTTTTCTTTAACAGGATTAATCGCTTCACTCCAATAAGTTGTCCATAGAAATCACTCACCACATTATGTTGGGTTGAATCTAATGGTGACTTAAATGAGGACACATGAAGCTACTGAGAGCTTCACATTCCAAATTCTTGAACTAAGACACCCTACTTTTCTAAACCTTTAAGCCAACTTACTATGCCTTTCAAAGGCCAGCAAAGAAATCTTCAGGGACCACATTCCAATTCTGTCACAGGATCCTATGGCAACTATGGGAAACAATATCCAAGCAGCCAAGGGGGACAGAGTCCCACCTAGCACAATTTCCATTTCATGAAACGTACCTTTTTGTATTATGGACACATATTTTTCGCACAAAACACTCCTGAATATATCTTTTAACATATCAAGAAAAATGTTCCACGTAACTACATGCAGATTGACACTATTTCCTAAGGTTCTTAAGTTACTAATTGAAAGCCGTAATCATTCTAAAACTTTCTATTACACTTTTTTATTAAGTCGTCAGTCTTTTCCCTAATTGTCGGTGTTAAAAGGCAGCTATTACATCACAATGCAAAGCTACGCAAAGTAAATTAAGTCTTCTCAGATGCCACACTTTCCCCCCAATACTTAAAAGACCTCCCTGATTTTTAGCATGGCGGGTATGGTTTAATAAATAAGTAAAAATTACTCTGCACAGTTGCGTAGCATCGAAGTTCAGGATTCTCCAGACCAGAACGTTGTGAAGTGTCTCATATACACAGGACAAAAAGGTCTCGAAGGAAAAGAAACTTATCCAATGCTCTGTTTGTTCTCAAGACTAAAAGATAATGCCTCTTTCAACCTTAGCATTAAAAAAAGTTGTCTAGGCAAATTCCTAAAATAAAATAGTGTGAAGAGCGTCCTGGATTTTCATGAAACTATTTTTTTAAAAGAAAAATAGGTATCACATGGTAGAAGGCTCATTTGCAGGCTTACTTCCCTAGGAACATATTCCTCGACGCGGGGGAAGCGCCGACCTCCAGAAGACAGCACGGTTATCTGTCAACCCCTCACGGAGCCCGAAGACACCCGGCTAGCCACAGAGCACGAGCTTTTCCCGGGAGACTGATAGCTGAATTAAAAGCAGCTTTTGCCAAAACGAAAGAAATCCCTAGTCAAAAAAGTTGACGTTACTTCGAGATTAACTTCCAGGTTTGCAAAATCTGGTGAAAATCTTTCCATCTGATGCGCTTCCTTCGCCTCGCCGCCACCCCCAACTCAAGAAAAAAGGCACAAGGCTCCCGGTCTCCCTCCGAGGAGGCTGCGGCGGCGGAAACCTGATCCGAGCCTCACTTTCAGTAAACACCAGCGCAGAGCAATAAAGCATCCGGAACATTTGTCTCCGGCGCGCGGCCCCCGCCCGCTAAGTGTTTGATAAGCGGCTGTCGGTGGGGAGATTTGTCAGCGGTCCGAGCCGAGGGCAGGGAGGGTGGGGAAAGGGCTCGTCTCTGCGCCTGGCGGCCGCCCGGTGGGTGGCTGCGTTCCTGTCGCCGGGAGCCCGGCAGAGGTGCGTGTCAGGGGCTCGGGAGGCCTTTCTCGTTGCGCCACGCCACCCTTCCGCCCGGGCGAGCGCCTTCGAGACCCAGGGCTGTTTGGGAACAAAGCTCTCGGCCCCAGGGCTGGCTCCCCTCACGCGCTCCCGTCCTACCTGCGTGGAGCAGCTCGAGGCTGAGCAGCAGCAGCAGTAGCAGCTCCAGCGGCGGCAGGCAGAGCCTGGGGCGGCGGCGCTGCTCAACCTCGGCGGCAGCAGCGGCGGCGCTGGAAGGTGCTGGTCTCAAGCCCATGCCCGTCCATGCAGGTCTCGTGGGCTCCGGCGAGGGCGGCGGGGCGGGCGCCGTGGCGGGTCTGGGCCCGTGGCTGCGGCATGGGCCGGGGGGCGCGCCTCGCTTCCTCTTCTTCCTCCTTCAGGCCCGTGTAGCAGATGGGGCGCCACCACCGCCGCAGCAAGCAGCACGCCGCGGGCGCAGCCAGTCGGCGGCGGCAACAACGGGGCGCAAGGGCATCGTGGCGGCCGGAGGCGGCGGGCAGGGAAAGAGGGGCGGAAGAGAAGACACAAAGACCGTGAGCGACTGCTGAGACGAGTCCCGAGCGCGCCGGCACCCCGGCCCCAGCCAGCGTGGGCTCGGCGGGCGTGGACCTCCAAGCGGCTCGCCCAGCCCTAGTTAGTGGCAGCCGCCGGCGGCCCGGATATCTCTGCGCGGCAGCTCCAGCGGTCAATCAATCTCAGTCCCGCACTGCCGTCCCGCCCCGCCCTGTGCCCGCCAATCTGCGACGCCATCATCCCCCGCCGCGTCCCTCCCTTCCTCCCCATTGGTTGTGACCGCACGTCCGCCCGACTCAGCCTGCCAATCGCAGGACTCAGAGGGCCCTCTCCCCCGCCTGCTCAGTGTAATTCGAGTTCCGTGTCCATCGAGACTGCAAGTCCTCTCCTGTGCCGCAACCTTCCTCGCACTCCCTTTCCTCTCCCCTCTACCACCTTCCGCGATTTACTGTTTCCTTGCGCCCAATAGAAATGGGCGACCGCAGCTCTCACTCCCGCCGGCGTTACAAAGGTACCGGCCTTTGACCTCTGCTTGAATTAATGTGATCCGATTCATCTTCCCTCCAAGATTTTTTTTTTTTTTTTTTTTTTTTAATTTAATTACCCTTCCCCGCCCTGGCCCGGCCAACTTCAGCTCCACCTCCTTGGAGGAAGCTGGCGCTTTTACAGAGCGCCGCGCGGCAGGTCCCCTTTTAGCCAATCACATCTGCGGAACAGCGTTCCGAACCGTTTGCGGGTGTCTGGTAAAGCAAGCTCGGGGCAGTGTTGGAAATCTGAATGTCACCCGCGGTCCGGAGCAGATAGGATGGGCTGGGAAGGTACCCGTGAACTCCCGGCGGAATTCGCTGGCAGCTGTGCGAGGCTCAGGTGTTCTAGTTTCTTTGACATTTCCCTTCCTGAAAGCGGCAAGGAGAGGTCTAAGAGTGGGCAAACTTCAACGTTCGGTTACAGTGTAATTAATGAGAGTGGTGGGTTTTTATGCAGTGTAATTATGCCACGATTTGTTGTTGCTCAGTGACTTTTTCACAGATTTCTACAGATTATTTCAATTTTCCGCAAATTTCTATAGATTAATTCAATGGCAGCTTACTTCCTCCTTTTATGATTGGATAGGTCCGAAAGTGAGGAAAAAGCCAATTGTCTGCAAAGAAAGAGGCTGCCAAGTGGAGACAGAAAAGCAGTTATGAGACTGGTGATAGATTCCAATTTGTTATCAGTAGGTGTGAAGTGGTATCTAATCTCAAGAATAACCTCAAGAATGAGAGACACTTGATACTGCCCTTGCCTTTGCCTTTCCCCAAACAGCACAGGACCGCCATTTAAAATCCACTAACATCCAAATCGTAGTTGGCAACTCTACACGCTACATTACTCAGAATCTCTAATTAGGAATTTCGTATCAACCACGGACATGCTGATATTCCACACATGTTTAAATGTGCTAATCAATGGACTAAGATAATTGAGGGGCAAACCTTCGGTCTCACCAGCTCACTCATTATAGACACATTGTGAATTGCCCAAACCACTATGTCCCTAACGAAGGATGCCTATCTGTTTTTACTGTAACTTTTCATTAGTTACTTATTACATACTATGATGACTTACGGGGTAAACACACCTTTCACTACCCACGATATAATCCAAGCCTGTGTATATCCATAATATGCTTAATAATAGCTTCACAGTTGCCTGGAGAAATGACTTTTGGGGAGGAAGGTATATGACATTTTTAGATAATGCTGTGGATTAAATATTATTAGAGCAAAAATTTACTATCTTGCAATTACTTCATATAACTAATGAGGTACAGTTCATGACATACTAAGAAGCATCTTAAGTAATCAAATACTGATTTTCAAAGTATTTGGCTAACAAGGACTAAATTTTTTTTTCTCTTAATCCAAGATTTAATTCGACCCCTATACAAGAAACACTTCACTTTATTGATCATACTTCAAAACATATACTCAATAGTTAAGGATCAATAATTTCTGTTTGGTTTGGGTCTTTCCACTCGTGACTTTATCATGTTTTTACTCCCCTCCCCCCATATCCTGTTCCTTAAGTACACGGGTGCTCCAGATTTTCCTATCAATAGAGGGCGTCCTCGAGTCATTGTATACCCTGGTGTCGTTAAACCGAACTGTTCTTCAGAGGAAAAACTTCATCTCTAAGGCGCTTTATTGCTCCTCTGTTGTAAAATTTGACAAGCTCGAGATTTATAAGCCTAACAATTCACTTTCTATTGCTGCATAAGTGTTCACCCGCTAAAGGAAAATGCTAATTTTCACAATTAAACCGCAAGGTGGTTCCTATTTTCAAGACATAGGTCAGTTGACACACTCGCGGGTAAATTCGTACTGTTCGCAAGAGCAGGAATCAGCTTGGCAAGCAAGAGTGTAGTGAATAGTCACTTATAGCGCAGCCACTCCTCGACCCCGTGAGCTGCAAGTTACAAAGGATTTTAGATTCTACAAAGAAAAATCGGGGAGGGAGGTAGAAAACAAACATAAAATCGGTGACTTATAAAAGTTTTATGTTTTAATCAGAAAAAAATCATGAAGTGACTGATGAGTGGTGCAACTCACACATCCACCCTGTTTCTTGCCACTGGTACTCTTTCTCCCTTCCTCTTTGTTTTCAGGAAGGAAGGAGGAGACCTGAACAGTACATCCAGAGAATCCAGCAAAGCATACCACGGTATGAACGTGCAAGTGCACAGAATTAAAACACATGTCAGAAACACTAATGGATTCTAAACAAGATGCGGTTTCATTTCCTGAACCTATACGTGATGTTTTTAACTGTTCTCCAGTTAATATGTCTCCATTTCCAGAAATCTAACAGGAGAATCTCTGACTGCTTAACAGATCATCTAGGTTTGCGATTTGTGCAATCCATTCTAGAGTAAGGGCTCCCCGGCTGCTCCCCGGCCACTGTGTACCCAAAGCAGCGGCTGAAATGGCTCAGAGTCCGACAGCTCAGCGTCAAGCAGCCTGTGGTTTGTACTTACATCATTTTTTTTTTTTCATAGCAGGAGTAAAAGTTTATTAAAAAGCGTTAGAACAGTAAGGAAAGGAAAGGAGAGAAAATAAGGAAAGTACAACTTGGAAGAGGGCCAAGCGGGCGACTTGAGAAACCAAGTCCCTGTACTTACATCATTCTTAACCCTTCCGCTCCTGGAGGGGGCTCAGCGGGATCAGGGGGCCCCCGAACTTCGGAACACGCAGGACCTGAGTGTGAGAGAAGAGTCCCAGAGCTTGGTGTGAGCAATGCACTCCCGGAGGGAGACAGCCCGGGGCTTGCGAAGGGCTCATCACCCGCTCGTAGACAACGGGCCCCCGCAATCCCTGCGGGCTCCGCCGCTGCTCTCACCGCTCAAAACGGCAGGTGCAAAAAGCATTTGGGAGCCGCTTGCCAGGGCGCGGAGGTAATGCGCTTCCTGTCCATTTATCTCAGGAAACCAGTGCAGCTTTCCCTTCGAAACAAAATTAACCTCTCATTAGCCAGCCACTCGTTCCCAAGAAGGCCTTAAAAGCTTTACCGGCTCGCTAATGTATTTAGGCTTTTCTTCCAGGCAAACGCAGCCGCCGGTCTTGACTGCCATCAGCTCAAGGGGTTCCTCTGGGCTCTCCCGCGAGCCAACAGCCGACCTCTCTCCAGCCTAGTCTGGGAGACTCCAGCCAACCCAGGATCCCATTTTGTAGTCCCGGGCAGACCCGGCACCCCTGAAAGAACTCCACTCCAGAAGACGCCAGAACAAGTTCCCACGAATTTCATGGGCGCCCTTCACATCAAAACCTCAGCTCCCCTGTCCTCAAGGAACGGGGAAGAGAGCCGGGGAGGGATTTCGGTGGCCAGCTGTCCCTGGGTCGTGGGCGCTGTTTGCTCTGCGGAGCGCCAGCCCTGCACACAGCGGGTGCGGGAAGCGTTGATGGGAGGCTGGAGGGCGGGGTGAGAGTAAATTAGGATCTAGCCGGTTCCAGGCGTGGAGAATCAAATGTGGTCCTATATCTGTAAGTGGCGAAAAGGGGCTTTTGGGAGCGCTTTCTCACTCCGGTCCCCCGCCGCCTTGAGGCTGGCAGATTTATACCACACAGGTGGATGGAGACCTAAACAAAACAGTCCCGGCCGCTGCCTGCCGCTCGCCCCCCACGTCCCCTGGGCCCACCGCAAACTTCAACAAAATAAACAACTCACCACAGGCATTCCCTTGTCTGCAGCGCGACGCTTGCCAGCTGGGAAAATAAGCCGCAAGCCACGCGGCCGAGGCGCGGAGGGAAGGCAGCGCGGCGCCCGCCCCTCTCCCCCAGGTTGGGGGTAGCGGGACTCCGGGCGGGAGGGAGGCTCCGCCTCGGGGGCCGCTCTCCCAGCTCTCCGATTCCGGAATGAGCTCTCGGAGAGGAGCTGCGCCCTTCCAGCTAGCCCGATTTCTCCGCCACCTAGGGGAGAGGGCGGGGAGCCAAATCGCTCAGTCCCCCGCACCCCAGCAGCTTCCTCCAGGCAGCTTTTCCCCCAGTCCAGCCTCAAATAGAGGTGAACAGAGAACCCCCTCCTCCCGGCAACTCCTCTGTCGCCACACTGCCCCCTTCCGGCGCTACCCGGCTCATTCCGGCACAGCGGACGGCTAGGGGCATAGGGGCGCCCTAGACCCCCGCGTCCAGGTCCGGGCTCAGTTCTCTCTTCGCCTTCCCCCCACCACACTCAGTCTTGCACAAAGACGCCTTTCACGCCGCCAGCGCCACCCTCCGCGCTGCCCTCCGGGCCGGCGGCCGTGCCTTCGCCCACCCGCGGCACCAGCCGATTCCTGGTGGGCGATTTTGCCACTCGTCGCCAGGCAGGGCGGCAGCGGACGCGTGCGGGCTGTTCCCACTCTGCGCCTCGGCCAAGGCGCCAGATGCGCTGCCCCCCGCCACGTTCTCTAGCTGCCCGCCGGCAGCAGCAGAATGCTCCCCTTTCTCTCCGTAAATGATCCTTAAGGGTCTTCCAAGTGTTTCTAAAATGGGGACAGTGGCGGGAATGGTCCTCTGGACTTTCGCCGAAATAAGGAATCCAGCGATCTTCCCTGACCACCTAAGGTGCCAGTGTGTCTTTACAGCTTAAGAAAGTCAATGATAAAGATTTGGAAATAAAGAGGGGAGAGAGGGTTTAAAGAGACACCTAAGGCCCAGAGCAAGTGTTACAAAGAATGAGCCCACGAAACGTTCGAGGCAGGACGGTCGCTTCGGTCAGCGTGGAAGGCGTGGAGGGCGAGAAGAAAGCGATTAACTTTCTACCTTACATTGATCTTCCAAAGTAGAAAAACAAACAAGCAAACAAAAAAATTATAGATACTCAGCGGCAGCTAATCGGCGCGTTCAACTCCTGGAACTAGCGAGCTGCTTCTCTTAGTCAAGTCAAATGCTCAAGTACCTTGACTCAGGGAGGTCACTTCTTGCCTCCTTAGGCAAGAATCTACGACCCTCTCCAGCTTTTCTTTGCCTTCTCCTCCCCCAACCCCTCCTTATAGTTTCTCCGGCTAACGCTAGAGGCAGCATAGGGCAGTGTAAAGAGGGCGAGTGGGAATCCACAGAGGAAGGTCTAGTTCTGACTTTCTGGGTCTGAGTCTTAGGCAACAGATTTAACGTCTTTGGACCTTGGGGTCACTATCAAGAAAGGATGTGTAAGAGGCAATAATTAGTAAAATTTACATATTTTTCTCTTTCTTAAATGCGATGACAATGAACGCCCTTCCTCCAAACCTCTGCAGGTTCCTTCTTAGTATTTTTTCACCTTGCTTTATCTTTTCTAAGTGACAGTCAAATTGAAAAAAAAAATACTAAGATCGTTTAAAGGTAAATGTAAGACACATTGAAACACACTCTTTTGCATCTGAGAATTTAAAAAGAAGAAGAAAAAACACCCAACTCAGCTCCTGGTTCACAAAAGCAAGGAATTTTAATGTCCCCACTTGTTTTGCTTTTGAAAAGCCACTCCAGCAGTCAGCAAAGCACAGCTTTGATTTAGAAACTAAAGGCTAGTCTCTTGTGTTTTTCTTTTCCCTTCCACCAACACAAAGACAAGCTGCAGCATAAAATAATGATGAACAAGAGTTCAAAGCAAGCCCAGTGAGCCAGCCCAGAGGATGTTTTTTAATGCAGCCCCAGTCCTTCCTCCCTCTCCTGCTAAGCTGGACGGTACATAAATAGCAGGCAAAAGCTGCCAGAATTCCCTGTCTCCTCCAGTCTTTTCCCATAAATATTGGTCAGTAGAACCTGGATGCTAACTTGTCAATCATCACATAAATACATTCATCAAATCATACATTTAATTTTTCTTTAGTTTCATAACATTTTTCATGATTTTCAATTCACTACCCACTTTGGAAGCTTGAACATTAGTTCTCCCTCTGGGCAAGCTTGTCTGATTTCTGGGAACTTTCTATGCAACCAAGGCAAAAAAGGGTAAAATCTCATAAAGAAGCATTAACTTTTAAATTACAAATATCATGCTTCAATTTCAACAACAGAATTTTAGAATGGCTTAGCTTTCATACAATGCACACTTTTACAAGTTATTAAAGAGGATTCTTAAGTATCTTTTTGGGATACTTTTTTTTTGGGAAAAAAGTTTCCTTAAACAACATTGGTAGGAAAATATTGTGAGCTTGTCTAATTCTGTTGCTTTCATTTTTTAAAAAACATTATATTTTAGGCTCATCTGTAATCCCAGTGCTTTGGGAGGCCAAGGCTTGAGGATCACTTGAGTCCAGGAGTTAGAGATGAACCTGGGGAACATAGCAAGACCTCATTACTACAAAATTTTAAAAACTTAGGAGACATGGTGGCACATGCCTGTAGTCCTAGCTACTTGGGAGGCTGAAGTAGGAGGATGACTTGGGCCCAGAAATTTCAGGTTACAGAGAGCTGTGGTCTGGCCACTGCACTCCAGCCTGGGCAACAAATGAGACTCTGTCTCTAAAAACAGAAGTTGTATTTTAATTGACAAATAAAACTATATATAGTTATGGTATACAACATAGTGTTTTGAAATATGTGTACATTGTAGAATGGCTGGATCAAGCTAATTAACATATGCATTACTTCACATATCTTTTTTTATGGTGAGTGCAATTAACATCTACTCTCAGTGAATTTCAAGAATAGAATACTTTGTTAGTAACTATAGTCAAAATGTTATACAGTAGTCTGTTGCTTTCAGTTGTATCAATCTCAACACTCCCACTGCCTCATTCAAATATGCTAAAACATTTACATTTCTAAATAGATCTTGGATGTTTCATTGGTAAAAGGACATGACTTGTTTCTTATCCCCATTTTTAAAAAATCTTGCTCAATCCTTCACAACATTCTCACCTGATTTCATTTTGATTTTTCTTTTCTTTTATCTTTTTGAGACAGAGTTTCTCTCTTGTTGCCTAGGCTAGAGTGCAATGGCGCAATCTCGGCTCACTCCAACCCCTGCCTCCCGGGTTCAAGCGCTTCTCCTGCCTTAGCCTCCCAAGTAGCTGGGACTACAGGCATGCACCACCACACCGGCTAACTTTTGTATTTAGTAGAGACGGGGCTTCACCATGCTGGTCAGGCTGGTCTCGAACTCCTGACCTCAGGTGATCCACCGGCCTAGGTCTCCCAACGAGCTGGGATTCAGGCGTGAGCCACCACGCCTGGCCTTGATCTTTCTTTTTTTGTCACATCAAGCAAAATAGAACAAAGATGGGAATAGAGAAGGGAAAAAAAGTCCCCTTTCAGTAAAGTTGACTTAACATTTTTCTACTGACTATAAAGAAACTTTTTGGTGATACAATGTGTATATGCACCATCTTCTGAATATTCACTAAAAGGTGATAGCACTTGAGCTTTTAGAACATTCAACTAATGTGTACATCTAACCCTTCAGTTGTCAAGATCATAGCTTGCTTACTCCTGATGTTCCTAAGTTTTTTTCATTTGCAATTGTGGAAGTCATCTTAATTATCAGGAAGCATATGAATCCATTTTCTTGTTTCTTGTTTTACTTTTCTTGCATGTTTTTTAAAAAATTATTCTCTAAATTAGTTTCAGATTGATGCCTAACTTAATAATTCCTTTGTTTACTCATAATGTTTGAGAATTATTATTGTTAATAAATTACACTATTTTAAATATTAGTAACACTAATAGTGTTATTGGCAAGGAACAGAATATCAAATGAGCTACATTTGACTACCTGAGCCTGCAGTTCCAGCTACTTGGGAGGCTGAGGCAGGAGGATCCCTTGAGGCCAGGAGTTTGAGGCCAGCCTGGTCAATACAGTGAGACTCTATCTCAAAAAACAAAAAAAGGATATTTATAAAATAATGTTAGGAGAAAATGTTGCTTTCTAGATGTGATTTAATAAATGTTTATTTAATTAAACATTGAAGTTCATAAAATTCTGTTTTGTTTTATAGGATCAGTGTTTAAATAGAGTGAAACACAAGATCTAAGACCTACTTGTACTTTTAAAAGGGTGAGGATTTGCTTTGCTACCTCCCCACCCTCAAACAAAGATACAGGACAGTTGTCTTGAACCATCAGCTCATGTGATAGTTAAAGAAAGGAATTCTGGTAAATCGCAAATTTGAAAAATAAAACCTCTAACCACATGCCCAATGAACAAAGAAAAGTAAAAGAAAAGAAGGGATATCCTGTAGAAGATGAACACTATTATATTCTATCAGTAATTCAAGCCTGATTTTCAAGAGAAATCCTGCAGTTCTGAAGTATTCCTACATATGTGTACAAGAAAAAGGCACATGAATACACATTAACTTAGTAAAGTCGATATTTATAAAGAAGTACTAGAAAAAAAGCTTTTTTTTCTTTGTCTACTTAGTATTAGAAAAGCTCTTCTCATGAAGAACTTTCTCTCTTCATCCTTCCATCATTGGGTGGCATATAGAAGCTCTCCCTCCCTCTTCTCCTCTCCCTGTCTTCATTCCTTCACTCTTCAACAAATGTTTCCCGGCTGTTAATCACCATAATTAGGTACTGATTATACAACAGTGAATAAAACAGACCTGACCCCTATCCTCAATGTACCTTCAGTTTAGTGGTTCCTTTTCTGCCAGGCTGGCCAGGAAGAAATGGCTTCAGCATCTTTCCTTCTTTGTATTCATGGAATAAGGGCTGGAAGGGGCTCCTTCACCATGCTTTCCTTTTATACACACACACACCCCGTCTTTCCTTGGCCTTTCTCCCTTTCCAGTGCTTATTTTTTTTTTTCTAATAAGTCTCATTTTTTAGGGGGAAAAAAACCCAAAGTGAAAACATTTTAGCCATTCAGCACAGTTTAAAATAGTAGAACATAAAACAGCAAGGACTGGACTTTTTTTCATTGTATCTGCCAATTATTCCAGTTGCAATCATGATAGACACACCCAGATATACGAACAAACACATATACAGTCTTTTCTAACTCTCAAGTCTAAGTAGGCAATTTATACATCCCAAAGATATCCATACTTCTCCATTACATTTGCTTTATAAAAATGAACTCCATGAAGTTGGAAAAGAACCATTTCAGTGAAGCAAATAACTGAAGGTGCCCATATGAGAACCGATTTGGACCTATTGCTATAATTCAAAGTTTCTTCCATAGGCAAAATCTCTATACCCACATTCACCTGTATATACGATGGCAAGAATATTATAAAAACATGACAGAATGGAATATGCAGCAATCCTTAAAGTACCATGAAATCTAAGACATATGGGAAATTGAATACTCTTGATTCTTACAGCCAATACTCCTAATTAAGAGTTTACTTTAAAAACACCCCTGCATATTTTAATATACAGATAATAGGTTGTTTTTTTTTTTTTTAGACGGAGTCTTACTCTGTCGCCCGGGCTGGTTTTTTGTATTTTTTAGTGGAGACGGGGTTTCACTATGTTACCCAGGATGGTCTCGATCTCCTGACTTCGTGATCCGCCCGTCTTGGCCTCCCAAAGTGCTGGGATTACAGGCTTGAGCCACCGCGCCCGGCGATAATAGGTATTTATACCTTACCAATAGTAGCAAAATTTCCAAGGAGATATGTTTTAATACAACTTAACAAAATTGAAAAAATAATAGGACCAAGAAATCAGTGTTCAAATAATTGCAAGTACAAGCATATTAATATTCTTTTTTTTTCCTTATCTTCTTGTATTTCATTGTCCTATCATTTCAAATTGTCTGAGCCACATGAGGTGGCTCAGGTAGGGTTTGCTCCAGAAGCAAGATGAAACTCAAGGATGAGAATGAACTCAGGAATAAATATAGCGCATGTTTGTCAGAAATTTATGTGAAAGAAATCTAGCTGAATTCAGGAGTGGGGCTGGTTTCAAAAGAAGAGGATAACTTGGGAGGAGGAAGGGATTCTCTGAGGTTTGGACTCTTGCTATTGAGTTGTTAATGTGCTCTTCAGCTGTCTCAGCTGGGACTGTCCATCAATGAAGAATGTGAGGAATGCATGACTGGTGCAGATTTCTATGTGAAATAGATGAAGTTTCCTTTTCCCTTGGCCCCTGGGGGGTGGGGGCTAGAAGAGAGGATGGGGATTCTTGCCCTTACATCCCCCGGGAAGCAGTCAGCATCCAGCATACTTTCTCCCTGTCAAAAAAGAATCTGATGCTCACTCATCCTCAAATAGAACTTTTTAAATTTCTTTCATTAAGTAATGTTTTTTGAGCACCTACTAATGGTCCTGGCAATCTAACTCCTGGGGATACTGCTGTAAACAATTCAACAAGGCTCCCGTGAATGTACATTCTGGTGGTGGAACTAAAAGCAGGCAGCCCAGCACGGTGGCTCACACCTGTAATCCCAGCACTTTGGGAGGCTGAGGTGAGTGGATCACTTGAGGTCAGGAGTTCAAAACCACTCTGTTCAACATGGTGAAACCCCGTCTCTATTAAAAATACAAAAATTAGCCAGGCGTTGTGGTGCATGCTTGTAATCCCAGCTACTGGGGAGGCTGAGGCAGGGGAATCCCTTGAACCCCGGAGGTGGAGGTTGCAGTGAGCCGAGATGGTGCTATTGCACTCCAGCCTGGGCAATAGTGAGACTGTCAAAAAAAAAAAAAAAAAAAAGGAAATCTAAGCAGGCAAACAAGTCAATATTCAATAATGCTATAGGGCTTAAGAAACAGGGTGTTATGATAGAGAGTAAAAGGGGGAGAAAGAGCCACCATTAATGGAAATAAATTTCTGAGATCCCATGCTCAGACCTGAGTACAAGATAGTTATGTAGTAAAATGGGGAAAAGCATTCAAGGCAGAGGTCAATGTCTCAAAGTGAAAACAATTTTGGAGTGTTCAAGGAACAGGGAAAAACTATGGCAGAAAGTGCCATACCCAGAAGACTTTTTAGCAATCTAAGGCAGAGTCCTTTAATTCCAACTGGCATTTGAATGAGGGAGGGTTTTTTTTATTGTTTCCAAATCGCAGGGAAATACGGAACAGAAGAGGCATTTATTGAATTTAAATCTATTTAATTTAATTCCACTTGATGTCTGGTTCCTGGAGATCTAAGTGTATCTTCATAACCTCTCTCTGAAGCACAGATTATTGTTCTTACAGATGAAAAAATTTAGGTTGAAAGATTTAAAAACCTGCCCAATATATTACAGTATATAAATTTAGTATATATAATATATCATATAATACATAAATATAAAATACATTACAAAGAAACAATAATTAAAACAATATGGTACTGACATGAAAATAGACATATATACTAATGGATTAGAATGGAGAGCCTAGGAATAAATCAACAAATATTCAGTCAACTTATCTTTGACAAGGGTGCCAATAATACACAATGGAAAAAGAATAGTATCTTCAACAAATAGAATTGGGAAAAATGGATACCTACATGGAAAGAAAGAAATTGAACTATTATCTCACAACATACACAAAAATTATCTCAAAGTGAATTAAAGATGTAAACATAAGAAATGAAACTGTAAAACTACTAGAAGAAAAAATGGGGAAAAGCTCTATACTACGGATTGGTCTTGGCAATGATTTCACAGATCTGACGCCAAAAACATAGACAATGAAAGCAAAAACAGACAAGTGGAACTACATTAAACTAAAAAGCTTCTGCACAGCAAAGAAAACAGTCAACAAAGTGAAAAGGCAAACTGTGCTATTGAAGAAAATATTTGCAAGCTATATATCTGATAAGGAGTTAATCTTCAAAATATATAAGGAACTACGCTTAGATAGCAAAATTAGTCCTAATAACCTTATCAAAAAAATGGGCTGAAGACTTGAATAGATATTTTTGTAAAGAAGACATATAAATAACCAATAAGTATATGGAAAATACTCAACATTACTAATCATCAGAGAAATGAGATATCACCTCACACTTGTTAAAATCTCTGTTATTAAAAAAAGGCAACAGATATTGGCTAGGATTTGCAGCAATTGAAACCCTTGCACACTGTTGGTGGGAATGCAAAATGATGCAGCTGCTATCAAAAATGGTATGAAGATTACTCAAAACATGAAAATAGGACTGCATATGATTCAGCAAATCTCACTACTGGGTTTCCACCTAAAAGAACTGAAATCAGGATCTTGAAGAGCTATTATCACCTCCATGTTCATTGCTGTGCTATTCACAATAGCCAAGATGTGAAAACAGCTAAATGTTTATCGATGGATTAATGGATAAAGAAAATGTACTGTATAAGTAAAGTGAAATGTTACTGAGAATTAAAAAATTAGGAAATTCTACAATATGTGAGAGCATGGATGAACCTCTAGAAAATTATATAAGTGAAATAAACTTGTCATGGAAGGACATACACTGCATGATTCCACTTACATGAAATGTCTAAAATAGTCAAATACATAGAATCAAAGTGGCAAGTTGGATGCCAGGGGCAAGGGGAGGGAGAAATGGAGAGTTGCTAGTCAAATGGGCACAACGTTTCAGTTGAGCAAGACAAATAAGTTCTAGAAATCTGCTGTACAACATTGTACCTGTAATTAACAAACTGTACACTTACACATTTGTCAAGAGAGTAGATCTTATGTTAACTATTCCTACCACAATTAAAAATAACCTGCTAAAGATACACAATAAATGGTTAGTACTGGGTTTGAACTTTGTCTTTTTGATTCTAAAGTACAGTTGTTTTCATTAGACTTCTTTGCTCTATATTATTTACCAGAGAGTTCTGATGTTAAAATACACAGAGATTCGTCATAAAAGTTTTGAGGCAATGATAAATCAAGTCAGTGTAATTAATAGGGAAATTGAAAATGAACTAGTTAAAAGGAAGGCCTTAGGAATGATTGTTAGAAATTTTAAATTAATCCTGTGGTCCCCTCCTAGACCAATCAAGAATCTCTTTTCAATAAAAGAGAGGGCTAAAGAGTCTCTTATTTCCTCAATTTACATTCTGCCAGTTTATATGGTACTTGTCAAGAATGAATACTCTTGGCTTGATTAAATGCCTAGTAGCCTATGGCTTGATCTTGAGAATATAATTTTGATATACACTCCAACTGATTTGATCGGAGTCCTCTAGTTTTTAATGAATACACAATCAGAATTATCTGATGGACATACTCTTGTCTGCCTCACAACTTAGCTTATGCCATTTCCTCACTGTTTTCCTGTGTAGGGCTGTGTGATTATGGTAATGCATGTGTGGTGTCCATGGTACTAGAAACACAGCAATACTAATGGTTTCTTACCACATTCAGAGCCTGGGAAGAGAACTAGGGGTATAGATAAAAAGTTGAATAGAATCAGAATGGAAAATAATTCAGATTATCAGTGCATAGCTGCAGCACTTGTTATTACTCTAAACAGATAATATTATTATATTCATTTATCCATTCATTCAACCAATTAGTTAGTTATTTGGCAAATCAATCTTTCAGCAGATATTTATTGAACTACCTACTATGTGTCAGACACTCTTTTAGGCACTAGGAATATAGCAATGAAAGAGAAAAGAGGAACTAAGATATGCATTAATGATTAAAACATAAAAATTCTTCTCCCTCTTAGAGGAGAAGACAGGCATAAGTCATAGACATGAGGATATTCTATAATATATTAAAAGGTTAAAGTGCTTTGGGAAAAATAGGACATGATAATAGGGTGCAGAATGCCAATTTAGATGTGCAAGTTTTAAAAGGGTGATTAGAATGGCCTTCACTGAGAAAGTGACCTCTGAGCAAACACTTGAAAGAGGTGATAGAGTGATCCATATAACTATCTGAAAAAAGGGAATTTAAGTCAGAGGAAACAGCCACTGCAAAGATTCTGTGGTGGAAGCATGCCTGGCATATTCAAGACAGAGAAAAGAGGCTCGTTTTGTCAGATTCAAGTGAGACTGGTAGGTGACGAGTTCAGAGAGGTCATGGAGAAGCCATACCATAGAGAACTTCTAAACCACTGTAAGAACTCTGACTGAAGTTGGTAACCTTTGGAGAATTTTGAGCAGATAAATGACATGATCTGAATTTTAGTTCATTCATGTAATTTTGTTGAGAGTATACTATAGCCAGGCAATAGTGGAAGCTGAGAGGCCTGTGGGGTGGTTTTTAAAATAATCTATGCAACAGATGGTAATGGCTCAAACCATAGGGGTACCAGTGGAATTGGTTAGAAGTGATAGGATTCTGGATGTATTTTGAGGTGAAAACCAAAAGGATTCCTTGGTAGATTGGATGGGGATGCTTGAGAAAAAGAGGAGTCAAGAATGACTTCCAGGGTTTTGGCTTGAGCTGCCATCAAGATGGAATTGCCACTGGGCTCATATCTGTAATCCTAGCACTTTGGGAAGCCAAGGTGGAGCCAGAAGTTCAAGGCCAGCCTGTGCAACATGGCAAAACCCCATCTCTACAAAAAAAAAAAAAAAAAAAAAACCACACACACACACACAAAACAAAACAAAACCCACAAAAACCAAAAATTAGGTGGGCATGGTGGTGTGCACCTGTGGTCCTAACTACTTGGGCGGCTGAGGTGGGAGGATCACCTGAGCCCAGGGAGGTTAAGCCTGAAGTGAGCTGTGATTGCGCCACTGCACTCCAGCCTGAGAGACAGAATAAGACCCTGTTTCAAAAAAAAAAAAAAAAAAAAAAAAAAGGAATTGTCATCAACTAAGGTAACAGTTGAAATAGTTTTTACTAGACAAAATGCACCAGACAATTAAGGGGATGATTTCATAAAGTCTCTTGCAATACGGAGATAGTTCATTAACTAGGATGATCTCAAAGATAAGAAAAGAGGCCTTGCATGAAGGGCAGATAGGCAAGAATGTCATCAGGTTATCTTCTGAGAGTGGTAAGAAGGAGTTGAGAGGCCTCTTAACCTAGTCATTGAGGAAGGTAGAGATGGGTTATCTTGGAATATTAAAGGGCAGGATGGTTCTGTGTGGTTCCCCATTTATTTGAACACAAAAGAGTGAGAGCAGAGTGCTCAGATAAAGTTGAACATTGTCAGGGGAAAAGCATGAGTATTATTTTGGACTTACTAAATTTAAGATTTGTTCGAATTCCTAGTGAGAATTTCTTCAATATTTCTTTGTGTTTGCTGCATCTATCCCTGAATTCTCACATTACATGTAATAATATGTCATTTGAATAACCAATTTTTTTTTTTTTTTTTTTTTGAGACGGAGTCTTGCTCTGTCGCCCAGGCTGGAGTGCAGTGGCCGGATCTCAGCTCACTGCAAGCTCCGCCTCCCGGGTTTACGCCATTCTCCTGCCTCAGCCTCCCGAGTAGCTGGGACTACAGGCGCCCGCCACCTCGCCCGGCTAGTTTTTTGTATTTTTAGTAGAGACGGGGTTTCACCATATTAGCCAGGATGGTCTCGATCTCCTGACCTAGTGATCCGCCCGTCTCGGCCTCCCAAAGTGCTGGGATTACAGGCTTGAGCCACCGCGCCCGGCCAAATAACCAATTTTTATTTCATTTCAGCAGACAGATGTAGGCAATGAATTATTTTCTTTTTATTATATAAATAGTTTCATTTTTAACAGCCTTCACATTACTAAATGATCTATTTCAACAAAATTGGAGACTTCACCTGCCACCAGATATCCTGCATCTCAGTGATAGGCTTCATGAATCACGAAAGACTGCAAGGTGCTTACCATGATTGACTTCATATTCACACCTATCTACATATATGTGTTCTCTCCCTTTTAGGCACTTAGATGTACAGTAAATTAGGAAAATTATACCTTTCTTTAGTAAATTCTGTTAAAGTTACATGAAAATAGTTTTGATAACTACATACAATAAAATACATGGATTGGTGTGTTTAGTTATAACATTATGGGTTCTTGGTCTTTCTCCCAAAGTCCTCTCAACAACTCTCGTAGATTATCTCATATTTCATATGACATCCAGGACAGCCAAAGTTTGATCAAAGTGGTCAGAGAAGTGATAAGAAATGTGGACCTTAAGGGAAGAGACTGGAAAAAAAGTAGACTGCAGATTATATGTATCTTGGAAAGAGAAAAGATGATAATATATAGGGTTTAGGTAGGAAAGAACATGTTGAGAAGTTTAATTTAAGAAGATAGAAAGAATAAGAGTAATCCAGATTTTAAGGACAAAAGGCACTCCTGAAAGGTAAAATACCACAAACAAGCTTTGTTTGCAAAATTGGGAATCTGAGTTAGACCATTCCCTTTATTTTGAGGGAAAGGATAACTTGATCTTAAAATAATCTATATTTGTTGATCTCCTTCCTTTGTTTTTCTGGAAAGAAAATTAAAAACAAAAATAAACAACAAACAAAACATTCATATTTGGGATCTACTCTAGCATTGTCTCTCTTTGACTTTAGAAAAGCATCATTTTAACTAAATTTGATTAATTAATGAGGGAAATGAGAACCGGAAACCAATGCAAACTCTGCACTAAATGTATTATCACACTTAATTCTCACAACAATTGTCCAATCCTAGATACTTTTATTTTCTATATTCTACAGATGAGGAAATTTAGAGAATTGAGGAAACTTACTAAATCATGTCTTTGTTTTTCTCTGCACAGTAAGAAGTTGAAGAGGTAGGATTTATATTAGTCAGTTTTCACACTGCTGATTAAAAACATACCCAAGACTGGGCAATTTACAAAAGAAAGAGGTTTATTGGACTTACAGTTCCACACGGTTGGGGAGGCCTCACAATCATGGCAGAAGGCAAGGAGGAGCAAGTCACATTTTACGTGGATAGTAACAGGCAAAGAGAGGGAGCTTGTGCAGAGAAACTCCTGTTTTTAAAACCATCAGATCTTGCGAGACCCATTCACTATCATGAGAACAGCACAAGAAAGACCCACCCCCATGATTGATTCAATCATCTCCCACCAGGTCCCTCCCACAACATGTGGGAATTACGGGAGCTACAAAATGAGATTTGGGTGGGGTCACAGAGCCAAACCATATTAGATTCAAACCCATATGTATAGCTCTAAAAAGTCTTTTAACCTTTACACTTACTACTTCTTTCTACTTATATTTTACTGAAGAGTTCTGTCATTTCCCCTTTGCTGCCTTTTCTTTTTCTGGGGTATTAACTTTCTATAACTTTTGCCATGAAGGTATTTCTTTCTTAACCTTTTATTAATTCTTCTATTCTCTTCTGAATGATGTAATTTGACTGTCTCTTATTATATAGTTCTGCCAGAGTGAACTTCAAATTTCACTTGTACTAAACCAAAGCAATGCAAATGAAATTCACTCAATGTATTAAATACTATTTTAAATGAAGAATAATATATAGCATTTTTGTGTTAGTGACACATTATTGACATTTTTCGTTTTTCTCATACTTTTCGGTGTTTTGTTCTTGTTAGTGTTTTGTAGTACTCACCATTTTCTGTGTAAATCACTTCACATTTTTCCTTTATTGAACATAGCATTTAATTGTTTTTCACCTATTTCTCAAACTTTTCATGCTCATATTCGACTTTAATCTTAATTTTCTAAGACACTGTAATTCTAACCATTTATAAGTTTGATTAGTGTTAACATCTCCACTCAAAGCTTTTAATAAAAATGTTCAATGATACTGGGTTCTAAAGGACTTCTATGGAACTCTAAGTAGCATTTTCTCCCAATCAGGATAACTTACATTTATAATTACTTTTGGGGTTTGATTTTTGCGGGGGGGCAAATGTCATGTTCTTTTATAGCAATGTCATTCTAACCAAAATTTAATTTTAGTTTCTCCCATCTCTAGGATCTTAGTCATAGATGAAATTGTATATACTTAGTATTGGCTTTAATAAGAATTTCTATGTAAAGCTATTTTGGCTGCAGGGCCTGTTAGTCATTTTGCCTTCTCAGCTGCCAAAATTCTAATTGTCCCCAAGGGCTGCCTGCAAATACAAACTCATTTAAAAACAAACAAACAGATCACATGCACTTGCAATACTCATAACCTAGTGACTTTGGGAATGCATTTTCAGCTATGGCTCCTGCTGCTGGTCAATACTAGGTAATCCCAGTGAGTCAATAAAGAAATAATGAAGCCATGTATCATTGAACTCATTGCCCAAAATTTACCTTTCTAACATTTATCACATGGAATCTGAGTCTTGGAATGTTCCTTGGTTTTTCTGTACTTTTTTACAAGGCCCTCTCTGTTAACTCAATGATTTTCTTAAACTATCAAGACAGATATCAAGCAAGATGTCAATCAAATCCCATTTTCTAGTATCTGTTTGAGTTTCTGCCAGAATAGATTTACTCTAGGTAAGTCTTCAAGCCAAAACTTTGTTTTCTATTTTCTTAAAAATAACAATAAAATACAGCTCAAAGGGACTTTTTTTGGTTATCCTTCAGAGTACATTTCTAATTGAGAGGGTTTTAAAAAGTAATTTGACATTTTAAATTAAATCGGAGGAAAAAATCCTGTTATGTTGTCTCAGTGTACCTTCTATTATTGTCCCTTCTTTTCTGGGAATAATAAGTGATTGATAGAACACTTAGTTTTCTAATTATGCACTCTCTTATCTGATTTGACAAGTTTGCTGCTACTATTGTCATACCACAATTTAGAGCTGTAAGATTCTATGCTATTTTGAGGTGAATTGTGTCATAATTGTTTTAGGGTTTTTTAAAAAGGTTTTGATTATATCATAACCATATGAATTCTTAACTGATTCACAGAAGATTGCCAAGTGTGGTAGTTTTTAAAATATCTACTTTATAGACAGTTAATTACATATTATTTTCAACTCCTAGACATGAACAAAAACTTATTTATTGAATAAATAAACATTTATATAGGGAAAATAGAGATGCCCTGGTTCATTAAAACATATTTTATTAATAGAACAATTTAAATAATTGTCCTACAATAATACTAAGAAAAAAATAAGTGATGTCACCTTGGAAATATGTATAACAGATGAAGTATAACATATATGTCACTTTCCTGGTATGCAAATCAACCTGAGGGAAAAATATTCTTCAGAAAAAAAAAAAATGCTTCCTGAGAAACACTTGGTGTTAGAAGAACAATTCACTTTATTTTCTATTTATGACACTCAACTCTCCACACTTTGGAGGCATATATTCTTATTAGTTTGCATTATGCAGCATGTTCATAAGAAAGAGACACAAAGATGCATTGGAACAAAGCAAACAAGAAATCAGAGAGGCAGACACGCAATGAAAACAATGCAGAACATTAAAGTTTCTGTTAAATGGGATAACTGGTTGCACACTATAGCTAAAATCTATGAGAAAGAGACAATTCAAAATTTAGTCTAAGCTGCTTTTAGTGATAAGACATATATGGGGAAGCTTCAGTGTTTCAGATACATTTCCCTTTCCTCATCCAAAGCTCGTTTGCTGGCCTATTATTGTCATATTTCTCCTTCCCCAAATAAAATTCCTTTTAACTAGCATTTTCCTGAGGAGAATGTACAATAACAATGTGCCCAAATGGAATTCAGGGAAGAATGAAAATAGGTGAAAAGCATTCTGGGTAATGAAAGTTAAAATTATAAAGTCTGTGCTCCAAACTTGAGAGCCTACAGTTCACGTGGTTTTTGCTAATCGACTAATCCAGTGGATTTCAGTGTGGTCCCTGGTCCAATAGCATCAGCATCACCTGAGAATTTGTTACAGGTGCAAATTCTCAGGCCTCTTCCTAGATCTACAGGATTGGAATCTCTGAGGATGGGGCCCAGCACCCTGTGTTTTAACAACTGCCCCTTCCCCCCTCCCTGCCACCAGGTGATTCTGGTGCGTGTTGTGAGAACCTTTGGGCTAAGCCCTTTGCTACTCAAAGTTTAGTTCTTAAACCAGTAGCAAAGGTATCACCTGGAAGCTATTTAAAAATTCAGATTCTTAGGACCTACCCCAGACCGATATGTATTTAATAAGATCCTCGCATGATTTGTCTATACATTAAAGTTGGGGAGCACAGTGCTAGCCATTCTTTCATGGTGTTTGTCCTCTGAGTGCATAATAACATCATCTTGGGATCTGAAAAAGAATACCCTCAGAGGTTCTGATTTAATTGGTCTGGGATGTTGTTTGCACACTAGGGGTTTTTAAAAGGTCCCCAGATATTTCCAATGGGCAGGCAAGACTGAGAATTGCTGCTTTTAAGCCCTCAAACAGAGTTTACTTACTTTGGTTTCTGATAACTTTCTTTATTTGGTTTCTATCCCTGTAATACCCCAAAGGAAATCTCAATCTTGAGTTGCATTAAGTAAACGAGGGAGAACATTAAAGGAATTGAGGTGATTATTTTCACCTAACTTTGAATGATCAGATCACATGGAAAGCTGTGCCTTCATTTACGGACTCCCTTCTGGAGGAGAATGTGGAAAACCTAGAGCAGGATTAGAGGAGCTATCATTCCTGTGAGAAATGGTTACAGGAATTTGTAAGTTTCAGGAAGCCAGAGTGATTTTCAGAAATGTACCTCAGATTTATTGCTCTCATGTTTGTCACTTGCCACTGCATTTGGAAAGGAATGGAAGGCTTCTACCAAGTCCCTACATGATCAGGTACTGCTCGCCTCTCCCCCTTATCTCAGGCCCTTTACCTTTCCCACTCTTACCTCTCCAGCCACAGCTGCCTCCATATTCCTTGATGATTTCGAGAGTTTTCTTCTCTTACAGTGAATTAATTTACTGTTCTTTCTGTCTAAAGGACTTTTCTCTTGACTTTTCTTCTGGGTGGAGTTTTAACTTTTAGGTCTCTGCTCGGATAGGGAGTCTTCCCTATGCACTCAGTATCTCCCGCTACCTTTCCAGAACAGAAGCCTATTCAGTGTCTTCTTGATACTTACTGTGATCTGTAATGATCTTGTTTGCTTATTTATTTTCTTGTCTATTATCTTCTCCACCAGTAAGTTTGATGAGGGCAGAAACTTATTGGTCTTATTTAATACTATATATATTCCCAACATCTAGACTGGGTTCAGCACAAAGTAGACACTTGATAATGATTCATGAAGTGAATGAAAAATGAAGAAAAAGAGAAGACTTTGTGTACCATGATAATTATTTTCAGATATTTGAAGAACTGTAATTGGAAAAGGGTTTAAATTTGAATGGCCCTGAATGTTAGCACTAAAACCAAAAGGTAAACTGATTTTGATTTAATATACGTAAGAAATTCACAAAACTGAAAAAATCAATAGGCAGTCAAAGAAAGAAGTGAGCTGTCATAAGCGAATGGGTACAAGGTTCAGGGAGATGGCATCTTGGTAGGTTGTCAATCAGGTGACTTAAGCATTTAGAAGGTGATTGGTTTCAGTGGTCACTGACATACTATTAAATCTCATGATTATGAAAATTAAGGCTTTAATAATCATTGTAATGATAAACTTGAGTTATTAATATTCTTCATTGAGTCAGGCAAGTAAGTGATTTATTTTGGAAATGAATCCAATAAAATTAAGATAAAAGAGTTTGGCTATGTACAAGTATGAAGTTAATTTTCAAGAAATGTTAGCCATCCATAAATACCCATTCATCAAGAGTTCCATAGCCAAGACGTTTCACTCTGTCTAAATCTGTGTATATGTATTTATGTTGATTGAATAGAGATATGGTTAATACGATAGCTAATCTATAAATGATCTCATTGGCCTTTATTGGCACTGCTCACATCCTCAGTGGAAATGCATTGTCATAGTTAAATTTAACTTTTTCTAGTAATAAAAAAGAAATTAATGGGCTAAGATAGTTCACACATTGATCCAGTGTCTATGCATTGAACAGATGTTTCACCCTACACTTCACTTTGATATTTAGACTTATTTTTGATGTTTCCAGTCAGCAAACCTCATCATAAGGGTTCATTGGAAATTTCATAGGAAGACCTGAGACCTCAAGTAGTTAGTGAGAGAATGGTATCAACTAAGTAGTACTAAGGTAATTTCTACTGGGTAGCTCTATCTTAGTGATATGGTTTCACTCGGTGTCCCCACCTGAATCTCATTTGTAATTCCCACATGTCAAGGGAGCGAGGTGACTGGATGAATGGGGGTGGTTCCCCCCATGCTGTTGTTGTGATGATGAGTGAGTTCTCACTAGATCTGATGGTTTTATAAGCATCTGGCACTTCTCTGCTTGCACTTCTCTCTCCTGCCATAATGTGGAGCAGGTCCTTGCTTCCCCTTCACTTTCCACCATGATTTTAAGTTTCCTGGGACCAACCTGGCCATGTGAAACTGTGAGTCAGTTAAACCTCTTTATTTATTTATTTATTTATTTTGGGGCATTGAGTCTTGCTGTGTCGCCCAGGCTGGAGTGCAGTGGTGGGATCTCAGCTCGCTGCAACCTCTGCCTCCCGAATTTGAATGAATCTCCTTCCTCAGCCTCCTGGGGACTACAGGTGTGCACCACCATGCCCAGCTAATTTTTCAATTTTTAGTAGAGATGAGGTTTCACCATGTCAGCCAGGCTTGTCTTGAAATCCTGACCTCAAGTGATCCGCCTGCCTTGGCCTCCCAAAGTTCTGGGATTATACATGTGAGCTACCATGCCTGGCCAAACCTCTTTCCTTTATAAATTACCCAGTCTCAGTTATCTATTTATAGCAGTGTGAAAATGGACTAATACACTTAGTTTGGATATTTAGCAGTTTCTTTTTTATTGTTGTTGCCCTATGCTCTGTGTTAACATGAAATTTTTTATCCACGAGCTCAATGATTACAACTAATTCGGACAATTAATTACTGGAATGGCTGATGGAGGCCCTAATAGAGAATTAGACTCTGACTAATTAACAAGTTCACAGAAGTTAAATTATAGTTTACCATTACTACTGCTAGTTACATCGTTACAACCTTAGAGAAGAATTTCTTAACAAGCTGATAATATGGTCTGTGCTTATTTTCCACATCATGATGAAACTGTCACTAGCATCTCTGAGTCCTCAAATCTTTTCTAGGTTACATTTAATTATCCGCATTTTTCATTCTATTTAGTCCTTTGCCCAAAATTGTTTTTCCATTCACATTATCTCCTAAATTTGGTCTTTTTGCTTATAACAGTCTTTTGTCATATTCTCATTATCTCTTCCTTGAATTATCAACTTATACAGTGATTTTGGGAATGGGGTTGAAAAAACTAATAATTATTGGGGATTTTCTGTGAGCTAGGCATCATATAGACGTATTTCAAATATTATTTAATTTTCAGAGCAATGACGGAAGATACATTATTATGCCCATTTTTTATATGAGGATTCTGCAGTGCTAAGGTGTTTTATAATTTAGACAAGTAGCTAGTTTGAACCTAGGTGTGCTTGCTTCAAATTTCTCTCCACAAAACCCCACACTATCCCCAAAATTAGTGTGAGCACTTACTATGTTCTGTAAATTAAACTATGTAGGCTGGTAGTTATGAAATTAATGAGGCATAACCCCTTTCCTGGGGGAACTTGTATTTCAGAAGGGAGACAGGCCTGTAACCAAGACAATTCTGCATCATAAATGCATTTGAAAAGGGGTAGAATGAATAGACTCACAGAAAATAAAGATGACTGTGATTCACAGATGAGTAAAGAAGAGGGGAAGAGATATAGTAACAGGTTCTGGTGACAGTAGATAAAATACAAGATTATATAATATAGAGAAAAACTCCTGTGGTTCTATTTTATTTTCTGTAAGCTGTGTTTCAAAATAACACTGACCAACAGATACATAGGCGAGCTGCATCCGGAGGCTCAATCCATGACAACTGGAACTGGGAACTTACTTTCTATCTCTCATGTCTACATTATCTTGGTTGACTTTGACCCCAGGAGGGCTCTCTCCTCATGACCAGCAGGAATGTTACCATTTTTGTTTTTAAATTTATAATCCTAGAAATCTTTCCAAGATTTTTCTAGTTTCTGTGATCTGGTTTTCAAATCCTATGCAAAAAGGCAAGAACCTTTGTCTCAGTTTCCTAGAAGTGTTTCTTTGTCTCTAATTGAATCATGTGCCCATCACTGAACCAATCAATATATCCCAGGGTAATGTGACATGCTGATTCTTACCCCTAAGCTGAATATGGAGGCTCACCTGGAGCCCATGTGCTGAGAGTGGGGGAGAGGTAGCATCAGGGCACTGTTACCCAGAGGAACATGAATAGATGCTGGATGGTGAAATAACCAACTATGGGTATTCACTATTCTTCACAACATGTGGCTGGCCTGCCTTCCTGCCTTCCTGCCTTCCTGCCTGCCTTGCCTGCCTTGCCTGCCTTGCCTGCCTTGCCTGCCTGTCTGCCTGCCTTCCCTCCCTCCCTCCCTCCCTCGCTCGCTCGCTCGCTCGCTCTCTTTCTTTCTTTCTTTCTTTCTTTCTTTCTCTCTTTCTTTCTTTCTTTCTTTCTCTTTCTTAGTTCTAGGATACATGTGCAGGATGTGCAAGTTTTTTACATAGGTAAACATGTGCCATGGTGGTTTGCTGCACCTATCAACCCATCACCAAGTATTAAGCCCTGGATTCATTAGTTATTTATCCTGAAGCTCTCCCTCCCCCTGACCCCCATGCCTGATAGGCCCTAGTGTATGTTGTTCCCCTTCTTGTGTCCATGCCATGTGTTCTCATTGTTGAGTTCCCACTTACACGTTGATGTTTGGTTTTCTGTTCCTGTGTTAGTTTGCTGAGGATAATATCTTCCAGCTCCATCCATGTCCCTGCAAAGGACATGATCTTGTTCTTTTTCATGGTTGCATAGTATTCCATGCTGTATTCGCACATTTCTTTATCCAGTCTATCATTGATAGGCATTTGAGTTGATTCATTTTTTTTTTTCTATTGCAAATAGTGTTGCAATGAACATACATTTGCATGTATCTTTATAATCAAATGATTTATATTCCTTTGGGTATATACCCAGTAATGGGATTTCTGGGTCAAATAGCATTTCTGGTTCTAAGTCTTTGAAGAATCGCCACACTGTTTTCCACAATGGTTGAACGAATTTACATTCCCACCAACAGTGTAAAAGTGTTCCTATTTCTCCACAGTCTCACCAGCATTTATTGTTTCTTCACTTTTTAATAATTGCCATTCTGATTGGCATGAGATGGTATCTCATTGTGGTTTTGCTTTGCATTTCTCTAGTTATCAGTGATGTTGGGCTTTTTTTCATGTTTGTTGGCTGCATAAATGTCTTATTTTGAGAAGTGTCTGTGCATGTCCTCTGCCCACTTTTTAATAGGGTTGTTTGCTGTTTTCTTGTAAATTTGCTGAAGTTTCTTGTAGATTCTGGATGTTAGACCTTCGTCAGATGGATAGATTGCAAAACTTTTCTCCCTCTCTGTAGGTTGTCTTTTCACTCTGATGATAGTTTCTTTTGCTGTCCAGAAGCTCTTTAGTTTAATTAGATCACATTAGTCAATTTTTGCTTCTGTTGCAGTTGTTTTTGACATGTTTTTTCTTTTTTTCTTTTTTTGAGATGGAGTCTCGCTTTGTTGCCTAGGCTGGAGTGCAACGGCGTGATCTCGGCTCACTGCAACCTTTGCCTTCTGGGTTCGAATGATTCTCCTGCCTCAGCCTTCTGAGGAGCTGGGATTACAGGCACCTGCCACCACGTCCACCTAATTTTTGTATTTTTAGTAGAGAAGGGGTTTTACTAGGTTGGCTGGCTGGTCTTGAACTCCTGATCTCAGGTGATCTACCCGCCTTGGCCTCCCAAAGTGCTGGGATTACAGGCATAAGCCACCATTCCTGGCCACTTTTGACATTTTTGTCATGAAATCATTGCCCATGCCTATGTCCTAAATGGTATTGCCTAGATTTTCTTCTAGAGTTTTGATAGTTTTGGGTTTTACATTTAATTCTTTAATCCATCTTGAGTTAATTTTTGTATAAGGTGTAAGGAAGGGGTCTAGTTTCAATTTTCCATATATAGCTAGCCAGTTCTTCCAGCACCATTTATTAAATAGGGAATCCTTTTCCCATTGCTTGTTTTCATCAGGTTTGTCAAAGAAAAAAATGATTGTAGATGTGTGGTCTTATTTATAAGTTCTCTATTCTGTTTCTTTGGTCTATGTATCTGTTTTTGTACCAGTACCATGCTGTTTTGATTATTGTAGCCTTATAGTATAGTTTGAAGTTGGGTAGAGTGATGCTTCCAGCTTTTGTTCTTTCTGCTTGGGATTGTCTTTGCTATACAGGCTCTCTTTTGGTTCCATATAAATTTTAAGCTAGTTTTTTTTTTCTTTCTAATTTTGTGAAGAATGTCATTGATAGTTTAATAGAAATAGCATTACATTTATAAATTACTTTGTGCAGTATGGCCATTTTTATGATATTGATTCTTTCTGCCCATGAGCATGGAATGTTTTTCCATTTGTTTGTGTCTTATTTCCCTGAGCAGTGGCTTGTAGTTCTCCTTGAAGAGGTCCTTCACATCCCTTGTTAGCTGTATCCTAGTATTTTATTCTCTTTGCAGCCAATATGAATGGAAGTTCACTCATGATTTTGTTCTCTGCTTGTCTGATGTTCATGTATAGGAGTGCTTGTGATTTTTGCACATTGGTTTAATATCCTAAGACTTTGCTGAAGTTGCTTATTAGCTTAAGGAGGTTTTGGACTGAGACAGCATTTTGTAGATATAGAATCATGTAGTCTGCAAACAGAGAGAGCTTGACTTCTTTATTCCTATTTTACTGCTCTTTATTTATTTGTCTTGTCTGATTGCTCTGGCCAGAACTTCCAATACTATGTTGAATATGAGTGGGAAGAGAGGGCATCCTTGCCTTGTGCCAGTTTTCCAGGAGAATGCTTCCAGCTTTTGCCCATTCAGTATGATATTGGCTGTGGGTTTGTTATAAATAGCTATTATTTTGAGATATATTCCATCAAAACCTAGTTCATTGAGAGATTTTAACATGAAGGGATGTTGATTTTTATTGAATGCCTTTTCTTCATCTATTGAGATAATCATGTGGTTTTTGTCTTTAGTTCTGTTTATGTGGTGAATTATGTTTTTTGATTTGGATATGTTGAACTAGCCTTGTATTCCAGGGATAAAGCTGACTTGATAATGTTGGATAAGAGTTTTGATGTGCTGCCAGATTTTTATTGAGGATTTTATTGAGGAGTTTTGCATTGATATTCATCAGGGATATTGGCCTGAATTATTATTATTATTATTTTCTCTGCCAGATTTAGGTATCAGGATGATGCTGGCCTCATAAAATGAGTTACGGAGACGTTCCTCCTTTTCAATTGTTTGGAATAGTTTTAGAAGAAATGGCACCAGTTCCTCTTTGTACTTCTGGTAGAATTCAGCTCTAAATCTGTCTTTTTCTGGCCTTTTTTGGTTGATGGTCTATTTCTTACTGCCTCAATTTCAGAACTTGTTATATGTCTGTTCGGGGATTTAACTTCTTACTCTTTTAGTCCTGGGAGGGTGTATGTGTCCAGGAATTTATCCATTTCTTCTAGGTTTTCTAGTTTATTTGCCTGGAGTTGTTTATAGTATTCTCCGATGGTTGTGCATATTTCTGTGGGGTCAGTGGTGATATTCCCTTTTTCATTTTTTATTGTGTCTAATTGATTCTTCTCTCTTTTCTTTTCTATTAGTTTAGTTAGTGGTCTATGTATTTTATTACATTTTTCAAATAACCAGCTGCTGAATTCATTGATTTCTTTCAAGGGCTTTTTGTGTCTCTGTCTCCTTCAGTTCTGCTCTGATCTTGGTTATTTCTTGTCTTCTGCTAGCTTTTGGGTTTGTTTGCTCTTGGTTTTCTCATTCTTTTAGTTGTGATGTTAGGGTGTCAATTTGAAATCTTTCTAGCTTTTTGACATTAGCATTTAGTGCTATAAACTTCCCTCTTAACACTGCTTTAGCTATATCCCAGAGATTCTGGTACATTGTCTCTTTGTTCTCATTTGTTTCAAAGGACTTCTTAATTCTACCTTAATTTCATTATTTACCCAGGAATCATTCAGGAGCATGTTGTCAATTTCCATGTAGTTATGTGGTTTTGAATGAGTTTCTTAATCTTGAGTTCTAATTTGATTTTGCTGTAGTCTGAGAGACTGTTATGATTTCAGTTGTTTTGCATTTGCTGAGGAGTGTTTTACTTCCATTTATGTGGTCAATTTTAGAATAAGTGTCATGTGGCACCAAGAAGAATATATATTCTGTTGTTATTGGGTGGAGAGTTGGTCCACTTGATTCAGAGCTGAATGCAAGTCTTGAATAGTCTTGTCAATTTTCTGTCTCAGTTATCTAATATTGACAATGGGGTGTTAAATTCTCCCACTATTATTGTGTGGGAGTCTAAGTCTCTTTGTATGTCTCTAAGAACTTATTTTATGAATCTGGGTGCTCCTGTATTGGGTGCATATATGTTTAGGATAGTTAGCTCTTCTTGTTGAATTGATCCCTTTACCATTATGTAATGGCCTTCTTTGTCTCTTTTGATCTTTGTTAGTTTAAAGTCTGTTTATCAGAGACTAGGATTGCAACCCCTGCTTTTTTTTTTTTTTTTTTTCCATTTGCTTGGTAGATCTTCCTGCATCCCTTTATTTTGAACCTATGTGTGTCTCTGCATATGAGATGGGTCTCCTGAATACAGCACAGTGATGAGTCTTGACTCTTTATCCAATTTTTCAGTCTGTGTCTTTTAATTGGAGCATTTAGCCCATTTATATTTAAGTTTAATATTGTTATGTGTGAATTTGATTCTGTCATTATGATGTTAGCTGGTTATTTTGTTGGTTAGTTGGTGAAGTTTCTTCCTAGCATCGATGGTCTTTACAATTTGGCATGTTTTGGTGGTGGCTGATACCAGTTGTTCCTTTCCACGTTTAGTGCTTCCTTCAGGAGCTCTTGTAAGGCAGGCCTGGTGGTGATGAAATCTCTCAACATTTGCTTGTCTGTAAAGGATTTTATTTCTCCTTCTACTTCGCTTATGAAGCTTAGTTTGGTTGGGTATGCAATTCTGGGTTGAAAATTCTTTTCTTTAAGAATGTTGAGTATTGGGCCCCACTCTTTTCTGGCTTGTAGAGTTTCTGCCGAGAGATCCGCTGTTAGTCTGATGGGCTTCCCTTTGTGGGTAATCCGACCTTTCTCTCTGGCTGCCCATAACATTTTTTCCTTCATTTGATCTGTGGTGAATCTGACAATTATGTGTCTTGGAGTTGCTCTTCTCGAGCAGTATCTTTGTAGTGTTCTCTGTATTTCCTGAATTTGAATGTTGGCCTGCCTTGCTAGGTTGGGGAAGTTCTCCTGGACAATATCCTGAAGAGCATTTTCCAACTTGGTTCCATTCTTTCTGTCACCTTCAGGTACACCAATCACACAAAGATTTGGTCTTTTCACATAATCCCTTATTTCTTGGAGACTTTGTTCATTTCTTTTTACTCTTTTTTCTCTAAACTTCTCCTCTTGCTTCATTTCATTCATTTGATCTTCAATCACTGATACCCTTTCTTCCACTTGATCGAATCAGGTACTGAAGCTTGTGCATATGTTACATAGTTCTCGTGCCATGGTTTTCAGCTCCATCAGGTCATTTAAGGTCTTCTCTATGCTATTTATTCTCGTTAGCCATTCGTCTAATCTTTTATCAAGGTTTTTAGCTTCTTTGCAATGGGCTCAAACATCTTCCTCTAGCTCGGAGAAGTTTGTTATTACTGATCTTCTGAGGCCTATTTCTGTAAACTTGTCAAAGTCATTCTCTGTCCAGCTTTGTTCCATTGCTGGTGAGGAGCTGCATTCCTTTGGAGGAGAAGAGGCCCTCTATTTTTTGGAATTTTCAGCTTTTCTGGTCTGGTTTCTCTCCATCTTTGTGGTTTTATCTACCTTTGGTCTTTGCCGATAGTGACCTAGAGATGGGTTTTGGTGTGGATGTCCTTTCTGTTTGTTATTTTTCCTTCTAACAGTCAGGACCCTCAGCTGCAGGTCTGTTGGAGTTTGCTGGAGGTCCACTCCAGACCCTGTTTGCCTGGGTATCACCAGTGGAGGCTGCAGAACAGTAAATATTGCAGAACAGCAGCTGTTGCTGCCTGATCCTTCCTCTGGAAGCTTCATTCCAGAGGGGCACCTGGCTGTATGAGATGTCGGTTGGTCCCTACTGGGAGGTGTCTCCCAGTTATGCTACTTGGGGGTCAGCGACCCACTTGACAGGCAGTCTGTCTGTTCTCAGATCTCCAACTCCACGCTGGGAGAACCACTACTCTCTCCAAAGCTGTCAGATAGGGACGTTTAAGTCTGCAGAAATTTCTGCTGCCTTTTGTTTAGCTATGCCATGCCCCCAGAGGTGGAGTCTACAGAGGCAGGCAGGCCTTCTTGAGCTGCGGTGGGCTCCACCCAGTTTGAGCTTCCCGGTCATTTTGTTTACCTACTCAAACCTCAGCAATGGTGGACATCCGTCGCCCAGCCTTGCTGCCACCTTGCAGTTCGATCTCAGACTGCTGTGCTAGTAGTGAGTGAGGCTCTGTGGGCATGGGATGCTATGAGCCAGGCGCAGGATATAACTCCTGGTGTGCCATTTGCTAAGACCATTGGAAAAGCATAGTATTAGGGTGGGAGTGTGCTGATTTTCCAGGTACTGTCTGTCACAGTTTCCCTTGGCTAGGAAAGGGAATTCTCTGACCCCTTGCACTTCCTGGGTGAGGTGATGCCCCGGCCTGCTTTGACTCACACTCAGTGGGCTGCATCCACTGCCCAACAAGCCCCAGTGAGATGAACCCAGTACCACAGTTGGAAATGCAGAAATCACCCATCTTCTGTGTCACTCATGCTGGGAGCTGTAGACTGGAGCTGTTCCTATTCAGACATCTTGGAACCCTAATAATTCTATGTGTTTTAAAGAAATAAAAATAAAACAATACTGTTATATTTACTCAGATATTTACCATTTCTTATGTTCTTCATTCTTACTGAAGATTTCTTTCAATCTGATATTTACCTTCTGCCTAAAGAACTTCCTTTAGTCTTTCTTGTACTGCAATCCTGCTGGCAATATTTTTTTTTCATTTTCTTTTGTCTAAAAATGTCCTTATTCTGCCTTTAGACTTGAAGAATATTTTCACTGGGTATAGAATGCTGAGTTGACAGTTACATTGTTTCAGCACTTTAAAGATGTCGTTTCATTGTCTTCAGCCTTTGGAATTTTCCATGAGAAGTTAATGGGTCTCTGAGATAACTGAATCTATAAGTTTTAACTTTTAATAAACTTGAAAAATTTTCACCACTTTTTCTTCAAAAATTTTTTTTTCATTATTTCCTCTGCTGGTATAACTCTGCTTATGTACATGTTAGACATATTCATATTGTTCAACAGGTCTCTGAAGCTCTATTCATTTTTTCAGTGTTCTCTTTCTCTTCCGTTCTTCAGACTGAACTATTTCTGTTGACCTCACTACAAGTTCACTAACTTTCTGCCATCACCTCCATTCTGCTACTAAACCCATCCAAATATTTTTTAAACTTCATATTTGTGTTTTTCAGTTCTAGAATTTCCATTTTAAGTATATTCCACTTCCTGCTGAAATTTATGTATTGTGCATGTATTTTCCTTTGTGTACTTGAGCTAGTTATAATAGGTTCTTTAAAATCCTTGTCTACCACTTGTAACAAATAGATCTCTCAGATTGGTCTCTGTTTATTGTATTTTCCTCTTGAAAATGAATCATAGTTTACTGGTTGAGTAATTCTGGATTTTGTCCTAGATGTTGTGAAATGCTATAACTCTGTTATATTCCTCCAAAGAGTATTAATTTTAGTATTTCAGAAGTCAGTTAACTTGGTTGGACTTGAATTGTAAACTCTGTCTTTACAAGCAGCTCTAATCTTAATTCACTTCTTTTATTTTTGGCTGGAGTCTGTCCACTGCATGCATGGTTCAGGGACTAGTCAGAGATTTGAGGAGAGTCTATATACAGAATTTGGGACTCTCTTTATTCTGAATGTTTTTCTCTCAGAATTCCCCTCCCTCTCACTTTCCAAGTGTTTGTGGTTGCTTTGAACTCTCTTCTCTGGTTCTTCAGGCCAGAAAGACTGTGGTTTTTCTCCTGGAGTTTTAGACACCTTGTGTAGCAGCAACTTTTATCTGCCCTAAGGCTACCAACTATAAAATGTGGGAACATCAACCCTTGTTTTGGTTTACTCTCTGGTGCCTTTAGGTTGCTGCTTTTTATATTTTGTTTAGGGTTTATAGTTGTTATCTGCAGGAGAGGCAGATCTGGTAGGATCTGACCATAAGTAAAATCCTGATTGGTTCTTTTTAGTATCCACTTGGTTCTTTTTAATATCTACTTGGTTCTTTTTAATATCAACATCCTTTCTGCCTGTCTTGGTTTCATGATATCTTATTATATGGATATTGCACCTTCATTACTCTTTGAAATCTTCCATATACTATTTCAAACTCATTTTCATGAAATAAATTCTACCTCAGATATAATCTATTCTTATTTTTATTTGGTTTGTTTTTTCTTCATATTTATTTTAGAATTTTGCAGACCTATTTTGAATGCTTTTGTTTTTGTTTTCTCTCTCCCTCCGTGCTCATGGCTTTCTATTGAACTGTTTTATGTTGTCTCTACTAAGTTCTCTGTGCCCCAGTAAAAAGCTAGGATTTATAAGATGTTCCACAAATGCATGGGAATATGGAAGACCTAATTATGTAACCAATAAGTATCTTAGATTAGCTTATAGTACCAAGATTGTGTTTTTGTGTTTACTTCCTTAGGTTCACAGATGCTGAAAAAGCCAAAGCCTTCATCAGCAGGTCTGCTATTTTTTTTTTTTTTGTCAGCCTCCTTTTACATATGGGGGAACTCATATCAGGCCCTGATTTCAATCAGTGAGACTCACTTCTGCCCCCTTTTTGCAAGAAACACTTTCAGCTCCCCTTCCTCCACAGAAGTCACATCATTCCTCTCTGATGTGAATGGAAGCAAGTTTGACACTCCACCCTTCATCTACCCTTTGGATATTTTACTTTGTTTCTGATGCATGGTGGTGTTTATTTTTACATGAATTTGACTATGTCTTTTTTGGTTTATGTTAGTATGTAACTCATCATTACTATGTATTTGGAGTATACAGTATTTTCAAAGCATAAACTCATTGTAGTAATTTGACCCTGAAATCTAGGCAAGTTCTTCTCTCTTCCCTATTACACACAGTATTATTTTGCTTATACATTTTATGTCTAGAAGTCTAATACACCTTTTTTTTCTGTTTTACTTAACAGTAGATATGGTCTTACTTGTGTGAAGCTAGGTCTCTTAGAATAAAGCCGAGGAAGATCGTTAGTGAGTATTTATGTTTTAGGAGGGGTTTCAAGGGAGAAGAAAGGATGGTATTTGTGTATAGAAAACATTGTAATTTTAGGGTTGGAATCTGGTGTACAAATGTGTGTGTTACAATCTTGGCTCTACCATGTAGTAGCTCTGTAATGCTAAAAAGATACTAGATTTCTCTAACTCTCATATTTCTTACCAACAGCTGGCAATGGAATTTATATTAGAGAGGAAACTTAATTTTTCTTCAGAAAAAGACCTTAATAGGCCTCTTGGTATAGATGATGGAACACTTGGGGTGTGGGTAAATCATATTGCAAAATAATAGGTTAGCTAAACTGCTCTGTAGGCAAAAATAAGATGCATTTTTTTTTCTCCTGAAAGGGAACGGTATGGAGGATAGGCTATCAGGCCAAGGCATAATGGGAGATGAATAAGCACTGGAAATTCTCCAGTGATATTGAGGCTGAAGGATATCTTTAGAATAAAAATATTATATTCAATTTAAAGTTGCTTATTTTTCTGAACTATGACTCTGTCCTCTGTTTCCATAGCCCCAAAGTGTCAGTAGATTTTCCCAAACTTGTCAATGCCTTATATGAAATGTTTGTATGTGTTTTTATAATTTTAATGGAAATGGAATCATTAGGTGGTTCATAAACTAAATGAAATCAGAAGAAGCAGTAGAATAAGCCAGAGAAGCATAGGAAAACATGCAATCATTGGGAATTTGCAGAAATCTCAAGGACTTTAGTTTTCTGTACAGTTTTGAGACTATCATATCAACTGAGAGACTGCAGTAACAAGTGGTTACAAAAATGAGGTGGGAGTGGAAGGTAAATTGAGCTAAGTTCTTGGTTGGATGTTGGGGGGTGTTAAAAATCAGCTTAAGGCAGTTGTGGGATCATAGTGAAATGCAACCTGAAGGTAGGTATGCCCATTGTCTGATCATCTGTAGACTAATTCTGACCACAAGTATTTGCAGTTGATAACAATTATTCATGGTAGATATGTTCTATAAACTTGTCAAAAGCACTGAATTAGTCAATATTGAATTAAGGGAAATACAGTGTTTGGTCCTTATGAACCTCCGGTCTCAACATTTTTATCAACTTATCAATACATTACCTTGTCATATGTGTGTTTCTGGTAAAAGACACCTTATTTAATGTATACTATTGGTTTGATAGCATTGAACTCCTGGCCTCCAGCAGTATAATTCAGTTCTGAACAAAGCTTATCTAACACATGTATTTTCTCCCTAAAGCACATCATGACCTTCTTGTGCTTAGGAACACCAGATACCACTTCGTACTTTACTTGGGGACCATTTTATACAGTGAAATCACTGACAAAAAGCACAAAAATGTGAAAAGTGACATTAAATAGACCATGAAAAGGACATTTGTTACATGTATGAGAACTGAAACAAAAAATCCCAAAATGTTACCTGTCACCTTCTTCAACCTCAGCCGGGATTGTACACACTGGGGGGCTCAATTTTTTTCCTGCTCTGTGCCGTGAAAACATAGTGAATATTGATTTTGGAATTACAAATAAATTTTAGCAAGTGGGCAATCTCACAAATACAGAATCCACATATAATGAGGATCCACTGTATTTTAATCTTGACAAGCATCATTACGTGCTTAGGACTCGGTAACTGCGGCAGAATCTTCAACTCTGTTTCCAATATTACAAACAAAAAGAAAAAGTAAAATTGATCTTTAGATATTCCTATTTAAAACATGGTTAGAATAAGACTAGCTTAATACCTTTGTTTAGAGGTTTTGTTTTCAGAGCTGTAAATATGCATCTACATCAGAAAATTGAAGAAGAAAGTTTCTAAAAATTTAAAGCTCAGAAATTTAGCCTTAGTACTTTCTAACTGAAGAAAAATTATAGAAACATTTTTAGTAGTTTGATACAGTAAAATCAATTTTACTCTACATTCCCAGAAGTCCAATTGGTTTTAAAGTGTGAACACTTGAAAACATTTATAAAAACACAGTAATTACTAATAAAGTATATACTAATTAGGAATAATCAAAGATTTCCCCTTCCTACCCTCAATTTCAAAATAAGTCAAACAGTTATCTAACCCAACAAATCAGGCCAAAATGACTGGATAAAAACTATAGCATTCAAACAAAAAATTTTAAAGGCATCAATGACAAAAATGTAGTCTCAGGTATCTCACTTCAGAGAAAGAATCATATTTTTAAAATCTGGGCAACCAGAGTCTATCAACTATTTAGATATCTCTGTCTCTTCTTCTCATTTATTATCCTTGGGCAGCTAAGTTTCATCCAATATAAAAATTACTTATAGCAACAGGAGACACTTTTATTTTTAAAAAAGTAATTGTATGTGATTTTTGTTAGGGAAAACTCCAAGGAAGGATGCAAGATTTATGAAGTATCAGCATAAGAATAAGTAAGATGGCTCAGCACAAGACAATAGAATAGCAACTGCTTTTTAAATGTTAGAAATGAAGTGCCTAGTTTCTGCCACATGGGCCACTGTCAGAACGTAATAATCAGAAGCATTTTTTCATCTCCTAAGCTTTAAAAAGCTCAGCATTATAGGCAGCTAATTAGCAATCTGAATTTCTCTATCAGGTGTGATAAGGGAGATAACTTAATGGCATTATTTGATGGAGCCATAATCCCTTGTTTGGCCTTCCTTTTCTCTAAGGAATGACTGCCTTTAATTTTCAGTTCCAGGATTAGATAAGCACTCTGTGATCAGATAATAGACATATATTAGCTCTACCATTAGAGAGCTTCATTGTACAAACTTGGTCTCACTAGCACAATGGTTGATTTGAATAAACGAAATGTAGCACCTAATACTATTGTCTGGTACATGATGAGAAAGCAATACATATTTATTGATATTAATGGAATTGAAAAGAACAGAGTCTCATAGATTAAAAAAAAAACCTACTTTTCTTTATTTACCACCATTTGGATTATTAGATACTAGAGTGGGTGGACAATGAAAGGCATTAGCTACATGAGCAGGTTAGATATTAATTGATTTAGAACTTCTACTGTAGACTTTGAGGGTATTTTCAGTAATATAACTGTATGATTCCATTTTATAGATATCTCTGTAAGTAAACTTAGAGATAAAGATTGGTATAAAATATACAAAGAAATAAGTGATTAACTCCTTTACCTTATTTCTTACCTAACTCTTTTTTTTACCATATAGTAACATAAAACTACAGACTCCCAAATACGTTGTTTCTAGGTCAGGCCATGGGATTTTGCTTAGTTTTAAGGATTTTGGCTGGAATGTGTCAAAAATAACTGGACCAAGGGCCTAGGGGGTGTTAACAAATAGTAAAATACATGCTTTGACTTGGTTAGACATTGCTTAGAACATTAATCATGCTCACATCAGTTGACTAAATTGTCTACCTCCCTGTTTTGTTTCAATTTCCGTTCAGTTACCAACACAGAAAGCATCTTGCAGTATGGTTTATTTTCTACTTGTCTGGCATTTCTTAATATATTCTGCGTTGTCTTTGAAAGATAAATGCAAAAATTTTCAATAATTTAAAAGAATAGAAAAACTTTTTTTTCTATTCTTGCAGAAATCTCAAGGACTTGAGTTTTCTATACCGTTTTGAGACTATCATATCAACTGAGAGACTGCATTCTGATGGCCTGATTCTATACTTCCCTATGTGTCCTAGAAAGAGGGCAAGCCCATTAATGTAGGATTTGATTTCCCAACAAAAGTTCTGTACTTACCAGAGCAGATACCTGCAAGCAGTCCATTTTCTCATATGGTAGGCATGTCTCCTGTTTTATGATCCTCACAAACAAATGGCAAGAATAGTTTAAAGTTTAATTTTCTTACCTATAGTAAGATATGCTCTATCTTTTTTTGATCATTGCCAGCTGTGTCTTAGTTTTTTTTTTTTTTTTTTTTTTTTTTTTTTTTTTTTTTTTTTTGAGACAGGGCCCTTGTTCCCCAGGCTAGAATGCAGTGGTGCAATCTTGGCTCATTGCAGCTTCGACGCCCTGGTCATCAATCCTCCTACCTCAGCCTCCCAAGTAGCTAGGACTTACAGGTATGCATCACCACCCACAGCTAATTTTTGTATTTTTAGTAAAGGCAGGGTTTTCACTATGTTACCCAGGCTAGTCTTGAACTCCTGAGCTCAAGCAATCCACCTGCCTTGGCCTCCAAAAGTGCTGGGATTACAGGCATGCACCACTGTGCTCCACTGACTCATAGTTTTAATTATCTAGAAGCAGATGAAAATGGAGAGAATCAACATGCTGCATTATTGAGTACTTATCATGTGACAGATTATATGTTAGAATATTCTAAACACATGGTCATTTTTTATCCTCCCAGCAATCCAGGGAAGTAGACACTCCTCACATTTTACAAGGAATGGTTGAGACAAAATGACATGGTTATGCTAAATCTGGATTCAAAGCCAAATCAGAAGCATGACATCAAGAGGGGCTACCAAGGAACCAGAGGGCACAACATGCTCAAAGTTCTTTTGGAAACATCGGTCACCCATTTTGCAGAATCAGATGTGTAGCTTGATTATTTATGTCCTTATTCTTTTTACTATGCTAATCTCCCTCTCACAACAGAGAATTTTTCTTCTTTTAAAACTAGTGTTTTCAAAACTGTTGACTTAGAATTATCATCACATTTTTCTGACTTCAAATATTCTGAGTAGTAACAGAAATATATTCTCTGTCATTTTACTGCTAACCAGTTTGATTGTTGAAACAAAGGGAAGGAACCAACTCATGAAAAGTAACATATTGGCTGGGCATGGTGGCTCATGCCTGTAATCCCAGCACCTTAGGAGGTTGAGGCAGGAGAATCATTTGATAACAGGAGTTCGAGACCAGCCTGGACAAAATAGTGAGTCCACATCTCTACAAATAATAGTAATATAATAAAATATAAGTGAGAAATGCTTTATCTATTTTTATTTACCTATTTATTTTGAGACAGAGTCTTGTTCTGTCACCCAGGCTGGAGTGCAGTGGCACTATCTTGGCTCTTTGCAACCTCTGGCTCCCAGGCTCAAGTGATTCCCATTCCTCAGCCTCCCAAGTAGCTGGGACTACAGGCATGCACCACCACACCTGGCTAATTTTTGTATTTTTAGGAGAGATGGGGTTTTGCCATGTTGGCCAGACTGGCCTCAAACTCCTGCCCTCAAGTGATCCATCTGCCTCGGCCTCCCAAAGGGCTGGAGTTACAGGTTTGAGCCACTGTGCCTGGCTGAGACTTTTAAAAAGTATTATATGTTGTGTTATATTTGCTTCCAGGTTGAAAACTCTCTCTCCAAAATACAGATGGGTTGGAGATCTCCACTCTGGAAAAGAAGTAGCCCATGTGAGGATGCAGGAGTCTAAAAACACAAAAATAAATAAAAAACCTGAGAGAGTAAAACACATAGAACATAGTGGATGAGTAGAAAAAGCATAAGGCCCTTGGATTCAAGAGAGGGAAAGGGATGCATAGAAGTAGAAAATCCCCCACTAAAAATTTTTCTCAAGACATGCTAGAAGAAAGAGAGGCCAGCATAGAGAGCTTTTCTAAGTGTGGAGCCATTTCTTTAGCCAAGGTTAGAGTGGTCATGAAGAGAACAGTTTTGACCTGGAAATAGGGATTACATTGGAAGAATCCAAATATATAGGACTTCCCCCTCAAAAGTAAAAAATTCACTTTTTATTTGTTTTAGTCTTCTAGTGCAGGATTAGGGGACAAAGTAAATGAATCAGGAAGTGAAGTTTTATATAATTATGAAGGTCAGATTGTTGTGTTAACTATGTTAAATGGAAGTAACTTGAGAGTGGGTACTTATGAATTACATAACTTTACTCTGATATTAACGTAATGTAATCAAATGGGATGTGTCCTACAAATGACTGTATAGGTTCTTTTTGAAAAGGGCACTGTTGGGGAGAGGATGTAAAAGAGAAAACCATGAAACAAAGGCAAGAGAGCTACCATGTTTTAAATAGTGGTGTATAAATTTTATAAAATCATAAACAGATTTTAACTGGAAGAAACCCTAGAATAATGATGATAATAATAGTTTTTAGCTAGTGGTCACTTACTGTGTGCCAGGAACTATTATAAGAGTTTTTCATGCATTACCTAATTTAATCTTTGTAACAACACTTTTTAATAGAGATGATGATTAGTCTTCATTTCATAGGTGAGGAAATTGTGCCACACATGGTAAGTAATTTTCCCAAGGTCACACTACAGAACTAAAAAGCTGAGATGTGAACTCCAGCAGTGTGACTCCACAGTCCATTTCTTAACCACTCAAGGAAATATGGGGTCAAATTCACACTTAGATATGGTATCATTTAGGGGAACAGCAATTGCTGTGGCTATGAAACTTCAAAAATATAGAATAGCTTAAACAGAATATATTTGTATTTGTTCATATAGCAACCCTGTGTGAACAACTGGGATCATCGGACTGTCTGGCAAGGGTTCTGACATCTTCAACAGATGAGGCAAGGAGATTAAAAAGTGATGTGATCATGCAATACATTACTATACTGGGAACAGCTTTAGCATAGACACAGCTGTGTATACTGCACACATGACACATCTCTGGAAGGTTTCCAGTGAGAAATCTATACCTTTGAACTATTCCTGGAAGGGAGAAAAGAGGAGAGTTACTTGCTATGGTTTCTTCTTATTTCCTATTTCATAGAGGTCAAATTTTATCCTGAAAGGCTCTAACTCCTCAGAGCTTTCAGGTTGTGCGATCTGCCCTGCAGTGACCACTCAGGAAGCCAAACACTGCAGATACAGTGTGGCATTTCATGCAAATGTGGAAGTATAATCACAGAGATGGGCAAGAATGTACCATGAGGGCCAGATAAGCATGGCAATGTACCTGGAGTTCCAGGTAGCTTATGATCCAGCAAAGGCAGCAGCAGAGTAACCTAGGCAGTGATTGGTATCTTTGGAAAGAAAGACGAAATTGAAATATTCTGAGAAGGCACATGGTTTATATTCAATTAGCAAGGTTGTCAAAATCTCCCTGAGGGTCGTCTTCTATCTAGTCAGCCAGAAAGAGAGAAAACATAAAGGAGCATGCATGTGTGGAAGGTTTTTATGAGATAGACCTCCAAGGCACATATTACTTTTGCTTCCATTCCATTGACTAGGACTCAAGCCATATTGCCCCATTAAATTGCAATTGTTCAATTCCCACCTACGAGTGAGAACATGCGGTGTTTGGTTTTCTGTTCTTGCCATAGTTTGCTGAGAATGATGGTTTCCAGCTGCATCCATGTCCCTACAAAGGACATCAACTCATCCTTTTTAATGGCTGCATAGTATTCCATGGTGTATATGTGCCACATTTTCTTAACCCAGTCTGTCACTGATGGACATTTGGGTTGGTTCCAAGTCTTTGCTGTTGTGAATAGTGCCACAATAAACATACATGTGCATGTGTCTTTATAGCAGCATGATTTATAATCCTTTGGGCATATACCCAGTAATGGGATGGCTGGGTCAAATGGTATTTCTAGTTCTAGATCCTTGAGGAATCGCCACACTGTTTTCCACAATGGTTGAACTAGTTTACAATCCCACCAACAGTGTAAAAGTGTTCCTATTTCTCCACATCCTCTCCAACACCTGTTGTTTCCTGACTTTTTAATGATCGCCATTCTAACTGGTGTGAGATGGTATCTAATTGTGGTTTTGATTTGCATTTCTCTGATGGCCAGTGATGAGGAGCATTTCTTCATGTGTCTGTTGGCTGCATAAATGTCTGATTTTGAGAAGTGTGTGTTCGTATCCTTTGCCCACTTTTTGATGGGGTTGTTTGTTTATTTCTTGTAAATTTGTTTGAGTTTTCTGTAGTTTCTGGATATTAGCCCTTTGTCAGATGAGTAGATTGCAACAATTTTCTCCCATTCTGTAGGTTGCCTGTTCACTCTGATGATAGTTTCTTTTGCTGTGCAGAAGCTCTTCAGTTTAATTAGATCCCATTTGTCAATTTTGGCTTTTGTTGCCATTGCTTTTGGTGTTTTAGACATGAAGTCTTTGCCCATGCCTATGTCCTGAATGGTATTGCCTAGGTCTTCTTCTAGGGTTTTTATGGTTTTAGGTCTATCATTGAAGTCTCTAATCCATCTTGAATTAATTTTCGTATAAGGTGTAAGGAAGAGATCCAGTTTCAGCTTTCTACATATGGCTAGCCAGATTTCCCAGCACCATTTATTAACTAGGGAATCCTTTCCCCATTTCTTTTTTTTGTCAGATTTGTCAAAAATCAGATGGTTGTAGATGTGTGGTATTATTTCTGAGGGCTCTGTTCTGTTCCATTGGTCTATATCTCTGTTTTGGTACCAGTACCATGCTGTTTGAGTTACTGCAGGCTTGTAGTATAGTTTGAAGTCAGGTAGTGTGATGCCTCCAGCTTTGTTGTTTTGGCTTAGGATTGTCTTGGCAATGCAGGCTCTTTTTTGGCTCCATATGAAATTTAAAGTAGTTTTTTCCAATTCTGTGAAGAAAGTCATTGGTAGCTTAATGGGGATGGCATTGAATCTATAAATTACCTTGGGCAGTATGGCCATTTTCGTGATATTGATTCTTCCTATCCATGAGCATGGTATGTTCTTCCATTTGTTTATGTCCTCTTTTATTTCACTGAGCAGTGGTTTGTAGTTCTCCTTGAAGAGGTCCTTTACATCCCTTGTAAATTGGATTCCTAGGTATTTTACTCTCTTTGAAGCAATTGTGAATGGGAGTTCATTCATGATTTGGCTGTCTGTTTGTCTGTTACTGGTGTATAAGAATGCTTGTGATTTTTGCACATTGATTTTATATCCTGAGACTTTGCTGAAGTTGCTTATCAGCTTAAGGAGATTTTGGGCTGAGATGATGGGGTTTTCTAAATATACAATCACATCATCTGCAAACAGGGACAATTTGACTTCTTCTTCTCCTAACTGTATACCCTTTATTTCTTTCTCTTGCCTGATTGCCCTGGCGAGAACTTCCAACATTATGTTGAATAAGAGTGGTGAGAGAGGGCATCCCTGTCTTGTGCCAGTTTTCAAAGGGAATGCTTCCAGTTTTTGCCCATTCAGTATGATATTGTCTGTGGGTTTGTCATAAATTGCTCTTATTGTTTTGGGATACATTCCATCAATACCAAATTTATTGAAAGTTTTTAGCATGAAGGGCTGTTGAATTTTGTCAAAGGTCTTTTCTGCATCTATTGAGATAATCATGTGGTTTTTATCTTTGATCATGTTTATATGCCGGATTACGTTTATTGATTTGTGTATGTTGAACCAGCCTTGCATCCCAGGGATGAAGCCCACTTGATCACAGTGGATAAGCTTTTTGATGTGCTGCTGGATTCAGTTTGCCAGTATTTTACTGAGGATTTTTGCATTGATGTTCATCAGGGATATTGGTCTAAAATTATCTTTTTTTGTTGTGTCTCTGCCAGGCTTTGGTATCAGGATGATGTTAGCCTCATAAAATGAGTTAGGGAGGATTCCTTCTTTTTCTATTGATTGGAATAGTTTCAGAAGGAATGGTACCAGCTCCTCCTTGTACCTCTGGTAGAATTCAGCTGTGAATCCATCTGGTCCTGGACTTCTTTTGGTTGGTAGACTATTAATTATTACCTCAATTTCAGAGCCTGCTATTGGTCCATTCAGGGAATCAACTTCTTCCTGGTTTAGTCTTGGGAGAGTGTATGTGTCCAGGAATTCATCCATTTCTTCTAGGTTTTCTAGTTTATTTGCATAGAGGTGTTTATAGTATTCTCTGATGGTAGTTTGTATTTTGGTAGGATGGGTGGTGATATCCCCTTTATCATTTTTTATTCAGTCTATTTGAGTCTTCTCTCTTTTCTTCTTTATTAGGCTTGCTAGCAGTCTATCAGTTTTTTGATCTTTTCAAAAAACCAGCTCCTGGATTCATTGATTTTTTGGAGGGTTTTTTTGTGTCTCTATCTCCTTCCGTTCTGCTCTGATCTTAGTTATTTCTTGCCTTCTGCTAGCTTTTGAATGTGTTTGCTCTTGCTTCTCTTGTTCTTTTAATTGTGATGTTAGGGTGTCAATTTTAGATCTCTCCTGCTTTCTCTTGTGGGCATTTAGTGCTATAAATGTCCCTCTACACACTGCTTTAAATGTGTCCCAGAGATTCTGGAATGTTGTATCTTCGTTCTTATTGGTTTCAAAGAACTTCTTTATTTTTGCCTTCATTTCGTTATATATCCAGTAGTCATTCAGGAGCAGGTTGTTCAGTTTCCATGTAGTGAGCGATTTTGATTGGGTTTCTTAGTCCTGAGTTCTACTTTGATTGCACTGTGGTCTGAGAGACAGTTTGTTATAATTTCTGTTCTTTTACATTTGTTGAGGAGTGCTTTCCTTCCAACTATGTGGTCAATTTTGGAATAAGTGCAATGTGGTGCTGAGAAGAATGTACATTCTGTTGATTTGGGGTGGAGAGTTCTGTAGATATCTATTAGGTCCGCTTGGTGCAGAGTTGAGTTCAATTCCTGGATATCCTTGTTAACTTTCTGTCTTGATCTGTCTAATGTTGACAGTGCGGTGTTGAAGTCTCCCACTATTATTGTATGGGAGTCTACGTCTCTTTGTAAGTCTCTAAGGACTTGCTTTATGAATCTGGGTGCTCCTGTATTGGGTGCATATATATTTAGGAAAATTAGCTCTTCGTGATGAATTGATCCCTTTCCCATTATGTAATGCCCTTGTCTCTTTTGATCTTTGAAGGTTTAAAGTCTGTTTTATCAGAGACTAGGATTGCAACCCCTGCTTTTTTCTGTTTTCCATTTTTCTTGGTAGATCTTCCTCCATCCCTTTATTTTGAGCCTATGTATGTCTCTGCATGTGAGATGGGTCTCCTGAATACAGCAAACTGATGGGTCTTGACTCTTTATCCAATTTGGCAGTCTGTGTCTTTTAATTGGACCATTTAGTCCATTTACATTTAAGGTTACTATTGTTATGTGCGAACTTGATCCTGTCATTATTGTATTAGCTGGTTATTTTGCTTGTTAGTTGATGCAGTTTCTTCCTAGCCTCGATGGACTTTACATTTTGGCATGTTTTTGCAATGGCTGGTACTGGTTGTTCCTTTCCATGTTTAGTGCTTCCTTCAGGATCTGTTGTAGGGCAGCCCCGGTGGTGACAAAATCTCTAAGCATTTGCTTGTCTGTAAAGGTTTTTATTTCTCCTTCACTTATGAAACTTAATTTGGCTGGATATGAAATTCTGGGCTTAAAATTCTTTTCTTTAAGAACGTTGAATATTAGCACCCACTCTATTCTGGCTTGTAGAGTTTCTAGTTTCTAGTTATCCATTCATCCGTTCTTTTTCAAGGTTTTTAGTTTCTTTGTGCTGGGTACATAGTTCCTCCTTTAGCTCTGAGATATTTGATGGACTGAAGCCCTCTTCTCTCAGCTTGTCAAAGTCATTCTCCATCCAGCTTTGTTTTGTTGCTGGCGATGAGCTGCATTCCTTTGGAGGGGGAAATGTGCTCTGATTTTTTGAATTTCCAGCTTTTCTGCACTGCTTTTTCTCCATCTTTATGGTTTTATCTGCCTTTGGTCTTTGATGATGGTGATGTACTGATGGGGTTTTGGTGTGGGTGTCCTTTCTGTTTGTTAGTTTTCCTTCTAACAGTCAGGACCCTCAGCTGCAGGTCTGTTGGAGTTTCCTTGAGGTCCACACAAGACCCTGTTTGCCTGGGTATCAGCAGCGGAGGCTGCAGAAGATAGAATATTGCTGAACAGTGAGTGTTGCTGTCTGATTCTTGCTCTGGAAGCTTCATGTTAGAGGTGTACCCAGCTGTGTGAGGTGTGAGGTGTCTGTCTGCACCTAGTGGGGGATGTCTCCCAGTTGGGCTACTCAGGGGTAAGCGATCCACTTGAGCAGGCAGTCTGTCCGTTCTCAGATCTCAACCTCCGTGCTGGGAGAACCACTGCTCTATTCAAAGCTGTCAGACAGGGACATTTACATCTGCAGAGGTTTCTGCTGCTTTTTGTTTAGCTATGCCCTGTCCCCAGAGGTGGAGTCTACAGAGGCAGGCAGGCCTCCTTGAGCTGTGGTAGGCTCCACCCAATTCAAGCTTCCCGGTGTTTTTGTTTACCTACTTAAGTCTCAGCAATGGCGGGCGCCCCTCCCCCAGCCTCACTGCCGCCTTGCAATTAGATCTCAGACTGCTGTGCTAGCAATAAGGGAGGCTCCGTGGGTGTGGGACCCTCGGGCCTGGTGTGGGATATAATCTCCTAGTGTGCGGTTTGCTAAGACCCTCGGTAAAGTGCAGTATTAGGGTGGGAGTTACCCGATTTTCCAGGTGTTGTGTGTCTCAGTTTCCCTTGGCTAGGAAAAGGAATTCCCTTCCCCCTTGCACTTCACAGGTGAGGCGATGCCTCGCCCTGCTTCAGTTCTCGCTGGTCGGGCTGCACTCACTGACCAGCATTGACTGTCCGACACACCCCAGTGAGATGAAACTAGTACTTCAGTTGAAAATGCAGAAATCACCTTTTTTGATAATTTAAAAGAAAATCTGGAATTATAGAAAAAGATACTGTTTACATGACATTAAAAATCTGTGAAGTTAATGACAATTTATTGCTTTAGCTAATTAAAAATAAGAACTTGTTTGGCATTTAAGGGAATCATTAAACCAAAAGACTAAAATCCATGATCCCTCCTTGAAAACATAGTGTAGGTAGATGCTCTGCTTTTTCTCAATGTTTGAAGAAAATCAAGACATTCTAGTTTAGCAAACGTAATTTAAACCAACCTAAAACGTGTAGCCATAAACAAATGTTATAAACAAAGTCTTGGAAATATTATGTAACATAAAGTGAATATAATTTTTCATCATTCTTCAGACTGTTGGCTAAGCCTGAAAGTTGAGACGAGTGGAAAATAAATACTTCATGATCTAAAGAAATGTACTAGATATAGCTCTCTAGCATGCATTTAAAAAGTGGCTATATAGATGTGTGACTGTTACTCAATTCTGATCTATATGAAGGCAGCTAAAGATTTATCAACTGGATTATTATTATTATTATTATTATTATTATTATTATTATTTTTGAGTCAGAGTCTTGCTTTGTCACCCAGACTGGAGTGCAGTGGCACGATCTTAGTTCACTGCAATCTCTACCTCCTGGGTTCAAGGGATTCTCCTGTTTCAGTCTCCTGAGTAGCTGGCATTACAGGCACCCACCACCATGCTGGGCTAATTTTTTTGGTATTTTTAGTAGAGATGGGGTTTCACCATGTTGGCCAGGCTGGTCTTGAACTCCTGACCTCAGGTGATCCACCTGCCTCAGCCTCCCAAAGTGCTGGGATTACAGGCATGAGCCATCACACCCAGCCTCAAGTGGATTCTTTGAAAGAAAGTTTTAGGAGTAGGTAATATGACATTTCCTCTCCTCTTACTCATGGGGGAGGAAGGAGAATGGAGAGGGTGATTCATTCCTTTTTCCTCAATCCAACTGAAGGGGCATTCAAAGAAACATTCAGAAAATTGAAGCTGTTTGCAAAATGAGGAGATGTATGCTCATCTCTTATTTGGAAACTTTAACAATAGGAGTCGGGCTGATATTTTCCCTCTGCTGGTGAGGCAAAGATTGAAGAATCAGCAGTTGGTCAAGCTGTACTCCGTAATTTGGTGGGAGTCAAACATTCAACAGTCTTCCTGTGTGTCAAGTGGGCCCATAGAGAGGATAGCTAGGCTTGAGTTTTCTCAGGACCTGCTCCAACAGGGTTGAGAGTTGGAGAAAGAGAAACCCAGCAGAAGGTCCTGGATCAGGGCAGTGTACAGGGCCATGGGATATATCTGAAGAACCCTCTAATGTGCTCCATGGAGAGAGTTGGCATCAGATGCCTATCCCTACTCCTTGGTAGATGCTCTTGGGTTCCAGATTGTTATCCTATATCAGAGCAAGCCCACAAATTTGGTTTTGCCATGCCTTCCTTTGAGCAGCCCTCACCTCACTCAACTCTCTATTTGTCTCTCTGCCTTCCTTTCTTTATATGAAGGGGTGAAAGTAGAGGTAAAAAAGTTTAGAAATTCTTCCAGGTGATTCTGGTGTTACTTAATTGCAACAAACCAAGACCTTCACATAAGGTTTTACAATTTTCTTACACCAGATTGATTAGCCTTTTAGTATGTGTTTGCTATTCTCCTTTTATTTTATTAATAAATTCCATTGAGCATTTGCTGTGGGATACAATTATTTTTACAGAAGTCAATACATGAGCTCTTCTGCTTCCCTTCAGCTGAGAGAAAAACCGATTGGTGATTTATGGAGTTCTTTTGGTTTCTACTGTGTTATAATCTCTCTACTGTAGGGGAAAGTGTTTCGGATCTAGATGGGCATTCCACACCCTCTGCCTTGTAGGCATGTTTTTCCAACTCACCAGACCACTTCCTTCAGAAACGGGGGCAACAGTGAGATTTTTCAGACATGTGTGACTTTTCTGGTTCTTCTTCTTAGTGCTGCTTGAGGGAATAGGAAAAGCAGATCTATCAATCCCAAGGTCCTTTACTTTCTTAAATATAATAGGGGATCATCATTACGGCATGTACTTTTAGATTTACAATAGCACCTGTTAACAACTGATCCATATTCAGTTTGATTGAGACAAGGCAAACTAAAGCCAACAAAAAATTTGTTTTCTTATCCTTTTGAGATTAGTAGATGTGAATAGCACAATTTAGACTGTGAAATGATTTAACTTGATGAATTAAAATTGCCACTTAACATGATAACATAATGAACACTATTCACAAAATTAAAATGTTCTTTTCAGGAAATGCAATTTGTACATTTGCAAATTAGAAAAAAAGAGGGCTCATGAGCTCTGGTGCATATAACAGGTAAAAAATTCACTAAACACCTTTCTTCTTTTTGAAATGTTCCCTTTGGCAAAGAAAATTAGACATTTAAGATTTTTCCCCTCTTTAGTTTTTTAAATAATATATCAGGAAAGAATTTGAAAACCATGTTCTATGGAAATTCACTGTACAACTTGAAAATAAAAGGGTGATTTACACACTTTCTTAAAATAAGATAACAAAGAAGATGTTTGAGAAGAAAAAACAAGTTTCATGTGATTTTTAAACTCTCTGTACTTCCATGGACATATGCAGGGAACCACTACATTTTACTCCTGGAGGTGCTATTCCTGTCCATGTAAATGTCATCTCATGGAGCTGTATGGTACTGTGTGGTACACAGTCCATCTCACATGGCTAAATGTGGAGACCTTACATTAGAATCTCTTTCATATTACCTTTAGAATAAGTAAGGATATATTTTCCTGCCTAGTAAATTTTAGCTATTCTCATAGAAGCATAAAAATGTTATTAATAGGTAGGAAAACTCCAAGAGACCATACTTCAGAGAGTTGTAAGGAGGGAGAGTTGTAAGGAGGGCTTATGGCTTATAAAAATAACTGAGGAAAGCAAAGGAGATGTGTGGGCCTGGCAAGAGAAGAAACAATACCATCTGTGCCATAACAATGACAGCTGTCATTCCATGGGTTTTTGCTATGGATGAGAGTACTCAAAATTGGGCAACTTCAGTATTTTCAATTATGGGTGGCAGCTATAATGGTCCGCCTCTGGTCATTTTGACCACATCCTCAAAAGATATACATTGTTCCCTATTATTTCTAGATCTACTCTTCTTGTTCCCTATCCCTTGCCCACAATCCTAAATTTTTGATTTGATTTTTCAAATGAAAAATTGGATACAACTTAAATTACCTATAGCTGGCTAGATGTATTTTTCCTATTCAACTTTCCTGTTGGTATGAGAATGAGGGAAGAAGTTTAAATGGACTGGCTGTGATATTTATGAAATGGTGATGGTATAAATTCAAAATGTTAAGTATCAATATTAAATAAACAACTTAAGGTTTAATATAATGCAATGTTTTCCATTTGCAAAATGTCCAAGACAAGCAGACTTTGGTTCATGAAAATTTTATTTGTCTTGTTTTTCTTCTGTGGCTCAGACTAAGTTTCTCTGCTGATGCTTTAACTTTTCAGAATCTTTGCTACTGGAATCTCTTAGGAAAGTCAGTTCTAATGCATTTTCTTCCTTCATAAAATATTCTTCAAATCTCTCTGAAAAAAAAAAGATAGGTTGGGAATGCAGTATAGGCTCACCTTTCATGTATAGTGGGCTCTTATTATTGCCAGTCTTAGCTCCATCTCATTACATAACAATTCTATTATACAAAAAACTTTATTTTGCTTGATAATACATGTAATATGGGACTTTCGGTTACCATAGAGTTAAACAATGTAAGGTTGAAGTATGTGATTTGAGTTGCCTTGCCAGAGGAGATGATTCATTCTTACAGAACAAGTCACATTTATTCTCTGGTTTCATTTCTTTGCTACCAGTAGAATGTATTTGAGAGATAGTGGGTGCATGCGGGTCTAGAATTCCTGGCATTATTCTCAGTACCATTTCTTTTACAGATGACCTTTGTTGTCCTTGGCTTTACTGCTTTCAGGATTTTGAATTTCATCTGATAAACTTCATTCTAGCCCAGCGGTTCCTCCACTTAGAACTTAAGCACTCTATGATACCTGACTGTTTTGGAGTCTTAGCTGAACTATCTGTCCTTGTTTGTCCCATGGTTTTACATTGCTTTGTGTCATTTTTTTTTTTCTATTTTTAATCCTAGCTCTAGTCCATGCTTGGATTTCTCTATAGGAGTACAAGCTTTTACCTATTGAGAAACAATAGGTAAAATCTTGAGAGAGAGAAAGAGACAGAAAGAGAGAGAGGACTCTCAGTGGAGATCAGGGAACTAGCCTCAATTCTTTCCCATCTTTGTTCTCTAAAAGAGAAGGAACTGTGGCCTCTTTGACTGGAACTTTCCCCCTTCTTGGCATAAGTGTTAAAATGATGCAGACAGCACCCCATCCCCACTACCCCTTTTTTGGGGGTTAGTTCTCTAGAAAGAAAAGGGTATAAAATATTCTCTAGGAGTTGACTAGCAAATTATTACAAATAATCACTTAGAAAACAAATTAGACAGAAACAGCTGGGCAATAGTGACTCAGGGAGGCTGAAAACAGTGAGAAGAACCACATTTTGGCTTCAAAGTAAACTAAATAATGGGTCACTATAGACTAACAGGAACACGTTCTCTTTGTTTGATGTTTTTGCTAAAAGAAACTAAAATAATTTACAGACACACATTGATAACAAGTTCACTGCACACCCCCATTTTTTTGAATGCTTAAATTGAGGGAGAGGGATGATGATTGACTTATTCAAAGCACTTACCATGTCAGTGGTTGAATTTTGATGAGATCTTTCATACACTGTAGACCACACTGCTTCTAATGACCTATGTATAATTCATCTTGGCTTCATCCAAATTAGGAGCTGACATTTTTTGGTAACACAAATCATAGCTTCCTGTCAGTAAAAAATCTCTAGTGTGGGAAACACAGACTGCTAGGAGGCCCAGTATGCTGCTAACTTTGTTGTTTTTGTACAGATTGGGGAGAATCTAATAGCTGGCCACCTTTATGTTGGCACATGCATACATATGTTTATTGATGAAGTTGATTTTTTTTCAACCCAGGTATTTCCTGAGCAAGCAGGAAAGGAGATCATTTTGAGGATTTTCTCCAAAGTGGTTCAACATGAATTAACAATAAAAATTCATTAAACATGTTTTGGGTTCAATACATTTTTCAGTAATGATTTAAAATGATAACTGTGGGCCTAAAAGTTGGAGTAAGTCTGTTTTATTTCACTTTTTTCCACGTATTTTTGGAATTAAAAAAAATATTTTTCCTCTAACAGCTGAGTAATTCTTTTTCTCTTTTAGCGTTTCCCTGTTGTGAGAGTGAATAGCTATGATCAAAGGACCAATTTGCTTTCTTAGTGTGCAGAACTGTCATTGGCTTCAAGGCAATTTGAGGTCAAGCTGAGCCATCATATATAAGGGGAGAAGGGAGCATGATCTGCAGCAGGACCAAGTGATCTTGGAAGATGTATTTGAACTTTGATTCCAAATGTTAACCAAGGTGTTCTCTTTACCCTTCTCTAACATAAGAAATAAATTTATCAACCAGATGTGTAAAAATTATGCAGTGCCCCAAATAATAGAGAATTCTAGATAAAAATGGTATAGACATACTTTGTTGCATCATGATATTTTCAATTACATATACTCTTTTTAAACAGATTGGCTGGTTTATTATTAACATATTTTTTTTCATGGAATAGCTTTTGACTTTATAGTCTTAGAAATATCTATGGTTTAATTCTATTTTAGTCCAGGAATCTTTATGGACACTAGCAAATTATCATTGTTTTAACTTTTTTCAAAATATTTCAGCAAAATGGAACTCAAATGTTACAGGTTTATTTATGATTAAAGTTTTCAATAATAAGAAATTGGCTTTGTCCAGCCAGAATGGGGAGTTTAAAAATGTAACCATCTGGCTGGGCACCGTGGCTCACATCTGTAATCCCGGCACTTCGGGAGGTTGAGGTGGGTGGATCACCTGAGGTTGGGAGTTCGAGACCAGCCTGACCAACATGGAGAAACCCCGACTCTACTAAAAATACAAAATTAGCCAGGTGTGGTGGTGCATGCCTGTAATCCCAGCTACTCGGGAGGCTGAGGCAGGAGAATCACTTGAACCCAGGAGTCAGAGGTTGCGGTGAGCTGAGATCACGCCATTGCACTGCAGCCTGGGCAACAAGAGACAAACTCCATCTCAAAGAAAAAAAAAAAAGGAATCATCTTTTCTGAAAAAGAATCAATATAATAAAGCTGCCATTAGAAACTTAAATTTTAAATTAGATTTAAAAATTTTTTTATTATACTTTAAATTCTGGGATACATGTGCAGAACGTGCAGGTTTGTTACACAGGTATGTATACACGTGCCATGGTGATTTGCTGCACCCATCAACCTGTCATCTACATTAGGTATTTCTCCTAATACTATCCCTCCCATAGCACCACCCCCACCCCCCGCAAGCCCCTGACAGGCCCTGGTGTGTGATATTCCCCTCCCTGTGTCCATGTGTTCTCATTGTTCAACTCCCACTTATGAGTGAGAACATGTGATATTTGATTTTCTGTTCTTGTGTTAATTTGCTGAGAATGATGGCTTCCAGCTTCATCCATGTCCCTGCAAAGGACATGAACTCATCCTTTTTTATGGCTGCATAGTATTCCATGGTGCATATGTGCCACGTTTTCTTTATCCATTCTATCATTGATGGGCATTTGGGTTGGTTCCAACTCTTTGCTATTGTGAACAGTGCTGTGATAAACATATGTGTGTGTGTGTCTTTACAGTAGAATGATTTATCATCCTTTGGGTATATACTCAGTAATGGGATTGCGGGTTCAAATGGTATTTCTGGTTCTAGATCTTTGAGGAATCGCCACACTGTCTTCCACAATGGTTGAACTAATTTACAGTCCCACCAACAGTGTAAAAGTGTTCCTATTTCTCCACATCCTCTCCAGCATCTATTGTTTCCTGACTTTCCAATGATGGCCATTCTAACTGAAATGAGATGGTATCTCATTGTGGTTTTGATTTGCATTTCTCTAATGACCAGTGATGATGAGCTTTTTTTTTATATATATGTTTGTTGGCTACATAAATGTCTTCTTTTGATAGGTGCCTGTTCATATCCTTCACCCGCTTTTTGATGTGGTTATTCATTTTTCCTTGTAAATTTGTTTAAGTTGTTTGTAGGTTCTGGATATTAGCCCTTTGTCAGATGGATAGATTGCAAAAATTTTCTCCCATTCTGTAGGTTACCTGCTTACTCTGATGATAGTTTCTTGCTGTGCAGAAGCTCTTTAGTTTAATTAGGTACTATTTGTCAAGTTTGGCTTTTGTCTCCATTGCTTTTGGTGTTTTAGTTATGAAGTCTTTGCCCATGCCTGTGTCCTGAATGGTATTGCCTAGGTTTTCTTCTAGGGTTTTTATGGTTTTAGGTCTTACATTTAAGTCTTTAATCCACCGTGAGTTAACTTTCCTTACACCATGTATAAGGTGAAGGAAGGGGTCCAGTTTCAGTTTTCTGCATATGGCTAGCCAGTTTTCCCAATACCATTTATTAAGTAGGGAATACTTTCCCCATCATTTGCTTCAGTAAGGTTTGTCAAAGATCAGATGTCTGTAGATGTGTGGCATTATTTCTGAGGCCTTGGTTCTGTTTCATTGGTCTATATATCTGTTTTGACACCAATACCATGTTGTTTTGGTTACTGTAGCCTTGTAGTATAGTTTGAAGTCAGGTAGCGTGATGCCTTCAGCTTTGTTCTTTTTGCTTAGGATTGTATTGGCAATGTGGGCTCTTTCTTGGTTCCATATGAAACTTAAAGTAGTTTTTTCTAATTCTGTGAAGAAAGTCTATGGTAGCTTGATGGGGATAGCATTGAATCTATAAATTACTTTGGGCATTATGGCCATTTTCAAGATATTGATTCTTCCTGTCCATGAGCCTGGAATGTTTTCCCACTTGTTTGTGTCCTCTTTTATTTCCTTGAGCAGTGCTTTGTAGTTCTCCTTGAAGAGGTCATTTACATCCCTTGTAAGTTGGATTCCTAGGATTTATTCTCTTTGTAGCAATTGTGAATGGGAGTTCACTCATAATTTGGCTTTCTGTTTGTCTGTTATTGGTGTATAGGAATGCGTGTGATTTTTTTTCACATTGATTTTGTATACTGAAACTTTGCTGAAGTTGCTTATCAGCCTAAGGAGATTTGGGGCTGTGATGATGGAATTTTCTAAATATACAATCATGTCATCTGCAAACAGAGACAATTTGACTTCCTCTCTTCCTGTTTGAACACACTTTATTGCTTTCTCTTGCCTGATTGTTCTGGCCAGAACTTCCAATACTGTGTTGAATATGAGTGGTGAGAGAGGGCATCCTTGTCTTGTGCTGGTTTTCAAAATGCTTCCCACTTTTGCCCATTCAGTGTGATACTGGCTGTGGGTTTGTCATAAATAGTTCTTATTGTTTTGAGATACGTTCCATCAATACCTAGTTTATTGAAAGTTTTTAGCATGAAGGGCTGCTAAATTTTATTGAAGGTCTTTTCTGCATCTACTGAGATAAACACGTGGGTTTTGTCTTTGGTTCTCTTTATGTTATGGATTATGTTTATTAATTTGAATATGTTGAACCAGCCTTGCATCCCAGGGATGAAGCCAACTTGATCTTGGTGGATAAGCTTTTTGATGTGCTGCTGGATTTGGTTTGCCAGTATTTTATTGAGGATTTTCGCATCGATGTTCATCAGGGATATTGGTCTAAAATTCTCGTTTTTTTGTCATGTCTCTGCCAGGCTTTGGTATCAGGATGATGTTGCCCTCATAAAATGAATTAGGGAGGATTCCCTCTTTTTCTATTGATTTGAATAGTTTCAGAAGGAATGATACCAGCTCCTCTTTGTACCTCTGGTAGAATTCAGCTGTGAATCTGTCTGGTCCTGGAATTTTTTTGGTTGGTAGGCTATTAATTATTGCCTCAATTTCATAGTCTGTTATTGTTCTATCAGGGATTCACCATCTTCCTGGTTTAGTTTTGGGAGGCTGTATGTGTCCAGGAATTTATCCATTTCTTTTAGATTTTCTAGTTTATTTGCATAGAGGTATTTATAGAATTCTCTGAGAGAAGTTTATATTTCTGTGGGATGAGTGGTGATATCCCCTTTATCATTTTTTATTGCATCTATTTGATTCTTCTCTCTTTTCTTCTTTATTAGGCTTGCTAGTGGTCTATCAATTTTGTTGATCTTTTAAAAAAAACAGCTCCTGGATTCATTGATTTTTTTGAAGGATTTTTTGCATCTCTACCTCCTTCAGTTCTGCTCTGATCTTAGTCATTTCTTGCCTTCTGCTAGCTTTTGAATGTGTTTGCTCTTGCTTCTCTAGTTCTTTTAATTGTGATGTTAGGGTATCGATTTTAGATCTTTCCTGCTTTCTCTTGTGGGCATTTAGTGCTATAAATGTCCCTCTACACACTGCTTTAAATGTGTCCCAGAGATTCTGGTACGTTGTCTTTGTTCTCATTGGTTTCAAAGAACATCTTTATTTCTGCCTTCATTTTGTTATTTACCCCGTAGTCATTCAGGAGCAGGTTGTTCAGTTTTCATGTAATTGTGCAGTTTTGAGTGAGTTTGTTAATCCTGAGTTCTAATTTCATTGCACTGTTGTCTGAGAGACAGTTTGTTCTGATTTCTCTTCTTTTGTATTTGCTGAGGAGTACTTTACTTTCAATTATGTGGTCAATTTTGGAATAGGTGTGATGTGGTGCTGAGAAGAATGTGTATTCTGTTGAATTGGGGTGGAGAGTTCTGTAGATGTCTATTAGGTCAGCTTGGTGCAGAGTTGAGTTCAAATTCTGGATATCCTTGTTAACCTTCTGTCTCATTGATCTGTCTAATATTGACAGTGGGGTGTTAAAGTCTCCCATTATTATTGTGTGGGAGTCTAAGTCTCTTTTTAGGTCTATCAGGACTTGCTTTATGAATCTGGGTGCTCCTGTATTGGGTGCATATATATTTAGGATAGTTAGCCCTTCTTGTTGAATTGATCCCTTTTCCATTATGTAATGGCCTTCTTTGTCTCTTTTGATCTTTGCTGGTTTAAAGTCTGTTTTATCAGAGACTAGGATTGCAACCCCTGCTTTTTTCTGCTTTCCATTTGCTTGGTAGATCTTCCTCCATCCCTTTATTTTCAGACCATGTGTGTCTCTGCATGTGAGATGGGTCTCCTGAATACAACACAGTGATGGGTCATGACTCCCTTTCCAATGTGCCAGTCTGTGTCTTTTAATTGGGGCATTTAGCCCATTTACATTTAAGTTTAATATTGTTATGTGTTAATTTGATCCTGTCCTTCTGATGTTCGCTGGTTATTTTGCCCGTTAGTGGATGCAGTTTCTTCCTAGCATCGATGGTCTTTACAATTTGGCATGTTTTTGCAGTGGCTGGCACCAGTTGTTTCTTTCCATGTTTAGTGCTTTCTTCAGGAGCTCTCGTAATGCAGGCCTGATGGTGACAAAATCTCTCAGCATTTGCTTGCCTGTAAGGATTTTTTCTCTCCCTCACTTGTGAAGCTTAGTTTCGCTGGATATGAAATTCTGGGTTGAAAATTCTTTTCTTTAAGAATGTTGAATATTGGCCCACATTCTCTTCTGGCTTGTAGGGTTTCTGCCAAGAGATCTACTGTTAGTCTGATGGGCTTCCCTTTGTAGGTAACCTGACCTTTCTCTCTGGCTGCCCTTAGCATTTTTTCCTTCATTTCAACTTTGGTGAATCTGACAATTATGTGTCTTGAGGTTGCTCTTCTCAAGTAGTATCTTTGTGGTGTTCTCTGTATTTCCTGAATTTGAATGTTGGCCTGCCTTGCTAGGTTGGGGAAGTTCTCCCGGATAATATCCTGAGGGGTGTTTTCCAGCTTGGTTCCATTCTCCCCATCACTTTCAGGTACACCAATCAAACGCAGATTTGGTCTATTCACATAGTCCCGTATTTCTTGGAGGCTTTGTTTGTTTCTTTTTACTCTTTTTTCTCTAAACTTCTCTTCTCAGTTCATTTCATTAATTTGATCTTCAGTCACTGATACCCTTTCTTCCACTTGATTGAATTGGCTACTGAAGCTTGTGCATGCATTATGTGGTTCTTGTGCCATGGTTTTCAGCTCCATCGTGTCATATAATGTCTTCTGTACACTATTCTAGTTAGCCATTCATCTAATCTTGTTTCAAGGTTTTTAGCTTCCTTGAGATGGGTTTGAACATCCTCCTTTAGCTCATAGAAGTTCGTTATTACCGATTTTCTGAAGCCTACTTCTGTCAACTCATCAAAGTCGTTATCTGTCCTGCTTTGTTCGCTTGCTGGTGAGGAGCTGTGATCCTTTGGAGGAGAAGAGGTGCTCTGGTTTTTGGAATTTTCAGCTTTTCTGCTCTGGTTTCTCCCCATCTTTGTGGTTTTATCTATCTCTGGTTTTTGATGATGGTGAACTACAGATGGGGTTTTGGTGTGGATGTCCTTTTTGTTGATGTTGATGCTGTTCCTTTCTGTTGGTTAGTTTTCCTTCTAACAGGTCCCTCAGCTGCAGGTCTGTTGGAGTTTGCTGGAGGTCGACTCCAGACCCTGTTTGCCTGGGTATCTCCAGCGGAGGCTGCAGAACAGCAAATATTGCAGAGCAGCAAATATTGCTGATGATCCTTCCTCTGGGAGTTTTGTCTCAGGGGGGCATCTGGCTATATGAGGTGTCAGTTGGCCCCTACTGGGAGGTGTCTCCCAGTTAGGCTACACGGGGGTCAGGGATCTACTTGTGAGGGCAGTCTGTCCAATCTCAGAGCTCAAACACTATGCTGGGAGAACCACTGCTTTCTTCAAAGCTGTCAGACAGGGACGTTTAAGTCTGCAGAAATTTCTGCTGTCATTTGTTCAGCTATGCCCTGCCCCTAGAGGTGGAGTCTACAGAAGCAGGTGGGTCTCATTGAGCTGTGATGGGATCCACCCAGTTCGAGCTTCCAGGCCGCTTTGTTTACTTACTCAAAGCTCAGCAATGGCGGACACCCCTCCCGTAGCCAGGCTTGCCACCTGGCAGTTCCATCTGGGACTAACAGGAAGTAAGGCACTTGGGGTGTGGGACCTGCTGAGCCAGGCACAGGATATAATCTCCTGGTGTGTCCTTTGCTGGGACCTTTGGAAAAGTTCAGTGTTTAGGTGGCAGTGTCCCGATTTCCCTAGTGCAGTCTGTCATGGCTTCCCTTAGCTAGGAAAAGAAAATCCCTCGACCCCTTGCGCTTTCCGGGTGAGGCAATGCCGCATCCTACTTTGGCTCACCCCCGTAGGCTACACCCACTTTCCGACCAGTCCCAATGAGATGAACCAGGTACCTCAGTTGGAAATGCAGAAATCACCCTTCTTCTGCGTCAATCACGCTGGGAGCTGCAGACCAGAGCTGTTCCTATTTGGCCATCTTGGAATGGAAGCCTCAAGTATTTTATTTTTTTAGCTTGCTAACTTATCATGTGGTTTATGACAATCAGTAAAACAGGTTTGTGTATTTCTTTTTCTTTTTTTTTTTTTTTTTTGAGACGGAGTCTCACTCTGTTGCCCAGGCTGGAGTGCAGTGACATGACTTGCTGCAACCTCTGCCTCCTGGGTTGAAGTGATTTGCCTACCTAAACCTCCCAATTAGCTGGAATTACAGGTGCCTTCCATCATGCCCAGATAATTTTTGTATTTTTAGTAGAGATGGAGTTTCACCATGTTGGCCAGACTGACCTGAAACTCCTGACTGCAAGTAATCCTCCTGCCTCAGCCTCCCAAGTGCTGGGATTATAGTTGTGAGCTACTGCACCCGGCCAGGTTTGTCTATTTCTCACAGTGTCATACAAGAGGTCTAAAATGATCCCAGCCAACAGCAAGAAAAAAAATTGTCATGTGGTGTGTTACTAATAGAATGTGAATTAGCATTCAAAATCTATCTTGCTTATTAGAGATTTACCAAGAAAGTCAAAGGGAATGCTCTCATTTCAATATCTAAATATATGTTAAAAATCATAGCATTCCCCTTGAAAACCTTCATAAGACAAGGATGCCCTCTCTCACCACTCCTATTCAATGTAGCATTGGAAGTCCTGGTCAGAGCAATCAGGCGAGATAAATAAATAAGACATCCAAATAGGAAGTGAGGAATTCAAATGATCCCTGTTTGCAGATGACATGTTCCTATATGTGGAAAACCCCACAGTCTTGGCCCAAAAACCCCTGAAGCTGATAAGAAACTTCAGCAAAGTCTCAGGATACAAAATCAACATATAAAAATCACCATAATTTCTATACACTAACAGTAGTCATGCCAAGAGCCAATTCAGCAACACAATCTTTTTCATAATTGCTACAATAGGAATTAAATATCTAGGAATATACCTTATCAGAGAGAGGAAAGATGCCTACAAGGAGAACTATAAAACACTGCTGAAAGAAATCAGAGATGACTCATACAAATGGAAAAACATTCCATGCTCATGGATAGGAAGAATCGACATCATTTAAATGGCCATACTGACCAAGGCAATTTATAGATTGAATGTTATGCCTATTAAACTACCAATGACATTCTTCACAGAACTAGAAAAAAGTATTTAAAAATGGATATGCAACCACAAATGAGCCCAAATAGCCAAGGCAATCCTAAGCAAAAAGAAAAAAGTTACAGGCATCACGCTACCTGACTTCAAACTATACTACAGGGCTACAGTAACCAAACAGCAAGGTACCAGCACAAAAACAGACATATAGACCAATGGAACATAGTAGAAAGCCCAGAAAAAAGGACTTAACACCTACAACATTCTGATCTTTGATGAAGCTAACAAAAACAAGTGATAGGGAAAGGTCTACCTATTCAATAAATGGTGCTAGTATAACTGGGTAGCCATATACAGAAGAAAGTGAACCCCTTCCTTACATCATATCCAAAAATCAACTCAAAATGGATTAAAGACAAACCCTGGAAGACCACCTATTTAATACCATTCTGGACGTAGGAACTGCCAAAGATTTCATGTTGAAGTCACCAAAAGCAATTGCAACAAATGCAAAAATTGACAATTTGGATCTAATTAAAGTAAAGAGCTTCTGTACAGCAAAATGAACTCTCAACAGAGTAAACAGACAGCTTCCTGAATGGGAGAAAAGCCAAAGGGAATGCTTCCATTTGAGAGCTTTTGACAAAGGTCCAATATCTAGCATCTACAAGGAACTTAAACAAATGGACAAGAAATAAACAACCCCATTAAAAAGTGGGCAAAGGACATGAGCAAACACTTTTCAAAAGAAAACTTGCAGCCAAAAATATATGAAAAAAAGCTGAACATCACTTATCATCAGAGAAATGCAAATCCAAACCACAATGAGATATCATCTCACAAAAGACAGAATGGCTATTGTGAAAAAGTCAAAAAATAACAGATTCTGGTGAGGTTACAGAGGAAAGAGAATGCTTATACACTGCTCATGGGAATGGAAATTAGTTCAGCCATTGTGGAAAGCAGTATGGTGATTTCTCAAAGAACTGAAAACAGAACTACCATTTGGCTGAGCAGTCTCATTACTGGGCATATACTCAAAGAAATATAAATCATTCTACCATCAAGACACATATGTATGTTCATCGCAGTACTATTCACAATAGGAAAGACATGGAATCAACATAATGTTCATCAATGGTAGACTGGATAAAGAAAATGTGGTACATATACACCATGAAATACTATGCAGCCATAAAAAAAGAACAAGATCATATCCTTTGCAGGAACGTGAGTTGAGCTGGAGGCCATTAACCTTAGCAAACTCATGCAGGAACAGAAAAACAAATATCAGACGTTCTTACTTTTAAGTGGGAGCTAAATGATGAGAACACATGGACACATAAAGGGGAACAACACATGCTGAGGCCTACCTGAGGGTGGAAGATGGGAAGAAGGAGAAGATCAGGAAACATAACTAATGAGTATTTGGCCTAACACCTGGGTGACAAAATAATCGGTACAACAAACCCCCATGACATGAGTTTACTTATATACCAAATCTGCACATGTACCCCTGAACTTAAAAAAAATCACAAGTGTATAATTAATAGTCCAAATCAAATGCTAGCACGATGAGTATCGTAAAATTATACATATTTAAAATTATACCAGAATGTTACTATTGCTTGAAATAAGAAGGGTAGAGTTTAGAAATATTTGCTGATGTTGCAAAAATTATTGTTCAACTCACATTATAACTACAACATCTAATTACAAATAGAAGTTAAATGGCTTATATAGTTTCAAAGATGAATGATACATATACTCCATCAATACTGCTACCATTTCATTCATCTATCCCATACTGAGAGTTTGCCCAGTACAGATTCTAGTAGTGATAACATATTGTATTAGTTCATTCTCACACTGCTAATAAAGATGTACCTGAGGCTGGGTAATTTGTAAAGGAAAGAGGCTTAATTGATTCACAGTTCTGAAGGGCTGGGGAGGCCTCAGGAAACTTACAGTCATGGCAGATGGGGAAGCAAACACGTTCTTCTTCATATGGTGGCAGCAAAGAGAAGTGCTGAGTAAAAGGGAGAAGTGCTGAGTAAAAGGGGGAAAAAAAGGGATGGTTATAAAACCATCAGATCTCGTGAGAAGTCACTATCATGTGAACAGCCTGAGGGTAACTGCCCACGTGGTTAAATTACCTCCCATCAGGTCCCTTCCACAACATGTGGGGATTATGGAAGCTGCAATTCAAGGTGAGATTTGAGTCGGGACACAGAGCTAAACCATATCACATATATTCCAATATCAAGAGTATTATGAATGCTGTGATAAACAGGGAACATTCTGTTGTAAACGCTAAGTTATATTTACTCTGTGCCAGACACTGGGCTTAGAATGAGGACTACCAAACTGGAAATGTCCAATCCATTTACCATTAAGAAGAAGTACACAAAAATAAAAATTACCAGGCAAAAACTGCAAATTCATTTTTGAGAACGTGGTAACATGGATCTGATGCAAGAGATCAGATGCAGATATTCATGACATAAAAGATTAATCCAAATATCTGGAAGGTTTTTTTTCCCATTACTTAGATAAAAAAGTTGTTCTACCTCAGGAAATTGAGAAGCCCTCAGAACAACCTCATGACTTAGGTATTGCATTTGTCATATTACCTCAGTCAAGCAAGTAATTCTGGTAGTTGAATAGATACGTAGAAACTTTGGCATAAATTGGCTGCCTTCATAATTTTATTAAACACTCCACGAGGAAACAGAGATGAGGATGCTGTAAGCAGAGAGAATAGTATCAATTACATATAAAAATGACTAATAAGACAGTATTTTTGCAAGGTAATAATTGATGACTCTCTTTTCCCAGCTGTTTTACATTGCTCAAATTTAACTTTATTATTAACATTGATTTTAATTTATACAAGATAATAATCTAGGATGCATTAATATCAAAAGGAAAATGCCAGCAATTATTTTTGTAGGTCTTCTTTATACTCATAATTGAAGATTTGTGGGTCATGATTGAAATAAGATATAGAATTGTTTACTGGTAGGTCAAATTGTCATTGTCTTTTATATTTCACCACAGAAAGTGCATTGATCATTTCATAAAATATTTAAAAGTTGAAAGCTTTGAATAATGTTCATTTTGCTGACATGAACAAAAATGGTAACAACAAAGAAAATTTAATAATAGCTTCAAATTAAACAGACAAACTGATACATATTTATCTTCTACATATAAAAGAATATATATTCTTTGGGCACAAGTCAGTGTTAGTTTTTCATGTTGACAAAGGGTTTTCAAGTGACCATGGATCTAAGATCAATACCTACATAAATTGTCACTGTGTTGAGATGCTTATCACTTTGCTATTTTTTAATGAAGTGTAGTTATCATCAAAGCAAAAAAAAAAAAAAATCTGCATGTGCTGACTATAATAAAAGCACACCCAAAGCCAATACGTAACTAAATACATAATGTAGTGAAAAGAACAATGGACTCATTTAAACTTTGTACTAAATAATTTGTGCAATAATAAAACTTTATGTCTTAGTTTTGCCACCTGCAAAATAAGTTTGTAACATTCAAAGACCTTTGATAAATATGCTTTCATAAATATGATATAAAGCCAGAATTATAATTGTAATAGCATTGGGTGTACCAAATTTTCCTTTATGTGATCGTAACCCATAAATCCACAAACTGGTGGATTTTAATCTTCTTGTCCAATATTCTCTACATATACTTTTACAGCAATTTGGCAACACAGATTTTCTTATTAGACTTCACTAGGAGATACAAACATTTCTTAAAAGTGACTGGATGTGCATGTAGCATTTATACTCATTCTTGGTATTCAGTAAATAAAAATTATGCCTGACATTCCATAATTTTGTTTGAATGTTTGGGGGACATTGCACTGAATAAAATCATGATCAGTCAGTAACAATATCAAAATATCAAGTAGAAGGGAGAATTGTGTCATTTATGGTTAGCCCTTGTGATTCTCATATGAACTGCTTTTTCATCAGAGAGTCATTGATGGGATGGGTGTATCTAAGACCTAATCTATGTCAAGAGTTCTCAAAGATTTTGAGACATGCTAATTTTTAATTCCATGAAGACTTAAAATTTATTTTCAGCGGAATAAGAAGGGAGATGTTAGATAGGTGAGTGGGAAAGCAGGTAACGAAATTCTTGGGTAGTATAGAAGGCTTCAGTGTAGGCTCTCTCTGTATCTACTGGTAAGTGACACCAGGGTGAATGCTAAAATGGTAGCTAGCTGGAGATGAACCAGGTAAGTCAAGGTCTACTGGCCGAGCCTGATTTACCTGCTGGAAACTCTCTTTCTATGCCATAGTTATGTCATATTTTTGGCAATAACACATGATTTGTAATATGATTTCTTATGTATGAGAACTTAGTTAAACACATCTTATTAAATACATGTTTTAAAAAATGTGAATCTGGAGAGCTCACTTTCTCTTTGCTTTCTTTTCTTGTTTCCTGTATCATTTATTGGGAATATATTATCTCCAAGAACCACTGGGTTCTAAATCATTCAGAAAGACCTAAAAAATCTAAAAGACATGGCAATGTGTTGAAGGGGAAATGGACATGCAAATATCTATGGCACAAAGCAGGCCATCATTATTTCTATTAAATTACGATAAATCACCAAGAGGATTCAGGGTTTAGAGGGATCTTTACCAGCTGTGGTGAGCAGGAATCAGTTATCGCTCTAATGCCCTCATTCTTTTGATAAACGTATCTATGTATGTTTATAAAATACATGTTCACATATAATAATACATGTTATTTAATATATTTTAATATATTTTCATTAAATATGCATATATAAATATGCACATAAACACATTTTCATCTCTATTTTGAAATCTATTTAAGTATTTTAAAAATCAGGAATTGATACTATATCTCCAATTCCAATTCAAAGGTACAGTTCATTCTAGATTTCCCACTTTTCGTATTGTAACTTCCTTCCCTAACACTGAGAAGCCTGGCTCTCATGATCATTAATGTTAGTAGATCAGTCCCCCTATATATAACCAGTCTCCCATTGTAGTTCCTGGTGCCTCCCACTCATGTTCTGATAACTTGTGTCCAGTCATCCTACCATGTGATTCTGTACTCATCCTGGTCTTGTGCCATGTTAGTTGCTCAATTAATATTTGATTGATTAATGTATCGCAATTATACAATACAAGATTCTCACAGAGCAGCATAGTTTCAAAAGAATACCAGTCTTCTGTAATGTCAACAATTTTAAGCTTTATTTCTGGGTAAAAATTACATCATGTTAGTGTCAAACTCAAGTCCAGTTGTTTCATTGAGCCAATAGAAATGAAGTATGCAAATATATTTTGGATGAGGTTTGAAAAGGCCCAGAATCAATGAAGAGAAAGGAAAGGATTTTCTGTTGACATTTTAAACTGACTCATTTAGTAATTTAATTCTCCCTGGGCTGTGAAAGGAAGACAAATGAGATGTTTGAAGATAGAATACGAAAGAAAGCAAAGGGCACTGAGAAAACTAAAGAAATTTTTTAAAAAGCCATTCGGTTTATTTGTGATATTTCTATTTATGTACAAGTAGAAAAAAGAGACAGTTTGCACTTAATCTTGTAAAATTTAAATATAGGCAAAATCTCTATGCCACAGAAAAATACAATGGGAAATTAAGATGTATTAAAAAAGCTTTATGTTACATATTGATGGGTTTCAAGACATGCTACCACAAAATATAGCACCTTGGCATTTGAGTAAAAGCAGGAAGGCCACTCTGACTTTTACCTTACCCTTCTCCACTGAAGCAGGCCACAGAAAGTTCTCTGACCTTCTCTAAAGCAGGTCATAAAATCCTCATGTGAGAGGTGCCCAGTCTATATCCAGAATAAAGGGATGTCCTTATCTCTGAAGACGTAGGACACAGAGAAGAATTTGAACAAATAGACCTTGCTAAGATCACCCTAGTTTATTACTGTTAGATTAGACTCCATTTGTCCTATTATCTGTCTGCACAACTGGCCACATTTCATTAAACCTAAGCATAAAAATACGGGTTTTTCTGTTTGTCTTAATTTCTTTCTTTCTTTCTTTTTTCTAAGACAGAGTGTCGTGCTGTTGCCCAGGCTGGAGTGCAGTGGCACGATCTTGGCTCACTGCAACCTCTGCCTTCCAGGTTCATGTGATTCTCCTGAGTAGCTGGGACTACAGGTGTGTGCCGCCACACCTGGCTAATTTTTTATTTTTAGTAGAGATGGGGTTTCACCATGTTGGCCAGGCTGGTCTTGAACTCCTGACCTCAGGTGATCCGCCTGCCTCGGCCTCCCAAAGTGCTGTGATTACAGGCACGAGCCACTGTGCCTGGCCTGAGTCTTAATTTCTAATGGTTCCTAGGTCATGTACAACTTATATTAAAAACATTTGTATGGTTTTTTTTTCTTACTAATCTATTTTTTGTTGTAGGTGCCTCAGACGTGAACCTACAATATTTATTTAACTAAATTATGACTTGGGAGATAAGGCCTAATGTATGTTGCAATCACATAACCAATAACAATTAATTAGCATCTATAAAGCAAAACTACATCAATCAATGGGTTATTAATGGAATATCAATGACGTGGTGATAGTAGATTCATGCCAAATCATTGTGGGCACAGGAGTCTAAAATTGTAGGTCTTTCTTGGTTATTTCCCTTTTTGCCTTGTTTGTTCCTTGCCCCAAACAGACTAAGTTTGAGTGAAATTATTAGTAGTACCCTCTTTAATGCTGAAAAATATTCCAGCTTGGATTATAAACTATATACAGTCTTTAGATTTTGGAGAGAGAAAGCTGAAGGATCTCAGCTCTTCTTATTTGTCACTTTGGCCTACAAGGAATAAGGCAATTTTAAGCAAGCCATTCAAAGGCACATAGGTCTAGTCCCACCTTACACTGCATATGAATGTAAATTGCACCGATCAGCTGCATTTTATACCAGCTGTAACTCATGGGTGGTCTTTAAAGAGAACCTCATTTAGAGTGTATTTCAATGATGCAAGGGAAATTTTGCAGACTGCTAAAATGATGGTGGGAGGTCTGAAGTTGAGAGGTGTTCAATCACTATATTATAGACAGCAGATGAAAACCTTTTCTAGTTACAGTTGTTGCCTAAAACTTAAGCCACTAGTTAGTTACCAACATACTCTGTTCACAGTGTTCTGCTATTTCCCTATAAAATTTACATAACTTCTCAACACTACGTTATTCAAGGTGGTGTCATGGATTAAGAAATGTAATTTAGTACTCTTTGTTCACAGTATTCAATGTTGACAAAATATGCTGTCAATGCTGCCTTTTTCATAATGAAAGGAAAACAAGATTTAATAAGATTTCTTTGGTTGTGTGATTCAATACTAATACAGTGTGCAGGTGCAAAATTATTAGTAATGTGATACTTTAACATTGAGTATTAAGATAGAAATGGGATTTCTGTCAAGATTAACTGAAAATTTCAAGACTTGATTGTGAAATTTAACATAAAGTTTTAAAGATCACCTTGTTTGATCAAATCCATTGGCAGAAAATTCTATGTATACAAATAAGGAATATTTGATGTAACAACACTTTATCATAAAGATACTTCTAAATCTTTAATCCATCTTAGATGAAGGGAGAAAAACTATTTGATGAGATGGTGGCAAGATATGGAGAATGAAAAAGTGTGTTCAAAAGAGAAGAAAAAATAAAGCAAGGAAGACAGAAATTATAGGGTATGAGAGTCTCCAGTGATAAGATCAGAAAGAAGGAACCAGGCAGAGCATGGTGGCTCATGTCTATAATCCCAGCACTTTGCGGGGTTGAGGTGGAAGAATCACTTGAGGCCAGGAATTTTAGGCTGCAGTGAGCTATGATTATGCCACTACACTCCAGCCTGGGTTAAAGAGTGAGATGCTGTTAAAAAAAAAATAAATAAATAAATAAAAAGGAGGAGAAGGAGAAGGAAAAGGAGGAAAAGGAGAAGGAGAAGTAGAAGGTGAAAAAAAACAGCAGTAAAAAATCTGAAGACCACTGCTTCAATAAAGTGGTAATATAACAATCTGCATTTTCTCCTATTTTTGGAGAACAGGTGGTGTTTGGTTACATGATTAAGTTCTTCAGTGGTGATTTCTGAGATTCTGGTGCACCCATCACCCAAGCAGTATACACTGTACCCAGTGGTAGTCTTTTATTGCTCACCGCCTTCCCACCTTTTCCTTGAGTTCCCAGTCCATTGTGTCATTCTTATGCCTTTGCATCTTCATAGGTTAATTCCCATTTATGAGTGAGAACATATGATGTTTGATTTTCCATTCCTGAGTTACTTCTCTTAGAATAATGGTCTGCAATTCATCCAGGTGGCTGCAAATGCCATTATATTGTTCCTTTTTATGGCTGAGTAGTGTTTTATTATGTATATACCATATTTCCTTTATCTACTCATCATAGATGGGCATTTAAGCTAGTTTTATATTTTTCAATTTGCAAATTGTGCTGCTATAAATATGCATGTGCAAGTATCTTTTTCATATAATGACTTCTTTTCCTCTGGATAGATACCCGGGAATGGGAGTAGTGGGTCAAATGGTCTATTTTTAGTTCTTTAATAAATCTCCACACTGTTTTCCATAGTGGTTTTACTAGTTTACATTCCCATCAACAGTGTAAAAGTGTTCCCTTTTTATCACACCCATGCCAACATCTGTTATTTTCTGATGTTTTGATTATGGCAATTCTCACAGGAGTAAGGTGGTATTGCATTATGGTTTTGATTTGCATTTCCCTGATAATTAGTGATGTCAGGCATTTTTTCATACATTTGTTGGGCACTTGTATATCTTCTTTTGAGAGTTGTCTATTTATGTCCTTAGCCCACTTTTTGATGGGATTTTTTTGTTTTCCTTCTTGCTGATTTGCTTGAGTTCATTGTAGATTCTGAATATTAGTCCTTTTTCAAATATACAGATTGCAAATATTTTCTCCAATTCTGTGAGTTCTCTGTTTACTCTGCTGATTATTTCTTTTGCTGTGCAAAAGCTTTTTAGTTTAATTAGGTACCATCTATTCATCTTTGTTTTTGTTGCATTTGCCTTTAAGTTCTTGGGTCATGAGCTCTTTGCCTAAGCCAATGTCAAGAGGGGTTTTCCGTTATCTTCTAGAATTTTTATGGTTTCTGGTCTTAGATTTAAGTCTTTGATCCATCTTGAGTTGATTTTTGCATAAGGTGAGAGATGAGGATTGTTTTATTCTTCTGCATTTGGCTTGCCAATTATCACAGTACATTTGTGGAATAGGGTGTGCTTTCCCCACTTTATGTTTTTGTTTGCTTTGTCAAAGATCAGTTGACTATAAATAATTCGGCTTTATTTCTGGGTTATCTATTCTGTTCCATTGGTTTATATGCCTGTTTTTATACCAGTACCATGCTGTTTTGGTGACTATGGCCTTATAGTATAGTTTTAAGTCAGGTAATGGGATACCTCCAGATTTGCTCTTTTTCCTTAGTCTTACTTTAACTATGTGGGCTCACTTTTGGTTCCCCATGAATTTTAGGATTTTTCTTTTCTAGTTCTGTGAAGAATGATGATGGTATTTTGATGGGAATTACATTGAATTTGTAGATTGCTTTTGGCAGTACAGCCATTTTCACAATGTTGATTCTACCTATTCATGAGTGTGGAATGTATTTCTATTTCTTTGTGTTGTCTATGATTTCTTTCAGCAGTGTTTTGTGGTTTTCCTTGTAGAGACTGTTCACGTCATTGGTTATGAACATTGCTACAAACCTTATTTTATTTTATTTTTTACAGTTGTTTTAAAAGGGGTTCAGTTCTTGATTTGATTCTCAGCTTGGTCACTGTTGGTATATAGCAGGGCTACTAATTAGTGCATATTAATTTTGTATCTTGAAACTTTGCTGGATTCATTTACCAGTTCTAGGAGCTTTTCTGGATGAGTCTTCAGGGTTTTCTAGGTATATGATCATGTCATTGGCAAACAGCAACAGTTTGAATTCATCTTTACCCATTTGGGTGCCCTTTATTTCTTTCTCTTGTCTGATTGCTTTGGCTAGAATTTCCAGTGCTATGTTGAATAGAAGTGGTGACAGTAAGCATCCTTGTCTTGTTCCAGTTCTCAGGGGGAATGCTTTCAACATTTCCCCATTCAGTAAAATGTTGGCTGTGGATTTGTCATAGCTGGCTTTTATTACCTTAAGGTATGTCCCTTCTATGCTGATTTTTTTAGGATTTTAATCATAAAGGATTGTTGGATTTTGTCAAATACTTTTTCTGCATGTATTGAGATGATCACATGATATTTGTTTTTAATTCTGTTTACATGGTGTATCACATTTATTGACTTGTGGATGATAAATCATTTCACATCCCTAGTATGAAATCCACTTGATCATGCTGTATTATCTTTTTGATATGCTGTTGGATTTAATTAGCTAGTATTTTGTTGAGGATTTTTGCATTTATGTTCATGAGAGATATTGGTCTGTAGTTTTCTTTTTTTGTTATGCCTTTTCCTGGTTTGGGTGTTAAGGTGATACTGGCTTTATAGAATGATTTAGGGAGCATTCCATTTTTTCTCTATTCTGTGGAATAGTGTCAATAGGATCAGTACTAATTCTTCTTTGAATGTCTGATAGAATTTACTAATTATTTGAATGTCTGATAGAGATATTACAACTGATACCAGTCCTGGACTTTATTTTCTAGTAACTTTTAAATTACCATTTCAGTCTCACTGCTTGTAATTGATCTGTTCAGAGTTTCTATTTTTTTCCTGGTTTATTCTAGGAGGGTTGTATATTTCCAGGAATTTATCCATCTCCTCTAGGTTTTCTAGTTTATGCAGGTAAAGGTGTTTATAGTAGGCTTGGATGACTTTTTTGTATTTCTGTGGTATCGGTTGTAACATATCTTGTTTCCTTTCTAATTAAGCTTATTTGGATATTCTCTCTTCTTTTCTTGGTTAGTCTCACTAATGGCCTATCAATTTTATTTTTCTATTAAAGAAACCAGCTTTTTTTTTTTTTTTTTTTTTTTTTTTTTTCCAGTTTCATTTAGTTCTGCTCTGATCTTGGTTACTTCTTTTCTTCTGCTAGATTTGGACTTGGTTTGTTCTTACTTTCCTAGTTCCTTGAGGTGTGACCTTAGATGGTCTGTTTGTGCTCTTTCAGACTTTTTGATGTAAGCATTTAATGCTATGAAACTTCCTCTCAGCACTGCCGTTGCTGTATGCCAGAGGTTTTGATAGGTTTTGTCACTATTATCATTTAGTTCGAAGAATTTTTAAATTTCTATCTGGATTTCATTGTTGACCCAACAATCATTCAGGAGTGGGTTATTTAATTTCCATGTATTTACATCATTTTGAGGGTTCCTTTTGGTGTTGATTTTTAATTTTATTCTACTGTGGTCTGAGACAGTAATTGCTATAATTTTGATTTTCTTAAATGTGTTGAGACTTATTTTGCAGTCTATCATATGGTCATTCTATCGTTCCATCTTGGAGAATGTTCCATGTGCCGATAAAAATAATGTATATTCTGCAGTTGTCGGGTAGAAAGTTCTGTAAATATCGAATATCGAAGTCCATTTGTTCTAGGGTACAGTTTAAGTCCATTGTTTCATCGACTTTCTGTCTTGATGCCCTGTCTTGTGCTATCAGTGTTGAAGTCCTTCAGTATTACTGTGTTGCTGTCTATCTCATATCTAGTAGTAATTGTTTTATAAATGCAGATGCTCCAGTGTTAGTTGCATACATATTTCAGATTATGATAATTTCTTGTTGGACTAGTCCCTTTATCACTATATAATGTCCCTCTTTGTCTTTTTTAACTGCTGTTGCTTTAAAGGTTGTTTTGTCTGATATAAAAGTAGCTTCTTTTGCTGAATTTTGGTGTTCATTTGCATGGAATATCTTTTTCCACACCTTTACTTTAAGTTTATGTGAGTTCTTATGTGTCAGGTGAGTCTTTTGAAGACAGCAGATACTTTGTTGGTGAATTCTTACCCATTCTGCCCTTCTGTATCTTTTAAGTGGAGCCTTTAGGCATTTATATTCAGTTTTAGCATTGAGATGTGAGGTACCATTCTATTCATCATACTATTTGTTGCCTGACTACCTTGGTTATCTTTCATTGTGTGTTCTTTCTTAGGTCCTCGGAGATTTATGCTTTAAGGAGGTTCCATTTTGGCGTATTTCAAAAAATTGTTTCAGGATTTAGAGCTCCTTTTAGCAGTTCTTGTAGTGCTGGCTTGGTAGTGGTGAACTCTCTCAGCATTTGTTTGTCTGAAAAAGACTGTATCTTTTCTTCATTTATAAAGCTTAGTTTAGCTGGATGCAAAATTTTTGACTGATAATAGTTTTGTTTAAGAAGGCTAAAGATAGGACCCTAATCCCTTCTAACTTGTAGGGTTTCTGCTGAGAAATCTTCTGTTAATGTGATAGGTTTTCCTTTATAAGTTACCCGATGCTTTTACCTCACAGCTCTTAACATTCTTTCCTTTGTATTGACTTTAGATAACCTGATGACTATGTGCCTAGGTAATGATCTTTTAGTGATGAATTTCCCAGGTGTTCTTTGAACTTCTTGTATTTGGAGGTCTAGATCTCTAAAAAGACCAGGGAAGTTTTCCTCGATTATTCCCTCAAATACATTTTCCAAACTTTTAGATTTCTCTTCTTCCTTGGGAACACTAATTATTCTTAGGTTTGGTCGTTTAACATAATCCCAAACTCATTGGAGGCTTTGCTCATTTTTTAAAATTCTTTTTTCTTTGTCTTTGTGGGATTGGGTTAATTTGAAAGTCTTGTCTTTGAGCTCTGAAGTCCTTTCTTCTACTTGTTTGATCCTATTGTTGATACTTTCCAGTGTATTTTCCAATACAATTCTCAGTGTCCTTTATTTCTAGAAATTGTGATTGTTTTTTTTTTATGCTGTCTCTTTCACTGGAGATTTTTCCACTTATATCCTGTATCATTTTTTTTTTTTTTAATTTCTTTAAGTTGAACTTCACCTTTCTTTGGTGCCTCCTTGATTGGCTTAATAGTTGAACTTCTGAATTCTTTTTCTGGCAATTCAGAGGTTTCTTGGTTTGGATCTATTGCTGGTGAATTACTGTGATCTTTTGAGGGTGTTAAAGTACCTAGATTTGTCATACTACTGGAATCGTTCTTCTGATCCCTTCTCATTTGGGTAGACTGGGGCTCAAGGGCTGCTGTTCAGATTCTTTTGTCCCATGGGTGTTCCCTTGATGTGGTACTCTCCCATTCCTTCTAGGGATGTGGCTTCCTGAGGACCAAACTGCAGAGATTGTTATTTCTTTTCTGAATCTAGCCACCCAGCGGAGCTATGGGGCTCCAGACTGGTACTGGGCAGTGTCTGCAAGGAGTCCTGTGATGATTCATCTTCAGGTCTCTCAGTCATGGATACCAGCCCCTGCTTCAATGGAAGTAGCAGGGGAGTGAAGTGGACTCTGTGAGGGTTCCTGGTTGTATTTTTGTTAAGTGTGCTGGTTTTGTGTTGGTTGGCCTCCAGCCAAGAGGTGGTATTTTCAAGAGTGCATCAGCTGTGGTAGTATAGGGAGAATCAGGTGTTGGGTGGGGCCATAGAGCTCCCAAGAGATTATGTCCTTTGTCTTTAGCTACCAGGGCAGGTAGAGAAAGACCATCAGGTGGGAGCAGGGTTAGGTGAGCTCAGATTCTCCTTGGGTATAGGCTCTCCTGCAACTGCTATGGGGAATGGAAGTGTGGTTACCAGGCTAATTGAGTCATGTTCGCAGGGGGATTAAGACTGCCTCTCTTGTGTCACACAGGTTTCCAAGGAAGTAGGGGAAAGTTGGCAGCCACAGGCCTCACCCAGTCCTCATACAACCTACAGTCTGACATGTTGGGTCTCACTCCCACCACACACCCCCAGCAGCACTGAGTTTATTTCAAGGAAGCCACTGAGCAGGGCTGAGAATTTTCCCCAGGCTGCAAACTTCCCAGCTGGGAAAGCAAGCAGGCTCACAGTTCCTTGGTTGTCCCATAGGCCTGAAGAAGCAATCCACCTCCTTCAAAGGGTCTGTGGATTCTCTTGGCTTTCCTGGTATGTTTCCGCAGTAGTTCTTGGAGCAAAAGTTCATGATGTGGTCTCCACATGCTTCTGTGTCAGTCAGAGTGGGAGTTAGTCCTGCCTCCTGTTCACCATTTTCCCCTTCAAAACCAAACAACAGCAACAATCTGCATTTTATTGCTTACAAAGAATGTACTTTTTGGGAGTTAGTTTTAGAAAAAGGCTTCAGGCATTTTATACATTTAAATAAAAGCCACATAACAATAACACAAGTGTTTAAAGTGCTAATACTGGTAGGCATGGTGGCTCACGCCTGTAATCCCAGCACTTTGGGGAGGCCTAGGCGGGCATATCATGAGGTCAGGAGATCAAGACCATCCTGTCTAACATGGTGAAACCCCCTCTCTACTAAAAATACAAAAAAAAAAAAATTAGCTGGGTGTGGTGGCACATACCTTTAGTCTCAGCTACTCGGGAGGCTGAGGCAGGAGAATCACTTGAACCTGGGAGGCAGAGATTGCCACCTGTGAGCTGAGATCGTGCCACTGCACTCTGGCCTGGGCAACACAGCGAGACTCCATCTCAAAAAAAAAAAAAAAAGAAAAAAAAAAAGAAAAAAAAGTGCTAATACTTCATTCATTTTGATCAATCCTTTGAGATATGGAAAAGCAGACATTATTACCCAGGGTTGCTTAGGAGATATCAGTTTCTATATATCTCACCTACACGGACAGGGACCTTACTGATCAGTCTTTTTCTACAAATTGAAGATTGCCAGCCTGTCTTCAGGCATTGAGCAAGTTGGAATTTTGGGGAGAAACAGAATGGTTGACTTGGGTGTCTTGATTTAATTTCATTGACCAAATAATGTCTTTTTGCTAACTGCTGAAAATAACTTTGGATATATATACTCATTTATGTTTTGGCAGACCATGAATAAGATATATGATGCCACTCTGTTTTCTGAATTAGGATTCTAAGGGTGAATTACTCTCAGATGTTATACTGAGAGAGTTAGAGTTTCTTTGGCTATATCCTCCATTCATGGAGTTTTAGGATCAAAGGATTTTGGAGGAGAAAGAACCTTAGATAGCTTCTATGCAAGAAAGTTTTGCCCATATGGTTATCCCTTTCACTATCTCATGTGTATACAATCTCCCAATTTTTGAGAAAACAGGACAGTCTCATTGATTAGCTTATGAAATCCACTTCTCCATGTACAACACAATATTGGCAAAGCTTATAATTTATTCTCATCCAAAGAATAAGATATTTTGGTGGCAACCTAATGAAGGCTTGTTACAGTCACTTTGGCTGCTCTGTGATGATTATAAATCAAAGGTAGTACAGGTAAGAGATGGTATTTGGAAATGATCATGTTATTAAACAATTTAAGTCCCTTAAATGTCAATATGCTTTAATGTACCATATTTTGAGAACATAACTGTAATGCAAAACTGATATTTCAAAGAAAAGACAGAGAAATTAAATACTTACAGTATTTTTTTTGCTTAAATTTACAAATCAAAGTCAGTTGATGTTTATACTCACACATATATGCCAAGTTTATTTATTTACTATCTTTAGTACTTGGCAATCAATAGAGACTATCAGTGGTCAAGAACTGCATGCAGACAAAATAAAAGCAAAAATTTGAACATCAGTGTCTTCCTTCTTTCTTTCCTCATCCTTTAACTACTGTTTCTTAAAATGTTATCTCAGAACCCACCTTCATTTGAATTGTTAAAATTTAGAGTCTTGGCACCCATCAGAACAATGTAATCATAGTGTCTGGGTTGTGGCTATTTATTTTCAGGTCCTACATATGATTGTTATGCCTTCATAATTGTTAATATTCCTTCCTATACTTTCCTACTTTCTTCCTCCTGGCAGTGAATCTACCTTAATCTTAACTCCTTCCTTCAACTGTTGTATTAAAGCCACCTTTACATTAAAAATAAAGATTCTTGATGTATTGGTATATAGTTACAGACTTCACTTATCCTAGGCAACCAAATTGCAACTTGCTGATAATAAAATAAATGAGCAGTATTGTGAAAGATTCTGTATAGTCATTCCCCACTTCCAAAAAAATAATTCAGAGGGAATGCCTGGTCTTCGGTCAGTGGCACCATCTTTGCAAATAAAAGAATAGCTCCTTAATGATTAATTTTCATGCTGTTGTGAATGGAACAGAGTGATTTCCAAATTACACTGCTCTCTCTCTGAACCTTGGCTATATTATTCTTCCAGAAGAATTTGCTTACACTTCATTCTGGTCATCAGTCAAGTCAGATACAGAAGTAGTCAAGACAGGAGAGGTGGAGTGCAAAATTAGGGAATAATAAATGCTAAGTTTTAAGTGACAGGACCTAATGTTGTCTTTTCTGTTGATCTTTTTTTCAATAATGAAAGAATCAGGAGCAGGAAGAAGTCTTGACTCAAAGCATTGTAGTTCTGAGTCCTTCCTACCCTGAGGAAGAATTTGACAATTCTTAATCTACTTTAAAATGCTGGGGATTAGGGCCAAGATGGCCAACTAGAAGCAGTTATGGTGTGTGGCTCTCACAGAGAGGAATGAAAGGGGCAAGTAAATACAGCACCTTCGATTGAAACATCTGGGTACTCACACTGGGGCTAATCAAGGAAACAACCTACAGAAAATGAAGAAAGGCAAGACAGGACAACAGTCCACCAGCAGTGACACGGAGCCAGGGGAACCTCCTTCATCCAGGGAAATGGTTAGTGAATGTGCAACCCTGGGAAACAGTGCTTCTCCAATGGATCTTTGCAGCCTCCAAAAGATCACTCTTGGGTCAGGAGATCCCCTCATGAACCCACTCTACCAGGGCCTTCAGTCTGATTCACAGAACTGTGTGGAGTCTTGGGGGTGCTGCTGCTTAGGTACACACAGAGGCCCAGGAGCTTTACGTATTCTGGTTCCAGGCTTCCTGGCAAAAGTGACTGCAACTCTGGCAAGGTGGGAGGTTGGACCTCTCCTGGTAAGGGGCTGAATCCAAGGGGCAGAGCAGTGATGGTATGTAGGTCCCACTTCCATGGCATCAAACAGGATAAGACCCACTGGCTTGGAATTCCAGCCAACCACTGGCAACAGTGTCACCTTTACCTGGGGCAGGGTTCCCAGGGGCAGGGGTGGACTACCATCTTTGTGTTTGGATAACTCAGCCATTCCAGCCTGTGGACTTTGGAGAACCCAAACTGACCGAGGGCAGAAGGGATCTCCCAGCACAGCACGGCTTCTGTATCAAATCATGGCCAGACTGCTTCTTTAAGTGGGTCTCTGATTATATTAATCAAGGTAATCTAAAGGGACTGAATGAATAGGATAGATGTGTACATATAAAGGGGAGTTTACTAAGAATTATTGAGTCACACAATCACAAGGTGAAGTCCCACAGTAAGCCGTCTCCAGGCTGAGGAACAAAGAAGCCAGTCTGAGTCCTAAAACCTCAAAAGCAGGGAACGTGACAGTGCAGCCTTCAGTCTGTGGTCAAAGATCCAAGAGTCCCAAAGCTGAAGAACTTGGAGTCCAATGTTCGAGGGCAAAAGGTATTCAGCATGGAAGAAAGATGGAGGCCAGAAGACTAAGCCAGTCTAGTCTTTTCACGTTCTTCTGCCTGCTTTATAATTCTGGCTATAGGAGCAGCTGATTAGATTGTGCCTACTCAGATTGAGAGTAGGTCTGTCTTTCTGAGTACACTGACTCAAATGTTAACCTTCTTTAGCAACACTCTCACAGATATACCTAGAAACAATACTTTGCATCCTTTGATCCAATCAAGTTGACACTCAATATTAATCATCACATCAATCCATTCCTTTTCACCGGGTGAGACATCCAAACAGGGGCCTCCAGCCACTCCCACTGATGTTCTCTGGCTGACAGAGATTTGAAAGCTTCTCAGGACAGAGTTCCCAGAGGGAGTGGTGGGCAACCACCTTTGCTATTTGGGTGACTTAATTGTTCTAGCCTCCAGGTTTTGAAGAGCCCAAGTCAATCAGGGTAAAAGTGGTACCCCAGCACAGCATGGCTGCTCTACAAAAGCATAGCCAGACTGCTTCTTTAAGCAGGTCCTCAATCCTTTTCCTCCCGACTGGGTGAGACCTCCTAAAATGAGTTGCCAGCCACCTTCTTCAGGTATATTCAGACCAGCAACAGGTCTGTACCTCCCTGGGACAGGGCTCCAGGAGGAAGGGGCAAGCTGACATCTTTGCTGTTTTGCAACCTTCACTAGTGATACCTCCAGGTACTGGAAAATCCAAGGTAACTAGAGACTGGAGTGGACTGTCAGCAAATTGTCACAGCCCTACAGAAAAGTGGCCAGTCTGTTAAAAGAAAAATAAAACATAAAGGTCAGAAACAGCAACAATTGAAGGTAGATAAGTCTACAAAGATGAGAAAGAATCAGCGCAAGAATGCCAAAAACTCAAATTGCCAGAGTGCCCTCTCTCCTCCAAATAACTGCATTACTTCTCCAGCAAGGGTTCAGAAGTGGGCTGAGGCAGAGATGGTTGAAATGACAGAAATAGAATTCAGAATATAAATAAAAATGAACTTCAATTAGCTAAAGAAGCACATTGCAGCCCAATGCAAGGAAGCTAAAAATTATGATAAGACATTGCAGGACCTGAAAGACAAAATAACAAATATAGAAAAGAACATAACTGAACTGATAGAGCTGAAAAATGCAATACAAAATTTTCATAATTTTAATACAGAATTTCATGATACAATCACAAGTATTAACAGCAAAATAGCATTCAGAGCTTGAAGACTGTCTTTTTGAAATAAAACAGGAAGAAAAAAACACAGAAAAAAGAATGAAAAGGAATAAACAAAACCTCCAACAACTGTGGGATTATGTAAAAAGATCAAACCTGTAACTGATTAAGGTACCTGAAAGAGATGAGGATAATGGAACCATGTTGGAAAACATACTTCAGGATATCATCCAGGAGAACTTCCCCAACCTAACAAGACAGGCAAACATACAAATTCAGGAAATGCAGAGAACCCCAGTAAGATGCTCTATGAGAAGATCATCCCAAGACACATAATCATCAGATTTTTTAAAGTTGAAATGAAAGAAAAAATGTTAAGGGCAGCTAGAGAGAAAGACCATGTCATCTATAAAGGGAAGCCCATCAGACTAACAGCAGACCACTCAACTGATACTCTACAAGCTAGAAGAGATTGGGAGCCAATATTCAACATTCTTAAAAGAGATTCCAACCCAGAATTTCATATCTGGTCAAATTAAGCTTTATAAGTGAAGAAGAAATGAGATCCTTTTCAAACAAGCAAATGCTGAAGGAATTCATTACCACCAGACTTACTTTACAATAGTTTCTGAAGAAAGCACTCAATATGGAAAGGAGACTGTTACCAGCCACTACAAAAACACACTGAAGTACATAGACCAGTAACACTGTAAAGCAACAACATAAACAAGTCTGCAAAATAACTAGCTAACATCAGGATGACATAATCAAATCCACACATAACAATACTAACCTTAAATGTAAATGGGCTAAATAATCCCATTAAAAGACACAAATTAAAAACAAAACAGACGAAGAAGCTGGATAAACAATTGACAAACATTTGTATGCTGTCTTCAAAAGACCCATCTCACATGCAATGACACCCATAGGCTGAAAGAGATGTAGGAAAATCTACCAAGCAAATGGAAAACATAAAAAGCAGCAGTTACAATCCTAGTTTCTGAGAAAACAGACTTTAAATTAACAAAGATCAAAAAAGACAAAGAAGAGAATGACATAATAGTAAAGGGTTCAATTCAACAAGAAGAGCTAACTATCCTAAATATTTATGCACCCAATACAGGGGCACCCCATATTTATAGAGCAAGTTCTTAGAGACTTTCAAAGAGAGTTGGTCTCCCACACAGTATAGTGAGAGGGGCTGGGTGTGGTGGTTTATGCCTGTAATCCCAGCACTTTGGGAGGCTGAGGCAGGTGAATCACCTGAGGTCAGGAGTTCGAGACCAGCCTGACCAAAATGGAGAAACCCCATCTCTACTAAAAATTCAAAATTAGCTGGGTGTGGTGGTGCATGCCTGTAATCCCAGCTACTTAGGAGGCTGAGGCAGGAGAATCACTTGAACTTGGGAGGCGGAGGTTGTGGTGAGCTGGGATTGCGCCATTGCACTCCAGTCTGGGCAACAAGAGTGAAACTCCATCTAAAAAAAAAAAAAAAAAAAAAAGCAAAAAAAACCAGGAGATTTTAACACCCCACTGACAATATTAGATCATTAAGACAGAAAAATTAACAAAGATATTTAGGACCTGAACTCAGCCCTAGATCAAATGTACCTGATAGATATGTACAGATCTCTCCACCCAAAAACAATAGCATGCACATTCTTTTTATTACCATAAGACATTTACTGTAAACTTGATCAAGTAATCAGAAATAAAACACTCTTCAGCAAATACAAAAGAACTGAAATCATAAGAAACAGTCTCTCAGACCACAGCACAATCAAATTAGAACTCAAGACAAAGATATTCACTGAAAGCCATACACCTACATGAAAATTGAATAACTTGCTCCTGAACGACTTTAGGGTAAATAATGAATTTAAGGCAGAAATCAAGAAGTTATTTGAAATGAATGTGAACAAAGATAAAATGTACCAGAATCCCTGGGATGCAGCTCAGGCAGTGTTAAGAGGGAAATTTAAAGAACTAAATGTCCACATCACAAAACTAGAAAAATTTCCATATCAGATGTTACAGAAACAAAATAAAAATTTACCATGTTACTATTAAAATAATGCAGGGCTGTATAACACATATTGAATTATCATGATCTTCATAGGAAGTTCAAACACAACCAGATAGAACTTTTTGTCTCTCCTTTCACAGAAGACATAGTAAATTTTTCAACCTCTATGCTTTACTCATGTTCAAGATGATTCATTCAATTCTCTTTGCTGAACATTAATTAATAAAATGTTTAAAATGACAATAAAGATTATCTCTTATTTAAAATGTGAGAGATAAATATGTATATAATTTATTTTCATGAGTATTTTAGGCTTTATAGATCTTTCTTTTTTCTTTTATTTTTTAATTATACTTTAAGTTCTGAGATATATGTGCAGAAGGTGCAGATTTGTTACATAGGCATACATGTGCAATGGTGGTTTGCTGCACCCATCAACCTGTCATCTACATTCGGTATTTCTCCTAATGCTATCCCTCCCCTAGCCCCCTACCCCCCAAAAGGCCCCAGTGTGTGATGCTCCCCTCCCTGTGTCCATGTGTTCTCATTGTTCAACTCCCACTTATGAGTGAGAACATGTGGTGTTTGGTTTTCTGTCCTTGTGTTAGTTTGCCGAGAATGATGGCTTCCAGTTTCATCCATGTCCCTGCAAAGGACATGAACTCACCCTTTTTAATGGCTGCATGGTATTCCATGGTGTATATGTGCTATATTTTCTTTATCCATTCTATCATTGATGGGCACTTGGGTTGGTTCCAAGTGTTTGCTATTGTGAACAGTGCTGCAATAAACATACATGTGCACGTGCCTTTATGGTAGAATGATTTATAATCCTTTGGGTATATACCCAGTAATGGGATTGTTGGTTCAAATGGTATTTCTGGTTCTAGATCCTTGAGAAATTGCCACACTGTCTTCCACAATGGTTGAACTAATTTACACTCCCACCAACAGTGTAAAAGCATTCCTATTTCTTCACATTCTCTTCAGCATCTGTTGTGTCCTGATTTTTTAATGATCGTCCTGATTTTTAAATGATCACCATTCTAACTGACATGAAGTGGTATCTCATTGTGATTTCGATTTGCATTTCTTTAATGACCAGTGATGATGAACATATTTTCATATGTTTGTTGGTTGCATAAATATCTTCATTTGAGAAGTGTCTGTTAATATACTTCAACCAATTTTTGAGGGGGTTGTTCATTTTTTTCTTGTAAATTTGTTTAAGTTCTTTATAGATTTTGGATATTGGGTCAGACGGATAGATCGCAAAAATTTTCTCCTATTCTGTAGGTTACCTGTTCACTGTGACGATAGTTTCTTTTGCTGTGCAGAAGCTCTTTAGTTTAATTAGGTCCCATTTGTCAATATTTTTTGTTGCCATTGCTTTTAGTGTCTTAGTCATGAAGTCTTTGCCCATGCCTATGTCTTGAATGGTATTGCCTAGGTTTTCTTCTAGGGTGTTTATGGTTTTAGGTCTTATCAATTAAAGACTTATCAAAGTCTTTAATCAATCTTGAATTCTTCCTTACACCTTATACAAAGGATAAGTCTTTAATCCATCTTTAATAATATACAAAATATTCTTAATACATATAGAAAATAATCCATATTTAATAATATACAAAAATTGTGTATAACTTTTGTATAAGGTGTAAGGAAGGGGCCCAGTTTCAGTTTTCTGCACATGGCTAGTTAGTTTTCCTTACACCATTTATTAAATAGGGAATCCTTTCCCCATTGCTTGTTTTTGTCAGGTTTGTCAAAGATCAGATGATTGTAGATTTGTGGTGTTATTTCAGCGGCCTCTGTTCTGTTTCATTGGTCTATATATCTGTTTTGGTACAAGTACCGTGCTGTTTTGGTTACTGTAGCCTTGCAGTATAGTTTGAGGTCAGGTAGTATGATGCCTCCAGCTTAGTTCTTTTTGCTTAGGATTGTCTTGGCCATGCAGGCTCTTTTTTTGGTTCCATATGAAATTTAAAGTAGTTTTTTTTTTTTTTTTCTAATTCCGTGAAAAAAGTGAATGATAGCTTGATGAGGATAGCATTGAATCTATAAATTACTTTGGGCATTACAGCCATTTTCATGATATTGATTCTTCCTATCTATAAGCATGGAATTTTTTCCATTTGTGTCCTTTCTTATTTCCTTGAGCGGTGGTTTGTAGTTCTCCTTGAAGAAGTCCTTCACATCCCTTGTAAGTTGTATTCCTAAGTGTTTTATTCTCTTTGTAACAATTGTGAATGTGTGTTCACTCATGATTTGGCTTTCTGTTTGTCTATTATTGGTGTGTAGGAATGCCTGTGATTTTTGCACATTGATTTTGTATCCTGAGACTTTGCTGAAGTTGCTTATCAGCTTAAGGAGATTTGGGGCTGAGACAGTGGGGTTTTCTAAATATACCATCATGTCATCTGCCAACAGAGACAATTTGACTTCCTCTCCTCCTATTTGAATACTCTTTATTTCTTTTTCTTGCCTGATTGCCTTGGCTAGAACTTCCACTACTTTGTAGACTAGGAGTGGTGAGAGAAGACCTTGTCTTGTGCCAGTTTTCAAAGGTAATGATTCCAGTTTTTGCCCATTCAGTATGATATTGGCTGTGGGTTTGTCATTAATAGCTCTTATTATTTTGAGAGATGTTCCATTAATACCTAGTTTATTGAGAGTTTTTAGCATGAAGGGCTGTTGAATTTTTTTGAAGGCCTTTTCTGCATCTATTGAAATCATGTGGTTTCGTTGTTGGTTCTGTTTATGTGATGTATTACATTTATTGATTTGCATATGTTGAACCAGCCTTGCATTCCAGGGATGGAGTTGACTTGATCGTAGTGGATAAGCTTTTTGATGTGCTGCTGGATTCAGTTTGCCAGTATTTTATTGAGGACTTTTGTATCGATGTTCATCAAGGATATTGGCCTGAAATTTTCTTTTTTTTGTTTCTCTGTCAGGTTTTGGTATCAGGAAGATGCTGGCCTCATAAATTAAGTTAGAGAGTCTTTTTCTAGGAATAGTTTCAGAAGGAATGGTACCAGCTCGTCTTTGTACCTCTGTAGAATTAGGCTGTGAATCAATCTGGTCCTGAGCTTTTTTTTTTGTTTGATGGGCTATTAATTACTCCCTCAATTTTAGAACTTGTTATTTGTCTATTCAGGGATTTGACTTTTTTCTTATTTAGTCTTGGGAGGGTGTATGTGTTCAGGAATTTATCCATTTCTTCCAGATTTTCTAGTTTATTTGCATATACATGTTTATAGTATTCTCTGATGGTAGTTTGTATTTCTTGGGATCAGTGGTGAGATCCCCTTTATCATTTTTTATTATGTCTCTTTGATTCTTCTCTCTTTATTAGTCTGGCTAGTGGTGTATCTATTTTGTGGTTCTTTTTAGAAAAGCAGATCCTGGATTCATTGATTTTTTGAAGGGTCTTTTGTGTCTCTATCTCCTTCAGTTCTGTTCTGATCTTAGTTATTTCTTGCCTTCTGCTAGCTTTTGAATTTGTTTGCTTTTGCTTCTCTAGTTCTTTTAATTGTGATGTTAGGGTATCAACTTTAGATCTTTCCTGCTTTCTCTTCTGAGCATTTAGTGCTATAAATTTCCCTGTAAACACTACTTTAGCTGTGTCCCAGAGTTTCTGGTATGTTGTGTTTTGGTTTTCATTGGTTTCAATGAACTTATTTATTTCTGTGTTCATTTTGTTATTTACCCAGTAGTCATTCAGCAGCAGGTTGTTCAATTTGCATGTAGTTGTGTGGTTTTGAGTGAGTTTCTTAATTCTGAGTTGTAATTTGATTGCACTGTGGTCTGAGAGACTGTTTCTTATGATTTCTATTATTTTGCATTTTCTGAGAAGTGTTTTACTTCCAATTATGTGGTCAATTTTAGAAGATGTGCAATGTGATGCTGAGAAGAATGTATATTCTGTCTATTTGGAGTAGAGAGTTCTATAGATGCCTATTAGGTCTGCCTGGTCCAGAGCTGAGTTCAAGTCTGGAGTATCCTTGTTAACTTTCTATCTCATTTATCTGTGTTATATTGACAGAGGGGCTTTAAAGTCTCCCACTATTATTGTTTGGTAGTCTAAGTCTCTTGTAGGTCTCTAAGAACTTGCTTTATGAATCTGGGTGCCCCTGTATTGGGTGCACATATATTTAAGATAGTTAGCTCTTCTTGTTGCATTGATCCCTTTATCATTACGTAGTGCCCTTCTTTGTCTTTTTTGATCTTTGTCAGTTTAAATTCTGTTTTATCAGATACTAGGTCACTCCTGCTTTTTTTTTTTTTTTTTTTTTTGCTTTTCATTTGCTTGGTAGTTATTCCACCATTCCTTTATTTTGAGCCTATGTGTGTCTTTGCACTTGAGATGTGCACATGAGATTTCCTGAATACAGCACACTGATGGGTCTTGACTCTTTTTCCAATTTGCCAATCTGTGTCTTTTAATTGGGGCATTTAGCCCATTTACATTTAAGGTTAATATTGTTAAGAGTGAATTTGATCCTGTCATTATGATGCTAGCAATATTTTCAGGAGGAGTCATGAGATACTGTCAAAGTCCAATAAATATCTAAAAACAGAAAATGACCTGAGACTCCTTTCTGCATTACCACCAGCTACCCAGTACACTGGGTCACCTTATACAGCAGTAAGTGCAGCAATCCATGACACAAAAATCTTCACAAAACAAGAAGAAAAAGTACACAAAGAATTATATTAAAACAGTAACATACATTTGTGTGTATGAGGGAGAAATATTTAAAATCAAAATATTATATAATCACAAGAAAGTCCAGATATTCCTTGCTCTGCCCTTGGGCAACCAAGAAAATTAAAACCTGTTTTATATCCCAGTATAGAAGAGAGACTTGACATAAGTAACAGTGCTCAGTGCTTGAGACCCAAGTCAATTTGTACTCGTGTTAGATAAGTTTAAATTCTAAAGGCTACAACAATCCTGTTAAATCAAGGGGAAAATTCATTTTAAAACAAAGTTATTCAAGATGAAAGAATAGCATGTCTTCAGTTAGAGAACTGCCTGCTATTGGATGATTTCTTGCTAATGCGTTTAGAGATTTTGTACTTCTCAACTTTGGTAGCCAAATCCACCACCACCTCCATGCTTTTTCTGCTTGCCTTCATTGCTCTTGATTTTCAGATCAACAAGGGAGCAACTTGAAACCAAATGACAGAGTAACTTGAGAACAATTTAAGTTATTAACATTAAAGATCTGTTTCAGAGAATGGGAATCATAGGCTTGTATGTATGACTTATATGTTTCCTGGGCTGACTTATGAAAAAAGTAATTCTTTTTAATCAATTTCTCAAGTTGAGACTGAATGTCAGAAATTTTAGACCAGGAAAAGTCAAATTCACTTAGTGGAACCTTGGATTGTTTCAAGTAGCTAAGAAAACCCAATTTTTCTAGGCACAAAATGAGCAAGGCATGCCCTCTCCCATTTAGGCCTCTGGTTGTTCTACCCACACAATGAATATATTCCTTAGGGTCATCCGGAGGATCATACTGAACAATCCAGTCCACGTCAGTAATGTCCAGTCCTCTTGTTGCCACATCTATGCACAATAGTGTTCCCAGTTCTGCATTGGAGAACTGGAAGAATGTGGTCGTACGTTTGTTTTGCTTTTGCTTTCCACGAATGACCAAGACGAGCAAATCAATTCAGCAACTCATAAAGGTATTTCATGGACATACAAGATGGAAAGAAGACCATAAGCTTCTTCTTTCAGTTCTTAAGGAATGTAAAGAGCAGAAGGAATCTCTTTTCATAAGGACAAACAACATATCCATGCTCAAGACCATACACTGTTGCATTAGTATTATCATCATCAACACCAATATACAATGACTCCTTTTTCAGAGAAATCCTTGCCAGGTCTTCAACTTTTGAAGTTTGGGTGGCAGAAAAGAGCATAGTCTGTCTATGTGTTGGCAAAAGTTTAATAATTTGCTTTAATTCCTCTTCAAACCCAATATCCAAGATACGATCAGCTTCATCAATAACTAGGCACTGCAGGTTTTTATACATAAACCCTGGAGTATTCTCATATGGTCCAGCAGACGGCCTGGTGTGCCCACAATGATGTTGATCCCATTAGTAAGTTTCTGTGCTTCAGCAGATCTGTTACTGCCACCCATTATCAACCCACAGGTATGCACACGGTGAGTCATTAGCTCCTTAAGAACCACCAAAAGTTTGCATGACTAGTTCTCCCATAGGGAGAGAATAAGGGACTCCGGTTCCATTCCTGGGCATGAACTTTAACTTAACCATGAATTCAACTGCAGGGATGAGAAAAGCCAGGGTTTTACCACTGCCTGTTTTTGCAGCTGCTAGATGATCCCTACTTTCCGGAAGTGGTCTGATACTTTTATGCTGAATTTCAGTCATATTTGTAAAGCCCTTTTCTTTTATTGCCTTCACAGTGTTTTCATTGACAAGATTATATAGAGAATCAAATGAAGTATATTCGAAAAGCTCCTGTCAGTCCCAGGGGTAGGCTGGGCACCTCACTGTCATCTTCATCATTATCTGTTTTCTCCACATTATTTTCTGTTTCTTTAGGAGTCTCAGCACTTTCTTCTTGAGATTCCCCTTTGTTTTCAGTTTTTGCTTTTCTTTTTTTTGTATCAGGCCCAACATCGTTCATCATTTTTCTTTTTTTCTTCTTTTCCTTTTTTGATTCTGAATTGGGAGACTGCATTGCTGCTTCTCCGTTGGTTAATACAGTGGATTTCTGGGGAGATTTTTAAACTTATATATTTTCCACTGCTTCTTGAGACACATCTCCACTTTGAGCTTCTGATAAGCCCACATTCATGGAATGTTTTGATTTTTTAACCTTTCCATCTCCCATTGTTTCTTCAGACACATCTCCATTTTAAGTTTCTGATAGGGTCAGATTTGAGGCCCCCTGCAACTTTAGGTTCTACTCCCGCAATTTGAGGTTCTGCTTCTAGATCATCTTGCACAGGAGTTTCATCAGCAGGTGTCCAAGAAGTGCCTAGACCACGGCGCCACACAGTACAGCTACTGAATTCTTGGGGCTGATGTTACTTTCGGCCGCACATGCGAGGCTCAGTCAACTGGAAATGCCTGTAGTAGATCTTTCTTTCTTACTATGTGGATTCAAACATGTCATGACCCCATAGTTTTTTAAACACAACTTATAATCAATGTCTGTCATCACATTTTTAACTTATTCTAGGCATGTTAAATTCTATTTATCCCCATATAATTTTATCATTGATAAAATAACTGATTTCAGAACAAAATCTAAATCGTTAAATAAAACAGATATTAGGTAAAATACAGGCTCTAGTCTCTAGTATATTTTACATATATTATCAAAATTTAAATAAAAACTTGAGTTTGATAAATGATATTATCCTCACAGGGGAAGATAAAATATTTTCCTTCCCTCATTGCTAGGTTCATTGTGGTAGTCCTGATAACAAATGACAGATTAATAAGTGAAAAGTATACACGTTTATTTAATAAGCTTTACATGACATAGGAGGCTTCATAAGGAAATGAAGACTCAAAGAAATGGATAAACAGTGTATTCTTAAAGCCAATGTATTGCTTTATGGTAGGTTTCATGAAGAAATAGACAATTGTGGAGCAGTATAATTGGGTAAAAAAAGTATAATTAAAATTGCAATAAACTAGGGGGAACTTAGCAAGACTTGTTTCTTCAGATTTGTCTCTGTGACTGTCTTCAGAGGTAAGAAGAATATTTCTGTCCTCCAGATATAGGGAGGGTATCTCTTCAATAAGTGTCTTGTGACCTGCTTCTGGAGAAATTCAGAAAATCCTTTTTAGGGTTTATCACTTGCTTCAGGAAAGAATGGCTTGGGGAAGGTAAAAATGACTTTTTGGCTTCTGATATATTTTCAAATGCCAAGATGCCATATTTTGGGGTAGGCTCTCCTGAACCCCATCATCTTTAAGAGGCAGGACTATCTCTGTTGATTTTTCTCTATGGAAAGCATTAGGAACCCCACTGTTTTATCTCCTTCATTAATTCATTCAATTCTAATTGGAGATCTACATCATACAAGGTACTATGCCAAGGGCTTAAAAAAAAAAGTGCCAGGAGGAACTGCAAATGTTTTAGTGAACCTATGCTGAATCATACTCTGACACATAGTAGGTATTCAATAAATATTAGTTAAATAAGTATAATTTAAAGATTTTCTCTATCTAATCTTACTTTTTACAGATCAATTTAACCTTCCCATGTATTTGCCCTCCCAGATAGCCCAGGAAATATAAAAGGAAAGCAGATGTACTGTCAAAGAATGTATAGCTTACCTATATTGACCCATGCACAAGATGAAACACAAAAGATATTGATATTTCTAAATGCAGAGGAATTTTGTATTCTTTCAACGTAAGTTTTGGTTTAAAATTAATCAGACACACCAATTAAAAGGGCTAAATCTACCTATAGAATATTTTCTGTTGATCTAGTGGCCATGATATTCAGTATTCTTTTTAATTCCTATCAAATTTGTTCACATTTAAAAAAATTAATGTTTACTTTTTGTGGGTACTTGATAGTATATGTTTACATGGGACATGAGATGTTTTGATATAGGTGTTCAGTGTGTAATAATCACATCATGGAAAATATTCATCCCCTCAAGCATTTATCCTTTTCGTTATAAACTATCAAATTATACTGTTTTAGTTATTTTAAAATGTCTAATTAAATTATTATTGACTATAGTCACTCTGTTGTGCTATGAAATACTAGGTCTTATTCATCTTTCTAACTTTTTTGTATGCTTTTAGTTATTTTAAAATGCACAATTCAATTATTATTCACTATGGTCACTCTGTTGTGCTGTGAAATAATAGGTCATATTCATTCTAACTAATTTTTGGTATCAGTTATACTCTTTTAGTTATTTAAAACTGTGCAATTAAATTATTATTGACTGTAGTCAATCTGTTGTGCTATGAAATACTAGCTCTTATTTATTCTTTCAATTTTTTTTGTACCCACTAACCATTTCCACTTCTCCCCAACTTTTTCCCACTACCCCTCCCAGCCTTTGGTAACCATTCTTCTACTCTCTAGCTTCATAAGTTTAATTGTTCTGATTTTTAGTTTCCACAAATAAGTGAGAAGATGCAAAGTTTGTCTTTCTGTTCTTGACTTATTTTACTTAACATAATGACCTCCAGTTCCATTCATGTTGTTGCGTATGACAAGATCTCATTCTTTTGTATGACTGCATAGTACTCGATTGTGTATATGTCCCACATTTTCTTTATCCATTCATTGGTTGATGAACAGTTTTGTTGTTTCCAAATCCTGGCAATTTTGAACAGTGCTGCAGCAAACATGGGAGTGCAAATATCTCTTAGATATACTGATTTTCTTTCTTTTGGGTGTGTACTTAGCAGTGGCATTCCTAGATTGGATGGTATGTCTATTTTTGTCTTTTTCGAGGAATCTCCAAACTCCCCTTCATATTGGTTTTACTCATTTATGTTCTCACCAACAGTGTACAAGGTTTCCCTTTTCTCCACACTCTCTCCAGTATTAGTTATTGCCCATGTTTCAATAAAAGGCATTTTAACTGGGGTGAGAAGATATCTCATTGCAGTTTTGATTTGCATTTATCTGATAATGATGTTGAGCATCTTTTCATATGCTCATTTTCCATTTGTATGTCTTCTTTTGAGAAATGTCTATTCAAATCTTTTGCCCATTTAAAAATTAGATTATTAGATATTTTTCCTATAAAGTCATTTGAGTTTCTTATATATTCTGATTATTATTCTCTTGCAGATACATAGTTTGCAAATATTTTATCCTATTCTGTGGGTTATCACTTCACTTAGTTGATTGTATCCTTTGCTGTGCAGAAGTATTTTAACTTAATATGATCTCATTTGTTTATTTTTGCTTTGGTTGCCTGTGGTTTGTGGGGTGTTACTCAAGAAATTTTTGACCAATATCTTGCAGAGTTTTTCCAATGTTTTATTGTAGTAGTTTCATAGTTTAGTAAGGTCTTAGATTTAAGTCTTTAGATTAACGTCTTCAACTTAAGTCTTTAATCCATTTTGATTTGATTTTTGTATGTGACAAGAGATAGAGGTCCAATTTCATTCTTCTGTATATGGATATTAAGTTTTCCTAGCACCATTTATTGAAGAGAATGTTGTTTCCCCAATGTATGTTCTTGACACCCTCATAAAAAATGAATTCAGTGAAAGTGTTTGGACTTGTTTGTGGGTTCTCTATTCCATTCCATTAGTCTATGTGTCTGTTTTTAAGCAATTTCCATGCTGTTTTAATTACTATAGCTATATAGTATTATTTGAAGTCAAGTAAAGTGATTTCTTCAGTTTTGTTCTTTCTGCTCAAGATAGCTTTGGCTTAGGGATATGGATGCAGCTGGAAACCATCATTCTCAGCAAACTGTCGCAAGAACAGAAAACCAAATACCGCATGTTCTCACTCATAGGTGGGAATTGAACAGTGAGATCACTTGGACACCGGAAGAGGAACATCACACATCGGGGCCTATTATGGGGAGGGGGTGGGGGCAGGGATAGCATTGGGAGATATATCTAATGTAAATGACAAGTTAATGGGTGCAGCACATCAACATGGCACATGTATACATATGTAACAAACCTGCACGTTGTGCACATGTACCCTAGAACTTAAAGTATGATAATAATAAATAAATAAATAAATAAATAAATAAATAAAAAGATGGCTTTGGCTATGCCAGGACTTTTGTGGTTCCATTTAAGCTTTAGGATAGTTTTTCTATTTCTATGAATAATGTCATTGGTATTTTCACAGGGATTGCATTGAATCTGTAGATTGCTTTGGGCAGTATGGAAATTTTAATAGTATTGATTCTTCCAATCCATGAACATGAAATATCTTTCTGTTTTGTGTGCGTATGTGTGTTCTTCAATATCTTTTTTTAAAAATTTTTTAAATTTTTTTTATTTTTGAGACGGAGTCTCGCTCCGTCACCCCGGCTGGAGTGTAGTGGTGCTATCTCGGCTCACTACAAGCTCTGCCTCCCGGGTTCATGCCATTTTCCTGCCTCAGCCTCCCCAGTAGCTAGGACTACAGGCGCCCACCACCACGCCCAGCTAATTTTTTGTATTTTTAGTAGAGACGGGGTTTCACCATGTTAGCCAGGATGGTCTCTGTCTCCTGACCTAGTGATCCACCTGCCTCAACCTCCCAAAGTGCTGGGATTACAGGCATCAGCCACTGTGCCCCTTCAATTTCTTTCATCAGTGTTTTACAGATTTCATTGAAGAATTATTTTATTTTGTTAAGTCCTAGACATTTTATTTAATTTATGGATATTATAAGTGGGATTCCTCTTTTGATTTCTTTTTTTTTTAAATTTATTTATTATTATTATACTTTAAGTTGTAGGGTACATGTGCATAACGTGCAGGTTTGTTACATATGTATACTTGTGCCATGTTGGTGTGCTGCACCCATCAACTCGTCATTTACATCAGGTATAACTCCCAATGCAATCCCTCCCCCCTCCCCCCTCCCCATGATAGGCCCCTGTGTGTGATGTTCCCCTTCCTGAGTCCAAGTGATCTCATTGTTCAGTTCCCACCTATGAGTGAGAACATGTGGTGTTTGGTTTTCTGTTCTTGTGATAGTTTGCTAAGAATGATGGTTTCCAGCTGCATCCATGTCCCTACAAAGGACACAAACTCATCCTTTTTGATGGCTGCATAGTATTCCATGGTGTATATGTGCCACATTTTCTTTTTTTTTTTTGAGACGGAGTCTCACGCTGTTGCCCAGGCTGGAGTGCAGTGGCGCGATCTCGGCTCACTGCAAGCTCCGCCTCCCGGGTTCCCGCCATTCTCCTGCCTCAGCCTCCTGAGTAGCTGGGACTACAGGCGCCCGCCACCGCGCCTGGCTAATTTTTTGTATTTTTAGTAGAGACGGGGTTTCACTGTGGTCTCGATCTCCTGACCTTGTGATCCGCCCGCCTCGGCCTCCCAAAGTGCTGGGATTACAGGCTTGAGCCACCGTGCCCAGCCGTGCCACATTTTCTTAATCCAATCTGTCACTGATGGACATTTGGGTTGATTCCAAGTCTTTGCTATTGTGAATAGTGCTGCAATAAACATACGTGTGCATGTGTCTTTATAGCAGCATAATTTATAATCCTTTGGGTATATACCCAGTAATGGGATGGCTGGGTCGTATGGTACATCTAGTTCTAGATCCTTGAGGAATCGCCATAGTGTTTTCCATAATGGTTGAACTAGTTTACAATCCCACCAACAGTGTAAAAGTGTTCCTATTTCTCCACATCCTCTCCAGCACCTGTTGTTTCCTGACTTTTTAATGATCGCCATTCTAACTGGTGTGAGATGGTATCTCATTGTGGTTTTGATTTGCATTTCTCTGATGGCCAGTGATGATGAGCATTTTTTCATGTGTCTGTTGGCTGTATGAATGTCTTCTTTTGAGAAATGTCTGTTCATATCCTTTGCCCACTTTTTGATGGGGTTGTTTGTTTTTTTCTTGTAAATTTGTTTGAGTTCTTTGTAGGTTCTGGATATTAGCCCTTTGTCAGATGAGTAGATTGCAAAAATTTTCTCCCATTCTGTAGGTTGCCTGTTCACTCTGATGGTAGTTTCTTTTGCTGTGCAGAAGCTCTTTAGTTTAATGAGATCCCATTTGTCAATTTTGGCTTTTGCTGCCGTTGCTTTTGGTGTTTTAGACATGAAGTCTTTGCCCATGCCTATGTCCTGAATGGTACTACCTAGGTTTTCCTCTAGGATTTTTATGGTATTAGGTCTAACATTTAAGTCTCTAATCCATCTTGAATTAATTTTCGTATAGGGAGTAAGGAAAGGATCCAGTTTCAGCTTTCTACTTATGGCTAGCCAATTTTCCCAGCACCATTTATTAAATAGGGAATCCTTTCCCCATTTCTTGTTTCTCTCAGGTTTGTCAAAGATCAGATGGCTGTAGATGTGTGGTATTATTTCTGAGGACTCTGTTCTGTTCCATTGGTCTATATCTCTGTTTTGGTACCAGTACCATGCTGTTTTGGTTACTGTAGCCTTGTAGTATAGTTTGAAGTCAGGTAGCGTGATGCCTCCAGCTTTGTTCTTTTGACTTAGGATTGTCTTGGAGATGCGGGCTCTTTTTTGGTTCCATATGAACTTTAAAGCAGTTTTTTCCAATTCTGTGAAGAAACTCATTGGTAGCTTGATGGGGATGGCATTGAATCTATAAATTACCTTGGGCAGTATGGCCATTTTCATGATATTGATTCTTCCTATCCATGAGCATGGTATGTTCTTCCATTTGTTTGTGTCCTCTTTGATTTCACTGAGCAGTGGTTTGTAGTTCTCCTTGAAGAGGTCCTTTACATCCCTTGTAAGTTGGATTCCTAGGTATTTGATTCTCTTTGAAGCAATTGTAAATGGAAGTTCATTCCTGATTTGGCTCTCTGTTTGTCTGTTACTGGTGTATAAGAATGCTTGTGATTTTTGCACATTAATTTTGTATCCTGAGACTTTGCTGAAGTTGCTTATCAGCTTAAGGAGATTTTGGGCTGAGACAATGGGGTTTTCTAAATATACAATCATGTCATCTGCAAACAGGGACAGTTTGACTTCTTCTTTTCCTAACTGAATACCCTTGATTTCTTTCTCTTGCCTAATTGCCCTAGCCAGAACTTCCAACACTATGTTGAATAGGAGTGGTGAGAGAGGGCATCCCTGTCTTGTGCCAGTTTTCAAAGGGAATTTTTCCAGTTTTTGCCCATTCAGTATGATATTGGCTGTGGGTTTGTCATAAATAGCTCTTATTATTTTGAGGTACGTTCCATCAATACCGAATTTATTGAGTGTTTTTAGCATGAAGGGCTGTTGAATTTTGTCAAAAGCCTTTTCTGCATCTATTGAGATAATCATGTGGTTCTTGTCTTTGGTTCTGTTTATATGCTGGATTATGTTTATTGATTTGCGAATGTTGAACCAGCCTTGCATCCCAGGGATGAAGCCCACTTGATCATGGTGGATAAGCTTTTTGATGTGTTGCTGAATCCGGTTTGCCAGTATTTTATTGAGGATTTTTGCATCGATGTTCATCAGGGATATTGGTCTAAAATTCTCTTTTTTTGTTGTGTCTCTGCCAGGCTTTGGTATCAGGATGATGTTGGCCTCATAAAATGAGTTAGGGAGGATTCCCTCTTTTTCTATTGATTGGAATAGTTTCAGAAGGAATGGTACCAACTCCTCCTTGTACCTCTGGTAGAATTCAGCTGTGAATCCATCTGGTCCTGGACTTTTTTTGGTTGGTAGGCTATTAATTATTGCCTCAATTTCAGAGCCTGCTATTGGTCTATTCAGGGATTCAACTTCTTCCTGGTTTAGTCTTGGAAGAGTGTAAGTGTCCAGGAAATTATCCATTTCTTCTAGATTTTCCAGTTTATTTGCGTAGAGGTGTTTATAGTATTCTCTGATGGTAGTTTGTATTTCTGTGGGGTCGGTGGTGATATCCCCTTTATCATTTTTAATTGCGTCGATTTGATTCTTCTCTCTTTTCTTCTTTATTAGTCTTGCTAGTGGTCTGTCAATTTTGTTGATCTTTTCAAAAAACCAACTCCTGGATTCATTGATTTTTTGGAGATTTTTTTGTGTCTCTATCTCCTTCAGTTCTGCTCTGATCTTAGTTATTTCTTGCTTTCTGCTAGCTTTCGAATGTGTTTGCTCTTGCTTCTCTAGTTCTTTTAATTGTGATGTTAGAGTGTCAATTTTAGATCTTTCCTGCTTTCTCTTGTGGGCATTTAGTGCTATAAATTTCCCTCTACACACTGCTTTAAATGTGTCCCAGAGATTCTGGTATTTGTATCTTTGTTCTCATTGGTTTCAAAGAACATATTTATTTCTGCCTTCATTTCATTATGTACCCAGTAGTCATTCAGGAGCAGGTTGTTCAGTTTCCATGTAGTTGAGCGGTTTTGATTGAGTTTCTTAGTCCTGAGTTCTAGTTTGATTGCACTGTGGTCTGAGAGACAGTTTGTTATAATTTCTGTTCTTGTACATTTGCTGAGGAGTGCTTTACTTCCAATTACGTGGTCGATTTTGGAGTAAGTACGATGTGGTGCTGAGAAGAATGTATATTCTGTTGATTTGGGGTGGAGAGTTCTATAGATGTCTATTAGGTCTGCTTGCTGCAGAGATGAGTTCAATTCCTGGATATCCTTGTTAACTTTCTGTCTCGTTGATCCGTCTAATGTTGACAGTGGAGTGTTGAAGTCTCCCATTATTATTGTATGGTAGTCTAAGTCTCTTTGCAAGTCTCTAAGGACTTGCTTGATGAATCTGGGTGCTCCTGTATTGGGTGCATATATATTTAGGATAGTCAGCTCTTCCTGTTGAATTGATCCCTTTACCATTATGTAATGGCCTTCTTTGTCTCTTTTGATCTTTGATGGTTTAAAGTCTGTTTTATCAGAGACTAGTATTGCAACCCCCGCTTTTTTTTGTTCTCCATTTGCTTGGTAAATCTTCCTCCATCCCTTTATTTTGAGCCTATGTATGTCTCTGCGTGTGAGATGGGTCTCCTGAATACAGCAGACTGATGGGTCTTGACTCTTGATCCAGTTTGCCAGTCTGTGTCTTTTAATTGGAGCATTTAGTCCATTTACATTTAAGGTTAAGATTGTTATGTGTGAACTTGATCCTGCCATTATGATATTAACTGGTTATTTTGCTCGTTAGTTGATGCAGTTTCTTCCTAGCCTCGATGGTCTTTACATTTTTGCATGTTTTTGCAATGGCTGGTACCGGTTGTTCCTTTCCATGTTGAGTGCTTCCTTCAGGGTCTCTTGTAAGGCAGGCCTAGTGGTGACAAAATCTCTAAGCATTTGCTTATCTGTAAAGGATTTTATTTCTCCTTCACTTATGAAACTTAGTTTGGCTGGATATGAAATTCTGGGTTTAAAATTCTTTAAGAATGTTGAATATTGGCCCCCACTCTCTTCTGGCTTGGAGAGTTTCTGCGGAGAGATTTGCTGTTAGTCTGATGGGCTTCCCTTTGTGGGTAACCCGACCTTTCTCTCTGGCTGCCCTTAAGATTTTTTCCTTCATTTCAACTTTGGTGAATCTGGCAATTATGTGTCTTGGAGTTGCTCTTCTCAAGGAGTATCTTTGTGGCGTTCTCTGTATTTCCTGGATTTGAATGTTGGCCTGCCCTACTAGGTTGGGGAAGTTCTCCTGGATGATATCCTGAAGAGTGTTTTCCAACTTGGTTCCATTTTCCCCCTCACTTTCAGGCACCCCAATCAGACGTAGATTTGGTCTTTTTACATAATCCCATACTTCTTGCAGGCTTTGTTCATTTCTTTTTCTTCTTTTTTCTTTTGGTTTCTCTTCTTGCTTCATTTCATTCATTTGATCCTCAATCGCAGATACTCTTTCTTCCAGTTGATCGAGTCGGTTACTGAAGCTTGTGCATTTGTCACGTATTTCTCGTGTCCTGGTTTTCATCTCTTTCATTTCGTTTATGACCTTCTCTGCATTAATTACTCTAGCCATCAATTCTTCCACTTTTTTTTCAAGATTTTTAGTTTCTTTGCGCTGGGTATGTAATTCCTCCTTTAGCTCTGAGAAATTTGATGGACTGAAGCCTTCTTCTCTCATCTCGTCAAAGTCATTCTCTGTCCAGCTTTGATCCGTTGCTGGCGATGAGCTGCGCTCCTTTGCCGGGGGAGATGCGCTCTTATTTTTTGAATTTCCAGCTTTTCTGCCCTGCTTTTTCCCCATCTTTGTGGTTTTATCTGCCTCTGGTCTTGATGATGGTGATGTACTGATGGGGTTTTGGTGTAGGTGTCCTTCCTGTTTGATAGTTTTCCTTCTAACAGTCAGGACCCTCAGCTGTAGGTCTGTTGGAGATTGCTTGAGGTCCTCTCTAGACCCTGTTTGCCTGGGTATCAGCAGCAGAGGCTGCAGAAGATAGAATATTTCTGAACAGCGAGTGTACCTGTCTGATTCTTGCTTTGGAAGCTTCCTCTCAGGGGTGTACTCCACCCTGTGAGGTGTGGGGTGTCAGACTGCCCCTAGTGGGGGATGTCTCCCAGTTAGGCTACTCAGGGGTCAGGGACCCACTTGAGCAGGGAGTCTGTCCCTTCTCAGATCTCAACCTCCGTGTTGGGAGATCCACTGCTCTCTTCAAAGCTGTCAGACAGAGTCGTTTGCGTCTGCAGAGGTTTTGGCTGTGTTTGTTATTGCCCTGTCCCCAGAGGTGGAGTCTACAGAGACAGGCAGGTTTCCTTGAGCTGCTGTGAGCTCCACCCAGTTCGAGCTTCCCAGCAGCTTTGTTTACCTACTTAAGCCTCAGCAATGGCGGGCGCCCCTCCCCCAGCCTCGCTGCTGCCTTGCCGGTAGATCACAGACTGCTGTGCTATCAATGAGGGAGGCTCCGTGGGTGTGGGACCCTCCCGGCCAGGTGTGGGATATGATCTCCTGGTGTGCCTGTTTGCTTATAGCGCAGTATTGGGGTGGGAGTTACCCGATTTTCCAGGTGTTGTATGTCTCAGTTCCCATGGCTAGGAAAAGGGATTCCCTTCCCCCTTGCGCTTCCCAGGTGAGGCAATGCCTCGCCCTGCTTCAGCTCTCGCTGGTCGGGCTGCAGTAGCTGACCAGCACCAATCGTCCGGCACTCCCCAGTGAGATGAACCCAGTACCTCAGTTGAAAATGCAGAAATCACCGGTCTTCTGTGTCGCTCGCGCTGGGAGTTGGAGACTGGAGCTGTTCCTATTTGGCCATCTTGGCCTCTTTTGATTTCTTATTCAGATTTTCCAGTGTTGGCATATAGAGATGCTACCAATTTTTGTATGTTGATTTTGTATTCTGCCACTTTATTTAAATTGTTTATCAGTTCTAATAGTTTTTGTGTGTGTAGAGTCTTTTGATTTTTCCAAATATAAGATCCTATATTCTGCAAAGAAGGATAATTTGTTTTCTTTCTAATTTGGGTGCTCTTTATTTCTTTCTATTGTCTGCCTGCTCAACCTAGGACTTCTAGTGCTATATTGAATAACAGTGGTGAAAGTTAGTATCCTTATTCTGTTCCACATCTTAGAGGAAGGGCTTTCAGTTTTCTTTTATTCAGTATGATACTAGCTATATGTTTTTCATATATGAGTTTTTATTATGTTGAGGTATGTTCCTTCTACATGCAGTTTTTTGAGAGTTTTTATCATGAAATGGTGTTAAATTTTGTCAAATGTTTTTTAGCATCAATTGATATGATCATATGTTTTTTGTCCTTCATTCCGTTGATATGATGTACCACATTTATTGATTCATGTAAATTGAACCAATCTTGCATTTCTGGGCTAAGTCCCCTTGGTCACCATAAATTATCTTTTTAATGAATTGTTTAATTCATGTTGCCAGTGTTTTGCTGAGAGTTTTTGCATCAATATTCATGAGAGATATTGGCTTGTAGTTTTCTTCTCTTTATATGGTCTGGTTTTGGTATCAGGGTAAGACTGGGCTTGTAGAATGCATTTGGAAGTATCCCCTCCTTCTATATTTTTTGAAAAAGTTTGTGTAGAATTGACATTATTTCTTCCGTAAATGTTTGGTGGAATTCAGCATTGAAGCCATTGAGACCTGGGCTTTTCTTAGCTAGGAGACCTTCTTTTTTCTTTATTTCTTTTAAAAAACCAAAAAACAAAAAACGAAATACATGTGCAGAACCTGCAGGTTTGATACATTGGTATATGCGTGCCAGAGTGGTTTGCTGTACCTATTGACCCATCCTCTAAGTTCCCTCCCCTGACATCCCAACAGGCCCTGGTGTGTGCTGCTTCCCTCTCTGTGTCCATGTGTTCTCAATGTTCCACTCCTACTTATGAGTGAGAACAGGTGGTATTTGTTTTTTTGTTCTTGTGTTAGTTTAGTCAGGATGATAGCTTCCAGCTTCACCCATGTCCCTGCAAAGAATGTGATCTCATTCTTTTTTATGGCTGCATAGTATTCCACGGTATTTATGAACCACATTTTCTTTATCCATTCTATCATTGATGGACATTTGGGTTAGTTCCATGTCTTTGCTATTGTAAATAGTGTTGAATATACATACCTGTGCATGTGTCTTTATAGTAGAATGATTTATATTCCTTCTACTATATAAATCATTCCTATAGTAGAATGATTTATATGATAGAATGATTTATAATGCCAGAAATGGGATTGCTGGGTCCAGTGATATTTCTGGTTCTACATCCTTGAGGAATTGCCATACTGTTTTTCACAATGTTGAACTCACACTCCCACCAACAGTATAAAAGCATTCCTGTTTCTCCACAGCTTGCCAACATCTATTGTTTCCTCTCCTGACTTTTTAATGATCGCCATTCTAACTGGTGTATCTTATTGTGGTTTTGATTTGCATTTCTCTGGTGATCAGTGATATTGAGCTTTTTTTTTCATTTTTGTTGGTCATGTAAGTGTCTTCTTTTGAGAAGTATCTGTTCTATCATTTGCCCAATTTTTGATGGGGTTGTTTGTTTTTTCTTGTAAATGTGCTTAAGTTCCTTATAAAGTCTGGATATTAGGCCTTTGCAGATGGGTAGATTGCAAAATTTTTCTCCCATTCTGTAGTTTGCCTGTTCACTCTGAGGATAGTTTATTTTGCTGTGTAGAAGCTCTTTAGTTTAATTAGATCCCATTTGTCAATTTTGGCTTTTGTTGCAATTGCTTTTGGTGTTTTTGTCATGGAGTCTTTGCCCATGCCTATATCCTGAAAAATATTGCCTAGATTTTCTTCTAGAGTTTATATGGTTTTGAGTATTACATTTAAGTCTTTAATCCCTCTTGAGTTAATTTTTGTATAAGGTGTAAGGAAGTGGTCCAATTTCATTTTTCTGCCTATGGCTAGCTAGTTTTCCCAGCATCATTTACTGAATAGGCAATCCTTTCCCTATTGCTTGTTTCTGTCAGTTTCAATGAAGATCAGATGGTTATAGATATGTGGTGTTATTTCTGAGCTCTCTGTTCTGTTCCATCGGTCTATATGTCTGTTTTGTACCAGTACCATGCTGTTTTGGTTGCTGTAATCTTGTAGTATAGTTTGATATCAGGTAGTGTGATGCCTCCAGCTTTGATTGTTTAGGATTGTTCTAGCTATATGGGGTCTTCTTTGATTTCATAGGAAATTTAAACTAGTTTTTTTCTAATTCAGTGAAGACAGTCAATGGTAGTTTGATGGGAATAGCATTGAATGTATAAATTACTTTGGGCACTATGGCCATTTTCATGATATTCATTCTTCCTATCCATGAGGATGGAATGTTTTTCCATTTGTTTGTGTCCTCTCTTGTTTCCTTGAGCAGTGATTTGTAGTTCTTGAAGAGGTCTTTCACATCCCTTGTTAGCTTTATTCCTAGGTATTTTATTTTCTTTGTAGCTATTGTGAATGGGTGTACACTCATGATTTGGCTCTCTGTTTGTCTATTATTGGTGTATAAGAATGATTGTGATTTTTGCACATTGATTTTTGTATCCTGAGACTTTGCTGATGTTTCTTATCAGCTTAAGTAGATTTTCGACTGAGATGATGGGGCTTTCTAAATACACAATTATGTCATCTGCAAGCAGAGACAACTTGACTTCCTCTCTTCCTATCTGAATACCTTTATTTCTTTCTCTCACCTGATTTCCCTGGCCAGAACTTCCAATGTTATGTTGAGTAGTAATGGGGAGAGAGGGCATATTGTACCCATTTTCAAAGGGAATGCTTCTAGCTTTTGCCCATTCAATATGATATTGGCTGTGGGTTTGTCATAAATAGCTCTTATTATCTTGAGATATGTTCAATCAATACCTAATTTATTGAGAGTTTTTAACATGAAAGGATGTTGAATTCTATCAAAAACCTTTTCTGCATCTATTGAGATAATCATGTGGTTTTTGTCATTGGTTCTGTTTATGTGATGGGTTATAGCTATAGCTACTGATTTGTGTATGTTGAACCAGTCTTACATCCAAGGGATGAAACCAACTTGATCATGGTGGATGTTTTTTGATATGCTGCTGGATTTAGTTTGGCAGTATTTTATTGAGGATTTTTGCATCGATGTTCATTAGGGATATTGGCCTGAAATTTTCTTTTTTTGTTGTGTCTTTTCCTGGTATTGGTATCAGGATGATGCTGGCTTCATAAAATGAGTTAGGGAGGAGTCTCCCCTTTTCTATTGTTTGGAATAGTTTCAGAAGGAATGTTGCCAGGTCCTCTTTCTATTTCTGTTAGAATTCAGCTGTGAGTCCATCTGGTCCTGGGCTTTTTTTGTTTGATAGGTTATTAATTACTACCTCAATTTCAGAACTTGTTATTGGTCTATTCAGGGATTCAACTTCTTCCTCGTTTAGTCTTTGTAGGGTTTATGCATCCAGGAATTCATCCATTTCTTCTGGATTTTCTAGTTTATTTGCATAGAGGTATTTATAGTATTCCCTGATGGTAGTTTGTATTTCTTTAGGGTCAGTGGTGATATCCCCTTTATCATTTTTTATTGTGTTTATTTGATTATTCTCTCTCTTCTTTTTTATTAGTGTAGCTAGCAGTCTATCTGTCTTACTAACTTTTTTAAAAAAACAACTCCTGGATTCATTAATTTTTTGGAGGGTTTTTCATGTCACTATCTCCTTCAGTTCTTTTCTAATCTTATTTATTGTCTTCTGCTAGCTTTTGGATTAGTTTGTTCTTGTCTCTCTAGATCTTTTAATTGTGATATTAAGGTGTTGATTTGAGATCTTTCTAGCTTTCTGATATGGCATTTACTGCTATAAATTTCCCTCTTAACACTGCTTTAGCTGTGTCCCAGAGATTCTGGTATGTTGTTTCTGTGTTCTCATTGGTTTCAAAGAATTTCTTGATTTGTGCCTTAATTTCATTATTTTCCCTGGAGTCATTCAGGAGTAGGTTGTTAAATTTCCATGAAATTGTGTGTTTTTGATGGAGTTTCTTGATCCTGAGTTCTAATTTGCTTGCACTGTGTTCTGAGAAGCTGTTTGTTATGATTTCCATTCTTTTGCAATTGCTGAGCAGTGTTTTACTTCCAATGATGTGGTTGATTTTAGAATAAGTGCCATATAGCACTGAGAAGAATGGTATATTCTGTTGATTTAGGGTAGAGAGTTCTGTAGATGTCTAATGGGTCCATTTGATCCACAGCTGAGTTCAAGTCCTGAATATCCTTGTTAATTTTCTGTCTCATTGATCTGTCTAATACTGACAATGGGGTGTTAAAATCTCCCATTATTATTGTGTGGGAGTCTAAGTTTCTTTGTGGGTCTCTAAGAACTTGTTTTATGAATCTGGGTGCTCCTGTATTGGGTAAATATATATTCAGAACAGTTATCTCTTCCTATTGAATTAATCCCTTTACCATTGTGTAGTGCCCTGTTTTGTCTTTTTTGATCTTTGTTGGTTTAAAGTCTGTTTTGTCAGAGACTATGATTGCAACCCCTGCCTTTTTTTGCTTTCCATTTGCTTGGTAAATTTTTCTCCATACCTTTATTTTGAGCCTGTGTGTGTCTTTGCACATAAATTGGGTTTCCTGAATACAGCCCACCAATGGGTCTTGACTCTTTATCCAATTTGCCAGTCTGTCTTTTAATTGGAGCATTCAGCCCATTTACATTTAAGGTCAATATTGTTATGTCTGAGTTTGATCTGGTCATCGTGATACTATTTGGTTATTTTGCACACTAGTTGATGCAATTTCTTTGTAGTGTCATTGGTCTTTATATTTTGGTGTGTTTTTGCAGTGGCTGGTACTGGTTTTTCCTTTCCACAGTTAGTGCTTCTTTCATGAGCTCTTGAAGGGTAGGTGGTAAGGAAATCCCTCAGGATTTGCTTGTCTTGAAAGGATTTTATTTCTCCTTCACTTATGAAACTTAGTTTGGCTGGATATTTGGCTGGAAATTCTGGGTTGAAAATTCTTTTCTTTAAGAATGTTGAATATTGGCCCTTAATCTTTTCTGGCTTGTAGAGTTTCTGCTGAGAGGTCCACTGTTAGTCTGATGGGCTTCCCTGTGTATGTGACCTAGCCTTTCTCTCTGGCTGACCTTAACAGTTTTTCCTTCATTTTGACCTTGGAAAATCTAATGATTATGTGTTTTGGGGTTGATCTTCTCATGGAGTATCTTAATAGTGTTTTCTGTATTTGCGGAATTTGCATGTTGGCCTGTCTTACTAGGTTAGGGAAGTTCTCCTGGATAATATCCTGAAGTGTGTTTTCCAGCTTATTTCTATTCTCTCTGTCTCCTTCAGGTACTCCAGTCAATCATAGGTTTGGTCTTTTTATGAAGTCTTATATTTCTTGGAGGCTTTATTTATTCCTTTTCATTCTTTTTTCTCTATTATTGTCTTCATGTCTTATTTCAGTAAGGTGGTCTTCAAATTCTGATATCCTTTCTTCCACTTGGTCAAATTGGGTTTTGATACTTGTGTATGCTTCATGAAGTTCTCATGCTGTGTATTTTAGCTCCATCAGGTCATTTATCTTCCTCTCTGAACTGGTTATCCTATTTAGCAATTCCTGTAACCTTTTATCAAGGTTCTTAACTTCTTTGCATTGGGTTAAAACATGCTCCTTCAGCTCATCAGAGTTTTTTTTTTATTATCCATCTTCTGAAGACTACCTCTGTGAATTCGTCCATCTGATCCTCTGCCCTGTTCTGCGTACTTGATGGAGAGACATTGTGATTATTTGGAGAAGAGGCACTCTGGCCTTTTGGGTTTTCAGCATTGTTTCATTGATTCTTTCTCATCTTCATGAGTTTGTCTAGTTTCGGTCTTTGAGGCTGCTGACCCCTGGATAGGGTTTTTGTGGGGGCCGTTTTTTGTTGTTGTTGATGCTGTTGTTGTTGCTTTTTGTTTGTTTGTTTTCTTTCAACAGTCAGGTCCCTCTTCTGTAGGGCTGCTGCAGTTCAGTTTGCTGAGGGTTCACTTAAAACCCTATTCATCTGATTTGCTCCTGTGTCTAGAGATGTCACTCAAGGTGGTTGGAGAGTAGGAAAGATGGGTGCTTGCTCCTTCTTCTGGGACTTCTGACCTTTAGGACAACCAACCTGATGCCAGTAGGATTGCTTCTGTACAGGGTGTCTGATAACTCCTGTTGGAGGTTCTTACCCATTTGGGTGGCATGGGGAGCAGGACCCATCTAATGAAGCACTTTGTCCCTTGGTGGAGAGGGTGTGTTTTGCTGGGGGGAATCCCACTCATCTGGGCTGCCTGGATTCCTCAGAACTACCAGGAGGAAAGGCTAAGTCTGCTGGTCCACAGAGACTGTAACCACCACCCCTCCCTCTAGGGGCTCAAGCCAAGGGAGATTTAAATTCTGTCCCTGAGCCTCTGGCTGGAGTTACTGGAGATCCTACAGGGAATCTCTGTCCACTGAGGAAGGATGGGTCAGAATTATACCTGAAGAGGCACTCTGGTCACAGACTGCAACAGCTGGTGCGTTGGCTGTGGGGACAGGTCTTGGGACCAAGTTGTCCAACCTCCCCTGACTCGAGCAGGGGAAAAGTGCAGCCTGGAGCTATAGATATGGGTGCCACCCTTCCCTGGCTCAAGGAGCTTAGCGTGTTAGGCAGTAGCATGTTAGTGTGTTACTCCCAGTGCTAGCTGCTGCCCCTCCCCCAGGGAGCACAAATGGCTTAGATAGCAGGCAGCCACAGCCAGTGGCTTGGTTGTGGTCATCCCTCCCCCTGGGAGTTCAGTAGGCTTAAGCAGATTTCAGTGGACAGGCTATAAGAATCTGCATGTTCCAGGGTTGGGATGCTAGGTCCTGGTGACGTGGTTATGTGAGTGGGACCTTCCAATCCCTGGGTTGCACAGTTCTGTGGAAAAAGCACAGTTTCCCCAGCTAGGTAGTGTACTCATTCACCACCTCCCTTGGCTGGGGGTGGGGGGTCATCTTCCCTGTGTGGTTCTCAGGTGGGCTGCTACACCACACTGCTCTTCCTTCTCTCAATGGGTCATGCCAGCCTTCTATTCAATTTTGATGAGAAAACTTGGATACCTTTGTCGCAAGTGAAGGAGTCACATACTTATTATGGTTTTTTTCAAGGAGAGCCTCCAAATGGGACTACTTTTTGTTGGCCACCTTGGCCCTACCCCAGGGAGACATTTTATTACGGTGTTGATCTTGTTACTTGTTATTGGTCTTGAGTTACTTTTTGCATAAGGTGTAAGAAAAGGGTTCAGTTTCAATTTTCTGCATATGGCTATTCTCCCAGCTTCATTTATTAAATATGGAATCTTTTCCCCACTGCTGTTTCTGTCAGGTTTGTTGAAGGTCAGACGGTTGTAGATGGGGGGTCTGATTTCTAAGTTCTCTACTCTTTTCCATTGGTCTATGTGTCTGTTTTTATACCAGTATCATGCTGTTTTAGTTACCACAGCCTTGCAGTATAGTTTGAAGTTAGATAGCGTGATGTCTCCAGCTTTGTCCCTTTTCCTTAGGATTGTCTTGGCTATATGGGCTCTCTTTTGGTTCCATATGAACTTAAAAGCAGCTTTTTCTAATTTTGTGAAGAATGTCAATGGTATTTAATGAGAATAGTATTGAATCTATAAATCACTCTGGGCAGTATGGCCATTTTCACGATATTGATTCTTCTTATTCATGAGCATGGAACTTTTTTTATTTGTTTTTTGTCCTCTCTGATTTCCTTGAGCAGTGGTTTCATCCCAGAGGGCACTGACCTGATACCAGCAGGAACAGTACTGTATAATGTTTTTGGTGACCCTTGTTGGGGAGTCTCACCCAGCCAGGAGGCACAGGATCAGGGACCTGCTTAACAAAGCACTCTGGCTGCCTCTTTGTGGAAAGGGTGTGCTGCGCTGGGGGGAATCCCATTCATATGGACTGCCCAGATTCCTCAGAGTCAGCAAGGGAAAAGATCAAGTTCGCTGATCCATGGAGACTGTGGCCACCCTTGCCCCCAGGGGCTCCATCCCAGGGACATCAGCATTCTCTTTGTAAACCCCTGGCTGGGGTTGCTGAAATTCCCACAGGGAGGCTCTACCTGGTGAGGAGCAATGAGTACGGGTCTGGCCTAAAGAGACAGTCTCTCCACAATCTACCACAGCTGCTGTGCTGCATTGTGGGGATTCCTCCTTGGTCCAAACCACCTAGTCTCCCCAGTACCAGCAGATGAGAATGGCAGACTGGAGCTTCAGTGATGGTAGCCACCCCTCCTTCTGGGAGCTCAGTCCTCTTAGGCAGCAGGCAGCAGCAGTGATGGTGGCTGCCCGTCCCTCCAGGAACTCGGTAGTCTTAGGCAGTCTCCAGCTAAGCAGCCACTGAGAATCTTCATAACTCTGTGGGCTTAGGAGGGGATCTCCTGATTCGTGGGTTGCATGGATCCATGGAAAAAGTGTAGTTTCCCAGGTGGGGTAGCACAATCACTCACTACCTCCTTTGGCTGGGAGTGGGAGCTCTCCTTGCACTGTGCAGCTCCTGGATATGCTGTTGCTCCACCCTGCTTTTCCTCACTCTCCATGGGTCATGCCAACTGCGTAGTCAGTCCCAGCGAGAGAACCTGGATACCTTAGTTGCTGCAGGATTCATTTACTGTTTTCATTCTTCTTGGTAGGCACCTGTGACCAGAGCTGTTTCTAGTCAGCCATCTTGGCCCCTCCTTTTTCTGGATGGTTTTGATGCTTGTAGATGTTCATCAGTGTTGGGGCATCAATAAAGAGTTAGGCATTTATTGTAGTTTTGCAGTCTGGGCTTGCATTTTTAGGAAGGCTTTCCAGGTATTTGAAGGAACTTAGGCTATCCAATAATGCTGTGGTTCTTATAGACTTGTAGAAATACTGCCTTAGTCTTGAATAAGATCTGCATGAGTTCTCTGGATTACCAGGTATATATACTTGTTCTTTTCCTTTACTTTCTCCCCAAAAAACAGAATCTCTCTCTCCTCTTTATCTCTCTCTCTCTCTCTCTCTGTTCTGAGCTGCCTGGAACTAGGTGTGCATGGACTCAAGCATTCCTGTGGCTACAACCACCAGGACTGTGCTGATTTAGACCTAAAGCCAGTACAGAACTGGATATCATCCATGGCCTGCTATAACCACTACATGGCTACCACCTATGTTCACTCAAGGCCCTAGGGCTCTATGACCAGCATGTGGTGAAGCCAGCCAGATATTAATCCCTTCCTTTAGAGTGGCAAGTTCCCCCATGGCCCCTGTGGGTCCAGAGATGCTATCTGGGAGCCAGGGATTGGAGTAAACAATGTTAGCAATTTACCTGATGTTCTATTCTACTGTGGCTAAGCTGGCATTCAAACTACAAGACAAATTCCTTCTTACTCTTCCCTCTACTCACTGGCAGAGAAAGCTCTCTCTGCATCCACCATCACTACCAGCTCACACAGGGCTTCTGCCTGGCCACCACTGATGTTCACTTAAAGCCCAAGGGCTCTTCCGTCAGCTTGTAGTGAACACTGCAAGGCCCAGGTCTCACTCTTTAGGGCAGTTGCCCCTACCTTTGGTCCAGCACAGGTCCAAAATTGATTTCCAAGTGCCTCGGCTTGGACTTGGGGACGTCAAGTGTCTGCTTGTTGCTTTACCTCAGTGTGGCCGAGCTGGTACCTATGGTGGAAGACAAAGTCTTCTTTCCTTCTCCCTCTACTTTTCTCAAAAAGGGAAATTTCACCATAGCCACCATGGGAATATGCTGGGACACACCTGAAGCCAGCATGTCTCAGAGCCCAAGACCCATGCTGTATTAACTAAGTATCATTGTTGGTTATCTGGGGCCAAGGAATCTTTTTTTTTTTCTTTCTTTCTTTCTTTTCCTTTTTCTTTTTTTTTTTTTTTGATGGAGTCTTGCTCTGTTGCCCAAGCTGGAGTACAGTGGCATGATCTTGGCTCACTGCAACCTCCACCTCCTGGGTTCAAGTGATTTTTCTGCCTCAGGCTCTGGAGTAGCTGGGATTACAGGCACGCGCCACCAAGCCCAGCTAATATTTTCTTTTTCTTTTTTTTCTTTTTTTTGTATTTTTAATAGAAACGGGGTTTCACCATGTTGGTCAGGCTGGTCTCAAACTCCTAACCTTGTGATCCGCCCACCTTGGCCTCCCAAGAGCTGGGATTACATCATGAGCTACCATGCCCAGCCCAAGAACTCTTTAATTCACATGCGATGAATCCTGCCAGGACTGGGTCCTTCCATTCAAGGCAGTACATTCTCTTTTGGCCCAGGGTGTGTCAAGAAATGAGATAGGGCATGGAATGGGGACCTTATGACTCTGTCCCATGCCCTATCCTACTGTGGCTGTGCTCATATCCAAGATGTCAGGTGAAGTCTGTTATACTCTTCACTCTTCTCCTCAAGCAGGAGGAAGGGGTCACTTTTGTTGCTGTCAGCTGCATGGCCTGAAGTTGGAGAAGGCATGGTGCAAGCATTCCCTTAGCCAACTTGACTGGTGTCTCCCTAGGTCAGATGCCATCCTAATCTACTGTCTCTAAGCCCAGGCCAGCCCTAAGAGTTGCCTGATTTCCTTCAATTATATTGCTGTTATGTTTTATAAAGAATATTATATTGCATTTAATTATTATTGTAAGGGGGGAAATGTGTCAAATTCTATCCTAGAACATTTTATGGAGTTGGTTTTCCTTTTGCAAGGCTCTAAGAACATCTTATTTTCCCACTAATTCTTATAAAACTGCCCCCATTAACACTCAGATAATATGTAAGCAAGTGGCAAAGAGCTAAAAACACCAGAGTAAATAAAATCCATCTCAAGCCAAAAAACAACAACAAAAAAGAAATTGCAGTCCTTATGTCCTAGACTGCCTCTTAAGTTTACCTAGAACCCTAGAGCACATTGACCAGTGGTGGAGAGGCCTGCTGAGAAACTCAAGTTCTGACTACTTGCATGGGCAATTTTCCTCTAGTGAGGTCTCATCAAAATGCTCTCTTCGTGCGTGGGTATTGGCTGAGCCCACCACAGCTTTGGTCTCTGCTGTGACAGGGCAGCACTGAGTTCAATGTAGACTCATAATTGCTGCACTTTCCCTCTCCCAAGTGCATAGAATTCTCCATGCTGCATGGCTGCTGCTAGTGGATAGGGGAGGGGTGGTGGAAGTACTCCCTTAGCTGCACCAGCTGGCATCTCAGTAGATTGTGTGCCCCTGCAGTCCACTGGCTCTGAACCGAACTCAACGCTAGGACCTGCCTAGGAGTTGCAGTCCTTATGGCCTAGACTGCCCCTCAAGTTCACTTAGGGTTCCAGAGCACTTTAGCCATGTGGATGGCAAAGCTTGCTGAACTTCAGGCTCTGACCACTGGGATGGGCGATTTCCCTCTGGCTAGGGCTCGTCCAAATGCTCCCTTGGTGGGCAAGTGTCGGTGGGGTACAACCCAGTTCTGTTTTCTGCTGTGACATGGTACACTGATTTCAGTGTAAAGTTCTCCAGATGCTGTGCTCTCCCTCTCCCATGTACACAGATTCTCTGTGCTGCATGGCCACTGTGGGGGAAGGGTATGGATGAGAAGAGGTGGCATCAGCTGTTTAAGACTGCCTGTCCGCTGGGCGCGGTGACTCACACTTGTAATCTCAGCACTTTGGGAGGCCAAGGCGGGAAGATCATTTGAGGTCAAGAGTTTGAGACCAGCCTGACCAACATGGTGAAACCCTGTCTACTAAAAATACAAAAAAAAAAAAAAAAAAAAAAAAAAAAAAAAAAAATTAGGCAGGCATGGTGGCGCATGCCTGTAATCCCAGCTTCTCTGGAGGCTGAGGCAGACTAATCGCTTGAACTCGGGAGGTGGAGGTTGCAATGAGCTGAGATTGTGCCATTACATTCCAGCCTGAGCAACAAGACCGAAACTTCATCTCAAAAAAAAAAAAAAAAAAAAAAAGACTGTCTTTCCTACTGCCTTTCAGTGCCTTTTTCATCTATATGAAGTTAAAACCAGGCACTGTGAGTGCTCACGTGATTTTTGGTTCTTGTGATGGTGCTTTCTGTCTGTAGTTAGTTGTTAAAATTGGGTGTTCTTATGGGGCTTGGTTGGTAGGGGGAACAAATGGTGTAGGCTTCTATCCAGCCATCTTGCTCCACCTTCCTCTTGATCACATTTTAAAAGTTTCTGCTAAAACGTCAACTTCTTCTCAGAGATTTCTCTTAACACCCAGTCTACCAAAGCCCTCTTAGCTTCACTGATGTATTCTAACACTTCATTATGATTTTTCTTCATAAACATTTGTAAGAAACTGAACTTACGTAGATATTATAAATTTGTTTGTTCTTAGTCTATTTGAAATCTCTAGTATCTAGAACAGTAGCTGGTGCATAATAGGTGCTCAATAAATTGTTAATAAATTAATATTGTATAATTTAAAAAGTATTCCACAAAAATGTTAATTAGAATCAGCTTTAAAAACACCCTTTTGGTTTAGAGATCTGATCCAACACGCTTTTCTTATGGTAGAAATTAATTGAATAAAGTTTTGTTTGTTTGTTTTTGGGACAGGTTCTTGCTGTCACCCAGGCCGGAGTGCAGTGGCATGATTATAGCTCACTGCAGCCCTGAACTCCTGGGCTCAAGCAATCCTCCCACCTCAGCTCCTAAGTAGCTAGGGCTAAAAGTGTGTGTCACCACACCCAGCTATTTTTAATTTTTTTGTGGGGACAGAGTCTCGTTGTGTTACCCAGACTGATCTGGAACTCTTGGCCTTAAGTGATCCTGCTGCCTCAACCTCCAAAAGTATTGCTATTACAGTTATGAGCCACAGCACCTGACCAGGTAAAATTTTTAGACATGTTTCTAAAACTTTTGTTTTATACATTTCAGTTAGGATTACATATTATTCTTTAAACTGCTTGAACTCAAGAAGGTGCAAACACAATACATTGTAGTTTTTTTCCCCCAATCTTTTTCTTTCATCATGATCTGTTGGGTTTCCTTTCTTATCTTAGGCAGATCTCATAGTTTTCTTATAATTTTCAATAATTAAGATGTGCCAGTGTAGTCAGTTTAAACCTGCATTCCTCCATTTTTCTCCCTATTTGAGCAGGTCAGGACTGGCTTCCACAAACCTACAGGGAGTTTGAAGCTTTTCTTTCATTTCACACCTCAGAGTAGGGGCAAAACTATTTTTAAATTTCCCTCTTCCTCTCTTTTCTATTTGTACCTTTCTGGAATTGGATTTAATTAAAAAATTGGCAAAGTCAACTTCTGTACAAACAGACTCTCCTTCCTTGATTGTTGCTACCCTTCTGGATTACACTGGTTAGCCAATGTAACCCTTGGAGAGCAGGCAATACAAGTGTTGGCTTTCTCTTGGAGCACAATTGTTAGCTCTTCAGGGAAGTCTGTGTTTTTGTTTTATTTTTTCCTTATATTTGCAGAAGAGTTATTTAAAAACTTAGTCACAGTAAAAATGTTTACATAATACATGACCAGTGGTTGTTGAGTATTCTCATACTCTGCTTGATGGCCAAAAAGGGGTTTAACATTTCTGATGTCATATTGGCAATTAGCTTCAAAAGACTCATGAATATGTAGAGCCTTTGAGAAATTCTACTTCTCTAAGTTTGTAGGCAATCAGCTTTAAAAGACACATGAATGTGTACGGCATTTGACTGAGAAATTCTACCTCTGTAAAATTATTCCCCTCCCAAATAAGTCAGAAACATATGAAAATATGCATGCATGTAGATACTATTACTGTGTTTTTAATAGGAAACATTTGTAAATGAGATATAATGAGGTATGAGGTATTGTCATTATACCTCATTTACAAATGTTTGCTATTAAAAACATAGTAATAATATCTATATACATACATAAATTGTAGAGAATTACACAATGAATGAAATATTATAAAGCTTTTAAAATGGTAACTGACATTTACTGAACATTTACTACATGCTAGGCATTCTTATAACTTCTTTATATATATTGACTCATTTAATATTTGCTACAACCCTATAAGATAGATACTATTATAATAATCATTCTATATGTGAGGAAATTGAGGGTCAAGGTGTTTAATGATCTTGCACAAGATCACACAATTGGTCAGTAAGACTGGGGTTCAAACTTCAGTAGTCTGATTCCAGAGCTTATGTTCAAATACTATGAAGTACAACTTCTCCAATATAAGTAATAAGGTAATTGTATATTTATTTGTTAACATACACATATTTCAGATATAAAGTTGAGTAATAAAAAGAAACAGTACAATATACATGGAATGAAACAAGTTTTGAAAGATGTATAGATAGATATAAATATATAGATATACCTGTTATACATATTTACAAAAAATTCTTGAACGTATTGGAGTTATATAGCTCAAAATATTAATCCATTGTTATTTTTTAGGTAATACATAGTAGATTTTGGGTGATTATTTTTCTTTACACATATGCAATATTTGGACTCATCTTTATAAATATGTAATTCTTGAGAAATAACACAACAGAAACCATTGAAATCCCCGCTCATCTCTATGTAAACTATGGAAAGTGTTTTCTGTCTTTTCCCAGCCTAGTATGTTGCTCGTGGCTGTGTACCTCCTGATATGGTAGGCACTGTGCCTCTATAGGAATTCAGCTGTGAGCTGGAGGAAGAGATTCAGGCTAATAGGGAGCTGAGAATTGCTGTACGTGCACCTGGGAGCCTGCCATGGGATACATTATGTTCCAAACTCAGTTGCCCCAAATAATTTTCATCTAACTTGTTTCTCAAAAAATAAACTTAAAATAAGCCATAGATTCCCCGTTTCACTTGTTTTTTTTTTTTTTTTTTTGCTGGTCATAAATTTTCTCTTATTGTGCCTATTGGTAAGTTCTTTTAGGTTCAAAGATAAGAAATAATAGTATTACCCAGTACTCTGTAATAAAATGTATTTTAAAATGCACATTTCCCCAATAATAAATGCATACAAACTTGTTTAAGTTAGATGTTCATAGAGTCTTGAAATTTTTTTGGGGGGGAAAGAAAATATCGGGAAACCATAATCTTGTAGTAGTATTTGAACAATTTGATAACTAGATTTCAACATGAAGATTCAAAGGTCCACGTTCAAGAGTTCTCTAGATTTCATAGCAATTTGAATGAATCTATTGTCCCAAGTCATCTTACAAGGGCAAACTTTCCATTAAGCACACTGAGACTCCTCTTCAAAATCATCCCGGTAACTAGTTTGCTTCCAAAATAATGACCAATTTAAGAATAGATTGTAAAAAGACAGCATGACTGTTAGTAAAGGATTTCTCACTGGTGATTTTTCATTGCTAATGATGTCAGATTGGGCCATTACTGATTTTGGGGTTCTGACCTCCCTGCAGTTGTCTTTTCAATTGCCCACTTCTCACATAATCAAGAGGGATTACATAAACTTCTCCAACCACAGCTCTGCTTGAAAGAGTCAAGACTCTCTAATTTCAAGGTATGGAGAAACTGCATTTTTTAGTTGAAACTGCAATTGTAAAGTTATTTTGAATTTATTTGGCACCTTGGTAGGTCTTATTGCAGTTTACCCTTTTATTTTCCCATTTTAAATATAATAGAAACACAGACCACACAACTTATGGAGAGCTCATGCCACAGAAGTGAAAGGAAATATCTGCATTCAGCTCTCCAAAGACCTCTTGTTCAGGAAAGTGGGAAATCTTCTAGCCTGGAGTGCGAATAATTGATGTCCACAGGGGGGTTGCAAAACAAGAGAAGGGAAAGTGTACTCAATAGGAATTGAGTCGAGGATCTTTTTCATCCACCAGTGAGCAACCCAGTTTTTTCTTCAGAGGTTTCTTTTGGCATGCTCCCAGAAAGTACTTTGAGCTTTCTCTCAGACAATCTAACATATTGCCATTTCTGTGCCTAGTTTACAGCTTTTCCATACAGAAACCTGAACAAAACTGCCAAAGAACAACTGCTCAGCTTTATCAACCTTGTGGGTCTCTCCAGGATATGAGCAAACAACACTGAGGAAAGACATTTCACACCTTTCAGTTCCTAAGCCGCTATCTTTATACAAAGCCAGCATATTGTGTACTCCTCAAGCTTTTGCATGAACAGTGCAAGAACTCTGGCTCCACGGTATCGGCGTTTTCCCAAATCTTCGTCTAGGGAAACAGTTATCCATTATCATAGTAACAAGAGTAAATTTATTTTTGCTGCTGAAAAGGAAAAAAAAAATCATTCAACTTAAAGGATTAACAGATATTAAAATAATATTTGTGTAAGGTTAAGCCCACAGACTGGCAAACAGTGAGCTCTCTTGTACATTAATAATCTGGAGATAATACCTGCTATACTTCAAAGACTTTAAAGGAAGCCTCTCAGTTGCATGTGAATTAATATGAATGATCAAGATTTAATTCAATTTTTAGCTGAATGATCAGAGGCCAGCGTTCAGTCATTGTACATTTTGTAGCAATTTGAAAATCTGTAATCCAAAAACATCCTTTAAAGGAAAAGTTCTACTTAAGTTGCTCAGCTTGAACCAAGAACACTTTGTATTAAATTTAACAAAATTGGTCATCCCAAGTAAAGAACTGTGTCATGTTTGATGAGTTACTGGAAAATATGAGGGTTAAGTTCATGGTGTAATCATTACAGATCATGCACTACATTAAGCTACATTTCAAAGTATTTGCCAAGCAATACTCTGGATAGTAATGCACAGAACTGGCAAAAGTAATCTATAATTAACAGGATAGGAGGGGAATAAGAAGAAAGGTAGGATATCAGCTTAAGTCATCAGAAAGCAGAGCAGGAGATGAGGGCTTATGTGAAGGAAGCTTATTTGGGGAGATGATCTAGGGAAATAGGCACGTAGGACAGGGAATAATGAAACAGGGGAAAAAGAAAGCCAATTCAAAATGGTGTATTTGTTAGTTTATCAATGCCGTGGTCAACTAGGCTTGATCCTCAAGGGATGCTCTGAGGATCATATGGACTATATCACATGATTTTCTCCTTGTTCCTTGGCTTCTTCTTCTGCCAGGGACAAGAAATGGAAGATATTATTGGCAGCTCTCTTCCCTCTTGAAAAAAGATTGCCTATGGGATGTTAATTTCCTCATATGCATTTGCACGTGTATAATTGCTAGTGGTCCTATATTGTAGATCCAGAGAAGCTGTGGGGTGGCAAACAAAAGAAGTGTAGTACTGCTGAAGTGAGGTACTTTCAGTCTACCTCTATGCAAAGATTCTTCCTAAAGCAATAGCTGGAGTCAAAAGTGGCTGAGAAAATGTGAGGTGGGGCACAGGAAGTGTTTACCCCTTGGCCTGCTCATATCTGTTCGTGTTCTCCATTACATCTAATCAGTCACAGAGTCTTCAGCATTATGACTAGCCAAAATCTCTATAAAAGACTTATGACAGGAAAGGTTGTGGAAAAATTTATGATCCCTGATTTGTGGTCTTGTGACTTTAACTGCTAGTCATTATTTTTCCCCTCCATGATTTATTCCAGATTTCTGTCACTCACAACAAGCACTTCAATGAGTTTTCCCCACTGGGTTGCTTACTGCTGTGGTTTTAATATTTTCCCAAAATTTCATGGGCAACTTATTCCCCAAATTCATAAGTTGATAGTGTTTGGAGTTGGGGCCTTTGGTGTTTATTGGGATTTGATAAAGTCATCAGGGTGGGGTCCCCGTGATGGGACTGGTGGCTTTATAAGCAGAGAGAGATCTGAGCTGGCATGCTCTCAGTCTCTCACCATGTGATGGTTTCCATTGTGTAATGATGCAGCAAGAAGACCCTCACCAGATAACAGTGCCATGTTCTTGGACTTCCCAGCCTCCAGAATTGTAAGAAGTAAATTTCCTTTATCAACTACCCAGTCTCAGGTATTCTGTTATAGCAACAGATAATAAAGACATCTGCCTAGTAAAAAAACACAGACTTTCATCTGCAAGGCATCTGAGTCCTCATTTGTTTTCCCCTCATTAAGCCATAGTGTTGTAATTTACAAGTTGTAATTATCACTGGGTACATAAGCATAAAATACCACCTCAGTGAATCCACAAGATTCCAGAAGTACTCTTGCCCACTCTCACTGTGTTGCAGGAACTCTAGTTCTTCATAGTAATTTAACTCTATCAATGCTGATAATATAGGAAGTATATTCTTTTTCTTTTTTTCCACTGGCACAGCTAGCAACAAATAAACAGGTGGTAGTTGTGCCTTCAAGTTGATGGAACTCTTACAATGGAATTATGCTCAATGCAAAATTCTCTTTCTGGAAATCAGGACCCCTTATCTGGCAGAGCCTAAGGTTTCAGGGATGAGAAGCATACCTTGTGCAACTGGCTCATTCTGAGTGACGGTATGAGGACCTACCACACTTCTACACCTTGGTTTCTCATTTATGTATTCTAGCTGTTGAGGATGCACCAATATATGGTAGTTGTTGATTGAATGTATATACTATATCCTGAAGAATAGTCCTCAGTTCTGAAGGATATTGTCATCAAGCTTACACATACCTGAGCTTACAGTAGCCCATTACATTACTGTTTCAGAGTGGCATGATCAATAGCAGGACAGGTGGATTTTGTCACTTTCCTATTCCTGTACTCGCCCCTCCCCTGACATAAAATGTTAAAACTTGGTCTAAGGCAATATGGTAGGAGATTCTACACAGATCAGTCAGGCATTCTGTGAGCCCTTGGATGGTGGCGCTCATGGTGAGATTCTACACACATGGAAGGAAAACCCATGTGTGGAGTAGGTGTCATTTTAATATAGATAAGACTGCCTTCTCCAGTATGAAAAAGCCCAAGACAATTAACCTGGCAATCAATAGAGGCCACTACAGTTTCTCTTTATCATGTCACTCTATTTATTTCTTTCAAGAGATTTTCCACATTCTGAAATTATTTTACTTGTCCATTAATCCTAAGCAGAGTGCAAACTCCTTGAAGTTACAAGTGTTGTCTCTCTTATATAATATATACTCAGGAGGCCTGGACTGGAGTATGAACTGGATACATATTTCTCTTTGCACTCTGAATTGGTAGTTAACCTTTGATAATTAATTCATTAGGGCACCACTCAGAGGAGAACTTGGATTTATTGAATTCTTTCCACATGCCAGACAATATACATGATCTATGATATAGGTGTTGTAATTCTCCCCATTTTATGTTTGAGGAACCAGTTGACAGTGAACTTGCTTAGAGTCATACAATTATACAGCAGGGCTTCTGGATTCAAATTCAGGTTTGTCTGGCTCTGAAACTACTGCATCAGGATGCTTTACAGAATGATGGTTTGGCATCAATTCCTTGCTATTCTCTTTTGTGATGATGTATTATATTTCTGATAAATGTTCCAGACACAGCCAAAACTGTATAGATCATCTGTGCCAACAATTGTTTATTTCCTACTCTTGTGGATGGCACCACTCTCCACTCAACAGGTCCAGTCAGATAACCAGGAGTTATCTCTAACTTCTGTCTTTCTCACCTCCTCCTCAATCTTTCTTTTAATTGGTATATCTGTTAAACGAAATGCCAGGCACACTTACATTTTTGTGATGGGTGTATTCCATTTAGGTTTCTGCTCTTTGCACAATTTCTATTTCTGACAGAAAATTTGAATGTTATACCATCTGTTTAAAAACTGAATACCCACAATCCTATCAGCTACTTGCCAAGTCTTGTCAATTTTGCTTCCTAATATTTCCTAGTTCTGTTTTTTTCTTTAGTCAACAATTCCCCGAGTTAGTTCATGTCCTTGTTGGTTTCCATCTAGTTGCTAAACCATGGTGGAGATTTGCTATTTCTGTCTGTACAAAGTATTTTCCTCTTTCTGCTTCTAGTACACCCACCTTCTTTTAGGTAACACTACATTTACAGGTGTTTTTGGGCTTCCCTATCACAGTTGCAGATGACCATGGAGGTGAGCACTAAGCTTGGCCAATTAGAATGCTTCATTCTTTTTATTTATTTATTTAGAGACACGAGCTCACTCTGTTATGCAAGCTGGAATGCAGTAATGTGATAATAGCTCAGTAGAGCCTCGACCTCCTGAACTCAGGGGATCCTCCTTCTTCAGCCTCTTGAGTAGGTAGGACTGTAGGCATGTGCCACCACACCCAGCACCTGGTTGGTTTTGTTTGTTTGTTTGTTTGTTTGTTTTTGTAGAGAGGGTCTCATTTTGTTGCCCTAGCTGGTCTCAAACTCCTGACCTCAAGTGATTCTCCCACCTTGGCCTCTCAAAATGCTAGGATTTTAGGTGTGAGTCATGCCCAGGTCATCTCTTTTTAACCCATGTTTTTCAAGCTCAAAGGACATGATTCTGAGAGCGCCAAGTTTCTCACCACATAGGGAAGCTTGACAGGGTGATGGTATGTTTTGAGCCTATTTATCCCATCTAGCATCTGATTTGAGCTTATTCAGTTGAAAAGCATCCAGTAAATGAACTTAGTTTCTTGCCCTATCACTGCCCAATGTGGGTACCACATCCACATACCTCACTCTGGCATTAACTTTCTTTATGTTTTTTACCTGTTAATTCATCCTCCATATTGCTTGCCAAGTGAAGAATCTAAAATGAAAGTTTGCTCAAGTCACTGCTTGTTTAATTCTCCAACAATTTCCCTCAGTTTCTGGTAGTGCAGTTCAGTTCATACTCCTTGGTTTATTATATAAGATAGATGTTTCTACTTCCTTACCTGACCCCCCCACTCCCTGCTCCCTTTCCTTGCTCCACAATCCAGTTTTTCAAATGTGTCAACAGTTTTATACCTCCATACCATTTTATATGTTGCTACCATTGTCTGGAGAACCTATCTCTCTTTTTGATGTAGTTAGTTGATTCTTATCTTTCAAGTATCAGGCATTCAGGAAATCTTTCTTCAATCCAAATAAGGATCATATTAATTTGTAGTTATTGTTTTACTTGTCCATTTTCCCTAGCAAACTCTGAACTTTAGGAAGGCATATGGAATGGCTTATTTGTCTTTATGTATTCTGTGCCTATCACAATGCCCGGCGTATAATAAGTGCTCTTAGTAAATGTTGCTTGAATGAATTAATGAGATTACTCCAACATGGAACCTTCCTGGATTTAGCCTTCTTATTCTCCTTGATTTGCACGCATTCCCTACAATGTATACCCACTGTCAATCTTCTTTCTGATGTCTTTGATAGCATGCATTGATTATGAGCAGAATCTCTGTTGAAACATATAAACCTTAACTATATTGGGGCAAATTCTTAGGCAATTTAGTTAAGATATCAACTTCCAAAAAGAGAATTCAAAATGGAAACTGCATAAAGTAACGTATGAAAACATCTTTTCTTTTCCCCTTGAGAAAAATGTGTCTTAGTTTTTGAAAGAAAGACTTAGACAAAATAGGATCCAAAGTCTACCTATGTCATAAATTTTTTCTTCCTGAAAAAAATGATTTGACTTTGAAGTATATCAAAGTATTGTGATAATAATGGCTCTGTTTGTATATAATTAAGTCAGATGTTATGGCAGACATTTGTTGACAAGAGGCATAGATGCTGTAAAAGTTCTGATTCAGTTTTCTCACAAAGCTGACGCAAGTGATTTTTTTAATTAATTAATTATTTATTTATTTTTAGGCCAAGTCTCTTGGTCATCCAAGCTGGAATGCAGTGGCGCGATCTCAGTTCACTGCAACTTCTGCCTCCTGGGCTCAAGTGATTCTCCTGCCTCAGCCTCCTGAGTAGCTGGGATTATAGGCATGCACCACCATGCCTGCTATTTTTGTGTTTTTAGTAGAGATGGTGGTTTCACCATATTGGTCAGGGTGGTCTTGAACTCCTGACCTCAAGTGATTTGCCTGCCTCTACCTCCCAAATTGCTGGGATTACAGGCGTGAGCCACCGTGCCCAGCTCCGAGTAAAAAAATTTGATGGTGAAAATAGAGACAAGAAAAAATATGAAGAAATTACTCATTTTTTGTTTTTTAGTTTTGCATGATTAACTTTATTAAAGAGTTGTATTTCTTCAAGGATAACTTGATTCAAATTATTCAACATTAGCTTTTTTTAAACAAATATTTAATAACCTGCCCTTGTGACATTTGACCTCTTGACAGAAGGGATATCTAAAGTCTTTTGTTAAAGAGAAGTATCTAAAAGTGACTCTGGTCAAGATTTTCTGTGTTCAATTTTAGCTAAATTTCAATGTGTGTTTGTGATTGAGTCCGTGTGTGTGTGTGTGTGTGTGTGTGTGTGAGTGTGTATTCATGAGTACATGTGTGCTGAGGGAAGGGAAATTTTTGCCAAAGATGAGAACACATATGTTCAAAATCTTCCTGTAACAATCCTTTAAATTTACTAGCTTCCTCTGGATATATTTATTTTTTCCTAGGTCTTGGTCTTATGGAACTGTCTTATAATTTATAACTTGCAGTGGTAAGGTTCCTTTTTGTTTAGGCACAATGTTCAGTTTATTTGTAATTTCTTTTCTAGGTTCTAACTGAATCCTGAGCTGCCAAAGTTTCTTACAAACATTCTCTCATATTGCCTTTTTTATATTTTGGGAATGTAATATCTTAATCCACTATTTGAAGGTAACTGTTCTTCCATTCTTTTTCCTTTTTCCTTCAATTAGCCTTAAAATTTGATTAAACTATCTTCTCAAAGTTCCAAGTGTTTTTTCAGAATGTCATTCTTCAGGACATGTACAGAGAACCCCTACCTTCATTTGGAATTATCTCTGCAAACCTTCACTTCCTTCTATCTCACTAATCTCTCAGTCATGCATTCTCTAATACCTCCACTTACCAGTCCTTTGTTAGTATCTGTACAACTTACTTGTGATTTAATTTCTCTGTTTCAGTGGAGACTGGGAAGGCTTTTGTATTTCTGGTTGTATTTTCCTCACAAGAGTAAAATCTACCAATTTATTTTAACATTGGACATAGCAAGCCCATAACTGACAATTTTGAAACAGATGTTTTGAATTTGTGTTTTGTTTTGTGTTATGGAAGACAGTAGCCCATCATCTGTGCCCTGTAAAAATTATCTACATCTTGTATGTAGAAAGCAAAGGATAAGAAATACTTTCCTTTATCCCTTGAGAAGGTATTTCCAGTGTTAACAAGGAAGCCCAGACTAACATACAGAATGGAGCCCTTCTACTCTATTTGACACTTCGTTGGCTTCTAGAATGAAAGTGTCTTCATCAAGAGAGTATCTATATTTCATCACATGCAATCCCCTATTTAATTAGACTAGGTCTTTTAAAAACATTTTTTCTAAATATTCTTCCTTTGTGTTTTGACGTTATAAATCAGAATAACTGTGTTTTCAGTTCTTCCTGCTGTTCAAAGGGGCAGTAGCGAGTTGTCCTCAAGGACTAGTTAGGACAGACAAAAGCATCATCTTATATCTATCACAGCCCAGACATGATCCTGAAAATTGTATTGCAAATTAACTTTTTAAACTGATAATAAAAATGAAAATAAATTCAACAAACATTAATTAAAGTTATTAACATAATAGTTACTTTGAAGTTTTATGTAATATTATATGTTGGTGGGGAGTTTTTACGGAAGTTTAACATTCAAGGATTTCTGCCTGTTTTGGGAAGTGGGTATGATTAGATTTAAATTAGATTCAAGCCAAATTTAGTTAGGAACATTTTCATAAAAGCATTGCATTTCCCTGTTCTTATGTTCTTAGAATAGGGAAGGTAGCCATTAAAATGAGAACATTATCTTCATTTTAAATAGTAACTGTAATTAATATTTATTAAGCACTCATAGTATATGAGGTCTATTATACTTCTTGCATTTAGTAACAGGCACCATTAAGAAAACTGTTCATTATGATTATCAGGTCTAAGCTGTTAACAATGATGCACAAAAAATTATCCTTCTTATTATTTTAGCTAGTGGGTAATTTGTCTATCTGTGATAATTTCGTTTCCACATTCAGAAACTATGTCACTCATGGAGAGGAGTAGATAAAAGTAAATGATATTCCTTCCAGTATGAAATTTCTCTTTACAATTTCTAATGTTCATTGGGATATAAATTTCAACTGAATTTACTCTGCACAGATTTTTTTTTGGGTAAATTTATGCAACCAATCAAGATAATGCTTGTTGCTGGAAACAGTGTGTCTTATCTGTTCATACTACTGGCATTTCACAGATAATTTCTAACTCAGGTCTCTGGCTGCCGGAACCAGGTAAATGACATTGGGGAGTTGGAACAATACGTTTCATAATAAAACTTTGCATGAAAGGAAAATGAAGGGCCTGATTGGGCCCCAGTGTTACTGGTTAGTGAACCTCTGGTTTAGAGGCAAAGAATGGCAATGAGCTCATGATGGCTTCATCGCACCAGGCAAAGCCAGGGACCTTTGGCTGTCACTGCTTAGGAAAGAACGTCTTTTGTGGATTTCTTTCTACAACCAACTTGTTTGGGTAGATCTTTACATTCAGATAGGTTGCTTGAAAATATTTACTTTACAATTGGAAATAAAACAATTTGATATCATGGTCCCTCTTTACAGGTCACATTGTGATGGTGTTAGGATTTGGTGGCAGTTTTACAGTTACTTCTTCACAAAATGGTAGACCGTAGCAACGTCTCTCAGGGTAGCCCACTTGAGGAGGTGTTGGCCACAGCAGACAAAGCCATAGACCCAGGATGACCTTGCAAGTTGGTCCCTGATCCTGCTTCCTGCAGGACCACCTTCAAAATCACCTTTTTATTTGTCTTTTAGGTCAATTCGTATTTCCTGGGATTCTGTATTCTGGGGCTGTTGTGTCTACCTTATCTTTACTACTTAACCACAGCTTGACTACCATATTGTTTTCAGAGGAAGAAAAGATCTTAGCAATCATTATTATGAACTTTCTTGTGGAATAGTCATTTCTTGTACTTTTCTTACGCTCATTATTGAAATGTGAGTTATATGAGGATAGTGAGAATGCATATGGCCTTCAGATTTAAAGTGAAAGCTCATTCATTATAAGTCATTGTAGATATTATAGTATTACAACATGGCACAAGTATACATATGTAACAAACCTGCACGTTATGCACATGTACCCTAGAACTTAAAGTATAATAATAATAAAAAAATAATAATAATAATAAAGGAAGACATAAAATTATAAACATGTATGAATCTACTACCAGAGGAAAAAAAAAAGTGCCATTTTGGGGGGTGGGGTGATATATGCTACATGTACATGTTTTTCAAAGGAGCGTGTGCCTTCCATGACTACTTATTCCAGTTCTAGCACATTGCCTCCTCCATACCCACTTGTCCAAACGCAGGTGCTTGTTCTTTAGCTCCCCTGAGTAGGAAGATTTCTATATTGAGACAGACCAGGTTGTCCCCAACATAAAGATTAGAGATAAAGAGCCAAGAATTTCATTGTCCCTCAAGTTTTACTCTCCTTGGACTCCTGTCTTATTTCTTAATTTTTGAATAGTGTTTATTTCTTAATTATACTGATAATGTCCTTTCACAATCACAGCAAAATAATCAAAATCAAGAAATTATAGTATTATCATGAAATCGATAGGCTCTTTTAAAATTTGTTTAGTTGTTCCAGTAATGTTCTTTTTGGTCTCAGGATCCAATTCAAGATCATGCATTGTATTTAGTTGTCATGTCCTTGGCCTCTTTCAATAAGAAATAGTTTCTCAGTCTTTTATTAACTTTTAAAATCTTCACATTTTTGAAGAGTATAGATTACTTTGTAGAAAGTCTCTCTATTTAGATTGTCTGACGGTTCCTCATGATTTATAAATTTTTGGCAGGAATGCCCCAGGAGTGATGCCATGCTCTCCTCAGTGAATCACATCACTTATGTCAACTGTCCTATTAATGGTGCTGTTAACTCTGACTAACTTGGTGAAGATGAGGTTTATGAAGGCTCTCCGGTGAAAATTTCATTAACAAGTATGTTGTACTTATGAATTCATAAGAATATTGTGAGGAGATGCATTGAGACTGTGTAATATCATGTTCCTCATTACAATTTCACTGATCAGTTTTAGCACCAAGGATGATTCTTTGATTCTTGTCTGAATCAATTATTACTATTGTGGTTCCCAAATTGTAGTTTTCTAATCTGATTATTCTTTGGCAATTTACTTTTTTTTCTTTACAAATATTGTTTATTTTAATGAAACTGGTACAATGTCCATTTAAAACCCATATCCCAGACCAAAAAGTACAAATAAAATCAAAAAGAGCAGTGTTCTGTTGTATTCATTTCTGCATGTATAACTTTATTAATTGCTAATGAAAATTAGAACTTTTCTGGGATCTTCTGACAAGATTTAAAAAAAATCTTAAAATGCCTTTTCTTCAGTGAAGCCATCTTTGGAGTAGTCATTACTCTCACCTTATCTGTCATCTTGACTTCAACCTGATATTCCTCTTCTTTTGGTCCAGACCCTCAAATTTTAAAAGTAGTTTCAAGTTAAGGAAAGGACATTTTTCCACAGTTCTTTTTTCTGAAAAACTTCCATCTTCCATCTCCCACTGAAAGTCGTAGTCCAGGCATGAAGCAATCATGTGCTAGAACATCAGGGCCAACTGGAAAGTCATTATGAACATTTGATTGACCTTATTTATCACCACAAGCCTGAAAATGCAATATCCTGAAAAAGGTGGCCTCTCTGTGCCCACAAAATTTTTAAAAAGGAGAGGGCCCTATGAAGGGGACTGAGGCTTGATCACCAAAAATCAGCACGATGAAAACAAACAATAATGAATAATGAGCACTAGAACTACAGTTGGCAGTCTACTATAAGGTAGAGCTTTCACTTCTTGCCAATCTACTTATTTTTATCTGTATGATTTATGGATTTTATGCAAAGGGATATATTCCATTAATATAATTTATTTTGGATGTGCAAATTTTCCTACCGTTTGCAAGCAGGCTGGTTGCTTGTTTTATTTGACATGTCCTGATATTCTTTGAGCAATTCCTTACTTTGTAGTACAATAAGATGGCCCATTTCCATTTCGTATTTTTCTGTTCCTAGCTCTAACAGTCAGCTGTTTTTTCAGACAGTCCTAGTTTCTTTTAATGAAGTATGATATTTAGAAACCATTTTCTGAATGCTAGGTGTGCTCATTGTAATCAGTTGCATTATTGGAGGCTTTCTCTATTTATCTATTAGAAGAGCTAAAAAAATTGTGTATATATTCAAATATACATCATCTATCTATCTATCTATCTATCTATCTATCTATCTATCTATCTGTCTATCTACCATCTATCTATCTACCATCAATCTATCTATCATGAGTTCACATTCCAATTCACCACTTTAGGCCTCTTTCTCCTTTCCCCTTGTAACACTGTTCTTCATTAATAAGAAACCTGACTCTTTTTATTCATAATATGTTTATGTATCTGTTTAACCTCTCTGTAGCTAACCAACTTCTAGTTGTGCCTGCCTAAAACTGACTCACCATTAAAATGAAGGGGAAGGAAGAGGAAAGATAAAGGAAAAGAGAATAGTTAGAAAGCTGGGTCCTGGGCATGCCACATTCTCCCTCCCACCACCACTTTCCATAAAGAAGGTGATAAGGGAGATGGGGTAACTGTTTTGTTATGGCAGTTAGCATAATACGTTACATGTAGTAGACACTCAATAAGTATTAATGGAGTGAATAAAGGATATTTCTGGGGCAAAAATTAATTTTATCTGAGAATATGCCCTCCTTAAATATTTGAAATAAGGATTAATCTTCTAAACAAAATTATTTGGCATTAATTTATTTAAATAACAGGATGAGTTGGATAATCTGCTGAAGGCCTGGACTAAATCAGAGGTAGAGACAACATCAGAATGCTAAACTGTTACCAGTTTGGCTATTAGTTTCTCTGCTTCTTTTTCTTTTTTGACTACCATTTTAATATTTACATTTAAATTTTGGGAAATATAAAAAATTTTCAATTTCAAAAATCTTCTTCAAACCTCCTCTTGAGAAAAGCTCTCCTATTTTCATCTAATTTTTGAAGAACAGAGGGTCAAAGGTAGACAGAATCCCTAGAAACCAGAATTGGTGGGCTCTAAACCATTGGTTGACCCATTTCTGCAAAGTTAAAACAGTGACAGTTTGTATTTACATGGTACTTTCTACTAGCTAATTGCTTTATTTTCAGTTTTCTTAGAAATTTATTTCAAAACCTATGTGAAATATATAGGGTGTTTGGATCAGTTATTGAAGGATAATAATGATTTTTCTTCATAGAAAGTCTTCAGAAAAAGTATCTTTCTTTCATGTTGAGATGGACTTTCCTTTCCTGAATCCAAGGGGTTATCTTTAGAAATTGTCTTACAGATAGATAGATTTAAAAAAATTAGTTGTTAAAATGCTTTATTAATCTACAAAATTTTCGGTTGTCTTTTCTCACTTAATAGTGTCAGGCTTCAATTCCAGTGAGTGTCAGAGGATTTGAGAAGTCTAGTGCAGTTGCCAGGGGCAATAGTTTTAATTTTTATGAAACAATTTATCTTCCCTGCACATGATTTATTTTAGCTGTGGCCTAATTTCTTTCAAGCCTTAGTCCCAAGTGCCTGTGATAATTTGCAAAACTTGATGAGATAATCTGGAGTTTTCCACGTGTCGATGTAGGATAACTGCTTCTGATTTTGCGGACAGAAAACTGAGAGACATAATAAAGTGGAAGATTGCACTACAAGTCGGCAGAATAGCTAAACTAGGTCTCAGTCACTTAACTCACTATCCGATTAGAAGATCTCTACCTTATTAACTTCTTTTTTCAGTCTGATTTCCATCCCCAGGCGTGGGTGTCTTTATTCCATACATGAAGCTTTATTTGCTTCAAAGGCACTCCTACACAGAGGAGAATAAACACGCAGTTAGATTGATTGGTATTTTGCCTTGGGATTTGTAAGGATGTTTGTTGAAGGCTAATACTGCGAACAGGGTTAATGATGTGGAATTCAAGATGAAGACTCAATTCTTGACCTATTGTTTAAAATTATATAGCTACGTGACACAAATTTGATGGTGAAAACTATTGGTCATGAGCATTCATCTAGTAGCATTTAAAGCCAAATAATTTTGCATGGTAATCTCTCCACTACTGACAAGAAACTCTGTGTTGCAGAGTCTTCCTCAACTGATTTTAATAACTTCTCCTCTAGTACTCCCCTAAGCCACTAGACATGTTGATTGATTTGTGAGTATTCAGAGTCAAAACTGATTTTAATGTTGATCCTGGTAAAATATTATCCAAAAAATAAAACCGACACTCCTCTTCACTTTCTTCTCAAACTATTTTAAATATTTTAAAGAGAAAAAATGATATCTATTTCTATTTTTAGAACATTATTTCTATCCCTGCTGCCCTCCATCATTGCTGATCACCCCAAACTGGAGGTTAACTTTGGGTTTCTTTGAATTCATATTTCCTTTCTCTTTTAGTGTGCTCTGAGTGAACTGTAACAACTCAATGTGAACTCCCATCCTACCTGCCAATCAGTGACTCATTTAATAAGCATAAACTAATAAAGGAATGGTCAAGTATAACATTTTGCATATCTGTTTATAAGGAAAAAGATTGGAGATGCTGATTTGGAAACAGATTAGGGGAAAAAATATCCCTTTTCTTTATGCCCAGGAGCTCACATTGACCACTCTCCTGAAGGAGAAGAGATAAGACAACCTGAATATCACTTAAAAAGTATATCTCTTAAAGGCCAGACATAGTGGTTCATGCCTGTAATTCCAGTGCTTTGGGAGGCAAGAGGATCACTTAAGGCCAAGAGTTTGGGACCATCTTTGACAACATAGCAAGATCCCATCTCTCAAAAAAAAAAAAAAAATTACCTGGGTGTTTTGGTGTATACCTGTAGTTCCAGCTACTTGGAAGGATTGCTTGAGACTAGGAGTTTGAGCTTACAGTTAGCTATGGTCATGCCACTGCACTCTAACCTGGGCAACAGAATGAGACCTGTCAAAAAAAAAAAAAAAAAAAAAAAAAGAAAGAAAGAAAGAAAGAAAGAAAAAGAAAGAAAGAAAGAAAGAAATTAAGTAAGAGAACATTCTCACTGAAAAGAGACCTTCAACTTCTATGAGTGAGGAGATGTCTATTTGGAGTGACCTGCCTGTTATCCTTACTCATTGTCTTTTAGCATTCCAAATAAATGTGGATGAACAATAATACTGTCATCCATAGGACTCACAAAAGTGTTGACTAGGTCAGGACTCGCCCAGTAAAATCCAATTTAGTGCTCAGTTGAATAGAGACTTGTAGCATAAAAAGCAACTTGCTAGTTTTAGGATCCAGGCTAATTCTATCTCCTCTTCTCCTGATTTGACTGCTGCTGCCCTCCTGTGTTCTTGCCCTAGGCTCTGCAAAGAAACAGTTTTAGAGGAAATCATGAACATTTGATTTAATTAAAACCATTATTAACACCACTTTTTGTCTCATTTCTTCAAGTGTCAAGGTACAGATTACGTTTGAACAATGGTGATAAATATAGAGGGAGAAAACACAATTCTTTTATGGCTTGTAAAAAATAGAGCAACACAAGAATAAGATACCCTGTAGTAATTAAGCATTTCCTGGTAAGCGGTTTCCTTTAAAGTTGAGGTTTCCAGGGCTAGCAGCTAGGGTGATACATTCAAACATTTTCACTCAAGTCAAATAAAAAAAAAAAAAAAAAAAAAAAAGGAGGGAAAAAAAGCAATCCTAGTTTAACCATCTGATCCTATGCCGAGATATCCAGTGCTGTTATTTAAAAGCCACAAGTCACAGGCACTGTGCTATTTTCTGCTCCAGCTGTATAACTTTGGCTTTCATGTAGATACCCACATTAAATGCCAAGAAGAACCATATTAATTCTCTTCATCTGCTACTAACCCTTATACCTTTACATTTAGTTTGAAGAATTCATAATGTTCAGCCATATGCTGTTACTAATATTGGTAATCACTGGATAAAATGAATAAATTTTTGTTCACTTGTGGGTGTTTCTTGTGGTTAAATATATTCCTTGTTTTTCATGGGTAACTAATTTATTCTGGTTTGCTTGTTTTTTTCTTTTTTTTTTCTTTCTTTTTTCTTTTTTTTTTCTTTTTTAGGTTTTAAAACTGAAATTTCCACACTCCCCAAATCCCTTTAATTCATGGCAAACCAGGTTGGTTCATAACCCTAGTTGTGAATGACTTTCAATTCTACTATTTGATTCTTTCCTTTGGGAAATTTTCTTTTGAGAAATAGCTTAAGTATAGTTAACATTTACTGAGTGTTTAATATATGCCTAGTACTGTTTCAGTCCTTTAAATGAATTCGCTTTTTTAATTCCTTCAAATTCCAAGGCAGAGAGTTGATTTATACAGTGCCACAGGTATGTGCTGTACAACTTTAGGGAGCACCAATCACAGAGATGAGGTGGCCCTGATGAAAAAGGTAGGTATGATTATTATCCGTATTTTATAAATGACAAAAGGGAAGCATAGAAATATCAAATAACTTGCCTGTGATCAAACAGCTGTAAAGTAGTAAATGGAGTTTACCCTGGCAGTCTTGTTTGAGAGCCCACAATGGGGCTATATTTAATCACAGTTGCAGTAGTACTCTTTATTCACATTTGAAAGCACATTTATGTATATGATGTCTTTCTGTCTTTACTTCCTCAAAGCTGTCCTGGAATTGTTACATTTGTGGTGCCTAACCTGGTAAATTTGCTCCAACCAAATTGCTCAAATATATCTTTCATAGTTTTTTTTTCTATTTTCCTAGAATTACTGTTGAACGGCGTGGTGCCTAAAATATGCATATCTTTTCTAGTTCAGTATGAAAATATTATTGTCTATAGACAGCAGTGCCCAAAAGAACTTCCTGCAATGATGGAGATGTTCCAGAGCTGCAGTGTCCAGCTCAGTTGCCCCTAACCACGTGTGGCCCCTGAGCACTTGCAAAGTGTCTAGTACGACTGAAAAACTGAATTTTTTTACAATTTTAATCCCTTTAGATTAAATTTAAATACCTGCATATAGCTAGCAGATACCATATTGGACAGCACAGTCTTTAACACATTTATTGTTTAAGCATAGCTTAAGATTAATTATGAAAATTATACTAATTGCTTCATAAGTTACAAGTGCACCTGCCAACTAGCTTCTACATAATTAGACATAAAGGGAAAAAGAGATAGAGACATTAATGAGAGAGAATCCATAATAAGGGAAAGGATGCTTTCATTTCCATATTATTCTCATCTAATAATGTTTCTAAGAGTGTAAAGAGGATTACAAAGTAGATTACTTTGGGGATCATAAAATTCATATTCAGAAATTTTCATGGGCACTGGACATAGGGCTTAGAGTTATCAAATTGAAGATGAAATGTGAAAATCATGGCTTTTAGGAAAACATTGCAAAAATTATCTCTAAAATATCAATTATCCTTAGTTATTGTCTATCTCCTTCCACCACCTATGTTTATTCACAATTTTACATATAATGTGTGGAATGTAAATGTAATTTGTTTTCTACTATTTTAATACATTTTTGACAAAAGATATAACTGAGATTTGTACTAAAACATACTTGGGAAATTTCTGCAAAACAAAATCTACCCCAAGTAATAAACATTTGTCCTTTGTCCTTTGACTCCTTTGAATGATCGAGTGGAACAGCCAGAGATACCTAAATAGGAGTGGTTATTAAAACCAGCTAGATAGCTAATTTCTCAATTTCAGGCCTTTTCTTGGCCTTGCCTGACGATTTTTGTTGCACATCATTAATCTGGAAAAGCATGCTCACAGGGAAGCCACCTTCTGGAAGCAGCAGCCCATCAGGAGCAGGTGTGTCCATTATTGAGCAGCCCCTGAGCACTGCTGAGGCCCTTGCTGTTGGCCACTGCTCTCTTCAGGGCTCGGGCTCTCACCAGAGCCCAGGTGCATTTACCTTGCCAGTCAAAGCTTCCCTTTGCTTCCAGGAAAAAAAGATTTTTAAAGGCCCCTGTGCTGACTACTTCCTGAATCTCAGTTTGTAGTCGAGCCACCTGCAGTCACGGATGCCTTCTTCTCTAATTTCACATGTTCACTTAATAGTGATGCCATCAGGTAGGGTTGGCAGATAAAATATGGGATGGCTGGTTAAGCTTGAATTTCAGATAAACAACAAATAATTTTTAAAGTTAATTATATCCTGTATAAAATTTGAGACATACTTATACTAAAAAAGTTATTTGTTGTTTATCTTAAATTCAAATGTAACTGGGCATCCTGTGTTTTGATTTGCTAAATCTGGCAATGCTACATTAGGGCCACTTTCCAAATCTTAACAGTGAGGAGAGAGCTCACACAACTCAAACTTTGTGGGAAGATGTCACAAAAGAGTGTGGTTTATCTTTCAGGAATACCAAGTATGCTTTTCCTGGAGTGACTAAGACTTTGGTAACAGGAATAATCGCCGAATTTGGGTCTTAGCTTTGACAAAACATCGTTGATGGACCTAATAACTTACTAACTGGCTCTGGCTGAGTGCCCCATGGAGCTTCATTTAATTACCACAGAATGACAATTTAAACTGCAGAAGAAGGTCAGTGACTAATTCAGGCTCTAGAATTCTTTTTTTCTCGTATGGCGATGTGAAGAGCAGAACTAAATGAAGTAGCTTCAGTTCTAAGAGTTGCTTGTGTCCAAGAATGAGACATGATATTGTTAATAATTTGCAGGAGATTTGTTGTTACAGCTAGCTGAAGCTGCAGAAATTGGGGCAATATACTTAGAGGTATCAGTAGAAAAAAATTCTCATAATGATTTACAATGCACAGTGTAGAACTGAAAAAAAGAAGAGAATGCATACATTGGTATAATAAACTTCTTATTAAATGGAGTCGATAATATAGGCACCAATGCCTTGTTCATCAAACTGCTAATGACAAAAGGGACAGAATCAGGAAAGCAACATGACTTTGCAGTCCACTTAGCAACTTCTGTCTCTATCAGAGGTAATTCTAAACTTCAGACAAAGCCACAACACTCAGTCCCAAACAGTGCTTTTTATAGCTGTCTGAATTTGTTTCATCTCCCCTTTATTCTTGGATTAGTGGCTTTAAAATGGAAATGTTGGATTCATTTCAGTTATTAGGCTGATGCAAGCATTGTAATTTTCTCTCTTGAATTCTTAAATGTGTTGATTGTACTCTGGGAATTTTATGGTTCTTTTTAAAAATACTGAAAGTGTTTGTTCCATTTTTTCTGATGTAATTGCTTGTACTATTAATTCCCAACTCAATTATATTTGAACTTTTGTAGGGGAATCAAGGAGACACAAAAGACATTCTAAATGATAAACTTCCATTTCTTCTTTCAAAATGCAAATAAAACTAGTTTGGAAGAAATTGGAGGGAAAGAAATTGCTTTAACGTGGAACTTATTTTGAGTCTGGAAGTCTTGGTTTTTTAAAAGAATACTCTGGTGACCAAAACAAATGGTGGTGAGTTGGTGACACAATAATTGGCAGCCTCTGGTGTCCAAGGCCATTTGCTTGAATTATTTACGTCTCAAAACTGACAGGAATTTCATAAGAGCAAATAAGGCAAATCCAGTGGGTGTCATTTATCTGCTGCAATCACACATGTGATTGGCGGCAGGTCTCATCTGCCAGAGCTGATGCCTTAAAAACCCAGGGGAAGAGTTTTTATTTCAAGACAGTCCCACACCCCTTATGGTTTGATTAGTCTTTCACCAGCTCGATTCTATTCATTGCCAAAAGAAGGTTGACACAAAGAAGAAAATTCTTGTAATGTCTGCTTTAAAATAACTCAGTAACAGGTATTGTTACTGAAACATCTCCTTAGACTTTAAAATGATCTTTTAACCCCTTTTCTTAAAAAATACTTTAAAAATTACCTGAAACTGACTGAATTATGATTTTTTATTTTACAGTGGTATCGTATGTGGCCATTATAGTCTGGCAGCCTCCTAAGATGGGTTTGCAGTTATGTCTCTGGGACTCAGATGGCCCGTGATGTCTTCTCCCATCCCTCATTAACTTGATTTTCTCCCTCTGTGGTGCCTTCTGGCAAGGCTGGTAGAGATGGGATGTAGTTCCATTGTATTTGCCTTTGGAGCTGGAATAGGGAATGAGCAAAATTAAATTGCCTCAAGACAATTTATGTAGTCTTCATTATGTACAGATGACTGGCTCCTTTTACTCATTTTCTTGTGAACTTTGGAGAAACGTTCATGGAATCTATGATCCTTAAAATTTATCTTATAAATTTTAAGAAATAGGTTTTTAATGCTTGAAGAGAGCAACACACTTATAAAATATTCATTGGAGTTTGTATTTATTTATTTTTGCCTTGGGCATTACAATAAATTCTGGAAATTAAATGAATGACGTAATACTCTTCAGATTTAAAAACACTTTATATTCCATATTTTTATATACTTTATTCATCAAAAGTCTATGAAAGTAAGCTATTCAGAGTATCATGGTCTTTGTTCACAATTAAATTGTTAAAGTTATAATCAATTTATGCCAATTGAAAGTTTTTTCCTTTGGACATCCAGTAGGTAAAATGAATTAGTGGTTGTCAGTGTCATTTATGGTAAAAAGAGGACCTTCCTCTTTTTCCTATTTTTCAAATAGTTTTTGAAAAATAAATACTGTCCTATTCACAAGTAAAAGTTATGAGGAAATATTCAACTTTTATCTCATTGGCAGGGGTTTGGGAGACTGGAGAACTTAACTATAGTTCAAGGGAGTGTTAGCTCATTCATGGGACAATCTTTTGTTTTTTTGTTTTTTTTTTTTTTTGAGAGGGAGTCTTGCTGCTCTGTCACCCAGGCTGGAGTGCAGTGGCGCAATCTTGGCTCACTGCAAGCTCCGCCAAGGGCCAATCTTAAGAAGAACGAATAGTCCAATGGTCCCTAGAAGAGAAATATTTAGTTTCAAAAATATTCTACTAGGGGCAAATAAATTAATAAAATAAATAAGTAAGTAAGTAAAAGAGGTCTGTTTCTCATTGCAACTCGTTTTTCTGTTTCTTCGAATTATCTTAAATCTGTGGTATGTAGTTTCTTCTTAGGCTGAACACAAATATAAAACTTACTGTTACAGACCCAGACACTGAAGGCAATTGTACTAGCAGGGGGAAAGCAAAAAGATTTCTTCTCCCCAAAGGGGGCTTTTTAGCCTTTATTAAGTGGGTTATCTTTTCAGTGGTACCAGGCTTTCCTCGATCTTCTTAGATTGTGCGGCACTCATTTCTCCAGGTTGGCTGAGGAAATTGCTTCTCCTGCCACCTTGGACTACATCCACCTTAAATGTTTGTGGACTTAGTGTGAGAGCAGAAGGCTCTCCATAAATCATTTTGAGATTTGCTCAGACTTTTAAGAGTGCCTCTGGTCCAGGCACATGTGAAAAGGTTTAAGTCATGCAAATATCATGAATAAATGAGTTGTATTCATCTCTAACTCCTGTGTTTACAAAGATGGCCCGGGCAGCTGGAAAAGCAGTCAAACCTCACTCAACACTTGACGTTAAGTTTAACCTCTGCCTAAGGAAATAAGCACTTAAAATCTGCTGAATCACTCGATTCTCACATGTCTTTCCATGGGAACCTTAGACTAGGGGTTTTCTGATACACCCTTTGACCGGGTGTGTTTGCAGTGAGAAAAACTCTTATTATTCTTTCACTGCTCAGCTTGAGGTTTTGGAATATAGCTCCTTCTTTTAAACATACTAAGATACTTGAAATTTTAAAGACTTATTTTCTTAGCCATTCTTGCCTTCTAATTTACCTCCCAAGGTCCTGTGACCAGCTCATTTCTCTGTTTGGTTCAGAGAACAGTAAGAGATGACACTCTGTCACATCCAGATCAGAAAAGACAGGCAGGTGAAATGCCTGGGACCACTTCTAACCAGCTGATGACTAGTCTGAAAACATCAGGCTTCTCAAAACTGCAGAAAATGTTTCCTCATTAAAGTATTTTAAAAGGAATATCTTTAATTACGTTGTATCTAGTCAGTCAATGAATGAGCTTTGTCTCAGCACCTATAGATAAAGTATTAGTGAATGAGGACCTGGGAGATTGGACATGGTCTCTGCCATCAACAACCATGCAATACCATAATAATAAACATCCAAGGGAAATAGGTGTATGTGAAAAAACATAGCTACTAAGCAGACAGAACGTTTACTATTAAAAGAGAGTTGATGTTATTAAGGAAAACTTCCAAGAACAGCTTTAATGCTTGAGTGAATATTAATTAGTTTAAATATGACAGAAAAGGGTTATGAATATTCAGAATTCATCCCTCCCTGAACTACACCCAGCACAAAACTGGTAATTGCATAACTACATCACCTTTTATGTGTGTGAGATATGCTGAAGAAATTAATAGCTTTCATTATGGAAAAAATATACATCTTCTCCCAAGGGGTTGTGTTATAGCCTTCCTCAATGTGCCTGTTTGCTCTGGCAGGCTCAATAGTCTCTTTGCAGAATTTTTTTTTTTTGGAGTGGGGAGGAGCAATAGTCCCTCTCTCTTCCTCTTATTAGATTGTAGCTCATTCAGGAAGTGTGAAATCATTGTATAGCTGAATTGTGGACAGAGTGCTACTACACAGATGTTAGCATTAATGCTGTTATCAGCATAGAGTGAAGAAAGTTGGTTGACAAAGAGTTTTCTTATTACCTTGGTGTGGAGGTGTTATATGTATTCTGTTAACTAACGACAATATTAAACTCGTTACCTTCTTTTTGTTTCTGTAGGGGAGAAAGCATAGTTAAATGACTATTACAAGCACATAATTGAAGATAATAAGGAAGAAAAAAATTCAGATGTTCTGAAAGGATGATACATTTCTTTAATCTACTGTAAATTTTATTGATTGTAGAGTCAAGTCTTTGTACTATATTGTGTTGTGAAAGCTTACAGAGGATAAGACCAATTTAACTTTTAATTGTATATCATTTCAAGATATTAGATTAAGCTATCAATGACAACTAAGAACAACAATAATAATAAGCTTTTATTGAGCCCTGTGCTAAATTCCTTAGATTTATTTTGAACAGAAAAAAAAGAATTAGTAGTTATTTTTATAGTTATCTTTTATGAGCAACTAAAGAGAGTGGCAAAATAAGAGTTCTTTCTTCAGTTGCTTAGTAAGATGGCATATGTAATCTTCAACACTCAATGTAGTTCTCAGTTGGAGTCTATTTTTCTAGTTGGATTTCACATGTCAAACAAGTTGATAAAAATGCTTTTGAAACTTTCAGATAAGGAGTCTGAAGCTGAGGCAAGCAAAAATGTTTTTTTTGAGTAGCACATAGCCAATTAGGTAAAATAAGTTTTGTTCATACCAGCACATAAATAAAAATAGGTAATAACACTTTCTTAGGAATATATAGAGACTTTCAAAGTACTCTGCACCCAATTTCATATATTTTCCACATACAATGTTTTTTAGAAGAAAAAAAAATTATTGTAACTATTTACTAAATAGGAAAAGTTATGGGCTCTAAAGCAATTTTCCTAAAACCAGTTTACTGAGAGCTAGTTTTCCACAAGCCAATTCACTAAATTACCAATTCGATAACAAGTAATTGGAATATAATACTAAGAATAATATGCTCATAGCCGTTGAACACATATTTAAAACGTTTCTTAAAATATATTTGATAAATTAGTACATTTGATGAATTTGTCATTCTGCAAATTGATTTTTTAGTGAATTGGCCTGCTTTCAAACTTACAGATTCATTTCATTCTATGCGAAATAACACATTTAATATACACATACTATGTGCCAGGGATTGGTTGTTTCATACTGAATGAGGTAGTCCTTGACATCAGAAAAATTATAGTTTGGTGGACAAGGCAGTCAAGAATACCATCACAGAACAGAGTATCATGGTAGGAGAGTTACAGGAACATTGTGAGAGACCCTAGGGGAGAAGCAGCTTATTTCATCTGGTTATTGGCCACAGGACGCTTCTAAGAGAAGACCATGTTTTAGCTGAGATTTAGAGGCTAAAAGTGATTTATTCAGGAAGTAAGCACGTGATCAGAAAGTAGGTCAAAAAATGAGAATGTGCTAAGACAGTCTTTTTCAAACTGATATCTGTCCTGCCTATCTTCCAGGGATCCTCTGAAGTACTATACGAGGTTATGGTATAATTGTTATTGTGATCCAGACTATTCAGTTCATATGTACCTGCATAATTATCATAGCTAACACTTACATAGTGCTTACAATACAATGTGCCAGGTATACATTAAGTCATATATGAATTCATAGTTATAATGTCTTATAACTGTCAGAATAATTTTTTGAGTTAGATAATAGTATTATCCCCCCTTTATAGTTGAGAAAATTGAGAACTGAAACCACGTGGCACTGAACAGCATTCAAATTCAGGCTATGTGTGCACTTAATCTCAATGTTGAACTGTATTCCAGGAGACTCTTTGGGATTCTTGAGTCATGTAGGTTTCTTTGCCCCTACCTATTTTAGACATCTTTTAAATACAATAAAGAGATCACAAACTACTGGATTTTTGGATGTTTTAAATATCCATCCCATATCACTTTGTGATGGGCCACTTCTCTCTGATGTATGTGTGCCTGCCTCTAAGAATCGGTCTTCTCATCCATATTTTTGTTTCTTCTGATTACTGAGGGCCCAGGATTAATTAACTAGACTATTAGAATTATGTCTAAAATAACAGAAGTGATCATGGAAAAAGCCTAAGGTGTATCCTGTAAGTGAAGTACTGGAGTATTTTTACAGGGACTTGTTAACATTCATATTGATTTTGCTGTTTTTCTTTGAGGTTGTTCTGGATAGCCAAAGTTAGCAGCTATCCATGGTGACCACAAAGCCTAGATTTCAAGTAGTTGGTCTCATATTTAGAAATAATTTCAGTCCATATGTTCCAATTTTTATCACAAGCTTTTGTTCCTATATATATATATGTATAAGGAACTTCCAGAGAAGCATTACTGAATTACGTGGTATCAACAAGAAAGTCAGGCCCCTGGGTTGTACATCCTATAGGTTTTTCTGAAATTCCTTGTACGCTTGAGTTCATTAATGTGAAAAACAAATTTCCAAAAGGGATGTAGGAATTGGAGAAGAAAATACCCATTTGGTTGGTTGTCCAGCCTTTCTTCTGACTGTGCCAAGTGTAAGTTCTGGTCTGGTTTTGAATAAGTCAATCAGGCAAGTTTCCTAGGTCTCCCTTTCAGGAGCGTCATGGCCTAATGACGGTCACATTCAGGAATGCCTTGCTGACTTTCAGCACAGACATCACTCATGACTCTGGTCATGCTAACCCAGGACTGCAATATCATGCTAACCCAGGACTGCAATATAGCTTGCTTTTATGGGTCCTCATATATCAGATGAAGTACCAGATAATTATGTAAAATACCTTGGATGAATCCCAGAACAAAAGTTTTCAAATGGCAAACAGATTAATCATACACTAAAGGAAGGCATAGGACCCACTCGTATGCTATTAGATAAAATGGACATCCCTGAGGAATATCTTACTCTGAAAAAAATGCCTCGAGCAAGAGAAAAATCAGCAAAAACTGAAGAGCAGTCCAAAAATTTCTCTGTTTTCTCCAAATTCTATATATTCTTCCTTTCCCCTCTCTAATCTTCCTTCCCCAACCCTGCAGCAGTCAGGCAAGGTGTCTTTGTAACAAATGTTTGCCTGCACACATATATACTTGAAGCATTTTCTTACTCATGCATATTGTACTTTTGCACTCAGCTCTTTACTATTGTTCCCAAAGTCCTATGTTCAAGGCTTTTTTCCATGTCCAAAGCATCTGTGATCTTATATTTTATTTTTGATGCTACACAAACAGGACTGGGAAAACTGCCCAGAAGCTGTCTTGAGTAGTGGCTTTCTAGATCTGTGTAAAGTGGACAGACACTGGGTACTGTTCCTTTGGGGTCTTTATATAAGATTGTTCTTTTTTTTTCCAAGAACACTCAACGAACTATAACTCCTAAGGCCTGTACAACTTGAATTAATTCAAGGATATAAGCAGGTAAACAGACCTAAAACCCATATAACAATTAGAATAAGGAAAAAAAAATAGCCATTCTATCTTGAACAAACATCTATGAAATACGTTGTTCTTAATGAGGTTGATTAACCACTTCCTAATTTTTTAAATCTTTAATATTTTGGGTCCTGGCTATAATGTTCAAATTTTAAAATCCAGAGCCAGATATGCTTCTGGTGGCACCGCTATCATATCTACTTACTATTTACGCTTTAGAGTTTAAAAAGAATATATTGAGACCACTTTGACATGCTGTATCTGTGTTCTTGGTCTATTAGCTGACTTTAAGAAGACTTAGAGATAGCATGTTGTAAATTATGGAGCACTCTTTACTTTTGTTCTTGATTAACATCTGGCAGGGGGAAATTCTTGGCACTATTTTGCCTTCTTTTTTTAGCAAGCAACAAGAATCTAAAATGCCAGAGAAAGGTCTGCATGCATTTTCTTTGAAAGCAAAGGGGCTAGCATCTGTAAGTGACTTCTTTGTGTAACTAAAAATAAAAAAAGAAGGAAGTGAGGGAAAGGAGCTTCTGTTCTTTAGATTTTCTGCAATTGACCCAGGCCACCACGTTCACCAGGATATGGGTTCTGTAAATGCAGCCTTAAGCCAAAGAACCAACTATCTGAAGTCATTTTTAACTCAAGAATTCATTTTTGAAACTAAGTAGAGTATTGTATGGGGCCCAATTAATATACAGATCATCATCAAGGAAAGATGAAACCTAATCAACTTTTCATCACATACAAATGACTTATTAATAATCTTAGTCATATCAATAATAATGATAGGAATAGCAAACATTAAATATTTGTAATGTACAAGTCACTATAATAAGTGCATTAAATTTATAATCTCATATATTACTCAAAGAACTCCATGAAGTAAGTACTATTTATTCTGGTTTTATCCTGGCTTGTTTGTTTATTTTTAAAAATAAATTTTAATGGATATAACTTAAGTGCAATAAATTGCCCATATTCGGCGAGTTGTTAGAGGAATATATTTTTGTGAAGCCACAACCATACCAATGCAGAGAACAATTCCATCACCTGTAAAATTGTCCTGTGTCCCTTTGTAGTCCCTGTTTCTTCTTTCCCTGGCCCAAGGCAATCACTGATCTGCTGTCTGTCACTATAGATTGGTTTGCATTTTCTATAATGTTATACAAATTTTTATAAATATAAATGGAACAATACTGTATGAGTCTGGCTTCTTTTGTTTAACATAATGATTTCAAGATTTATCCATACTGTTATGTGTATTAACAATTAATTAATTATTGATGAGTATGGATATGTCGTATTTTATGTATTCATTCATCTCTTGATGATCAGTTGGGATTTTTGCAGTATTTGGCTTTTGCCTAATTTTTTTCTTTTATTTTTAGTTGACATGTAATAATTATACATATTTATGGAATACAAAGTAATATTTTGATACACGTATACAATGTGTAATAAGTAAATTAGGGTAATTAGCGTATCTATCACCTCACACATTTATCATTTCTTTGTGTTGTGAACATTCAAAATCCTCTCTTCTAGCTTTTTGAAAATATACACTAAAGTATCGTTAACTATACTCACCTTACAGTGCTACAGAACACTAGAGCGTATTCCTCCCAAAGTTGTGACTTTGTATCCATTAGGTTGTGTGTGTGTGTGTGTGTGTGTGTGTGTGACATGATCATGACTTACTGTGGCCTCAACCTCCTGGGCTCAAGTGATTCTCCCATCTTAGCCTCCTGAGTAGCTGAGAATACAGGCATGTGCCAACATGCCCAGCTAACTTAAATTCTTTGTAGAGACAAGGTGATATGGTTTGGCTGTGTCCCCACCCAAATCTCATGTTGAATTCCCATGTGTTGTTGGAGTGACCTGGTGGGAGGTAATTGAATCATGGGGGCAGGTCTTTCCTGTGCTGTTCTCGTGATAGGGAATAAGTTTCACCAGGTCTGATAGTTAGCTTCTCTCTTTGCCTGCTGCCATCACAATCATCCACCATGATTGTGAGGCTTCCCCAGCCACGTGGAACTGTAAATGCAATTACATTTCTTTCTTTCGTAAATTGCCAGTCTTGGGTATATCTTATCAGCAGCATGAAAACAAACTAATACACGAGGTCTCCTTATGTTGCCTAGGCTAGTCTTGGACTCCTAGGCTCAAGAGATCTTCCTGCCTCTGCATCCAGAAGTGCTGGGATTACATGAGTAAGCAACTGTGTCCAGCCTTCTGTTTTCTTTTGTATTTATTTATAATTTTATCTTATTAATCATTTTTTAATTTTTATTTTTGCCTTCCTTGGGTTTACTTTGTTGCTTCTCTTGTAACTTTTTGAATTGAAAGCTCAGTCATTTATTTTTATTCTCTCTTATGATCTCACATATACACTTAAGGTTGCCTGTTTTCTTCTGAATTGTTCTTTGGCCATATTTTAATATGGACTTTTAATATACAGCATTCTTATTTGTTGTCATTTCTAATGTGATGATAATTGCCATTTTGGTTTACATCTTCATCTTGGTTTCCTTTTAAGCAGTGCCTAATACAAAAGCATGGTTGTGGGTCATTTATTTAGAATGGTGACCCTAGGCATCAAGTGTGAGGAAGATGAGGGTGAACAGGGAAGAAAGAATGCCAAGAGTATAATATATTATCAATATGGGCAACAGGTGCTAAATTTTATGGGGTCTTTTGAGAAGCCTTTCAATGTATGTCTTAGAACTGTCTACCTGGAGATAAAATGGCTAAACACGCATCCATTAGATCCAAGTTTTCAATTGCTCAGTGGTGCTTATATGCGTCTTAAGTCCCTTGTACTTCATGGTTGAACATGCCTGAGCATAGAACAGGTTCCTATGAGGATGCCGTTTCATAGCATCAGAGAAGTTCCAGGGCAGGAAGAGAGAATGGGGTGTGACCCAATGTCATGGTCCCCTCAGGTGCATACGCACAAACATACCCAAAGCTTGTGTGGAACTGATTACCACAGTTGTGGCAGCATTAGGGAGAGGGCTCAGAGGATATGAGGACGTGCGAGGTGTTTGATACAATTTCCTTTTTAATTGAAGTAATACTTAAGTATTTTTAAATGTCCATGTTCATAGGTTTATTTTTGCCATCTTTTTGCTTTTGTTTCATATTTGCTCATTATTTTTTTTTCAGGGTAAATTCTATATTTTCTTTTCTTTTCTTTTTTCTTTTTTTTTTTTTTTTTGAGGTGTTGTCTTGCTCTGTCGTCCAGGCTGGAGAGCAGTGGCACTATCTCGTCTCACTGCAACCTTTTGTCTCTCAGTTTCCAGCAATTCTTGTTTTTCAGCCTTCGAGTAGCTGGGATTACCCGTCATGATGCCCAGCTAATTTTTGTATTTTTAGTAGAGATGGAGTTTTACCATGTTGTCCAGGCTGGTCTCGAACTCCTGACCTCAAGTGATCCTCCCACCTCAGCCTTCCAAAGGGCTGGGATTACAGGCATGAGCCACTGAGCCTGGCCTGTATTTTCTATAGATTATGTCTTTTCCAAACATCCAGACCACTTAACATGGAGGAGATACCTTCTTGAGGAGAAGATCCTATCTACTAGAAACAAATACAGAACCCAAAATTATTTACCCTCAGAACTAGTAATTGCTAATAGGCAGGATACTTCTAAAATCTAATCTAATAAACCATTATGGTCAATGATACAGAGAAATGTACAAAGGACAATGGGAGGGGAGGGGAGTGAGAATATGAAACTAGACTGGGTAGTTTAGGAAGCAGTCAGAAACAACATGACTTTTGATTGGGACCTTTATGAGTGGCTAAAATTTTCCTGGAATAAGATGCATAATGAACACAGGCACAGATATTTGAATGAACTCTGTGTGTAGAGAGAATGGATGGTGGCTACTTCATAAAGGGAACTGGTTAATCTGATCTGTTCGCTGTGAGTTCCAGAATTTTTCTCATAATTTCCAGGTGAGGGTCTACCCTACCTAGTCTAATCATCTTTCCAAGACAAAATCTAAAATAACTTTCCAATATGTAGTTTATGAACGGAGCAGAGGACTAATGAAAATAATTGAAGACAATGTCAAATGAGAACTAGAGCACTTTATTATATAGTCCAACTACATATCCTACATATGAAATACATATATACATGCATTGGATAGGTACACATTTAGTACATACAACACTTTCACACTGTAAAATGGGGAAAAAATTCTAAATGGTATGAGTAGTAAACTGAATTTTATAAGCATAATTCAGCAAAGCAAAAAGTTCTGTTTGAGCCTCACTATATTTCTTTATTTGAGAGGCTTGAAGGGAGAGGCTTATCTAGGTGTGGGGTGTTTGGAACCTGTTCTATAGTTGGGTATGTTCATTTTTGAAGTGCAAGCTTTTCTCTATTGTATCTTGAAAGAATAAACCTAAGGTTAGCTCAAAGGTAGGAAAAGTTACAAGGAGGCGATATAACTGACAGGACTGTAGTATGTACTAAAGGAAAATATGCAGAACAAGTGACTCTGCCTAGTGAAAAAAATTCCCTTTTACATTCTCAGTTAAATATTTAAAAGTGATGATGAAAACTAGGTTCTCCATAATAGAAAAGATTTCTTGTTAAGAAAAAAAAAAAAAAAAAAAACAACCGAGAAAACATCATCTGTTTTTAGGATCTTTTAATGAATGGCCACTTAGAAGTGATGAGTTAATATATTTCACTATTATACCATAATTTTCCATAATCGAACATACTAATGTACACTATTTTAGTCTCTTAAATTCATTTTTACTCTCCCTCCTTGCAACATTTTCTCTTAACAACAAAAGTCTATAAAGACAAATTGTACTTGTACTAAATGTAATAATAAATGCTCCATAGACAGAAAAAATTGAGGCGAACTGTCCATAAAAGATCTGCACATCATCATGAAGATCCTTTTGGAGATTTAATTATCTTGATAAGGTAATAATACTCTCTTGGAAAAAAGACTTACATAACATGTAATATTTTTGCATATTGCTTTTTTGGGAGGAGGGGATGCATTTGTTCTGGCTGAAATATCAGATGCTAATAGGCCATATTATAATGAACTGTGAGAACATCTCTACAAACTTCTATAATTCTCATACTTTTCATGTCCAGTCATAAGAAACGATCCAAATTATTTTTGTTTTCTGTCCTGGAATTAAATGCGTGGGCCACCCTTAAAGACAGTGCATCTGCAGCAAAGTTTCTCTTTCTCTAATAATTGTTTTTTAGAATCCTTAAGTGCCCATAATTTTGGCTTGGTAGAAAATACTTGTACTACAAATTGTCAGAGCCTGTATTAAGGGATAATTGCCTTTAATAGAGCAGGGAAGACATTCTCGTGGTAAAGAATACTTTATACTAAAAGAATTAAAGCAATTATCTGGCTATTCCAGACAAAATAATCTTTTATTTTGTCAATATCTGGCAAATTTGAAGTGCTTTTTTTCGCTTAAGTTCTCCAAATCATTTCTTCACTCTTCTACTGCTCTTATGTGTGTGAATATACTGTCTTAACCATCCTAGTATAGTTAGATAAAAAGAGTCCTCCTTGCATTATTAAATCTATCCTCCCAGGAAATATTCAATTTAACATGTAATTTGTTAAAAAATGAATTGCTTCACATAATATTATGTAATAAAACTGTAATACAATTTTCTGAATTAGGGTAAAAGGACTGTTTACTCTGTAAATAGAACTTAGATTTTCTGTCATCAAATCAGCCAATCTGCCACAAATAGTCTCACTGTATCATTGCTTTCCATCCCCACAAAGGAAGCTGAAAGTAATTTAAAAAAAGTAACAGTAGCTCTTCTTTTCCATTTTCCCCTTCCTGTTCTTCTTCTGTTCTTCTTCTGTTCTTGTCCTATTAAACAATTCAAAAGTAAAGCCATTAGGTGGGGCAGGGTGAGGTAGTTGTCTGTGCAGTACATCTGCCCCTGTGGGATTGTGGTTGTGGGAAGAATAGTCAAGCTGGTTGGGAGCAAGATGTGGGAGCCTGAGGAGGGTGATCAGGACATCCATAGAGTGTGGTGTGTTCAACCCGGAGCTTGGTGAGGAGGGCATGGGTGCATGGGATCAGCTGCGCAGAGTGCCTGAGGCTAACCATAGTAAGGAGGATGTCCATCTAAGGGAGAGTCTCAGGATAGAGCAGTGGAGCCCAAAAAGGGTGAGAAGGGCTCCCACGTAAGGGAGGAGGTGGTGCTGATGATGAGAAATTTAATACATATTGGAGGACTGAATAAATAAATGTGTATTAAAAACAACATGAGTTAAATTCCTGAGGGAAGTTACAAATACAAAAAGGGAGAAAATGAGAACAAATCTTATGGTGTTAGATTGGGATTGGAGGTATTGGTATAAATACATGGTTTTAAAATATATAGATAAATAGATATAGAAATAAACACAGATGTTTGTGAACACACACACAAACACAGACACATACACACTTAGCTCTGTTAACTAAGGCAATTTGGGAGCAATGACTCCCCAGTGGTCACTGGCACATCTAGTGTCCAGATCTTGATTTCAACATACCATTCTCCACTGAAGGAAAGGCTTATTTCAGGGCAGGGGCAGGGACACGACAAGATGATGCTGGAACATCTTGTACCATAGAGCAAGGAAATGCTTGCCGATTGGCAGGGACATATCAAAAGGATGCAGGCTCCAGCTGGAAGTTGTTACTGCTGACCAAATTTAAGATAAATTGAACATCAATAAAAGTAAAGATAATAGTGGACTGTAAGCCATTGAATAAAAATGGAAAGCACAAGTCTATGCTGATATAAACAATTAATGAGTAAATTGAAAATGTGATGAGAAATGGGATATTTACATAGTTTAAAAGAACTTTCTCACAAATTATTTACTAATTACAAAGGGGAAAAGAGAGCGTAATTTCTGTGATATTCCTGCCAAAAATGTATAATCAGAAGTTAATTGTTAGGAGAAAACTTAAAAAAAAAATCCCATTTGAGGAAACTATTATAAAATAACAGGACTATAATCTTCCAAAATGTAAGGATTATGGAAGTCAAGATAAGACCGAGGAACAATGGTAGTGAAGGATATTAAAAAGACAATATAACTAAGTGTAATATGTAACATTTAAAAAAAAAAGTTAAAGCAGTTATTAAGACAATTGGCAAAATGTGAATAGGATGTGAAGATGAGATGTCAGAAATATATTAGTATTAATTTCCTGATTTTGATGGTTGTGTTGTGATTATCTTGCAGAAGAATGTCCTGGTTTATAGTAACTGTCCAGTTGAGTATTCGAGGGTAGATGGGCATCTGATCAGTGATTTGCTGTCAAATCATCCAGGAAAAAGGTGGTTTCTTTTGTAATTATTTGCAACTTTTCTGTAAGTTTGAGAGTATTTCAAGATAAATATCCTAAAAACGTAGCTCTTATCACTACATTGTTTATGGTTTATTATTTTATGCTCAATTATTTTAGGAAAGAAGATATTGACATACTGAAGTTTACTCTTTCTTCTCTTTTTCCTTTGAGCTTCGACTTGGCTTTTCAAATGTTATTTTATTATGTAAAACAACATCCTAAGAGATGTTTTCTATACCTTATTAGCAGTTTATATTGTCTAAATCAAATTATTACCGGCTAGCTAAACTACTTCAAATGGCTTGTGAAGGATATATGAACATTTCACTTCCAGGTTTTTGCCTATTAAATTAAAAAGAAAAACTTTCCTGAAGGTCCTATGCTTCATGTAATTTTAAGAAGTCCTATCATACTAACCTTCAACTAATCCTTTAAGTCAATTTTATATCTGAGAATTCTTGAACTGCAGCTAGTTACCATCAGTCATCTATTTGGTGTTGAACCTGAGTAAGAACTTATCATCTGAACACCCTGACTTGTGTTTCTTTCCAAATTTTAATTCATGAAATGACAATTTTTGAAGTCAACATTATTTGAAAAATTTTCATGAGGAAGGTTCCAAGGAAGAAGAAGAACACAAGCTGCAGAGACAAATGTACTTAAATTAGTGATATTCCCTAGGAAGCTGATAACGTGAAGTCAATTTCGTAAGTCTTTGCTCATCATACCATCTGAACAGATCTAACTATGGAATGGCTCTCTTTTAGGTCATGTTACGGAACATGCTACTTCATTACATGTAGATAAACATAGTTTATTTGTCTGCACAAATCATTTTCAGATTTTTGGTTAGCAGGGTGTAGAACTGTTATGAAAATTAGTAACAACAAAAACTCCAAAAATATTTTTGGGAGTAAACATACTTGGTGATGCTACATGAGTAGAACAAGTGCTACTGCTTTGTGAATCATACTAACAATATACACTTCTAAACCATTCTGGCTCACCTGAAAATAATTATAATTGGTTTCATTTTGTGAGCTGTTAGACCATTTCCTTATTTATTACACTGTATTTGTTGGATATTGATTGTATACAAGACAGTATATGACCAGACAGTATGTATATCCAGTTCATGGGCAGTATTTTCTCTAGTTTACGTGTAAAAAATGCATGTACATTTTACCTGTTCATTACAAAATTAATTACAATATAAATTAGTTTGTTGAAATAGCTAAATCTGTAAAATTTTTGTTATTCTCATAGGCAAAGATCAAGGATAATTAATGATTGGTTGAAAATTGTGAAATGCTTGTTGGGCACTAACTACATCTGTTTTTCTTATTATCTCCTAAAAGCCTGAACAGTTAGGTGCAATGAAGAACAGTGCCATCTTATTCAGCCTTCTCAGTTGTTTTAGTTCTGAGGAAGTTAAGAACATATTGATCTCGAAGAGATCTTTATTAGAATAGAATGGGAATTTTACTTTGTTTGTATTTTGTATCACTCCCACCATCTGTTTTCCATGTTCTGTCCTCCCCACTCAAAGCTCCTGGTAACTATCATTTTACTCTCTATTGCTTTTTTCTTTCTTTACTTTATTGTTGGTAAATAATCATTGTACATATTTATGGAGTACATGTGATATTTGATACATGCATACATACAATATGTAATGATTAAATCAAGAGTAATTAGGATAACTATCACCTCAAGCACTTTTCATTTCTTTGTATTGGGAACACTTCAAATCTTATCTTCTAGCTTTTTTGAAATATGCAATAACTTAGTGTTAACTGTAGTCACTCTACTATGCCAGTAAACACTAGAACTTATGCCTTCTATTTAACTGTATTTATCCTCATCATAACCAGCCTCTCTTCACCACCCTCCAACCCTCACCTTCCCAGCTTCTGGTAAGTATCATTTTATTCTTTACCTCTGTAAGATCAACTTTTAGCTCCCATATATGAATGTTACTCCCTATTTTTATGAGATCAACTTATTTAGATTCCACAGCAAGATCATGTGGTATTTGTCTTTCTGTGCCTGGCTTATTTCACTTAACATAACGTCCTCCAGGTTCATTCATGTTTTAATAAGAACGTTTAAAAAGTTTGTCTTTTCCTATTCCTCTACTCACATTCCCTTCCCATAGTTGGTTTTGAAATAGCAACCATGGCTGTATTAGCATGTTCTTGAAGACTTTGTGACTATTGGTTAGTAGAGTTTCTTCTACCCATACCAGGGAAAACAAAGGGCCAAGAAACTTAGATCCAGGAAAAGAAAGACTGGGTTGCTGCTGAAGCTACACATGCAGTTTCTATATTTCGATATGAGTTTGGTAGCACAATAAATAGCAAATGAAACATTTGTCCTTATATCAAAGCTGAACTGTGGCCATTGCCAAAGTTTTCAACATAATCCAAATTTATGTTAACATTCTCATAGCGGAAGCAAAAATTCAAAAATTATTTCATTTACTCAACACTGCCAGACATGTGCAGATGAATGGGGATATGATGGTGTGCTAGTCAGATGTGGTTCCTGCCCTTGTGGAGCTTATAGTTTGGTAGTGGAAATTAAGATTAAACAGATAAAAGCCAAGCAAGCAAAATGTATGCATTGTGATATTATGTAAAAAATGGCAGAATAAAAGAGGTAGCTATAACCCAGAAGAAATAAAAAGCAGAGAGAATACACTATTAAGAATGAGCTGTGGAGGCCAGGCTCAGTGGCTCACGCCTTAATCCCAGCAGTTTGGGAGGCCAAGGTGGGCGGATTACCTGAGGTCAGGAGTTTGAGACAGCCTGGCCAACATGGTGAAACTTCTGCCTCTACTAAAAATACAAAAATTAGCTGGGCATGGTAGTGCATGCCTGTAGTTCCAGCTACATGGGAGGCTGAGGCAGGAGAATCCCTTGAACCCAGAAGGTGGAGTATCAGGGGAACCTGCCCCCAGTATTTCAATGTATGTTCTTTTCTATTTTCCCTAAGTGTCAGCGGGTCTGAGAAATAAAGAGAAAGAGTACAAAGAGAGAAATTTTACAGCTGGGCCTCCAGGGGTGACATCCCATATCGGCAGTTTCTGTGATGCCCACCTGAGCCGCAAAACCAGCAAGTTTTTATTAGGGATTTCAAAAGGGGAGGGGTGTACAAATAGGAAGTAGGTCACAGGGATCACATACTTCAGAGGGCAATAAAAGATCGCAAGGCAGAGGGCAAAATTAGAATTACTGATGAGGTTCCATGTCCCGCTGGGCATGCATTGTCTTGATAATCATCTTAACAGGAAACAGGGTTTGAGAACAGACAACCAGTCTGACTAGAATTCACCAGACTGGAATTTCCCAATCCTGGTAAGCCTGAGGGCACTGCAGGAGACTGGGTTGTATTTCATCCCTTATCTTCAACTGCATAAGACAGACACTCCCAGAGCAGTCATCCATAGACCTGCCCCTGGGAATGCATTCCTTCCCCAGGGTTATCCCTTGCTGGGAAAAGAATTCAGTGATATTTCTCCTACTTGCTTTCTGCAAGAAGAAAAATATGGCTCTATTCTGCCTGACCCCACAGGCAGTTAGACCTTAAGGTTATCTTCCCTTGTTCCCTGAAGATCGCTGTTGTTCTGTTCTTTTTCAGGGTGCCCTTATTTCATATTGTTCAAACACACATGTTTTACAAATAATTTATACAGTTAATGCAATCATCACAGGGTCCTGAGGCAACATACATCCTCATCTTATGAAGATGATGGGATTAAGAGATTAAAGTAAAGACAGGCATAGGAAATTATAAGAGTATTGACTGGGGAAGTGATAAATGTCCATGAAATCTTCACAATTTATGTTCAAAGATTACAGTAAAGACAGGCATAAGAAATTATAAAAATATTAATTTTGGGAAGTGATAAATGTCCATAAAATCGTCACAATTTATGTTCTTCTGCCACAGCTTCAGCTGGTCCCTCCGTTTGGGGTCCCTGACTTCCTGAAACAGTGGAGTTTGCAGTGAGCCAAGATCATGCCACTGCACTCCAGCCTGGGTGACAAGAGCAAGACTCTGCCTCAAAAAAAAAAAAAAAAAAAAAAAAAAGAATGAGCAGCTGTGAAAAGAATGGTAGAGAATCTAGTATTTTCTTGGGCACATGTTAGAGCTCCAGACAGGAAGGTGGGATTAGGTTTGTCATAAGGGAACAGAGATTACAAACTGGGGGGGGGGGGGGCACATGGCAGTGAAAGTAAGCTTTGTCCTCTGTATTTTGATAGAGAGACAGAAGAGCCTTTGATGAAGTGGTTGTTACCTGAAGATTTAAAAAGGTGCTGGTAGCCTCTGTTACTTAAAACTCTTTATTAGCTTTCCTTGCCACTAGAATATGTTCCAAGTTTCTTACCATGACTTTCCAGGTCCTGGATGGTCAGACTCCTATTTCCTCTTGTGTCTGTCTCTTGTTTCTTATACTTCAGGAACATTAGATGTTGAATACGTCCCCAATGATCCCATGCTCTTTCCTGGGGCAGGCTCTTTGCACATCCTGTGCCTGCAGTCTGAAATCTCTTCCTCTCTCTTTACATGACTGTCTTCTTATCATCCTTTAGGCCTCAGTTAAATGTCACATGCTCTGGGAGGCCTTTCCTAATCTTGCTACTAAAGTAGGGTCTCCCTGGCCTCTCATGGCTTTATTTTCTATTGTAGCTTTTTGCTTGTTTATTCCATAGAAATATCTTATATAACTAGCAATTATTTTCTTTATCTTATATATACTATTTGTTTTTTGTTCATTAATCTACTCCAATGGAACATCAAATTCTTGAAGGCAAGGCCCATTTCATTCTCCAGGCAGTATCTGTCATGGAGTGTGCACCAACAGAGGAGGGTTAAATGAGTGAAAGCAGCTAGATGGTAGTTCAGTCATGGTTTCTACACCTAAAACTGAAACTCCCTGCCACAATCATGCTGGCAAGCTTTTTTTTTCACGAGAGGCTCAGAAAGGAAGATGGAATGTGGGGGGTGCGGGGGCGGGGTGATGAAGAGAAGCTGTCTAACAGATCCAAAAATACAGTTCATAGTAGGAATAAGTTCTAGTATTCAATACTATAGTAGGAAAGTTATAAAGTTAACAATTATTGTATATTTCAAAATAGCTGGAAGAGTTGTAATGTTCCCAACTCACAAAAAGTAAATATTTGAAGTGATAGATATCCCAATATCCTGATCTGCTCATTATATGTTATATATGTATATCAAAATATCACATGCAACCCCAAAATATGTACAACTATAATATATCAATTAAAACAAGAATGGTGGTTGTTAGGGGCTGAGGGGAAGGGGGAAATGAGAAGTTAGCATTTAATGGATATGGAGTTTCAGTATTACAAGGAGAAAAAGGTTCTGGAGATTAGCTGCACAACAGTGTGAATGTGCTTAACACTACTGAACTGTACACTTAGAAATGATTAAGACAGTACATTTTATGTTATGCTTTGTTAAATCACAATTTAAAATTTAAAAAATATTAAAAATATAAGAACAGTTCTTGGATTATCAACATCAAATGCATCATTTATTTTTATAGTAGAAAGAAATTTACAAGTCCCATTTTGACAAGTTTCAGATAACTCACCAGTATTTTCATCCGAGCAAGAGTTTATCTTCATGGTGCATTTGTTAGACTGTGGTTTTAAAAAAACACTTAAAGATCTATTCATTCACCTGGGAGCTTTCTATTTAGTAAGAAGAAGTGAATTTGATAACAAGAAAATAAAGCAGCAATCATCAGTGAGACGAAGAACTGTTCAAAGAGGCAAAAGTAGGCATGTTATATGTGGCAGATATTTAGACATTTAACATCCACATGATGCTGGGTCACCATAGTCAAATACTATTTATTCTCAACATCTCAACATCTCCACAATGAAATCTAATCAACACAAATTGTTCATGTCATGATAACTTTTTGCTCTTTTTGTGCAATGTCATTGAAAATGTTTCAGATTGCATTTTTTCTTCACAAATATATTGGCATCTTTTATTAGATGATATCATATAAGGTTAGCTCCCATAAAGAATTCTGCTGTTAACCTTCCCCTGCCTTTGAACTACATCTGAAATCAAGCTCTTTGAAATATGTTGATATTCCTTGCTAGTTGGATTCTGAAGGAAACGGAAAATATCTCTGTGTGAGGAGAGAGTGACCGCTTTCTAAAATTTTGTGGTGAGTGTAAAGAGAGACAGATATTCAAAAAGTGTATTTCTACATCCATCCTTGCACTTTATAGTTTATTAGTATGAATAATCATTATTATAATTTAGGTTTTATACAGGAGAAATGATTTCATTTTAATATATTTATCATTCAGTCGTCTATGTTTTCCTATTAAAATAATTTTAAATGCCACCCAAATAATGACCAATATATTTTAATAAAATGTGATATCTTAAAATAATAATATCAGTGTTATATACAATTTATTCATTATGCTGATAGAAACTAAACAATGAGAGATACATAGAAGTGGAAGGAAAGTTGTTGATACATGTAAATAACTTTTTAAGATAAATCGTAAGGACCTTGGCTTTAAGTTTCATCCAAATGAGAGATGCTTCTGACAAGATTAAACAGTTGGGTTACAAACATCTTTGAATTCATACTCATGACTTTAATATTTTTCTTACCTATTAAATTATTGTGTGGAACACGTATACCTGGCTACAGGGTGACTCTCAAAACTCAGTGAAGTACTGGTAGTTTATAAATGTCTAACTACAAACTATAGAGTTAGATTGAGTCATTTGAGGGTTAGGCCCCTAAAAATAAGCCCTCTTGGTGATTCTGAAACCAGTGACCCAAGGTCCACTTTAAGAAATCTTGTGGTAGGCGTTATTTTTGGAACAAGGAAATGGATCCCAAATTTTTTTGCAGTACAATAAAGGTCCCTGGGAGTTGGACCTATGGATTTAGAAAAGCTGCTTTCAGAGAACTCTGTAGTTCCAATTATGACTTTGATTCCGATATGCTTCTTCCCCAGAAGATGTCTTTAGGATATAAGTAAGACTGCAGCTTCCTGTATATTGTCAGGACTGTAGCTGTCAATTGGCTTTGGGGAGCTAACTGAAGGGTCTGACTTAGAGGATCTAAATTCTGAACAGATTAGGATATCCTCTCTGATCTAAGGTAAGAGCTAGTTTTACCAAATATCATAGAAAACTATCTGCATGCTAAAATTAAAATAGCTTCTTAAAGACATTCTGATTGCAGGCATTGAAATCATGAATAAATTCATCAAGGTAGAAATGTTTGCTTTCTCTGTCTGTGTTTCTTTTTGTGTCTGTTTCTGGCGCCCTGTTTTGCTGGTGCCCTTAAAGTCTGCTTACTCTGCTAACAAGTTCATCTAGCCTTGGACTGACTGAACATCTTGTTTGTTCTGGTGTCCAACCTATTCATTCAAGATGGATAGGAGTTGTGGTATATGCATCAATGATCAGAGAAGGCAACAGAAAAGGGAAAGTCTGAGGGTATGTCCTAGGGAAGTGCTGGTCATCCCTGCTGGGGTACAGTTTGGGATGTGAGCTGGATGAGGCCAGTCTGGAGACTCAGGCTCCCCATTTGCCCACTTTTATCAGAGAGTAAAACAATGAAAGAGAAAGATAGGAACACACATTATCACTATTTTCTTTTTCTTTTCCTTTGAGAAATTGTAGTTTACCTTTTAAATATCAGAAACCAATTGAGAAAAGTGAAGACTGAGAATAAAAGGCATTAACAAAAGGAATGTTTTATAAGATTGTTTCAATTACATCTGACAGCCTTCTGGATAAAAATAAACCATCATCCTATTCTCATTTTGGACCTAGTTCACCATTTGTTTTATGCTTAAATTTCAATAGCAACCTTTTCTTTCCCTCCCAAACCACAAATGTATATTTTCACTATTCCTCAAGAATATTTGAGTTTAAGCAAAGTGTTAAATGAGGTGTTGAAACTATAAAAGAACACAGCCTTTTGAATTCCCATTTAAAATTCTCTCCGTTGAAGTACAGATTCTTCTTTTCTACAATTGACTGCAGCGAAAAGGAAAGAAATGGACTCTTTTGTTTGTCTGGCCATATTGGCTATGAAGTTGGGAGTTTAAAAAAAAAGGAAGTAAGAGACCCTCAGCAGAATTTTTACTGCTAGATGATGTCCCAATAGAATGTTTCCTCTTTCTTTTTAAGCACAAAGAGCTGAGATTTAACTGTGTTATAAAAGTTTCATTAACATATCCACTAAGTAACAAGCATTCAGGTACTTTATTTTCTTCTTACCCTAATGTGTCAGAGAGTCAGCTGAAATTAAAGGAATAAAAAGGTTTTGAGATGAAGGAGGGAATCAGCAAGTTAATATTCCTAGAGAAATAGAAAGAGACCATCATAAATGAAAAGAAAGGGCTTTCTTTCTTTTGTCCTTTTCTCTTTGGGGGGAACCTGCTACAGAAATGAGATTGGTTCTTTTGTGGAATCTTTAGCAGTCTCATAAAGGATAAAGGGAGCAATGGGCGCTAATGCTTCACTGCCTCAATCTAAATCCAGCGTATTTGGGGAAAAATAAAAGAAAAATCTTCTAGATGAAAAAGAGTCAGACTTTGGCATAACCACATGGCTTAGAAAGGAGAAATCGAGGCCTGCATCTTTTTCTTAGTCACTTCCAGAATGATCTAGGAAAAATGTACAATGTCCTGCTCCCTCCTCCCCCCAAAGGAAGTCCCTTTGGAGGGGTGTGTTCACCTCTGTTCTTATACAATAGAAATGGATTTAGTTCTTTCCACATAGGATTTTCTCCAGTCAAGGTATTAGTAGCTTTGAAAAGTAAATTTAAAGAATTCTGAAGGATGCTACGAGAGTAATGTTCTCTTTTTAAATCTCATCTGTGTTCTTTACAGATCTTCATTGTTTAGCTGGTTAAAAGCTCAGGTTATTCAGCAAGAATGTTCTGTTGTCAGAGATATTTACTGATCATGTCCCCTGCCCCCTCCAGAATCTATGCAGCCTAAATCTGTTAATCATATTCTGTATTACCTCAGTAAAGTAATCCTCTATCTGAATTGAGAGAGTACTGCACCCTTGACACCAGGCTTTGCCATTTATTGCATAACACTGAGCAGACAGCAATTATTCCTGCAGAGACAAACTTATGACCTAATAAAAATGAAAGGATGCAATGAGGCCTTTCTTGGGACTGCTGGGAAAGACTGTTGTGTTTTTCTGATGGTCTTAGTTGAGCCTGGCTATAAGGCTGGAACATCTGGAGACGGTCTGAAATCACAACAGGAAAGGCTGTTTGAGAATACAGCTAACAGAGACAGCTGAGTAAGATAGAGGGAGGAACACTGTACATTGACGGCACTGTTTGAGTTACTTGTTAAATTCCTTGGGGAGCTAGCCTTAGCCCTGCTCCTGGATGTTTCAATGATAGGAACTGATAAATTTCCTTTTTCTTTAACTTAGTTTTGGCTGAGCTTTCTGTCACTTGCCAAAGAATGAAGCCTAATAGATACAAGTGAGTTCTAATCCCAGCTGAGTTACTTTGTACTTTGTGACTTTGGACAAGTAATTTATCTTCTCTCAAATATTGCTTTAAAAAGCTATACTAAAATTATCTACCTGATAAGTGTGTTTGGAAGATTAAGTAAGCCTGTGCTTATCAAGTGCTTAATATAGTAAATGCCCAATAAATATTAGCTATTATTATCATGCAAAATTTAAATGAAAACACAACTCTAATATCCAGGATGAAAATATCTCCAAAGAGCTTTAAAATAGGAATGTCCTTCTTTTGTCAATGTTACACAATTTCTTGTAATGCTGAAGTGTCATTCTAGTTCAAATCTGACTCTCGTTCCTTATATTTGATGGAAAGTCATAAATCTCTTAGGCTCAATAACTGCTATTTCATTAATTCCCAGATCACCCCATTTGATGTGATGCTGAACTTAATGGAAGTATGTGGTAACAAAGAAATGCACTAATAGAGAGCATCTTGAGAAACTATGAGATTGTTTTTCTTTTCAGAATAACAGGATTAGAGTAGAGCAATAAGAACATGATGATAGCAAAAATCAAGGTTCACTGATTAGGGTACATTCTGAAAAGATAAATTTCTATCGTTTTCCTTCTCAATAGAGAATGTAAACTATGAATAAAAATCAAGTGGTATAAGTTTCTTCACTCAGTTGTCAATCCTGTGTTGTTCATCTCTACATTCATTGCTTCTTCTCAATCCTCTATGTCAATATCCAGGATTAGGTCCCGAAAATTGTTTCTTGCCATAGATTTCTTTTTTTTTTATATAAATTTATTTATTTTTTATTATTATTATACTTTAAGTTCCAGGGTACATGTGCATAACGTGCAGGTTTGTTATATATGTATACTTGTGCCATGTTGGTGTGCTGCACCCATCAACTCGTCAGCACCCCTCAACTCGTCATTTACATCAAGTATAACTCCCAATGCAATCCCTCCCCCCTCCCCCCTCCCCATGATAGGCCCCGGTGTGTGATGTTCCCCTTCACGAGTCCAAGTGATCTCATTGTTCAGTTCCCACCTATGAGTGAGAACATGTGGTGTTTGGTTTTCTGTTCTTGTGATAGTTTGCTAAGAATGATGGTTTCCAGCTGCAACCATGTCCCTACAAAGGACACAAATTCAGCCTTTTTTATGGCTGCATAGTATTCCATGGTGTATATGTGCCACATTTTCTTCATCCAATCTGTCACTGATGGACATTTGGGTTGATTCCAAGTCTTTGCTATTGTGAATAGTGCTGCAATAAACATACGTGTGCATGTGTCTTTATAGCAGCGTGATTTATAATCCTTTGGGTATATACCCAGTAATGGGATGGCTGGGTCATATGGTACATCTAGTTCTAGATCCTTGAGGAATCGCCAGACTGTTTTCCATAATGGTTGAACTAGTTTACAATCCCACCAACAGTGTAAAAGTGTTCCTATTTCTTCACATCTTCTCCAGCACCTGTTGTTTCCTGACTTTTTAATGATCGCCATTCTAACTGGTGTGAGATGGTATCTCATTGTGGTTTTGATTTGCATTTCTCTGATGGCCAGTGATGATGAGCATTTTTTCATGTGTCTCTTGGCTGTATGAATGTCTCCTTTTGAGAAATGTCTGTTCATATCCTTTGCCCACTTTTTGATGGGGTTGTTTGTTTTTTTCTTGTAAATTTGTTTGAGTTCTTTGTAGGTTCCGGATATTAGCCCTTTGTCAGATGAGTAGATTGCAACAATTTTCTCCCATTCTGTAGGTTGCCTGTTCACTCTGATGGTAGTTTCTTTTGCTGTGCAGAAGCTCTTTAGTTTACTTAGATCCCATTTGTCAATTTTGGCTTTTGCTACCGTTGCTTTTGGTGTTTTAGACATGAAGTCTTTGCCCATGCCTATGTCCTGAATGGTACTACCTAGGTTTCCTTCTAGGGTTTTTATGGTATTAGGTCTAACATTTAAGTCTCTAATCCATCTTGAATTAATTTTCATATAAGGAGTAAGGAAAGGATCCAGTTTCAGCTTTCTACTTACGGCTAGCCAATTTTCCCAGCACCATTTATTAAATAGGGAATCCTTTCCCCATTTCTTGTTTCTCTTAGGTTTGTCAAAGAGCAGATGGTGGTAGATGTGTGGTATTATTTCTGAGGACTCTGTTCTGTTCCATTGGTCTATATGTCTGTTTTGGTACCAGTACCATGCTGTTTTGGTTACTGTAGCCTTGTAGTATAGTTTGAAGTCAGGTAGCGTGATGCCTCCAGCTTTGTTCTTTTGACTTAGGATTGTCTTGGCAATGCGGGCTCTTTTTTGGTTCCATATGAACTTTAAAGCAGTTTTTTCCAATTCTGTGAAGAAACTCATTGGTAGCTTGATGGGGATGGCATTGAATCTATAAATTACCTTGGGCAGTATGGCCATTTTCACGATATTGATTCTTCCTATCCATGAGCATGGTATGTTCTTCCATTTGTTTGTGTCCTCTTTTATTTCACTGAGCAGTGGTTTGTAGTTCTCCTTGAAGAGGCCCTTTACATCCCTTGTAAGTTGGATTCCTAGGTATTTTATTCTCTTTGAAGCAATTGTGAATGGAAGCTCATTCATGACTTGGCTCTCTGTTTGTCTGTTACTGGTGTATAAGAATGCTTGTGATTTTTGCACATTAATTTTGTATCCTGAGACTTTGCTGAAGTTGCTTATCAGTTTAAGGAGATTTGGGCTGAGACAATGGGGTTTTCTAAATATACAATCATGTCATCTGCAAAGAGGGACAATTTGACTTCTTCTTTTCCTAACTGAATACCCTTGATTTCTTTCTCTTGCCTGATTGTCCTAGCCAGAAGTTCCAGCACTATGTTGAATAGGAGTGGTGAGAGAGGGCGTCCCTGTCTTGTGCTGGTTTTCAAGGGGAAGTTTTCCAGTTTTTGCCCATTCAGTATGATATTGGCTGTGGGTTTGTCATAAATAGCTCTTATTATTTTGAGGTACGTTCCATCAATACTGAATTTATTGAGCGTTTTTAGCATGAAGGGCTGTTGAATTTTGTCAAAAGCCTTTTCTGCATCTATTGAGATAATCATGTGGTTCTTGTCTTTGGTTCTGTTTATATGCTGGATTACATTTATTGATTTGCGAATGTTGAACCAGCCTTGCAACCCAAGGATGAAGCCCACTTGATCATGGTGGATAAGCTTTTTGGTGTGCTGCTGAATCCAGTTTGCCAGTATTTTATTGAGGATTTTTGCATCGATGTTCATCAGGGATATTGGTCTAAAATTCTCTTTTTTTGTTGTGTCTCTGCCAGGCTTTGGTATCAGGATGATGTTGGCTTCATAAAATGAGTTAGGGAGGATTTCCTCTTTTTCTATTGATTGGAATAGTTTCAGAAGGAATGGTACCAGCTCCTCCTTGTACCTCTGGTAGAATTCAGCTGTGAGTCCATCTGGTCCTGGACTTTTTTTGGTTGGTAGGCTATTAATTATTGCCTCAATTTCAGAGCCTGCTATTGGTCTATTCAGGGATTCAACTTCTTCCTGGTTTAGTCTTGGAAGAGTGTAAGTGTCCAGGAAATTATCCATTTCTTCTAGATTTTCTAGTTTATTTGTGTAGACGTGTTTATAGTATTCTCTGATGGTAGTTTGTATTTCTGTGGGGTCGGTGGTGATATCCCCTTTATCATTTTTTATTTCGTCTATTTGATTCTTCTCTCTTTCTTCTTTATTAGTCTTGCTAGCGGTCTGTCAATTTTGTTGATCTTTTCAAAAAACCAACTCCTGGATTCATTGATTTTTTGGAGGGTTTTTGTGTTTCTATCTCCTTCAGTTCTGCTCTGATCTTAGTTATTTCTTGCCTTCTGCTAGCTTTCGAATGTGTTTGCTCTTGCTTCTCTAGTTCTTTTAATTGTGATGTTAGAGTGTCAATTTTAGATCTTTCCAGCTTTCTCTTGTGGGCATTTAGTGCTATAAATTTCCCTCTACACACTGCTTTAAATGTGTCCCAGAGATTCTGGTATGTTGTATCTTTGTTCTCATTGGTTTCAAAGAACATCTTTATTTCTGCCTTCATTTCCTTATGTACCCAGTAGTCATTCAGGAGCAGGTTGTTCAGTTTCCATGTTGTTGAGTGGTTCTGACTGAGTTTCTTAGTCCTGAGTTCTAGTTTGATTGCACTGTGGTCTGAGAGACAGTTTGTTATAATTTCTGTTCTTGTACATTTGCTGAGGAGTGCTTTACTTCCAATTATGTGGTCAATTTTGGAATAAGTGCGAGGTGGTGCTGAGAAGAATGTATATTCTGTTGATTTGGGGTGGAGAGTTCCATAGATGTCTATTAGGTCTGCTTGCTGCAGAGATGAGTTCAATTCCTGGATATCCTTGTTAACTTTCTGTCTCGTTGATCTGTCTAATGTTGACAGTGGAGTGTTGAAGTCTCCCATTATTGTATGGGAGTCTAAGTCTCTTTGTAAGTCTCTAAGGACTTGCTTTATGAATCTGGGTGCTCCTGTATTGGGTGCATATGTATTTAGGATAGTTAGCTCTTCCTGTTGAATTGATCCCTTTACCATTATGTAATGGCCTTCTTTGTCTCTTTTGATCTTTGATGGTTTAAAGTCTGTTTTATCAGAGACTAGTATTGCAACCCCTGCTTTTTTTTGTTCTCCATTTGCCTGGTAGATCTTCCTCCATCCCTTTATTTTGAGCCTTTGTATGTCTCTGCATGTGAGATGGGTCTCCTGAATACAGCAGACTGATGGGTCTTGACTCTTTATCCAGTTTGCCAGTCTGTGTCTTTTAATTGGAGCATTTAGTCCATTTACATTTTTTTAAAAATTTATTTATTATTATTATACTTTAAGTTGTAGGGTACATGTGCATAACGTGCAGGTTTGTTACATATGTATACTTGTGCCATGTTGCTGTGCTGCACCCATCAACTCGTCATTTACATCAGGTATAACTCCCAATGCAATGCCTCCCCCCTCCCCCCTCCCCATGATAGGCCCCGGTGTGTGATGTTCCCCTTCCTGAGTCCAAGTGATCTCATTGTTCAGTTCCCACCTATGAGTGAGAACATGCGGTGTTTGGTTTTCTGTTCTTGTGATAGTTTGCTAAGAATGATGGTTTCCAGCTGCATCCATGTCCCTACAAAGGACACAAACTCAGCCTTTTTTATGGCTGCATAGTATTCCATGGTGTATATGTGCCACATTTTCTTCATCCAATCTGTCACTGATGGACATTTGGGTTGATTCCAAGTCTTTGCTATTGTGAATAGTGCTGCAATAAACATACGTGTGCATGTGTCTTTATAGCAGCATAATTTATAATACTTTGGGTATATAACCAGTAATGGGATGGCTGGGTCATATGGTACATCTAGTTCTAGATCCTTGAGGAATCGCCAGACTGTTTTCCATAATGGTTGAACTAGTTTACAATCCCACCAACAGTGTAAAAGTGTTCCTATTTCTCCACATCCTCTCCAGCACCTGTTGTTTCCTGACTTTTTAATGATCGCTATTCTAACTGGTGTGAGATGGTATCTCATTGTGGTTTTGATTTGCATTTCTCTGATGGCCAGTGATGATGAGCATTTTTTCATGTGTCTGTTGGCTGTATGAATGTCTCCTTTTGAGAAATGTCTGTTCATATCCTTTGCCCACTTTTTGATGGGGTTGTTTGTTTTTTTCTTGTAAAATTGTTTGAGTTCTTTGTAGGTTGTGGATATTAGCCCTTTGTCAGATGAGTAGATTGCAACAATTTTCTCCCATTCTGTAGGTTGCCTGTTCACTCTGATGGTAGTTTCTTTTGCTGTGCAGAAGCTCTTTAGTTTACTGAGATCCCATTTGTCAATTTTGGCTTTTGCTGCCGTTGCTTTTGGTGTTTTAGACATGAAGTCTTTGCCCATGCCTATGTCCTGAATGGTACTACCTAGGTTTTCCTCTAGGATTTTTATGGTATTAGGTCTAACATTTAAGTCTCTAATCCATCTTGAATTAATTTTCGTATAAGGAGTAAGGAAAGGATCCAGTTTCAGCTTTCTACTTACGGCTAGCCAATTTTCCCAGCACCATTTATTAAATAGGGAATCCTTTCCCCATTTCTTGTTTCTCTCAGGTTTGTCAAAGATCAGATGGCTGTAGATGTGTGGTATTATTTCTGAGGACTCTGTTCTGTTCCATTGGTCTATATGTCTGTTTTGGTACCAGTACCATGCTGTTTTGGTTACTGTAGCCTTGTAGTAGAGTTTGAAGTCAGGTAGCGTGATGCCTCCAGCTTTGTTCTTTTGACTTAGGATTGTCTTGGAGATGCGGGCTCTTTTTTGGTTCCATATGAACTTTAAAGAAGTTTTTTCCAATTCTGTGAAGAAACTCATTGGTAGCTTGATGGGGATGGCATTGAATCTATAAATAACCTTGGGCAGTATGGCCATTTTCACGATATTGATTCTTCCTATCCATGAGCATGGTATGTTCTTCCATTTGTTTGTGTCCTCTTTTATTTCACTGAGCAGTGGTTTGTAGTTCTCCTTGAAGAGGTCCTTTACATCCCTTGTAAGTTGGATTCCTAGGTATTTGATTCTCTTTGAAGCAATTGTAAATGGAAGTTCATTCCTGATTTGGCTCTCTGTTTGTCTGTTACTGGTGTATAAGAATGCTTGTGATTTTTGCACATTAATTTTGTATCCTGAGACTTTGCTGAAGTTGCTTATCAGCTTAAGGAGATTTTGGGCTGAGACAATGGGGTTTTCTAAATATACAATCATGTCATCTGCAAACAGGGACAGTTTGACTTCTTCTTTTCCTAACTGAATACCCTTGATTTCTTTCTCTTGCCTAATTGCCCTAGCCAGAAGTTCCAGCACTATGTTGAATAGGAGTGGTGAGAGAGGGCATCCCTGTCTTGTGCCGGTTTTCAAGGGGAATTTTTCCAGTTTTTGCCCATTCAGTATGATATTGGCTGTGGGTTTGTCATAAATAGCTCTTATTATTTTGAGGTACGTTCCATCAATACTGAATTTATTGAGCATTTTTAGCATGAAGGGCTGTTGAATTTTGTCAAAAGCCTTTTCTGCATCTATTGAGATAATCATGTGGTTCTTGTCTTTGGTTCTGTTTATATGCTGGATTACATTTATTGATTTGCGAATGTTGAACCAGCCTTGCATCCCAGGGATGAAGCCCACTTGATCATGGTGGATAAGCTTTTTGATGTGTTGCTGAATCCGATTTGCCAGTATTTTATTGAGGATTTTTGCATCGATGTTCATCAGGGATATTGGTCTAAAATTCTCTTTTTTTGTTGTGTCTCTGCCAGGCTTTGGTATCGGGATGATGTTGGCCTCATAAAATGAGTTAGGGAGGATTCCCTCTTTTTCTATTGATTGGAATAGTTTCAGAAGGAATGGTACCAACTCCTCCTTGTACCTCTGGTAGAATTCAGCTGTGAATCCATCTGGTCCTGGACTTTTTTTGGTTGGTAGGCTATTAATTATTGCCTCAATTTCAGAGCCTGCTATTGGTCTATTCAGGGATTCAACTTCTTCCTGGTTTAGTCTTGGAAGAGTGTAAGTGTCCAGGAAATTATCCATTTCTTCTAGATTTTCCAGTTTATTTGCGTAGAGGTGTTTATAGTATTCTCTGATGGTAGTTTGTATTTCTGTGGGGTCGGTGGTGATATCCCCTTTATCATTTTTAATTGCGTCGATTTGATTCTTCTCTCTTTTCTTCTTTATTAGTCTTGCTAGTGGTCTGTCAATTTTGTTGATCTTTTCAAAAAACCAACTCCTGGATTCATTGATTTTTTGGAGGGTTTTTTGTGTTTCTATCTCCTTCAGTTCTGCTCTGATCTTAGTTATTTCTTGCCTTCTGCTAGCTTTCGAATGTGTTTGCTCTTGCTTCTCTAGTTCTTTTAATTGTGATGTTAGAGTGTCAATTTTAGATCTTTCCAGCTTTCTCTTGTGGGCATTTAGTGCTATAAATTTCCCTCTACACACTGCTTTAAATGTGTCCCAGAGATTCTGGTATGTTGTATCTTTGTTCTCATTGGTTTCAAAGAACATTTTTATTTCTGCCTTCATTTCGTTATGTACCCAGTAGTCACTCAGGAGCAGGTTGTTCAGTTTCCATGTAGTTGAGCGGTTTTGATTGAGTTTCTTAGTCCTGAGTTCTAGTTTGATTGCACTGTGGTCTGAGAGACAGTTTGTTATAATTTCTGTTCTTGTACATTTGCTGAGGAGTGCTTTACTTCCAATTACGTGGTCAATTTTGGAGTAAGTACGATGTGGTGCTGAGAAGAATGTATATTCTGTTGATTTGGGGTGGAGAGTTCTACAGATGTCTATTAGGTCTGCTTGCTGCAGAGATGAGTTCAATTCCTGGATATCCTTGTTAACTTTCTGTCTCGTTGATCTGTCTAATGTTGACAGTGGAGTGTTGAAGTCTCCCATTATTGTTGTATGGTAGTCTAAGTCTCTTTGTAAGTCTCTAAGGACTTGCTTTATGAATCTGGGTGCTCCTGTATTGGGTGCATATGTATTTAGGATAGTTAGCTCTTCCTGTTGAATTGATCCCTTTACCATTATGTAATGGCCTTCTTTGTCTCTTTTGATCTTTGATGGTTTAAAGTCTGTTTTATCAGAGACTAGTATTGCAACCCCCGCTTTTTTTTGTTCTCCATTTGCCTGGTAAATCTTCCTCCATCCCTTTATTTTGAGCCTATGTATGTCTCTGCGTGTGAGATGGGTCTCCTGAATACAGCAGACTGATGGGTCTTGACTCTTTATCCAGTTTGCCAGTCTGTGTCTTTTAATTGGAGCATTTAGTCCATTTACATTTAAGGTTAAGATTGTTATGTGTGAACTTGATCCTGCCATTATGATATTAACTGGTTATTTTGCTCGTAAGTTGATGCAGTTTCTTCGTAGCCTCGAAGGTCTTTACATTTTGGCATGTTTTTGCAATGGCTGGTACCGGTTGTTCCTTTCCAAGTTTAGTGCTTCCTTCAGGGTCTCTTGTAAGGCAGGCCTAGTGGTGACAAAATCTCTAAGCATTTGCTTATCTGTAAAGGATTTTATTTCTCTTTCACTTATGAAACTTAGTTTGGCTGGATATGAAATTCTGGGTTGAAAATTCTTTTCTTTAAGAATGTTGAATATTGGCCCCCACTCTCTTCTGGCTTGGAGAGTTTCTGCCGAGAGATCTGCTGTTAGTCTGATGGGCTTCCCTTTGTGGGTAACCCGACCTTTCTCTCTGGCTGCCCTTAAGATTTTTTCCTTCATTTCAACTTTGGTGAATCTGGCAATTATGTGTCTTGGAGTTGCTCTTCTCGAGGAGTATCTTTGTGGCATTCTCTGTATTTCCTGGATTTGAATGTTGGCCTGCCCTACTAGGTTGGGGAAGTTCTCCTGGATGATATCCTGAAGAGTGTTTTCCAACTTGGTTCCAGTTTCCCTCTCACTTTCAGGTACCCCAATCAGACGTAGATTTGGTCGTTTTACATAATCCCATACTTCTTGCAGGCTTTCTTCATTTCTTTTCTTCTTTTTTCTTTTGGTTTCTCTTCTCGCTTCATTTCATTCATTTGATCCTCAATCGCAGATACTCTTTCTTCCAGTTGATCGAGTTGGTTACTGAAGCTTGTGCATTTGTCACGTATTTCTCGTGTCATGGTTTTCATCTCTGTCATTTCGTTTATGACCTTCTCTGCATTAATTACTCTAGCCATCAATTCTTCCACTTTTTTTTCAAGATTTTTAGTTTCTTTGCTCTGGGTACGTAATTCCTCCTTTAGCTCTGAGAAATTTGATGGACTGAAGCCTTCTTCTCTCATCTCGTCAAAGTCATTCTCCGTCCAGCTTTGATCCGTTGCTGGCGATGAGCTGCGCTCCTTTGCGCTCTTATTTTTTGAATTTCCAGCTTTTCTGCCCTGCTTTTTCCCCATCTTTGTGGTTTTATCTGCCTCTGGTCTTTGATGATGGTGATGTACTGATGGGGTTTTGGTGTAGGTGTCCTTCCTGTTTGATAGTTTTCCTTCTAACAGTCAGGACCCTCAGCTGTAGGTCTGTTGGAGATTGCTTGAGGTCCACTCCAGACCCTGTTTGCCTGGGTATCAGCAGCAGAGGCTTCAGAAGGTAGAATATTTCTGAACAGCGAGTGTACCTGTCTGATTCTTACTTTGGAAGCTTCCTCTCAGGGGTGTACTCTATCCTGTGAGGTGTGGGGTGTCAGACTGCCCCTAGTGGGGGATGTCTCCCAGTTAGGCTACTCAGGAGTCAGGGACCCACTTGAGCAGGCAGTCTGTCCCTTCTCAGATCTCAACCTCCTTATTGGGAGATCCAGTGCTGTCTTCAAAGCTGTCAGACAGAGTCGTTTGCGTCTGCAGAGGTTTGTGCTGCTTTTGTTGTTGTTGTTGTTGTTGTTTAGCTGTGCCCTGTCCCCAGAGGTGGAGTCTACAGAGACAGGCAGGTTTCCTTGAGCTGCTGTGAGCTCCACCGAGTTCAAGCTTCCCAGTGGCTTTGTTTACCTACTTAAGCCTCAGCAATGGCAGGCGCCCCTCCCCCAGCCTTGCTGCTGCCTTGCGGCTTGATCGAAGACTGCTGTGCTAGCAATGAGGGAGGCTCCGTGGGCGTGGGACCCTCCCGGCCAGGTGTGGGATATAATCTGGCGTGCCCGTTTGCTTAAAGTGCAGTATTGGAGTGGGAGTTACCTGATTTTCCAGGTGTTGTGTGTCTCAGTTCCCCTGGCTAGGAAAAGGGATTCCCTTCCCCCTTGTGCTTCCCAGGTGAGGGGATGCCTCGCCCTGCTTCAGCTCTCGCTGGTCGGGCTGCAGCAGCTGACCAGCACCGATTGTCCGGCTCTCCCTAGTGAGCTGAACCCAGTACCTCAGTTGAAAATGCAGAAATCACCGGTCTTCTGTGTCGCTCGCACTGGGAGTTGGAGACTGGAGCTGTTCCTATTCGGCCATCTTCTTGCCATAGATTTCTAACAACCTTCCTTGTATGTAGTCATTTCCAGTCTCATTTATTGCATTTCCCTCTTCCTTACCATGATTTTCTCCTTTCCTTTCTCTCTCTCTCTCTCTCTTTTTTTTTTTTTTTTTTTTTTTTTGCTTTTGCTGCCAAGGTTGGAGTGCAATGATGCGATCTTGGCTCAGTGTAACTTCTGCCTCCTGAGTTCAAGCGATTCTCCTGCCTCAGCCTCCCCAGGAACTGGGGTTATAAGTTCCTGTCACCATATCTGGCTAATTTTTTTGTATCTTTAGTAAAGACGGGGTTTCACCATATTGGCCAGGCTGGTCTCGAACTCCTGACCTCAGGTGACCCACCCACCTCGGCCTTCCCAAAGTGCTGGGATACAGGTGTGAGCCACTATGCCCAACCCTCTTTTCTCTTTTAATGTGTTGCTTTCCCTGATGTTTTCTGAAGAACACTTTTGCCAACATTGCTCCACTTCCAAGGGAGGCAGGCCACATTACCTTCTGAGGTGACTCCCAAAGTTTGGATCTCATGAACCACTGAAACAAAAATAAATTAGAGAGCCCAGTACAGTGTTACCAATTTTTATTTGCAAAATAATGACATTAGAACCACGCCCCCCCCCCGCCAAACTGCCATCTAGTTTTACCACAATTTCATAAAAGCGATTGCATTTTATTCTAAATACAGGAAAGACATAATCTCAAAATAAAGAAGGGCTTAAGATGAATTTTGTTTCATGAAAAAAAAAAAAGGTATCTTACCAAGTGTCTTTGTTTTTCTCATGTCTTATGAATCCAGTGAAAATTTAGACTTAAACCATCACTGGCACTGGCCCCTGGCAATCTTTTGGGAACCACAGGTGTATAGAATAAAATGACAGTTCCGAACATAGCACTTGAGACCCAATCTGTCCTAAAGGAAACTTTAGTTCAAATATGCATTTTGAAAATTCCATCTTCCATGCTTTGCTCATTCTCTTCCTTTTGACTGAATTGTAAGCCTCTTGATTACTTCACCCATCTCTGACCCCTCACTTCTCAACCTGTTCTTATTGCGAACTATGTTAACATTGTCCTCTTCCCTGTGACAGTAGTTTCGCATTCATTATTAATCTTTCCTTTTGTTCTGTGCTCCATTATACCTAAAACTTTAATACCTGTTACAGTCTACTTGTCGTGTGTTACAGTATTATTACCTATGCACAATTTACTGTATGGGAGGGGATAATGTATTATATCTTTTAATATGCTTATGAGAGTGCCTTGCATGAAACGAATACATAGTAAATATCTGTAGAATTCAGGGATCTCGTTTATAGGAAATATGGTTTTTAGAAGATCTAAAGATCATAACATTCACAGTGTCTCCTTCAGTATCAATGGTTAGTAACTGAAAAAATTCCTTCACCAAAGGAACAAGATAATACAGGGATGAAGAAGCCAGACATCTGATCCCAAAGAGCCACCAGAAAGGAATGGGGAGAGAAATAGTCATCCTCTCAAAGGAAGGACACGTTTGGAATTCTGTGGTTATTTCTGCCTGGTTGGCACTGAATGATGTGAGCTGATGGTCACCAAGGAAATCTTTACAGGGAGGTAGGTGGCCAGATTTACGTTAACCAACTTGCAGGCTGACATTCCTAAGTAGTACAGTTTGCTGATTGGGAGAAATGCCAAGGTAAGGGTAGAAGGTGGACAGGAAGACAAACAAAAGTCAAGCCATAGGGAATGGGATTAAAACAAAACAAAGCATAAAAACTTTTCTGAAATTCATTTGATGGCAATATATTTATTCTAAAGGGAAAAGTTCTTTGGCAGTCAGACTGGGACAGGATTAACAGGGAAAATGTGTGTGAATGAATGATTTTCTTCTCTTAAACGTGATATTCCTTGACTCTGCTGTGGTTCACAAGGAACAGTGTATGAGATGAAATAAGAAGGAAAAAATGTGTGAGCCCATCTATCAAAAGGAAATAAATTGAGAGCTAACACCATTTTTTCCTATGGTACAAAAGAATATCTTTTCCAATTGCCATTAATTTGAAATCCTGGTAGACTTGCAGGAAGGTCTGTCTATCTGCCATCCATCTGTCTGTCTGTCTATCAACCATTTGCCTATTTAAGTATTTATTTGATAAATAACTTGCACTTTCAGCCACCTTGTCAACCTCAAACTGAAATTATTATTTTTTTAAAATTCAATTTAATTTTACTTTAAATTCTGGGATACATGTACAGAACATGCAAGTTTATTACATAGGTATACATATGCCATGGTGGTTTGCTGCACCTATCAACCCGTCATCTAGGTTTTAAGCCCTGCATGCATTAGGTATTTCTCCTAATGCTCTCCCTCTCTTTGCCCCCACTCCCTACAGGCCCCAGTATGTGATATTCCCCTCCCTGTGTCCATGTGTTCTCATTGTTCAACTCCCACTTATGAGTGAGAACATGCAGTGTTTGGTTTTCTGTTCTTGTTCACACTGAAATTCTGTGAGACCAGAAAGCTGCCAGGATATTCCTTTGTGTATTGTGGACTACTCTAATTTGGCATCTGCTAATTGAGATTGTGGCTGTCTGGAAGGTCTTAAGTTAGTTGTATGGATGCTTAAAGGTGTCTCTACCTGAGCAGCCTGTTACTGTAGAAAATAAAAAGAGTAAATTTGAGACAATCCAGAGCATTTATCTTGAATCTCCATTGTGTGAGCAAAAGTCTGTGTAATAGTAATGTTTACAGACTACGGTTTCATATACTGCAGTATACTTCCTTGTGCTGGTAAAAATATCAACAGTGGCTATCACAATTAGTTGAGTAGTTGAGTAGTCAATTATGAACCATTCCATAGCCAATTGAAATTCTAACAGAGCACAAATATTTATGGAGATCTCAGAGCTTTGTTTCTAGGTATCTTCCTTTCTATTGAATGAAGAAGTGGGTATCACATACGTACTTACTCCTAGACTCCTGTTTTCCACATAGATCATTCAATGACTAGGCTTAATAAAGGAAGGGCAAACTACATTTCTGGAAAATGCTACAACTGATAATTTCTTATCTCTGTTATTTGAAACGTGTGCGCTAATCTCTAAGTGGGTGAATATGTGTAGATTATAACGTGATTAAATTAATGTTTCTTCCCCCTATCACAATAAGTGAGACTAGGAAGTTACCAAGTCATGGAACTATGCAATGTGCTAGGGTGTAGCCAAGTTACAAACCTTGTAAATCAAGTCTAACGTGGGTTTCAGCATCAGACAGAACTCCAGATCTAAATTCTGACTTTCCTACTTACTAGTTATGTAATCTTGGTTAAAGGGACATAAACTTCGGCAAGCTGTTTTTCTTTGATAAAATCAGGAGCTTTAAACCTTCCTCATAAGGATAGCGTGGGGATAAAATAGGGCAACATGTGTACAACAGAGAATACAGTAGGTACTCAGTACAGCTTTCTCTCCCTGTAACTTCTTTTCATTCCCCTTTCATATTCACAGTTGTCTGTGACTATGCTCCACCCCAGCATCCATCTGTGATTCTCCTTCGGTCCTTATTTACTTTTTCACTGTTATTCTTTGCTGACTCTAGCCTTTCTTTTCCGTGTCTCCTCCCTTTATCATTTGTATTCTGTGCAGCAAACTGTACCTAGCTTAAATAAGGTGAAACATGCCACACACTTAGAGCAATTCCTGGCACATACTAAACACTTAATGATTGCTAGACAATTATATTACTTGATGAATTTCATTGCTTCTCCCAAATCTACCCAAACACTATTTTCTCTTTCATGAAAAAAAAAATGATTCTGCAAAAGGACAGGAGGATATAAAACAAATGATTTTAAATTAGGCATGATATGAGCACGTCACTAGTGAGCAGTTAAGTACTGCTTTGGATTTTTTATAAATTTAAGGAATTATTATCATATTTTAAAAAATGGGTAATGAGATTTTTTTGCTTATCAATTGAATAAACATTCATTGAGCACCTACTATGTACTAGGAATAGAGAAAATTATTTATGTTCATGCCTACTTTTAAGAGATGTAATAGGAATAACCCGCCCCACCCAACAAATACACAGGGTCCACCTCCTTCTGTATTCATGTTTTGCATGAAAGCTGAGCATACCCCAGGCAGGGTGAAGATATCAATAACGTAGACTAATTTATCTAGAATCAAATCAGAACTATTCTCCCAATGGCTCAGGCAGGGACACATAGTTTTGCTTGAATTTTTGCTTAGTTCTCTGAATAGGCAGCCCTCTGAGGTCTCTTGTTGTTTATCTAATTAGCTAAATTGATACAGGTAGTCAACAATTTCACTTCTTTAATCTATTTGTCCGGATGAGGTCTGTAGTACTTGAGATACAGCAGTTTTTTAAAGGGAGAAATTTTGGAATTGAGAAGTATCTATATATTAGCATTTCAGTGAACTTGGAATGATTTTCTTATGGAAATACACTCAGTTAACTATAAACTTGTATGAGATGTTAGAGAATATGAAATGTAGGAGACAAGGGTGGTGCTGATACATAATCAGTGCAGTAATTAAGAGCTTAGGGACTAGCCAGCCAGACTAGCTTTCCTACCATCCTTATTTGCTCACCTCACCAGAAATTGGTTTCCTGATTTGCAAAATTGGAATATTAATGGATCCTACTAACTGAGGTTGATGTAAGGATTACATGAAATAATAGAGATATGGCAGGCCTTAAGTGCTCAATTAATATAGGCTATTATTATTATTATGACCTGAAAATAGGCAAAACAGTGTCAACCTCATGTAAAGAAAATCAAACTAATGTGCTTATGACCTCTTATAAACTCAAACCTCATAGGCTAATAATAATACATGATTCGATATTCTTCTGATTTATTAGTGCAAACAAAAACTATGATTCCTTTTTATGCTGGAATTGTATCAGTGGTAGAAATAGTTTATTTTTCTAAAATTCTTTATTTTAGAGTGTACTGAAATGATTTTTTTTCAATATAGGTCATATAGAGTGTTAAATACTTAATAATAATATATTTTTTCTTTTTTTAGAGACAGGGTCTTGCTCTGTTGTCCAGGCTGGAGTGCAGTGTTGCAATTATGGTTCACTTCAGCCACGACCTCCTGGACTCAAGCAATCCTCTTGCCTAATCCTCCTAAGTAGCTAGGACTACAGGTATGTGTTGCCATACCTGACTAATTTATTTATTGTTTTTTACTTTTTGTTGAGGTAGGGTCTTGCTATGTTGTCCAGGCAAGTCTCACACTCCTGGCCTCAAGCGATCCTCCCACCTCAGCTTCCTAAAGTGTTGGGATGACAGGTATGAGCCACCACACCTGGCCAATAATTTATTTTTTATTCTGAAGAATAGTTACCTGTTCTGACAATAGAATATTCTTTACAAATTCATTGAAAATAACTTTTCAAGAGTGGCACTGAAGTAATACAGTAAGTTTATGAACAATGAAGAATAAAGCATGTGGAGAACGTGCAGAGAATCAAGGCTATTGGGACAACAGTTATGTTGCCTTAAAGAGCAATGCGATTATAACTAGAGAGGAAGGTGTGATAGCATGTAACGCTGATACAAAAGTCAAAACTGCAAAGGTTCAGAGGGTGGTATATAGATGTCTATACTTTAGAAAGAATGATCTAACAAAATTTCTGGAATTCCATGCACCTGGGAAAGTTCAATTGTTTTATCTCATAACTTAGCAACATTTCATGTTAGTAAAATTAAGAAGTGCAAAGCCGGGTAAAAGTGAAAAAGTGGCAAGCTCATCTTTTCCATTCTCTCAATCACAGTATTTGTGGTTGACGGTTAATCTAATCCTATAAAAACCAGCCTTTGGTAGGAACAAGTGGCAGGGTTTGTGGTTTATGCCTGCCTTGGACTTGTGGAAATGTTTTCACAGAATTGTATTAGAAAATGCCCTTTCCTAAGAAACAAATTAATTAAGGAATGACCAGACAAATAAACTGCCATCCTTGAGATTGAAAAATACTGCAGTGAGTGGACTTCCCTAAGTGAAGGTCTGGGTACAGCCCTGAAGACTAATGAATTACTTAGTATCTTTCACTCTGAAGACCTGGACTTTGATTAGTGTCTGGGGCTGTTGTGAAGAGACTTTGAGTTTATGGCTTCTTCTCTTTGTCTGAGCCTTATAAGAGGCAAGAAATACTGGTTGGTGGTATTTCTCACAAATTGACTATATCTTCTCCAATTATCACAACTACAATTGACACCAAGCAATTTAGAGGAGAAACAAATTTAACCTTCAGATATTTCGAGATGCTTTTAAAACTGCATAATGTAGATCTAGATACCACAATGATTGACAATGTATTATCAGTATCACCATAGGAACCAGAAGTGTTTTATATTGTCCAGAAGGATCTGACACATTTTTCAAAAGACAAACCCCCACTGATACCACCTGCTGGTAAGACGGTTCAGTTCTTTAGTGTTTGTTGTCTTTAGCAGTGCGTGATCTTCTTTAAGATTTATTTCTCTGGTTAGAGGAGGAAAGACCTTTTCAATTGTTCCATAGTTTCACTGTTTATCTCAGCCTTACACATGACAGTTGAGGTGCATGCTGTTTTGTTTGGCTTCTGGTATCGCGCTTCAGTTTATCACCCCGTGAATACTCACAGCCTAGCTAAAATGCTGCCAGTGAGTCAGTGACACTTAGGGATAGGTCTGGCACAGGGCAGGTTAGAATTGAAAGCAAGTCCTGTTGTAAACATAACTGTTCCCTTTGTGCTGAACTCCTGGCATTTGAGACTTGTACAATATTTGCAACCTTCTTACACTTTCAGGGTAAGAAGGGGTAAGAAGCCCAAGGACGCCTGGACGCCATGATTTAGAGTTCCAAAATGCATATTCACTTCAGTCCTATACCCCTACAACCAAACTTGCAAGATCAGCCATGCTTTCTTGTAAATTTAAAGAATCTTGTTACAAAGGCAAATATTTTTCTTTGGGTAAGCCAATAGGCATCACAAATCTGAGCAAATATCAGTTCATAATTCTTTTGGTGCTAAATTCTATGTGCTCTAAAGCTCTTTCTTGTGCTTGGATAGGGAGGTTAACATTTTTGTTCAGGCATTTTTTAAAAAAGTGACTTAAGGAAATAAAATTCACTAGACTGAGGTTTGATGAGGCTAATTAGTCAACAGCCACTTTGCAGTCTGACTTATGATTCCTGCCTCTAACACTGCTAATAGACTTCCATGGTGAATAGTGTGGTGAATGTCCCCCTGATGTGGGAAGTGACTCTGAGGTCAGGATTATTCAGACTATTTTGGTTAGTGACACCAGTCTCTCTCTTTTGTCTTCCCTAACCTTTTGTTTTGAAAAATCCCAAGCCTGCAGATATGTTGAAAGAATAGCACAATAAACACCCACATACCCTTCATCTAGATTCAGCAATTGCTAATATTTTATAACAATTATATGCTATCTATTATCTATTTATGTAATAAACCTTCTCTCCAATTTCCCTTTTTCTGGGCCATTTGAAAGCAAATTGCAACATGATGTCACTCTGCCTCTTAATACTTCAGTATTTATTGCCTAAGAATAAAGACATCTTCCTACATTACCACAATTCCATTTTCACTTCTAAGAATTTAAGTGTCACAATATTCTATAATATCTAATATAAAGTGAATACTGAATTTTCAATGGTCCCCCAAATATTTTTCAAATTATAATAAATTGACTCTCAAATGAAAGCTTATTTTTTTAAGAAAAACCAATAAGTTTCATGTATTGCATTTGCTTATGATATCTATTTAGTTTTCTTTAGTCCTTTAGTCTTCTTTAATTTAGAACAACTTGTTTGTCTTGTATGACAGAACTCTTAAATAAATTAAATGTTTTATTTTTATGGATTTATGGGTACAAGTATAGTTGTGCTACATGGATATATTGCCCAGTGGTGAAATCTAAGCTTTTAGTGTACCCATTATCTGAATAGTGTACATTGTACTCAGTAGGTGGCATTTCATCACTCATCCCACTTCCACCCTCCCTTCTTTTGGAGTCTCCATTGTCTATTATTTTACTCTGTATGTCTGTGTGTACCCATTTTTAGCTCCTACTTATAAGTGAGAACATGTGGCTTTTTTCTGTTTGTGAGTCATTTCACTTAGGATAATGACCTTCAGTTCCATCCATGTTGCTGCAAAAGACAGGATTTCATTCTTTTTTATGGCTGCATTGTATTCCATGAAGTGTCTGTGTGCGTGTATCTATATATAATATATATAATCACATTATTCAGTGATATGTATGTATATATAACAGATATAATAATTTATAATAATATTATTAATAATATATTATAATAACCACATGATTCCGTGTGTGTTTGTGTGTACGTGTGTGTGTATATTCTATATACCATGGAATAATGTGATTATATATATTATATATACACACACATATGTGTATATATACATGTATATATATACACACACAGGGTGTGTGTGTGTATGTGCATGTGTATATGTATGTATATATATCACATTTTAATCCAGTAATACATTGATGAACACATAGGCTGATTCTGTGACTTTGCTATTGTGAATATTGCTGCAATAAACATATCAGTGTAGAAATTATATAATTTTTTTTTTTTCCTCTGGGTAGATACCCAGTGGTGGGATTACTGGGTAGAATGGTAGTTCTATTTTTAGTTTTTGAGAAATCATTGTACTGTTTTCCATAGAAGTTGAATTAATTTACATTTCCACCAACAGTATATAACTGTTCTCTTTTCTTCACATCCTCACTGTCTGTTGTTTTTTGAGTTTTTAGTAATAGCCATTTTGACTGGTGTGAGATATTATCTCATTGTGGTTTTAATTTGCATTTCTCTGATGATTAGTGATGTGGAGCATTTTTTCATATGTTTGTTGGCTGTTTGCTTCCTTTTGAAAAATGTCTGTTTATGTCCTTCGCCCTCTTTTTCATGGGGTTGCTTTTTTTTCGTGTTGAGTTGAGTTCCTTGTAGAGTCTGGATATTAGTTCTTGGTTGAATGCACAGTTTGTAAATATTTCCTCCCATTCTGTAGGTTGTCTGTTTACTCTGTTAATTATTTCTTTTGCTGCGTAGAAGCTTTTTGGTTTAAGTTTCATTAGTCTATTTTTGTTTCAAAAAGTTTAAGTTCCATTTGTCTATTTTTTTTTTTTTTTTGAGGACTTAGTCGTAAATTCTTTGCCAATACTAATGTCCAGAAGAGGTTTTACTCTGGAACTTTTATAGTTTCAGGTCTTACAACTAAGACTTTAATACATTTTCAGTCAATTTTTGTATATGGTGAGATGGGGTCCAGCTTCATTCTTCTGCATATAGCTCTCCAATTATCCCAGCACTATTTATTGAACAGGGTGTCCTTTCCCCATTGTATATTTTTGTTGACTTTGTCAAGGATCAGTTGGTTATAGGTGTATGGCTTTATTTCTGGGTTCTCTATTCTGTTCCATTGATCTATTTCTGATAGGAACATTTTGAATAGCCTAGTCTAACTGTCTTGCCAAAAGTCCTACAATTTGGACTTTTAAGGTTGTTTCCTCATAATTCAACTATAAACATTTTATTGACAAGAGTACACTATAGTTGGTGTTCTGTACATTGCATTTCATCATATGTAGAGGCACATAATATTGAGCTTAATTGCTTGGTTAAGATAGTTGTATTCATCTGTTCTCACCCTGCTACTAAAAACATACCCAAGACTGGGCAATTTATAAAGGAAAGAGGTTAATAGATTTACAGTTCCACATGGCCTGAGAGGCTTCACAATCATGGTGGAAGACAAAAGAGGATTAAAGTCATGTGTTACATGTTGGCAGGCAAGAGAGCTTGTGCAGGTGAACTCTCATTTATAAAACCATCAGATCTGGTGAGACTTGTCCACTACCATGAGAACAGTATGGGGAACTGCCCCATCATTCAGTTATCTCCACCTGGCCTTGCCCTTGACACATGGGGATTATTACAATTTGAGGTGAGATTGGGTGGGAACAGAGCCAAACCATATCATTCCATCCCTGGCCCCTCCCAAATCTCCTGTCCTCCCATTTCAAAACCAATCTTGCCTGCCTAACAGCCCCCAAAAGTCTTAACTCATTCAGCATTAACTCAAAAGTTCATAGTCAAAACTCTCATCTGAGATAAGGCAAGTCATTTCTGCCTATGAGCCTGAAAAATCAAAAACAAGTTAGTTACCTCCTGGATACAATGGGAGTATAGGCATTGGGTAGATGCATTTATTCCAAATTGGAGAAACTGACCAAAACAAAGAGTTTACAGGCCCATGCAAGTCTGAAATCCAACAAGGCAGTAATTAAAGCTCTGAAATAATGCCCTTTGCCTCCCTATCTCACATCCAGGTCACACTAATGCAAGAGGTGGGTTCCCATGGTCCTGGGCAGCTCTGCTTCTGTGACTTTGCAGGGTACAGCCCCCCTTCCTGGCTGCTTTCATGGGTTGGCATTGAGTGTCTGCAGCTTTTCCAGGCACAGGGTGCAAGCCATCAGTGGATCTCCCATTCTGGGGTCTGGAGGATGGTGGTCCTCTTCTCAAAGCTCCACTTTGCAGTGCTCCAGTGGGGACTCTGTGTGGGGTCTCGATCCCCACATTTCCCTTCCACACTACCCTAGCAGAGGTTCTCCATGAGGGTCCTGCCCCTGCAGCAAACTTCTGCCTGGACATCCAGGCATTTCCATACATTCTGTGAAATCTAGGTAGAGGTTCCCAAACCTAATTCTTGACTTCTGTGTACCCACAGGCTCAATACCACTTAGAAGCTGCCAAGGCTTGGGACTTGCACTCTCCAAAGCCATGGCCCAAGCTATACATTGGCCTCTTTTAGCCACAGCTGGAGTGACTGGGACACAGGGCACCATGTCTCTAGGCTACACACAGCAAGGGCAATGAAACCATTTCCTCCTAGGCCTCAGGGCCTGTGATAGAAGGGGCTGCTGCAAAGGTGTCTGACATGCCCTAGAGACACTTCCCCATTGTCTCGGGAATTAACACTTGGCTCCTTGTTACTTATGCAAATTTCTGCAGCAGCGGGCTTGAGTTTCTCCCCAGAAAATGGGTTTTTCTTTCCTATTGCATTGTCAGACTGCAAATTTTCCAAAGCTTTATGGTCTGCTTCCTCTTGAACTCTGCTACTTAAAATTTTTTTCCACCAGATACCCTAAATCATCTCTCTGAAGTTCAAAGTTCCACAGATTCTAGGGCACAGGCAAAATGCCACCAATCTCTTTGCTAAAGCATAACAAGAGTCACCTTTGCTCCAGTTCCCAAAAGGGAAAAGTCTCCATCTGAGACTACCTCAGCCTGAACCTTATTGTCCATATCTCTACCAGCATTTTGGCCAAAACCATTCAACAAGTCTCTAGGAAGTTCCAAACTCTCCCATATTTTCCTGTTTTCATCTGAGCCCTCCAAACTGTTCTAATCTCTGTCTTTTACCCAATACCAAAACCACTTCCACATTTTCAGGTATCTTTACAGTTGTGCCCCACTATCTGGTATCAATTTACTGTGTCAGTCTATTCTCATGCTCCTAATAAAGACATACCAGATTCTGGGTAATTTATAAAGGAAAGAGGTTTAATAGACTCACAGTTACACATGACTGGGGTGACTTCACAATCATGGCAGAAGGCAAAAGAGGAGCAAAGTCACATCTTACATGGCAGCACGAAAGAGAGCATGTGTAGGGGAACTCCCCTTTATAAAACCATCAGATCTTATTCACTATCATGAGAACAGCATGGGAAAAACCCGCCCTCGATTCAATTATATCCATTTGGCCCTGCCCTTGACATGTGGGAATTGTTACTATTCAAGATGAGATTTGGGTGGGGACACAGTCAAACAATATCAGTAGTTAATGAAAGATTTCTCTTTAATAAAGGTTTCTCTTTTGTAAATTAGTAAGTACTCTGTTAGAATTCTTTGTTATCATACAAATAAGTGAATATCTTGTTGCCCAACAACCTGTCATCCAATGATTTTAACACTAGTGAATGATCCTTATTTATATCAATTAGCATATTGTCCATTGCCAGATGATTCTCTGTCTAGTTTTTATGTCTTCTATTAATTCATTAAAATATAGAAATAGTCGAAGTTTCTGAGTCGGTACCCATCCCACCCTTCTATTACTGACTTGCTCAAATTTTACTTTTCTCAAATTGACCATGATTAGAACCATCATTTTTCAATATTCAGTGAAGGTTAATCTCCATACTTACATTGGGAGCCCATTCTTAATGAAACCAATGAGCAGAGCATGTATCATAATTGTTACTTTCCATTTACCTCCCTTCCCTAATAAACATCATATATTTAAGTTATTTCATTTTAATGGGAAATAAAATATATTATTTATATCCCTTTCAAGTTTCCAGAGCAGTTTATTAAAAGCATCCTGGGATTGCACAATAAGCTGCTATTCTTTTGCAACTAATCTAAGTCAATATTTTCCTCATACTGAACAATAAAGCACAATTCAACTATAAGTTGGTTGTTGAGACAGATATGACTGCAAATTCCATCTGGAGACTTCTTATCAAGTTATTATGTTCATTGAAAGAGGCTCACATAAATCACAATTTCCCTTTCCCAACAGGAGGACTGCTTGTTGTTGCAAAAGTGACATAAGTAGATATAACTAAGCCTGACCTGGCATGTCATTTAACTTAACCCACGTTTATTGTAATAAAAATGCACAGTTTTTACTTGAATGGGTAGGTAACAGTCTGATTTTGAAAAAGATTGTGCAGAAATATAATCTTGTTCAGTGCTATATTCAAATGGATATGTGTTAGTTTTTGTTTTTTGCATCACTATAAAGAAATAGCTGTGACTGGGTAATTTACAAATAAAAGAGGTTTAATTGGCTCATGGTTCTGCAGGCTATACAGGAAGTATGGTGCTGGCATCTGCTTGGCTTCTGGTGAGACCTCAGGGAGTTTTATTCATGTCAGAAGGAGAAGCAGAAGCAGGCATGTCACATGGAATTAGAATGAGCAAGAGAGAGAGGGGGGAGGTCCCAGACTTTTTTAAACAACCAGATCTCGTGTGAACTAAGCAAGAACTGGTTTATCACCAAGGGGATGGTGCTAAGTCATTCATGAGGGATCTGCCCCCATGATCCAGTTATCTCCTACCAGGCTCCACCTTCAACATTGGGAATCACATTTCAACATGAGATGTAGAGGGAATACATATTCAAATCATATCAGCATATAAAGAGAATACAGGAAAGTTCCACATAAAACTACTGTACCAGACAGCACAAATCAAAGCATTAGGGATCTGTTAAAAGCCAAAGACCTATGATGACCCACAGGCCTCCATTCCTTCTGTGGCTTTGTCTCTTTCTATCTCCGTCTCTCTTCAATGGTGGGTGGTCTAACTGCCACTCCCAGTCTCCTGGCCCAGGACCTTTGCACTAACTATTTCTCTGCCTTGCTTCCCACATCCTTTAAGTCTTACTGAACTGCCACCTACTCGGACAGACCTACTCTAAACTTTTGTTCATTTTGTAGCTCCTGCTTAATTTTCCTCCACTGCCTTTATAATATACTATATATGGTATTTATTTTGTTTCCTTTTTGCTACCCCTACTGGAATGTAAATTTCAAGGGGGAGGGCAGGAATTTTTGTCTGTGTCTGTTAATTCCTGAACCCTGAGTTCTCAACATGTAATAAACAGTTCATGAATATTTGTTGAATGACTAAACATAATATTTCTGAATAAAGAGATACACATTATATGTATAAAATATTTAACATATAGTTTAAACAATGAAATTCATATAAAATATTCACAGACCCTTTGAAAGCCTTTGTAGAACTCTAGAGTTTCACAAGCCCAGTTTGAAATCAATTGCTGAAGTATTTATTATTGCTCATATTTCTAGCAATGGAGAGTTGTGTAGGAAGCCCACCGAACGGTGCTGAAAAAATTGAACTGTTGGCATCCACCCAAACTGCTCCTGTGAACAAAAGATATCACAAAATATATTGCTGAAATGTACCAAAGTTCTCACTTACCTGTTTTATTCAGTGCCAAATGTAAATAAAAAAGTTAAAACTACTTTATTTTTCCCTCTAATATAATTTAAAACTGTACCATTAAGAAACGAATGTAATTGTTCCTTTTCTAAGCTTCATATAGATGATTAGATATAGATTATTGGAACTGGAAAGGCCCTCAATGATCATCAAATACAAATGACGCATTTCCAGGTGATAAAACTGAAGCCTCAAGAAGTTGTATAATTCAATTATTAAGTCATCAAGCTTGATTGGTAGAAATTAACCAGGTTGGAAGCCTGTTCTTCTACGGCCCAGCTGAGTTTTTTTCTTCAATCCATGCATGGCATGACATACTCTATTTTAATATTATATAACATAGGGTTGTTTAAGAATAGATGAAGATCTCACTGGTATGGTAAAGGAGGGCCTAGAGATAGGATTACACTAAGAGGACACACTCAGGTGTCTTCCTGAGCTAGAAGGACAGTCCTGCATCCAGTTTATCCAGATGAATCAGAGAATACAACTCAAACACTGTTTTCATCACCATCGCATTTAGGTTCATGTAAGAATTCGGCATTCTTTAAGAGAGAAGTGTTTCCAAGGAAGAGAGAAGCAAACAAATCTTGTGATAAAAATTGGACTTAATGAGGGAAATATCATGCAACTTTCTTTTTGTTGCACCAAAGAAAGCAATACTAATAAGATAGAATTAAGGGCATGGTGGCAGATAAGCTCTCTAAATTCCCCTAGCAAAATATTTGTGCTATGGAATAGAGCTTCAGAGCAGGTAAAAATGTGCAGCAGACCTGAATATGATTTTGTTTAAGTAGAGTTTGAAGACTCAATACTCTTTGTTTTCCAGTTTCTCATTTTTATTCTTCAAAACAGGTAGAAGAAATATAAAACATAATTTCTGCTCAATGGAAAAAATCACTCTGAAATTTTAGTAGGGAAGAAAACTTTAAAGAATGTTAATGAACATTCAGATCCCGAGGCTTATTTAATGTTATAATTCCTATATTTGGGTATCAAAATATTTTAGAAAAAGGCTAACATAAACACTTCAAATGAAGTCTAAGCTTGTGAAGATCCAATCCTCTTCATTTATTGTCCTGGTCCAAGCCTCTCTGGAGTGTGAAGGTAAGCCTCAGACCATGAGGGTGATTGGAGGATGCGAACATAGCCACATTTGTGTAGTACGTTCCCTGCACTTGGTCTCTCCGTGTCATTAGCCAACGTCCTGTCCCATTAAAAAATGCATTTTTTGCTCTTATATACTTAATTTCACCATTTTCATATTTGTTCATTTTAAATACTATTTCCATTTTACCTTCCTGTATTTCAATTTCATTTATAGGGAAATTAAAACAAAATAATACACAAAATTATACTAGCAATATAAATTAAGTGATAATATAGAAGAATATGAAGTAAACCAAATACCTCCTCCTGGATTCATTCTCTGCCAAACCTCTCCATTTTCACTTCATTCTCAGAGAAGCAACCATCTGTAGTAGTTTTGGTTTTTTTCCTTTCAGTGATTGAATTATGAAATGGAAGGGAGAAGGGAGGAAATATTAAGACAGACTTTAAGACTCTAGATGTAGATGCTCAGTATTCCCCCTGGAACTCTCATACTGCTGTTGGAAGTGTAAAATTATACAACTGCTCTGGAAACCCATATAACATAATTTACTAAAGTTGACTAAAGCATGGACTACAAAATATTTGGGATCAGGAATGAGGTGAGAATGTTTACACTCACTACTTCTATTCAACATTGTACTATAGTTCTAGTCAGAGCAATAAGATTAAAAAACAAAGAAATAACAAGCAGGATTGGAAAACAGTAAATAAAACTGTCAGTATACATTTCTGTATGTAGAAAATCTCAAGTATCTAAAGAGATGGTCAATATAAAAATCAATCTTATTTCTTTGTACCAAACAACATTTTTGAGAGAATTGTAGATGACTTAAATAAGTGGAAAGATGTACATATTCATTGCTGGAAAGCTTTAACATTTTAAAGATGTCAATTCCTCCTATATTGCTCTCCAGATTCAATGCAATTCAAGTCAAAATCTTAGCAGTTTTACTTTGTGGAAGTTAAAAAGCTGATTCTAAAATTTATTTGGAGATTCAGGGGGCCAAAAATAGCTAAGACAATTTTGAGGAAGAATGAAGTTGAGGGATATACTTTGCTGAATATAAAGGCTTAATATGTAGTTAGAACAATTAAGACATTGGTATTGTCCGAAGTATAAACAAAAAGCCCAGTGGAAAGTCTAGAAACCGACTCATCTATGGATAATATGCAACACTGGGACATTTTGGATGGAGAAATAATAGTTTTTTCACTAAATGATGCCGGGTCAATTCAGTATCTGTATAGGGGAAAATAAAACAATCTACACCTTCTGTTCACACTGCTGAACACACAAAAGCAATTCCAGGTGGATTGTAGTTATAAATGTGAAAGATGAAAAAAATAAGGCATCTGTAAGATAACATATACAACATAAAATATCTTTATGACCTTAGATCAAAGATTCGTTAAACACAATGCACAAATCACTAACACTAAAAAGAAAGATTGATAAACTACATTAAAACTAAAAACACCTGTCAAACATTCTCTTAATAGACTGAAAGAGTAAACCACTGCCAATTTCGTTAAAACTCAAGATCTGTAGTTGTCGTCATCCCACAAACACCTATTTTGTTTATATTTTCAGATGAGATGTTCTCTTATGTTTATCTGCAAATATTGACAATACTAACTTTAAAAAGGCTTGTTTTCTCTTGGATTTTAATTATTCTGTTTTCAGAATTTGTTTCTTCTTTTCACTGTTTTGGTTTTCTTCAAATGTTGGATGATGATTGCTTGTTGAGTTCATTTCATGCTGATATTTAAACTTCTATTTTCCCATTTGTGAAATTAGGGGAATTTCTGACTAGAGGAACTTTCCTTCAGTTATTGTGAGGGAGGGTTGGTTTGTGCCACTGGAGTGGGCATGCAGGTGGTGTGTCTACTCAGTTTGTGGGCTCCTCATCCTCTTGCTAAACATTATCAACCTGAAGCATTCCTCTGTGTCTGCAGCCCCATTTCCTGCGTTTGTGCTTCAGTCCAGAAGTAAACGCTGCTCTTATCTCTCAGCTATTGTTTGGCATAAACAGAAGGCAAAGTAGATGCTGACCTGTCTGTAGCTGCATGTGCATTCTCCAGTTCCCCCGTTGAGCACCACCACCAAGACCTATCTGCTTCTTGGATGTCTTTGCTCTTAGTTTGGAGCATCCTTCACACTTCATAGAATTCTTCTCTCTTCCATATTTCAGAGTAAGATGTTTCTTATCTGCATGGCTCATTTTAGGACATGAGACCTGTGCAGTCCCACAGATTCTGTACTCAAGAGGGCCCTTGCACTTGGTTTAATGCTCTCCTTTCACCCTCTTGAAATTCTTAATGATTTTTGGACAGGGTGTTGGATTTTCATTTTGTACTGGGCCTTGTAAATCATGTTGCTGGTCCTCTTTGTCTAATATCTCTTTCAATAAATCTTTGTTCCTTAATAGCTTTCAGAACTCCTCAAACATTTTCATCAGTGATGGTAATTCTTTCCTGTATTAAATTACATTACTTATTTTATTTTTTTGTAACCTTTATTGAGGTACAACATGTGCTTCTTTTTAGTGTACAATTCAATGATTTTTAATAAATTTACAGAATTTTGTAACCACCACAATTGAATTCTAGAAAATTTCCATTGTTTCAAAATGATCTCATGGGCCTATTTGTAGACATTTTCTGTTTCCATCCTCAGCCCCAGAATTTTTTGTATTTTAGATATGTTTTAAAATATGAATTCTTGGGGGGTATATATATGGAAGGGGGGAATATTAGTTTCCCCTTCAAGGAAGCTAGAAGAAGAATAATCTTGGAGAGAGTGGTAGAGTCTTCAAAAGAGCATGTGTGAGACCATCTATCTGAGCAGCCAGTTGTCTTTCTTTTCCTTTCTTCTCTAGTAGGTGGTTGGTGAGAGGCCATTGTTGAGTGAATTCAAGTCTTGTGATAAGATAGTGAATAGAATCTGTTTAGATTTAGGTACCCTATTTCAACAAAACTTCTCTTTGCTTTATTTTGGATTCTTAACAGAAAAAAAATTACTTGAAAATAGCATGACCATACTTCTTAAACCCATATGTTCTTAAACTCAATAAAACAATAATTAGAAATACACTATACAAGCAGATTTTTTATAGTCATCTTTCTTTTGATTTTAAGTTATATTAGATATTGACTTTTTCTGATTATAAAATTTCTAAATGGTTATATTTATGGAATTATAAAATATAGAATAGTATATAGAAGAAAAGAAAATCTCAAATTATTATAACACCATATCACATTTCCTCCTAATATTTTTATTTGCAAATACATGTTTATCTACTGGGGTGCTTTTTCTTTTTCATCCAAACTGAAATCATAACTCATATGCAATTTTCTGCTTGCTTTTCCACATATATGTGAGATCATTTATACGTATTCATAAGTATTCTTCAAATACATAATTTGTGTGAGTGACAACTGACCTGGACAAAGCAAGAGCCTTGGATCAGGGTCTCAAATAATGGGCTGAACATGGGAGCGATTAAATACCTCAATGTGATTTGAATTCTCTAGATGATGCTCTGGCATGTTACTCAAGATGATAGAGATTCTTTGTATTAGTCCATTTTCAAACAGCTATGAAGACATACCTGAGACTGGGTAATTCATAAAGTAAAACAAGTTTGATGTACTCACAGTTCCACATGGCTGGGGAGGCTTCACAATCGTGGTGGAAGGCAAAGGAGGAACAAAGGTACGTCTTACATGGTGGCAGGCAAGAAAATGTGTGCAGGGGACACAGGATGGTTATAAAACCATCAGATCTAGTGAGATGTATTCACTATCATGAGAACAGCACAGTAGAAACCTGCCCTCATGATTCAATTATCTCTAACTGGGTTTTTCCCATGACATGTGGGTATAATGGGGGCTACAATTCAAGATGAGATTTGGTTGGGGCTCAGCCAAACTGCATCATTCTTCTTCTTCAGACCACCTTATTCCAGAATTCTAATCATGCTAGACAAGGTGGAACTCGAAGCATGCTAGACAAGGTGGAAGATTCTTTTAAGGAATTTACTTAGCCAGATTAAAATAGCTTCCATTAAAAAATGTAAATGCTTTTTACATATTTCTTAATATGTTTATATTACAGTATTTATTTTTATTTTTCTGCCCCAGTAGATTGTTGCTCAACATAGGTGAGATCTGTGCTTAGTGAAGATGCTAGCACAGAGAAGGTCTTTAATAAAAGTTTGTTGATGAGAGAATGAGAAAGAGATGAGAACTAATTTGGCTCTTAATCACTATATGGACCTCTGAATAAGCCCTCTAACTCCAGGAAGCACATAGATACATAACTTAATTAGCTAAGTCCTATAAAGGCATATAAAATCACTTGGCAAGGTGCCTAGCACATCATAAGCACTCTATAAATACTAGTTATTATTATTAATAAAAAAAATCTGTCTCCATATGGTCAGAAGCCAGAGCACCCAGCACTGGAGGCTGGGGGCTGTAGTGGCAGCAAATGGGTGGTAATTGTGACGCCAACACCCAGTGAAGGGGAGGGGCCCTCTGTCGTCTGGTTTTTCCAATTGAAAACATGCTTGGAGTACCCCTCCAGCCAACCTTTTTTCATCTGCAGATATATTATTGAAAACTGTAGCTCAGCCTTGTCAGTCCAAATTATATTAGGAGGATTAGGAGATGTTCTGCAAGGAGAAAACAGAATTTGGCAATTTGATTTCAGGAAGACTTGAAAGGTCAGAGATAAAAGGCCAAGGTGGATTTAAAAAAGGGCTTTGAGCTTCTGCAGTGAGGAACAACAATTCAGAGCAAGAATGACAGTTATGGAAGTTTAGGTGTAATGTTTTCAGTAAGCATCATCAAGCATGGTAGACATTTATTTGTTTATTTGAGGACGTGGGAGATACACTGAGCTGTCTAAAAGGAATGCGGTTCGTTAATTTTGCTTTTCTCATATGATTTTTAGTTAAAATAGTATCTCTGGCTCATCAAAACATTTTTCCTTATTTAGGAAAGCCAAAAGGTTCTTTTAATTCTGCCTTAGTGTTTCTTATTATTTTTGTCAACTTTTATCCAAAGTTCCTTTTAAAACAGTGCTAAAGTGTTCACGCTTTAAATAAAATCTGTTCCCTTCTTGTAAACAATTGACAATTATGTAAGAATCTAATGAAATAAATACACATGTGAGGTTTTTCAGAGTACGTCTGTACACAGTCACTTGTTTTACTACTAGTTTTCATGTCATGCTTGTTGTTGGTTGTTTGCAGATGAAAGTTGTTGCTGTTGTTTTGTAAACCAGCTATAATTCTGAATAAGGAGACATTTGAGCCTGAAATATAACCATGTGTTCTTTGCTTACTAAGTGATTAATATTATGGATTTGGTGTCTGACCTCAAATGAATTACTCAACATCCCAGCTGCAATTTTATCTATAAAATGAAAATAATAATATTCTGCTTATAGGGTTCTTATGAGGATTAAATGAGAAAATAAATGTATTGAACATAGAAAGTAGTACATACTAAATGCTCAACAAACTGCATTTAAAAAATTATGTAAGTGTGTGAATTTGAGAGACAGTCTAGCAAGCATTGTTTTCTTGACAGATGTTTATATGACTGTGCAGGAAGATTGTAAACATCTGTGCTTTGGTTACCATTTCCCTGATTTATTTAACCATGTGGATTTTGTCAACTATTTTAAAGTAATCAGACACAGACATTGCCATTTACACCACACAGATGGTTTCTTCAAATCATTAGCAATGCCTGGGTGGGGCATCCCCTGAGACTGGGAAACTGCAAAAATTAACAGGCAAGGAAATTTGAGCTTTGAATGTTGAGGGTTTTGGAGGGCTTCTAAACGCCTGTCTGCCTTAGTTCTGATGCTGAAACAGTTTATCTTTCAAAATATATTTTCTTAGATAGTACCATCAGGACTTCCTGACTCATTAGAAGGTCTGAGGCTGTGATAGACAAAAAGCAAGTGGAAAAGGTTGAGAGACTTAAAAAGCACAATTTAATACCTGCTCCAATATTCATTTTTATTATCAGAACATTAAGCAATGTAAAGGTAAAAGAGCAGATTTTTTTTTGAAATAGCCTTTTTACAAAAGTATTACATACCCATTGTAGACAATTCAGAAAACACACAGAACAGAAACACATTTTCCAATTGTCCTTCTACTCAAAGAGAACTACCTTTGACATTTTGATTATATCTTTCATTTTGATTACATCTTTCATTTTGATTACTTTTGTACATATGCACATACACATATGCATATACTTTAGATGCATATATACATATAGGTGTATTTTTAAAAAATGGAATCACATTTCACAGTGTTTTGTAATCCACTTTTTATACTTAGGTATTCCTAAAAAAATTTTACATAATATTTATGTCATTTTATAAGATTCTTTAACAGGTAAACAATCCACTGCAAAAATAAAATGTTATTTATTCTACCAATCTCTTAATTATTGAGTTAGTTTGCTTTTAATCTTGTTAGGAAATGACTGGTAAACAGTCTTTAGCTAAAAAGGGAAAAATTTGAAAGACATTGGGTGGGCATCACATCTGAATTCTCTATTCTGAAAAGATTTTTCCTGCAGAATAATTAAATTTGAAATAACTTAGCATTAGAAAACAACATAAGGAAATAAAAAAAGTTTTTAAGGCAAAATATATGAAAACCAGAAGCTACAACCTTCACTGAATAGAGGGAGGAGACAATACGGATGCATATGGAGTCTCTCAGTAGTGACAATTCTCGTCTTGCAGTCACATGGGCTATACAAATGACTTTGTAAACAGAAACCTTGCCAAGTGGTGCTCATAGCTAATGGGAAAAGTTGATTGTTCTGCGACATTTAAAAATTTCTGTCAAACATTAAAAACTCTCTTACTGTTTGTTATAAATGTACTGTATAGGAAAATAAAAAGGAATAAGTAATAGTACACTAAGTTAAAACATTGCTAACATTGGTAATTAATGTTTATTTCTTTGTAAAAAACTGATCAAAATAGTTTGAACAGTGCTTGCCTTCTTCTTTTTGAATATAACTTGTGATATACACAAGGCACATTTTCTATGCCTTAGCAAGTTTTGATCACATTTTGACATTGTATCCTTGGTGCTGTCAGTGTTGTGAATTATCTCTGGTAGTGCCTTTAACATGAAGTTATTTTTGCAAGCATATGGCATTTCCTCTGGGACACCTCCATCTTGTTCATTAGAATCACTTTTCTCATTCATGTCTATACGTTTTCTGTCTCTAAGCACTTCTGACCGTATGTCTAGAGGCTCTCTAACAACAGCTGTGTCAAAATGCCCACCATCAGCGATTTCTTCTATAACTCCATGAATGTTTGATTTGAATTCCATTTCTAGCATTATTACTTTTCATTTCTTTGCTGTACTTTCATCTTTGTTGACAAATCCCTTTTTTTGATTATCAGTTTTTGTAAAATGTCATACAGGTTCATCATGGGGAGACAAGGAGGCAACACAGTCACATGCTTAGCTGTCTGTGTATGAACTGAATAGAAAATGTGAAGTGATGTATGACCAGCAGGCTTTGTAAAAGGTGACGTGATTGCTCACTGATCAGGATATGTATCTGTTATTTATGCAATGACTTGTAGACTAACAAAGCAGCAGCGAAGTTTGTGCCTTATGCAATTACTCACAGTTAATATACTGTGGTAATGGAAATGTGAACCATGTTGCTGGGGACCAGTCTTATTTAACAAAACCATGGTAATGGAAATTTCCGTATTGGAGCTGTAAAAAGCAAGGTTGGCCTTTACATATTACATATAATGGATGAAAGGGATGTCTTCCCAAGTTGGTTTTTGTAGGCTCTAAATGGCAGCATCTCTCCTTATCCCAAGCTACCAGGGGAACAATATTGGCCTTATGGAATCTAAAGAATATGTTAGGTCTATGGCATTTCCCATAAAAGGGTCCTGAAGCATCCTGATCAGGTGATTCACTGAAATAGGACAAAATGTAGAAATCATATTTCTTATTGCTTCTCTGATGCTGCAGCACGGCTGAGTTCATTGAGGAATTGGGTCAAGCTGAGGGATCTGATTGGTTCCTCCCATTATTCCTTGGTAACTTTCCCTCTCCACCCTACCACCCCCTTCATAGCTAGTGGCAAAACGAGGCTCATGTTCTGCAGGGCCAAGTCGCAGTGATAGTTCCTCCATGATCAATCTTTGAAGTCAAGTTTAGGTCAATGGTGTTTAACACAGAGTGGGGGTGAAGGTAAAAGAAGCCAAGAACATTGAGGAATTTGTGGCTCAGTCTGTAAACAAAGAGGATTGATATTGGTTGAAGACAAAAGAGGATTCACTGGAAAGAAGGTGAAATGGTCTTAGGAAAAAGGAGTTGAGGAAGCTAGAGAAATTCCTCACAGAGTTTGATATATTGTCCCAATTATCTTTGCACCACAGTGTCAGTTGCAACAGAAGACTATATAAATGTTTGTTAAATGAAACAAGAAGTAGTTTTATTGATAGATGGGAATCCACCACAAAGATAAACATTTTTAAATTAATGTTAATATTGGAGAAATAATATTTTTATAAAACCTAGATTAAATATGACTATATAGGGCACACAAGTAAAATGGGCCAAAGATGACAGTTAGGTACCAATATATTTAATGGAAAAATTTATTTTTTCTTTCCGTAGTTTGTGATTTGTGCTCCTCTTCACTCTCATGTAGTTTCTTGTTTAGGCTTTCCATTGGCTTCCATTGAACAAAGAATAAAATCTAAAATGTTTTCAATGGTTCACAAGGCCTGTGCAATCTGGTTCCTAACAAATTTTCTGATGCTAGCTCTTACTCCTCATCCTTTACCAATCTCCCCCAACCCTCAGATATGTTTTAGTTACATGGATCTTCTATTCTGTTCCATAAACATGCCAGGTTCATTCTAGGCTTAGGGTCTGTGCTCTCACTATTACCTCTGCTAGACAAGTCCTGTCTGTAAATCTTCACATAGAAAACCCTCAGCAAAGTGCCTAACATATGGAAAAAGTCAATAAGTGTTATTAATTACAATACTGTTCTTTAGATGTTCTTCTATTCTTAGAACGCCTGATTGTTCTGGATTTTCTTATTCACTTTTGCTTGTTTTCAAGGCAAAAAATGGATAATAATAACCCTTTCTATGGGAGAAAAGATGGCAGGTATGTCTACATCAGTCAGGACGAACTAGTTATGCCGCAGTTACAAACAGTCGCACAAATCTCAGTGACTTAAATCAAGAAAGGTGATTTTTTTTACCTCATGCTACATGTCCAGTGTGAACTGGCAAGACAGTTCAACTTATTGTGGAGACACACTAACATTTTATAATACCAACTGAACATGAGGTTTCAGGGTTTGCCATGTCAGAAGAAGGTAAGAATACAGAGTAGAGCATTGTCAACTAAATGGTTTATTCCACAAGTGACACAAATTATTGCTTAGCTTTTATTTACCCTAAGTCTAGATCTGCTATCTCCTACGCACATTCTCATTTTATGGCAGGGAATAAGTTTTTAAATTGGGGCTTTCAAAATAATTTGGAGGTGTTTTCATCAACTCAGATTCCTGGGTCCCATCCTCTGAGATTCTGATTCTAGGTTGGGGAATGGTAATTGAGATATTAGTATTAATTCTAGTGACTCAGTTGTAGGTGATTTGAAAGCCATACTTAGAAGAATACAACTACAGTGACTAGAACTATGGTTGGCCTATTGTAAGAGCTTAGTAAATATTTTTGATTGACTTTAAAATAATGGTTTTCTTATGAATAATCAGTAATTTAGATGAAAAATTGTATATGCTGAATTGTATTAGAATGAGAAGAAAGGCTAAGTGTTTTATTCCTTTACTCTAAAATAACTTCTACTTTTCGGGAGGAGGTAATGCTGGTACTATCTTTCTTTCACTTTGTGCAGGTTGCTGGGTTGATCCACACAGTAGCCATGCTACATCTTATCTCTTGCTCAGGAAGAAGACACGAGTCTCAGGATATTAAAAAAAAAGAAGTGAATGAATCCTTTGATTTATCCCATATAAAATAGACTCTGAAGAAAGCAAATCTAATCTCACGTAATTAGGAGTTATTTTAATTGCAAGAACCACAGGCCACGTTTCTTTGACAATGACAGAAAATGGCCTTTTAAAAGTCTTGCATTGAAAAATCTATTGGCAAATAACTTTTAAACCTCAACTAACTGGCAACTAAGCTCTTTGTCACTTATCTCTGCAGTATTTTCACACTCTGATCACAGAATAACAAGACTAGGAGTAAAGATCGTAATGGCGTCATAAAAACAGAACCATAAATGTGTACTTTAAGTGAAGTTAATGTTCCATTATGATAGATTACCCATCCTCTTGAAAAGCTCAACTATTTTAAAACCAGTTCTGTTGAATTTTTAATATTCAGGCTATTCCCTGAGAGGGAGCTTTGGGCTGTAGGTCTCCATGGGTATGTATTCACAAGCATTGCGTTTGGGTTCATAAAATCTGAAGGCTTCTAAAGTATTAAAACTTTCATGCAAAGCATGCAAAAAAAAAAAAAAAAAAAAAAGGAAAATCCACTACCAACTAGAAACTGGTGCTTAAAATATCCATTGTTGTTTTAAAAATTAATTTGAAGGAGTTTATATTTTCATAATTGCTGTGAGGTCTTGCCTTTATTGGTATGAATATAGACACTCATATCTGAGAGAGTAGGCTAAAGGGAAGATGACAAGAGAAAATTTGCTCAGTTACTGTCTTGCTGAAAATACTGGGTGTGTCTTTAATATATATATTCTCACCTGTCAATCTAAGTGTCTTGACTGAAAAGCGAATAGTCTATAATAGGTAATTTTGCCTTTGGCCTGAATGTCGATCAGGTTTAGCTGATACTTCTCTAATAGGTGATAATAAACTAAAAGGCTCAAATAAATGCAAAAAATCACATCCACTAAGTCTCGTTTCCTGTTAATGCAAGAAAGTTTATGTTTTTCCTTGCTTACATGCAAGAAGACAGTGTGCACACATGGTCCCCTCTTCTGTAGATTTCTGTGTAGTGTTCTTGCAATACCAGTCATGAGCATACATAGTGAGGAGTTTGCTTGTGATGTGTTTGTTAATAGGCTCGACTTCACGATATTGCTGTAAAGCAGAGAAGAGGTTAAAACTGGGAGCCAGAAGTTCTATGTCATTTATTTAGCTCTGGACTTTTTTTTTTTAAATGCAGATGCAGGGTTGAGCTAATCACATTCCTTAGCTCATGGCTCCTTATCACTACTGGTCCTGGGGAAGCCTCTCTTTTATTTCTTCATCCTATTTTGTCCCATTTCTCATATCTATTTCCTTGTTCCTCCAGAAAATAACCTAATGTGCTTGTTATGTATCATTGTGTTTGTATGTGTTCTTGTGAAATGTGTATTGCTGTTTTGTGTACTTATATTTTCAATTTTTATAAATGGGGCTAGGCTATAAAAGTCAGTCTGATTTTCTTTGTTTCCCTCAGATACTATTTATGTTGCTGTATGTATTACTGCTGTTCCAGGATTATCATTGCTGTATCATTTATTAGAATCTGTGTGGTATTTACACTCTGTTTTTAAATTAAATTAAATTACATTTTATAGAGACAGGATATTGCTATGTTGCTTAGGCTAGTCTTGAACTCCTAACCATAAGCATTCCTCCCACCTCAGCCTCCCAAGTAGCTGGGACTACAGGCCTATACCACTGCACCTGGCTTCACATACTCTTTAAAAAAAACACAATTTTGATGGTCTTTTCTCATAATTTATTATTAATTTGTACATTCCCTATCTCATCTTTCTAATAATCAAATATGTTTTATAAATGAAGAACAAAATATACCAGGTTGAGGGCAAACAGTGGCCTTTAATAACATTTTCCAGTGTGGCTCTGAAATGGCACAGGGCTATCACAGCTCTTTGACCAAGTAGAAGACTTCTCTTACTAGGCAAAGACCTACTATACATGGAGTACTCCATACTACTCTTCCAGTCTTGCCATACTTTGATTTTAAATATAGACTACTTGATACGATGAGGCTATCCTTCACAAAGCTCATTTTCATTGAAATGTGGAAGCTTCTTGTATAGATGTTGGATCAGGGATGTGTGGAGAAATATATCAAATTTAAGTAACATACAGCCAGAGGGTCCTGGAGTCAGGCCTGCATTTGACACTGGTTTGCTTAGTCACCATGCATAGTCATTAAATGACTTTATCTTTTATTCTTCACAGATCTTGGACAATAACCCAGGATATTTTGAGTTTCTTAAGAAAAAGTGATTACTATTATTAAGTAGAACCATTTCCTTTTCCCTTTAAGATTTTTGGTTACTAATGAGAACTATGAATCAGACTGAGGAGGACCTGATCCTGAGAGCAGTAGGCATTTTCTTGGTTCTCTGGAACTGGGCCAGGAGGCCGTGTGCCTAATCTGCTCCAGAATCATTCCTTTCTGCCTTTCACTGAAGCCCGAACACACTCCAGGAATTAGGTATTAATTAATGTCAACACATTACAAACGAAGAAAGAAGGGAAATTGCTTGGACTAATTCTTGAGAAAATCCTCAGAAATTTGTTTCAGTTAAAGTTAATATGTGTCTCAGGCAGCACTGAACCAAACGTAAAATGCTGCTCATGTGGGTGAGTGACCTGGAGGTGACCCTTTTGAGAGTCTTGACCAGAATTTGTTTCAATATCCTGTCTATTTTGTCATGATGCTGCTTACAGAATTGATGATTGGTGGGATCAGAGAGTGCAAGAATCAAACTATGGCTTCATTAGCTCTAAGTTCTACAGGGCCTACACAAGATTTTAGGACGTATTTTTCAAAATGACACTTTTCTTATTTTCATTCGTTGCTGCTTTATAGATGTTAATGAACAGCTTTTTAAAGAGTGAAACAAATAGATTGTTACATGGATTTTAGGATATCTTCATCTTTTAATCAGAGGAAGATTTTAGATCATGTTTTTATATTTATAAAATCAACAACTGAAGGTTAAAACCCAAAGAATCATTTTGAATGGCCATGATAATAAATGTACTAACATGTCATGTTTGATTTAAAGTTATGAGAATGAGTCCAATACGTGGGATGCCAATCAGGGGTGAGACTGTATTGAGAAATGGCAGGCTCATTTTGCAGAAAAATTAGTTGAAGCTACAGTAAGCCACAATGGAGTTCAATTTTGTGCTCATTGTTCTTTAGGTTTCCTTATTATGTTTTTCAACTTTATGAATGCCCTTGATGTGCACTTTACTAAACTGCACCTGAATAATAATGTTTGGACTTGGGCAGGTAAGCACCCTGTTTGCTTTGCTCAGGCCTCCAACTAACTAGAGAAGATGCTGTACTGTCTAAGTTCTCTATCTCTAATACTTAGCACAGCACCTGACACACAGGATGGGCCTAAATTGTTGAATAAATGAGGACTGCAGAATAATGGAGACATCCCTATAATGCCACATCAAGTTTTGACCATAGTAGTAAACAATTGGAGGACCCATTTTGGTGTGTAGATTTTAGTTAAAAAACCCTTGATTCTAGTCCCAACATTATATGGTCATGAATTAGTTACCCCCTTTAAATCTCAATTTCTTCATCTGTGAATTAGAGTTATTAATAGATTGATGGAGAAAAAGGAAGAAGACTATGACAAAGACTTGTTTGACCACATCAACCCCAGTGACTTTGCTGAAATACTGCCTGGAAGCTAAACATTGGGTACACATGGACATACAGAGGGAAATAATAGACCTTGGAGACTTCAAAAGAGGGGAGTGTAGGAAGGAGTGAGGTTGAAAAATTACCAATGGAGTATTATGTTCACTATTCAGGTGAAGGGTTCACTAGAAATAAAAAGTCCTAGAAAAATTGGCTTTGGCTTCTAATTAAACGCCACCTTGATTGTTCTCTAACAGGTTTATTTTTTTCTAAATCCTAATGTGTTGGCTGGAATAAAAAGATTGAGAAACATACATTTTCCCTCTGTTTTCTCAAGCATCCTGCATGGATTACACTTTCTCTTTTAAAAATGATGCCATAACCTTATAAGTTGTCTTATAGAGCATGCTTACAAGTGAAAGACATATATTAGACATGATAAATTAGCTATCTCTGTGGATGAGTAAAAAAGGGCTAAAAGGGAGTAAACACATAGATTAGAGGGACCTTGTTCAAATGACTGGTGATCAAGAACTTTGAATTGAATATGATTAACTCTTCGTACCTGGGGTCCAATAGAAACCCACTATCACCACCACCAAAACAACAACAAAACTGAAATACGCTGTGTGATAATGCTAGTTTTTTATGGAAATGTGTTTCATTTTATACACTGCAAAATGATGCTTCAGGCTCTGAATTGCCTTGGATTCTTATGTCCTGGTGTAAGTGTGAGGTGTGTGTGCATGTGTAGTGTTTGTGTATGCACATGCATGTGCATAGATAGCTATTCTAGCATGTTTAATACGTGTCTTTCCTTACACCAAAGGAAAAGAAGAATAAAGACACCTGCACTTATATGTTTATAACAGCAATATTCACAATAGCACAGTTGTGGAATCAACCTAAGCGTCCATCAATGGATGACGGGATAAAGAAAATGTAGTTTTTGTATACCATGGAATACTACACAGCCATAAAAAGCATGAAATCATTTCTTCTGCAGCAACATGGATGGAGTCAGAGGCCATTATCCTAAGTAAAATAACTCAGAAACAGAAAATTAAATACTGCCTGGACACTAAACAATGGGCACACATGGACATAGAAAGGGAAATAACAGACACTGGGAATTTTAAAAGGGGGAAGGATAGAGAGGGGTAAGGGTTGAAAAATTACCAATGAGGTATTATGTTCACTATTTAGGTGAAGGGCATACTAGGAGCCCAAACCTCACCATTACCTTGTACATTACAAGCCTGTAAATGTACCCCTGAGTCTATAAAAATAAAAAATGCTGCTGCAGCAAAAAACACAATAATGTGTACTCCATTAAAATACAATTAGATAAGCAGTTGTTATAAGCTTGAAAAGTCTGCCTCTTTTATCAGGGTGAAAAAGTTGGAATCCATACATAGATAATAAAAAGGGAAGGATATAGGAACTTGTCTGAAATATAAGACAAAGGAAGATAAAACACTATTTTTCACAAAGCAATGTATAGAGTACTCAACCAGAAATATGGATCATTGGTTTAAAAATCAGAAGATTTAGGTTATGTCAATCTGGCTGTCTTACTTACTCTATCAAAGGAATGGAGCAAGCAAATACAGTGTTTACTTCCAATGGAATAATGAGATTGTGGTCACAAAAACATCTTAAATATTGGACTATATTTACTATGTTTGATATTGTTGACCATTTTATTTCATGTTCAATCAGTTTAAGGTACTCCCAGAAATAGGCATGGAGGTATGCATGTTTTAGTGGATGCATACACTCAGCCTCTCCGCACTATTACACTATCAAGTTTCCCTCTCCATCCATTGGCTTACTCAGAGATTCAAAAGTTTAGAAAATTTATCCCAAAGGATTATGCCAAAGGCTATGATATGAGCTCACAAATAAAATGAGGCTGGGCCTGATCTGTGCCTTTTTGGCACTAGGCAGCAGTTGCTTGTCATCCACCTTCACTTTAGTGTTTTCTCATTGATTGCATTTCTTTTCTGACTCTTTCCTCATAAGAGACCCAGAGAATGAGAGAAGGGAAAGGGTAAGAGGTTTTAGTGTGGGGGAAGAAGGCCATTGTGACATCATTAAGGCCACAGCCAGATGACATCACTTGCAGGCTGGTGGACAAGTGGTATGGAGAAGGCGCAACTGCCCTACCAAAGCCAGAACTCACAAGCCTGCTTTACTCCTGTGTATATAGCCACGTGCCAACTGAACATTGGAGAGTCTTGCCTAATTGCGTATTTTTGGCTCAATTCTACTGAGTTAGGTGTTTGAGGAAGAAAGAGATCCCTTCATATGCAGCCTTCAGTGTGGAAAATGAGAAATCAGACAGCAGCAATGAAACTTACAAATTCAAGGAGACTTTTTCATGAGTAAGATTCAGGATATTGAAGAGAATTCAATCAGTTCAGAATGGAAGAAATAAGTGCATTCTTACACTCTTGTAAGAGTGTGTCCTCATTACACTCAACAGTGTGTCCTCATTCAATACAAGAATAAAAGCTTAGATCTAGATTTTTAAAAAGTATTTTTATTGCTTATGTTTATAATACAGAGCTACATGTAACAGTTGAAATTATTGAATAAGTTTCTTAGCAAAATATGAGCATGGAAGATTCCATAAACAGTTCCACTTAAAGAAATGTTGTCCAGAGACTATAAATTGATACAGAAGAAAGTTTCTTAAAGTCAATATGAAAACAGATATTAAAAGCTTTAATTTTTTTTTTTTGTCCTGGACACAAATTCTATTTCTAAAAAATTATTCTAAAAAATTAAGGTTGGTACAATGCAGGCTTTTTTATAATAGAAAAACATTTAAAGTCCTCAAACAGGAGAGTAGTTATGAAAATGATTTTCACTTCCACACAATGAAAATACATGACCTTAATCAATCATGTTATAAAAAATATTTATTGTGGTGGAAGAATGGTCAAAAATATTAACTTTGAAATAAATGGCCTATATAACTGTTTGAATAACATGTCAATTTTGTAAAATAGAAATGTGGAAACACCCATAAGGGCTAGCGAAGACATTCAGCAAAATGTAAAACCTACTTTTCTTTTCATGCCTTTTTATATTTTCTAAGTTTTTTCTTTGGATGCCTTCTTATGTGAATAAATATAATCACACAAATGCTACTAACAAAAGACTCATTAATGTGTGAAAGCCTGTCTGTCTAAGAGCCCAAAGATTTGGTCAAACTCAGATGTGCTCCATGTGATATGTCGTTGGCGTGGAGAGAGGTGCATTCAATGAACAGATGCTCACATGTCTCAGGCCTGCACTGCTCGGGGATTATGTATGTAAAATGATGGATTAGAATTGACTACAATCCTAAGGAAAAATGGTCCTCCTCAGGTTTGCAATCTTGTCTGTCACCCATTACCTGGTGCTCACATATAACATAAACGGCCACAAACAATAAATCCATGAAATGAAAGGCACCATTACATTGCTGATAATGAGGAGAGGGGTCTGAGTTTAAATTGGTAATCCTACCTTGTATTTCCTGATTCTGATGCAATTGAACCCTCAACTTTATCATATTAAAATGGTTTACATAACATATTTCTAGATACGTACAGAAGCATACGATAAAACAATGTTTTATGGCTAGAGTAAGTAAGCAGCTGGATATCATTTTGTTTGATTAGTACAGAAGAGTGGAAGTTCAAACATAAACTGAAATGACTACCTCTTTGTTTAGCTATCATAGACTGTTTCTTTATCAAAGTCATAGGCAATAACAAACACAGCACCAAACTCTATTATCATAAGCATTGCTCCAATTCATAATCCCTATATGGCTATTTCTTTAGAATGAAGGTAAGAGGAACAGCTTCCTACAATCTACTTTCTGTTATATTGTACAGAGGTTGTTAAAGGCAGATTCAAAATAAATATTCAAAGCCATACTCATGGACAAAAGTTCTCCATGTACTCTCATTTGGGTCATGAGGATGAATAATCTCAGGCAAATCTGCATCTTCCCACGCCTTAATAAACAGCCCTTAAAACTAGAGTTTACGGCATGCATTTCTTGTATGTTGCCTTACGTTTGGAAATAATAAAGTAAATTCAACCCATTTAATGAAAAAGTTCAAAATAATAGAGTTTGGGTATAATTTTTTAAATGTAAAATGAAAGAAAAACATGTCTTTACAAAACAATTTTTATTCTTTTATTACTTGAGAGAAACATTTTGCTACTGTTCATAGGACTACTTCTACTTTTATGAAAACAGCCAGTCATGACAGGGTGCTTCCAATAAAGAAATTAAGAGAGTCAAATAAGAACTCTAATGAAATGGGGGAATGTTGAGATTTCAGACTTCTTTTCATCACATCTCTGATTTCACACAATAAAAAACATGACTCTGTTCTAGTTAAATATCCTAATATCAGTTGTAAAATATCAGGTAATGGCTGGTAAGGTAAAGTGTTATCAGATTACCAAACACTTGCCATGTGTGTTTGACTGACAATTTTACAGCAGGCGTACTGAAATATAGTTTGCTTAGCAACTAATGTTAAGAAGAAAACTTTCTGAATATGTCATGGTTGTGAAAAAAGGTACAGGGAATCTGGAAAAAAATTTACTCTGAAAGGACAACAAAAGTGGGCTTCAAATGAATAACTTGAATGTAAAGTATGCTATTTCATCTATTAATAAAAGCAAACAAAATTTTATAGTTCTAAACAGTTGTGTAGATCCCAACAAAAATAAATGTTGCTTTCAGTTACCAGGGATAACTCAATCAACTAATTGAGTTAGAATAATTTTTCTTTAAAGATTGTTATTTAAGTCTAAGAACACTTTTATTATCACTATAGTATTCTGTTCTATTTTGATTTATCTGTACTAGTGATGGAGAAACTGGTTTCCAGCTTCATCCATTTCCCTCAAAGGACATGAACTCATCCTTTTTTATGGCTGCATAGTATTGCATGGTGTATACGTGCCACATTTTCTTTATCCAGTCTATCATTGATGGGCATTTGGGTTGGTTCCAAGTCTTGTGCTGCAATAAGCATATGTGTGCATGTGTCTTTACAGTAGAATGATTTATAATCCTTTGGGTATATACCCAGTAATGGGATTGCTGGGTCAAATAGTATTTCTAGTTCTAGATCCTTGAGGAATCTCCACACTGTCTTCCACAATGGTTAAACTAATTTACATTCCCACCAACAGTGTAAAAGCGGTCCTATTTCTTCCTATCCTCTCCAGCATTCGTTGTTTCCTGACTTTTTAATGATCACCATTCTAACTGGCATGAGATGGTATCTCGTTGTGGTTTTGATTTGCAATTCTCTAATGATCAGTGATGATGAGCTTTTTTTCTTGTTTGCTGGCCACATAAATGTCTTCTGTTGAGAAGTGTCTGTTCATATCCTTCACCCACTTTTTGATGGAGTTGTTTGTTTTTTTCTTGTAAATTTATTTAAGTTCCTGTAAAGTCTGGATATTAGCCCTTTGTCAAATGGAAAGATTGCAAAAATTTTCTCCCATTCTGTAGGTTGCCTGTTCACTCTGATGATAGTTTCTTTTGCTGTGCAGAATCTCTTTAGTTTAATTAGATTCCATTAGTCAGTTTTGACTTTTGTTGCCGTTCCTTTGGTGTTTTAGTCTTGAAGTCTTTGCCCATGCCTATGTACTGAATGGTATTCTCAGCAAACTAACACAGAACAGAAAACCAAACACCACATGTTCTCATTCATAAGTGGGAGCTGAACAGAGAAAACACATGGACACAGGGACGGGAATGTCAACCACTGGGGCCTGTCAAGGGGTGGGGTGCTAGGGGAGGGATAGCATTAGGAGAAATAATGTAGATGACGGGTTGGTGGGTGCAGCAAACCAACATGGCATGTGTATACCTATGTAACAAACCTGCATGTTCTGCACATGCATCCCAGAACCTAAAGTATATATAAAACAAAACAAAACAAAACAAAAAACTGGTTTATACAATCTTTTGAAATCTTTATTCAAACATAAACTGCAGGAAAGAGTTAAGAAACATGGGAAGTCATTTTATCTTTTTCAATCTTGCAGAAATTGTATTTTAGACTTTTTAATAAACACAACAAATAATGACCATATCCTTGAATTAACAAAACAGGGGAAATTGGTGTTTTTCATGATAAACTCTAAGATGTACTCAAAACCCAAGTTAGGACAGTGACAGTGTAATTCCCAGGTGTTGGTTGGGAAAGGTTCCTTCAGCTAAGAATTAAGTTTATTTTTAAATGTTTTACCCAAATATACATTCTCAGGCCTAATTTTCACATCCATTCTTTTGCGTCTGATTGGCTCTGACAACAATAGACTTTAATAAGAAAAAGATTTTTTTTTGTTTAAACTATTTAAATTAAACCATAATGTGGTATAGAAATATAAAAACCTATCTTTTTTGTTTGAAAAATACTAGAAAAATGTCTTTTTATCATTTAAACAACCTTGTAGATCAAGTGACTATATTTCAAGTTAATCACTAATGAATAAAAACGCATTGCAATTTTGAGGTGTTTTTTTCCCTGTTAGTTTCTACCTAACATTTTGCAGATTTTTTTTTCCCTAAAGATATTCAACTTTGAATCACATACAGTTATCAGCCTGGCACAGGAGCTCCCAAAGAATGATGCATTCATTTAGTGGCCTCTGTCTTCTTTCTAAGCAACCTAAGAGGAACAATTGTTTAGTCTATTTTCTATGCTATTCTTTGACTCAGTGGGAATAAACTGGCCTCTGGACCTCTCTTCCTGGCCTGCCTCTTTCTAACCTTCCCAGTTCAGTGTGAGGAGCACAAAGAGATTGATGAGCCTGGGGTACACCTTCTTCCACTCAGCAGTGCACAGCTGGGAAGGAAGGCAGAAAAGTTCTGCTCACAGACCACACAAAGTACTCACCACCAGGCCACAGCTGTGACCAGCCAACAATTCTTCCCCTGACACCTAAGACCCATATTTCATAGTCTAAGAATAGATGTGCTTACACTGATCAAGAGTGTAGGAGGTTGACATGGCTACCCTCAGATGGCTGGGGCTCAGATGCATAAAGATGTCATGAGATCTGGTTTTAATTGAAATGCAAGCATTCACCATGTGGTATTTTATACACAGGGCCATTTTACCTTATATGGGTAATAGTATATATTTTGGCAATGTCACAAAACAAAACAGTGAGTATGAGTTGGAACAAAAACTTATCAGGATCTGTAGAAAAGAATTATATCTAATAAAATATTATGTAGACACATGATATTCATATTTTTGACTATTATACAGATTTAACATGCCAGTGTAAAAAAATTATTGTACGATTGATTGCTATTTTATCCATTTGTAGTGAGGTGATACTCCTAGAGCTAAATTTTCTTGTAATTGACATGTTAACAACTGAGAAATTTCATTTTGGTATTTTTTTATTACCTTTTGGCACTAGGATTTGTTCTTTGAGAAAGTCGGAATAGTAAAACAAAACTGTTACAATATTTTTATTATCATGGTACCACAAAGTAAACATGGAGAACTGACTCACCGTCCAACTGATGTAGAAAGATCAAAGAAGACTCTTACCGTATTTTAACCTTAAGTGAAGGCCTGTGTGGAGATAAAAATTAGAACATCAGATCAATCCTAAAATACAACTTATTTAGTCTATTTCTCCCTTTCACAGTTTAAAGTAGAAAGCTTTCATTGGCAAATTAGTCCAGATGTCGGCTTAGAATAAAATCCAACTTCCATTAGGAAATGATATTTGTTTTTAATTTCTAACAGATCTGTACCCTTTCTTGACAAAATGTGAGACCTTCATATTTGCAAATGTGCTGCTAGTATATGGAGCAAGACTGAAACTTGACAGTTCTATTTTATGCAGCCTTTTTTAGGTGAGCACATTGCAAGATAAAATGCAAATACAGTCTGGCTTTATTGTCAGTAGAGGAATAGTTGTGCCCTTGGATATAGCTAATGTCTGTGCCTTTGAAAAGAGGAGAATCTGTAGTTGAAGCAGTGTCCTTCCTTGTCCTGCACAGATCAAATCTCACTTTGCTGTGGCCACCCACTTTGCCTAGACATAAAGTAGGCTACATAAACAGAGAAGGTAAGAGATGTGACAAATAATTATGTTACTAATCTGCATATTGCTGACTAATTGTTGAGTAATTAAAAGCTCTGTTCAGTGATCACTGTGATCTAAGTCTGGATAAACTTGATATTCAGCTTCTGGGCGGTTGTGAGAACATGTTCTAGATCACTCTCACACCAGATGTTGGCTTCTTCTCTGAGAGGCTTCATTGTTGACTCAACAGAATTCAGGTCATCTTCAGAAACCCTATGTCACCTGGATGACACCTATCAGGCTACACGGGGTTGAGGGGAAGGGGGATAGATCTATAATTGCTATCCCTAAAGAATTAATTATAGCCAGGCACGGTGGCTCATGCCTGTAATCCCAGCACTTTGGGAGACTGAAGCGGGCAGATCATGAGGTCAGGAGTTCGAGACCAGCCTGGTCAATATGGTGAAACCCCATCTCTACTAAAAAGTACAAAAATTAGCCAGGCATAGTGGCGTGTGCCTGTAGTCCCGGCTACTTGGGAGGCTGAGTCAAGAGAATCACTGGAACCTGGGAGGCGGAGATTGCAGTGAGCTGAGATCACACCACTGCACTCCAGCCTGGGTGACAGAGTAAGACTCCATCTCAAAAAAAAAAAAAAAAATTAATTATAAACTCTAAATGTTCTTTAAATTTTGCCACTGATGTGACTTAGTTATAGTTGCTTTTGCCTCATTTGTCCAAGGAAGAGGCAAACAAAAACAAAAACAAAAAACAAACCTTTAAGTGTAAGAACCTACCACAGACTAGAGCAAAGAGGGTCACCTGGGGTAAAGAGGGCAGCAAAGCCCAGCTCCAGCCAAACCATCTTCCTTCATGGTTAGTGTCACTCTTTGGGACAGTGCTCCTTGCCCCATTTATCCTCTGATAGCCCATAAACTTCAATACCATCTGCTTCCTCATGCTCACCCTGCTCTTAGGTACCTGGATTCTGTTTCTGAAACCTGGTCCTGTTCAATGACTTGATTCTTGTCTGTAGAATTCACTCTCATAGTCATCAATTCTCTGGCCTCAACTCCCTTCTGACCACTAGACTTCATCCTGGAATTCTGCCACTGGATCCTTTTCTGACCACTTTCTCTTGCGAGATTCATTCCTCATTGTCTGCCACCTAATCTGGGACTCAAAATATGGAGGTCAGTGCCTCCACGTGGAACTTTCATGCAGGTCCAGCTCTGGTCTGAGCCCTCAGTTGGGTGTTGATGTCAGGTTTGAAACCTTGCATGGGTCACACTGATTCAACAAAAGGAATCTCAGTAGATGGGTTGGGTCTCCAGCTGTAGGCCATGCTGGGAAGCTGTGGCTCTGGTGCTCCTGTAGTTATGTGAGTGTGAGTGTATGAGTATGACAATGAAGGAGTGTGTAAGAGGGAGAATGAGTGTGTATGATTATAGGTGTGTTACAGTGTGTGTGAGTTAGAGTGTGCAAGTAGGAAGTGAATACACCAAGAAAGCCTTTGCTGGCAGCAAAGTCTGAGAGAAGTGGTAGACCAGAAGGATCATTAGACTGGAGGATAAGTGACCCAGGTTCTATTCCTGCTTCTGCTACCACTGAGCTGTGGGACTTAGAGCAAGCCACTTTTTGTTTCTTTGATCAGGATATGAAAAGTCCTACAACTCAAGTTACTACAAAAAGTAATATAAAATCCCTGTCATGATTCCACTTAGTCTGCCTAACTATGTTTTAGAAGTTGAACAGAGAGCTGGCTATTTTAGAGTAGAACATAGAGAGGAGGTTAATGTTGAGAAACTCAAAGACAAGCTCAAGTCCCCTTGTCACACACTTTCTGGATTACTGTTAAAATAGTGCAGGAATGGAGACTGAACAAATATTGGCCCCACTCTGGGTTAAAAGAGGACATCTATGGTGATCACGTGATGTCAAAAGGAACGCAAACTCCCCAGTCTTCCTTTGTTGGCCCCTTGACCTGGAATGTCCCTCTCTTAAATTTTATTTTCCTGAAATGCAGACATAGGATTAAATCTATCTCCCTCTCTTCTTGATTTAAAAAGTGCTTCAGCTCTTTAATAAAAAGAGCAGGGTGAACAGGAGACATTGCATGCCATCTTAATTTGACGGTATGCCATCTTAATTTGAGAATATGGCCCTGAGTGGCCTCCATCAATTATAACGAAGAAAACAGGCTTGGCATACTTTTCTTCTTCCATTGACTGTATTGATGGGGTTTACAGACATCCACATAGAAGGCAGGCCCAAGAAACAACAAACATTAAGCAATCTTCTCTTTCTTGGCTGCTAAAAATAAATAGCAATTTAGTTGCAGTGCTGTCTGAAAACTCAAACCAAAACTAGAGGCAAATGTAAATGTCCCCTCTTTTAATAAGAAGTCATTAATAAGTTCATATGTCTCCATTCTAACTCAGGTTGGGCAATGGGATGATCAATTTAAAGCAACTTAGATGACAGAGAAGCAGATTTGTAAAGCAAATATACAGGAGGGTCATAACCTCCTGTGTCCATCAGTTGAACCTTAGACCATTAAAGCAAGAAGGGATTCTCAAGATGAAGAAGAATAAATATGAGGAAGATCTAGGAGACTGGGGCTTAAGTGGTTAAAATGACAGTTACAGGATCACCAACAGTTTTGGGCTATGATCTTCTGTCTCTCAGATTGAAGCCTTTGCCACTATTGTCTGTTGTTTGTGATGTCATTATGCTTTAGAAAAGTCAAACATTTTCCCAGGGTTTTTAAGTAGAAATTACTGTGGCAGTTCAACATTCCTTTGAAAAAGTTCTGTCCTTGGTTTGACATCTATTTTCCTTGCAGGATTTCCCACCTGTCTCTCTCCTCTCAACATCAGGCTTTCCCAACAACAAAAGTGTACAGCTCCTGCCTTCCTTTTCCTCAGAGACTCCCTCTCCCTGAGCATCTTCACTTTCTTCCTTGGTGTCTGGTTGGCCCGTTTTTTGTCTTCAGGCACATGGTAGCATTTCCAGTTCCTAAACTCTCCATGCACAGCTCAATTGTCCTGATTTCCAGAGAGTCATTTACATCTGTGGTTCCCAAAGTGTGGTCCCCAGACCAGCAGCACCACATCAGCTGGAAACTTGTTAGAAATTCAAATTCTCAGATCTCAGACCAGATCTACTGTACTGAAAACTCTGAGGATGAGGCCAGGTAGTCTGTTTCGGTAAGCCCTCCAGGTGATTCTAATCCCTGCTCTTGTCTGAGAACCACGGATCTACGTTATTTTCTGTTAGCATGAGCTCAAGCGTGAGGGCTCTGTGTAGGACTCCTTGTGTTCAAATCCTACTTTCTGGCTGTGTACTTTGGATGAATTAGTTAACCTCTCTGTACCTCATATTACCCATCTGTGAAATGAGGCTAATAATAGACTTTGCCTCAGAGATATGCTGTTGTGAAGATGCAATGATAACAGTTATGTATGTAATGTACTAATGTCCTTGGCACAGAGCAAAGCCTAGAAAATGCTAAAAAATATTAGCACTTGTTCTTTTATAAGATACTTTTCACAGAATGTGAAAAGTAAGTCACTTTCCTTTCCCTACCATACCTTCATGAAACTTGTAAACAAATATTAATCAATAGTGATACCATGTTACTTAAGATATAAATTGCGTTCTGAATCAGGTTCTGATGTTATCAGTTTCTATGAAATTACATTCATGTTTGCATGTAAATAGTTATATGAATATTTAATTTGAATACTTCAGCAGCCAAAAAAAATGATGACACAAAAATTTGAAAGAATCAGCTTAGAGAAAGCCATTTTATTGGCACATAGGAGTAAACTCAGAAACAGGTTTACAAGTTTGTTCTTGTAGGAGCTGATACCTTTAAAGGAAAACGCATATACACAGTTTTTTTTTTTTTTTTTTTGGCTAATAATAAAACACTCTGGTCTTTTTCGGTCGAGGACAACTGTAAACTTGCCAGTGCAGAATGTCCTTGAGGTAAAAAAGCAAACTCAAGTACTGGAGTGGGACTCCACAAGCAACCCTTCAAATATGAATATGCTTCATTTTTCTTTAAGTGATATAAATTCATATTAATTGATAATACTAAATATTCAGTCACAGTTGCTGCTATATTTGGAATTATCATAAAGAATGAGTTCATACTTCACATATAAAATGATCCATATATATTTCAAAAAGTAAAGTTATAGAATTCCTTTATTAGACCATTTATATGTAAGATCTCCTCACCCAATGCACTCAATGCTACAATGTAGTTCTTTCCCTTCCATGCAAATTTCAATCCTTTAAAATATCATATATTATACTTTATTAAAACATTTACATACATTATTACTCTCACAATGAAGAGAGCCATTAATTAGCAGAAAGCTTCCTAAGTAATATACAAATTTTAAATTAGATATTATTTTCTAGAATGGTAATTGTGGTTAATAGATATTACAGTTTTAAAGCTTATGTTACCTGGAACATATGTACAGTGTATGGTCCTAGTGAAATGGCTCAGACCTGTAGTAAAAATAAAAAGCCTGCCCAGAAAGAAACTTTTTAAAAGACAGGGCAAAAACTTTATGTGCATATTATTATTATTATTATTATTTTTGTAAGTCGGTGGTAAAGTCCTCAGCTGTGAACATGTTGGACATAAGGTTATGCAATTGTGGTTAAGGAAATACGGTGGTTGTTAATTTAATTCCTAGCTGACCCAATTTCCATTCATATAAAATATGCTTTGCAGCAGTCATCAGGAGACCACTTTGACTTTAGTTTAAATGGAATTTCCTTGCCTTTTATGACATTTCAAATTTTCACTAAAAGATAGAAGAATTTTGTTGAACTGTATAAAGCATATGGTTTAATCAGGGAGAAAAATGTGTAGGTAAAGTTTTACACTATATCAACAGAGGTTAATATGCAGCATCGTATGAGCAATTCTAGGAAAAGAAAAAACACACAGTGGAGTGGAATCCTTAGAAAAACAAGTCTAAAAATCAGACATGTGAATGGGAGTTGTTCCATTTGGAGGACATAATTATAAGCAGAGTTCTATGAGCTTTTTCTAAGGCATTATAATTCTGGCCCTAAACCATGCTGTTTATTGCTAGGGAGGAGAACTGGAAATCAGAAATCCTCACTCTGGTCCCAGGACACTTAACAAGATGTCGACAATTCTCTTGGCTTGGTATGCTTCAATGGGGTTAATAGTTGTTAATTTTATTAGTAATCATCTTTGAATAAATAATCTAAGTTTGAATTCCTATTGTGAAATAATTCCTTTTAAAAAATAACAGAAACCACTGTTAAGATTGAAACACAGAGGATAATGGAATCAAAAGAGCTAAAAGAGCTCTGCTATAAAAGAATAGATTTATAAAGACAAATAGTGCCAGACAGACTTGATAGCTTTTTCAATAGAATTAAAAACTTACTGAGCACAATGAATGTACCTTAACACACATATATTTATATTTTTGTAACCCATTTGATACAGTATCTCAATAAATCTTATTTGCCAACCTAATTAGCATTGGCTTTGCTGTGTGCTCTGTCACATGGACTGAGAACTGGCTGGAGGACAAATCCTAATGACGCAGGGCAATGTGTTGACTATAGGGTCAGCGTGAGGTCTGGTTTTGTTTAATGTCTTTATTAACGATCAGGAAGAAAGAGCAAATAATTATTGAATGAAATAATATTTTAATGACAGGCACATGGACTGACTGGAGAGCACAATGAAGTAGAAATGTATAAGCACCAGTTCCAGGGTTGCTACTGATTTGAAGGAAGCCAGTCGCTTGATTTTTCTGGATCTGTCTCCCCATGTGGGAAATGGAGATAATGGCATTCTTGTGAGAAAGCAAAGATAAGATTTTATGATTTCAAATAAAAAGTGTAATAATACCCACTCTGATAATATATGGCTCTTATCTACTGCTTACAATACTTGTTAGAGATCACTTTAATATGGCAGAACATAGGGTAGGGTCAGTGTCAGAAAGGAACAGAACAACATTGTCCAGGGACAACACATTTGGAGGACAAATGGCTAAACCACCCTGAAAAAGACTTTGCAAATAGACGGAGGCAACTTAGCATAGGAAGCTGAATACCAAGAGAATCTTTTGTGGAAAACTAGATGGAAGAGTAAAGGATGATGTGGAAGAGGATAAAGCTGTCTTGCTGTGTTTGGGGATGGAGAAAGGACTCCAGGGAGACCTTCTTCATTTTACTACTTGTTTTTCTTCTGGTCTTCAGAAATTGCATACATAGAAGATGTGTGTATACCAAACTACTCTTTAATTGTGTTTAGTTTTTATATCAGAAATTTAAGTTGTTTAAATGCAAAGGTAAAAGCCAGTTGTCCATTTTGGGTAAAGCTGTACATTTGATGGTCTTGGAGGAGCCATCTCTAGCCTGATGTAGTTGCAGTGTTAATGACAGTTTTCTCAGTTTATACAGAGTCAACTAGCTGACTCTGTATAAGGGTGCTCAGGTTCGGGTGCTCATTTATAGAAACAAAGCTAAAACTAATTCACAGACAGAATCTTTTTTTTTTTTCAATCGAGAGATAGGATTACCAAACAGACTAGAATACTTGTGACAGCTGGAGAGCCTTTATCCTTTTTAGAAGGAAAGAATCTCAGGAACCGAATTAACATCAGAAAACAGCGCTTGCACTGTAAAGCAGAAAGCTCAAACTTACCTGATCCTGAGTATTTGCAGGGTGCTTATGACAAATATAGATCTGTGGCTCAGCTCAGACCTATTAAAGAAGAACTTCCAAAAAAGCCAAAGTAATTGTGATGATCAGGCAAGTGTGAGAAACCCCAAGGTTGAGTAAAGGGAACTGGATTGTCTTAAAGGGTAGTCTCATCAATCTGCCGTGCAGCCGTAGCTAATAAAGTGTATTCCTTCTAAGCTGATCCAGAATATTTATACTGACTTATGCAGAGAGGCTCCCCCCACCCAGTATAGCCCCAAAGATTGCATAGAAAATAGACTAGCTATTGTTTTTTACTGTTTTTCTTACCAATTAGCAAAGGCTAAGGTTAGTACTTAAGAATCTCATTTTACAATTACTAAGAGTACAGATTATTTTTCATCAGTTATTTATTTTCAATTTACTTATAATTTTTATCCTGTTTGTTTCCAAAAGCCAATTTGAGGATTACATTTCAAATTGCCTTTCTAGTGAGGGTTGAGGAAAAGGAACTTTACGAATTCCTGCTGTGACTAGAGGGGTCCCATCAACCTTCTTACGGAATTGAGTCTAAAATTCACCCTTCTCTCCTGTAAGACATTGTTCTTTTTTTTTTTTTTTTTTTTTTTTTTTGACACGGAGTCTCACGCTGTCACCCAGGCTGGAGTGCAGTGGCCGGATCTCAGCTCACTGCAAGCTCCGCCTCCCGGGTTCACGCCATTCTCCTGCCTCCGCCTCCCGAGTAGCTGGGACTACAGGCGTCCGCCGCCTCGGCCGGCTAGTTTTTTGTATTTTTTAGTAGAGACGGGGTTTCACCGTGTTAACCAGGATGGTCTCAATCTCCTGACCTCGTGATCCGCCCGTCTCGGCCTCCCAAAGTGCTGGGATTACAGGCTTGAGCCACCGCGCCCGGCCCATTGTTCTTTATACTATGCCACGAACACTCCCCTTTTTTTGTTTGTTTTTGAAGACAGGTATAGCCATGCAAAATAAGGTAGAAATTTGAGGAAACATTTCCTGTACATTTGCAGAATTGAGAAGGACTGAGTAGGCATTAGTGAGCAGATATAAAGATATTCTCATACATCTTTATGTCTTAGAGCCTCAGAGAAGAGCAAGGACCTCTGCCCGACTAGGACTTATCTCTTTGCCAGGGCTGCAATCAGTTCAGCACAGTCTCTGTGCGTGGAAGGGACTATGAGGGTAATTATTTTCTCATAATATATGTTTTGTTTCTACTTATTTAAAAGTCAAGCCATCTGTCTTAGTGTTTTCATGCTCCTATAACAATATACCTGAGACTGGATAATTTATACAGAACAAAAATTTATTTCTCACAGTCCTGGAGGCTGAAAGTCCGTGATCAAGGTGTGGGCAGATTCAGTGTCTAAAGAGGGCCTGGTCGCTTCCAAGGTGGTTCCTTGCATGCTGTGTCCTCACATGGTGGAAGTGACAGAAGAGCAAAAGGAGCTTAGCTAGTTCCCTCCAACCCTTTTATAAGGTCACTACCCCCATTTATGAGGACTCCACCTCAAGATTTAATCACCTTCTAAAGGCCCTACCTCTTAATAAACACTATCACATCAAGATTTAAAGTTTCAGTATATGAATTTAAACAATAGCACCATCCTTTAATAAAACATGCATTTCTTAAAAAAAATCTACTTAGAAAAAAAACATGCTGAATATTCTCACCGTCCAATTTTAGCTCTTCTGCTTTGCAGTGTGAATTGCTAGTAACTTCTGAGTCCTACTTTCATCATCTCTAAAATGAAAATATTACCCAGGATTTGTTGTAGAAAAAGGAGTTAATATGGTGCCTGGCACATGGTAGGTGCTAAATAAATGGAAACTATTATTATGATAGAAATAGTCTTATTTTCATGTAATATTTTTGTTTTATTCCCACAGTCCTAAGGTTTATATTTTCTTCCTCTTTTTTTTTTTTTTTTTTTAATTTTGAAACAGGGTTTTATTCTGTTGCCCAGGTTGGGATGCTCACTGACGGCATGGCTCACTGCAGCCTTGACCTCCCAGGCTCAATGATCCTCCCACTTCAGGCCCTTGGGTGGCTGGGACTATAGGCATGCACCACCACACCTGGCTAATTTTTGTATTTTTTGTAGAGATGGAGTTTCCTCATGTTGCCCAGGCTTGTCTTGAACTCCTGAGCTCAAGCGGTCCACCCACATTGGCCTCTCAAAGTCCTGGGACTACAGGCATGAGCCACCACACTCAAACTCCTTTCAAGTTTTAAAAAGTTTTGATTTCTTTATTTTGGTTACTCAAATTTTTTGTGACTTAAAAAAAAAAATCAAATGTGTTTAAGCTTTTTTTGTTTTAAAATTCTCGTGGTAATCTCATTAGGTTTTAGAATATTTTATTAATTTCCTTTGAAATATTATTTTATTATTCTACTTTAATTTTTATATTCTGTCATTTCCTCTTCTATTTATGTATGTATATGTGCATGTATGAATTTATTTATTTTATAATTTTTTTTTTGTAATAGAGGCTTACATGAAAGCAAGGATGCAGGAGTGGTGATAGATTATTCTTATCACAAAGGGGAGGTGGCAGCCTTTTCTCCAGCTCACTCCTGCTGTGCATAACAGAACTTCTAGTGTGTGTAAGAAAAGAAACACAATCTTCTGAGGTTTAGGACAGTCCTGAGATAATTCTTCCCATGATTAAAGTTTGCTTTATGCATAGGAAACATTTACTTTTACCACAACAGCATGGATTGATTCTGTGTCCTCACCCAAATCTCATCTTGAAGTACTGCCATAATTCCCATGTGTTGTGGGAGGGACCCAGTAGGAGATAATATGAATCATGGGGGCAGTTTCCCTCATACTGTTCTTGTGGTAGTGAGTAAGTCTCATGAGATCTGATGGTTTTATCAGGGCTTTCTGCTTTTGCACCTTCCTCATTTCTCTTGCCGCTGCCATGTAAGAAGTGCCTGTTACCTCCCGTCATGGTTCCAAGGCCTCCCCAGCCATATGGAACTGTAAATCTAATTAAACTTCTTTTTCTTCCCAGTCTCGGGTATGTCTTTAACAGCAGCATGAAAACTGACTAATACAAGCATGGTCTCAAGACATTCATTAATCTTACCAGTATTTTTACTTTCTAGTGCTGTTTTTGCTTTTATTAATGCCAATTCCCAATGCCAGTAATTAAATACGCATTTGTATAAACAATGCAAATAATTCATTTATGTTTTCTCATTTGTTGATTAAAAAGTAAAGAGTGTCCTATTCATTAATTTACCTACCTACAAAATTAACTACTGAATGCTTTGAAGTGGTTGAAGGTACAAGTTCCTGCACCAGTGTGTCTACCATTTAATCAGATAGTATGTGTACCTACTAGCCATACAGTGTTAATTATGCACTTGAGGTGTGGCTAGTGTGACTGAGGAATTGAATTTTTAATTTTATTTAATTTTAACTACTTTAAATATTAACATTGAAGCATTGCAAAATAATTTCCCATTAAACAACTTTATGTAAAATATGTCATTAGCAATTTTTATAGATTACGTGTTGCAATGATAATATTTTAGACTTATTAGGTTAAATTGAAATATATTACTAAAAGTAATTTCGGCTTGTTTCTTCTTACCACTTTTTTTTTCTGTTTCTGTACTCTTATCTTTATTTCTGATGCAGTTGAGACACCACTATATATATATATATAGAGAGAGAGAGAGAGAGAGAGAGGCACACACACACACACATATACATACATATAAATTTGAAAATAAGAGAAAAACTTTGCAGTGAAATATCTGTTTGCAGTGGTAATATGCTTGCCTGAACATTTTGGGAAATATTTGCTTATTCTTCTTTTTACCACTTTTTAATGTGGCTACTAGAAAATTACAAATGTGGCTTGCATTGTTTCATTGAATAGCACTGACACAGGCTATCTTACATCTCTATCAAACAAAAGCAAGTAGAAAGTAATACCAAAATAACTTATAAAAAACGACCTGTTAGAAAAGATGTTACTAATTTATGAAAAAAAAAGTTAATCATGATTCAGAAAGACTCAGAAAAGAATCACCTAAGGATACCTCTTCCCCTTTGAGCCTGAAAGTTGGAGAGCGTGTCTGTAGAGCAGGAGAAAAGCAATGCCCAAAATTCCAGAGGTGATCAAGTGGGGTGACCTGACTGAGAGACATTATCATTGAGACTTATCACATTGAGACTCATTTCACAAAACATAAGTTAGAAAGAGTTAAAGAATCTTGGTTCCTGTTTAAACTACTATCCTGTGCAAAAAACTCTTCATTCAGTCAAACTTTAACAAGTATTTATTGAATGCTTATTATATGTCCTAATCTAGATGTTGGAAAAACAGCAGCAAACAAGATCTACAAGTTCTTACTCTTGTTAAGTTGTAGTTGGTAGACACAGATGACAGGCAATTTATAAATAAATGAAGAAGAGAAAGGACAAAATCAGATCTTGGTAGTACTAGGAAGAAAATAAAATGGTGATAACTCTAGAAAGATGGAGGATAAAGGAAGACACCCTCAGCTAATTGAGATAGAGTGGTCCAGGATGGCCTGATGGAGGAAATGGCATGGGAGCTGAAAACTAGAAAGTAAGAAATCACCAGTCACACCAGGATCTGGGACTGAAGCATTCAAGAGATGAGCTGACAAATGACAAATGGAAAGGTCTTGGAAGGAATGAGCTGGGCGTGTTACAGAAACAGAAAGACTACTGTGACGGGTGCATGAGACTGGGGATGTAGGCAGAAGCCAGATTACATCCGATTTTAGAAGCCAGTACAATAAACACAACTCTGTATTTATTCTATGTGTCACAAAATCTGTTGAAGAGTTTGAACAGGGGTGTGATGTGAACAGAGTTTTTGCTGCTTTTTCAGGAGTAGCTTGTAGTGGAGAAAACACTTCTCTAACATCCATGAACTGAAAGCCATGCCTGCCTCCTCTGCATTCCTATACAGCTTTAGCTGTACATCTCTAAGGATACTTTTTCTTCTACCTTGTGTTCTGATTATTTAGTTCAAGTTTTACCTCCACTATCTGGGAAGAATTTAGTCCGATTCATCTTTGCTACTCCCATAGTCTTAGCACAGTGCCTTGGACATAACATGTCCTTTATAAATATTTACTTAATGAGTGAGTCAAGGAATGGGGATAATTCAGACTCTGCTTAAATACCTTCAATGAAAAAAAAGGAGTATAGCTTCATAAAGCAACACATTCCATTGCTGGAAGGTTCTAGATGGTTAAAAGACGTTTTGAAAATTGATCTAAAATGGATACTTCTTTTTACTTTCACTTATTCATCTTTGTTCTTTTGTTGTTCTGCAGAGGAACGGAGAAAATAATTAACTTCCTCTTCTACAAAATCATCTTTTATTTGCTAACTGCTATTATTATTCACAAATGTTTCATCTTTGCCCTTCCCAGTATTTTCAATTTTTTAGATATGTTTTAAATTTACTAACCCTCCTCTGCACTTTCTTTGGTGTACAGTTTAGTTTATATTAGAACTCCCTCAAAATGTGGTGCCCCAAATTGAATGCAATATGTCACATGGATCTGAAGAATTAAGATACATTGAGGCTAATTAACTTTTGTGGAGAGTCATACATGGATGGGTGCTAAAATATTAATATTTTTAATAGCTTCATCAAAATATTGGTGCATATTGAAATCAGATTATTAAGATGTCTCAACTGACTGTAAATGAAAGGGTGGTTACTTATAACCCACTGCCCTGGGCTTGTTGGTGGTTCACTGAAATTGGTAAGCAAGAGTCAGGAACCATCTCATAGAGCCTTCTGATGGTGTGATTTCAGTTAAAGTTAATAAATAGGAATGCTAAATTGGTAATAGGCATTATCTTTCTAAACCACAGGTATGTATTTACTAGGGATCTTAATTTTCTTTATCCTCTACTTCTCAACTACGCTTTGTGAATTGCCAGATATAAGATGGGGTAAACCAGAGGCAGAATAAAGCACAGAATAATATAGAAGTGCCTGGAGTTAGCCAAACTACAACGTATGAGGGCACAGTTCTGCACAAACAACCTTCACTTCGGACACCAAACTGCAAGTTTGAGAGGGTTCCCAAAACCACCTCAGGTTCGGTAATTCAAAAGAAGGGTTTGAAGAACTCACTAAAAGTTGTCATAGTGATCGTTATTGCTTGTTACAGGAAAGGATACAGATTAAAATTGACCAAAGAAAGATACACATAATGCAGAGTCTGGGAGGATTCCAAATATGAAGCTTCTGTTGTCCTCTCCTATGGAGTCTGGATGACTTATTCTCCTAGAATTACTGGGTGGTCATATGCATAGAGTATTGCCAAACAGGGACACTCACATAAGCTTCAAAGTTTAGAGTTTTTATTGAGGCTTCACTATACAGATATGATTGATTGATCGCCCACACGGTAAAACTCAGTATACAGGTTAACTGAGAATGTGTGACCCCAAGCCCCCAACCTAAATCACATGGTTGGTCTTCCTGGCCTGGAGAGTCCCTACCCAAGCAAAGACACTTCTAATGAGGTATGACATAAGCTACTTCCCAGAAGCTGAGAGGAAAGGCCAGCCCTTTCTTAGGGCAAGACCAAATTTTTTACTACACCAGTAGCAAACATTTTAGTTTATAATGTGAACAACTTGAAATATCTGTATATTATTATTGAATTTTATTATTATAAAGTAGAATGCACAATTATAATGGCTTTTAAGAATAAAATACAAGGTATTAAAGACATTTTGAGGTAGGCTCTGGGGGCATCTCTGCTTGGAGTACTGTGGAACGTTTTGTGAAACACGATCTTAGTCTAACGCAGAGGATGGCAAACAATGCCTGTGGACCAAATTCAGCTTTTGTCTGCTTTTGTAAATAAAGTTGTAGTTATTATGAAGTATAGTCACACTCATTTTTTAATGTATCATTCATAGCTGTTTTTGATATAATGGCAGAGTTTGGTAATTCTGGGAAGACCATATATCCCCTGAAGTACAAAATATTCACTATTGGGCGTTTGCAGAAAACGTTTGCCAACCCCTGGTATAATAGATTGTACAATGTAGAAAAGGTCTGGAGAGAAGATTTCGTAGTAGAAGAAATCTATATGGAGCAGAAAATCCTTCATAACAAATCTCACAGGTGTTAATTCCACTTGCCTTTAGAATTGGCCTGAGTCATAAAATCATGATGTTGGAGGTAATCATGAAGACCACCTCCCAGTTTATTTAGGAATTTGTTTCTTCAAACCCAGTGAAATGAACTATGCTTTTGATTGTATGTTTCAATTGATTGGTTGAGCAATATCTTAATAACGGAAGCAAAGTGATTAAGTTCTTTATCTGTCTAAAGGAAGCATGGCAATTAATATATTGCAGGCTCACTTATATTGACCCTAATAGTGAATATTACTTTATCCTTAGCTTCATCTAATTATCTTCTTTTTATTGTATCTTTGCCCTGATAGCTTCCACTCTTTATAACACAATTTTCAATTTCTATTTTTGTAAGGCATCTTGAATCTTTTTTGAAATAAGGTACAATTTGTTTTCAATAGGCCATGAGGCCCAAGAATATCTTAAGCTTTGCCTTTTTCTTGACAGAAGAAGATGTATGCAGCAGTGATCCATTGCCTTGGAAACTTCTAAATCGTCTAGAATCCTGCTATTTGCTTCACCTGTCTGAGAGGAATAGCTCAGTATTACTGATACAAAAACAAGAATGATTAGCAATGTGCTAATTTTGTCTCAATTCTACCGTAACAATCAATTTGTCATTTTTGTGTGTGTGTGATTTGGCATGGTTTTTGATTGGCAATTTTTTTGATTGGCATGTTTTTGTTATGAATTATATTTTATTATGGTCTCATTGAGATTCTGGAATGTAAAATGGATCACCCAAGTCAGTATCTTTAGCCACATTTTATTAAAAAACAGGTTCCTATACAAAATGAATAAAATTTTGACAGCAAAGTCAATATTCTCAGATATTTCTAATTCTTTTGGTCTACTCACATTTAAAAATAGCATCTATTATTGAGAAGACATTCCAATTAAAAAAAAAAAAACTTTTAAGGCTGGGAGTGGTGCTCATACCTGTTATCCCAGCACTTTGGGAAGCCAAGGTGGGCAGGTCACCAGACCAGCCTGACCAACATGCAGAAACCCCATCTCTGCTAAAAATACAAAATTAGCCAGGCATGGTGGTGCATACCTGTAATCCCAGCTACCCGGGAAGGCTGAGGCAGGAGAATTGCTTGAACCTGGAAGGCAGAGGTTGCAGTGAGCCGAGATTGCTCCACTGCACTCCAGCCTGGGCAACAAGAGTGAGACTCTGTCTCAATAATAATAATAATAATAATAATAATAATGATAATTTTAAATAGAAACACTGCTTTGATCCCCTTGTACCTAGAACTAACTGAAGGTATACTTTTGTTTTTAAAGAAAAATTATTCTCTCAGTGAAAATAAAATAAAATTATAAGCATCTAGATAGGATGGAGTGACTATAGCATACCAATGCTAGGAGTGGACCAAATATAAAACAACTAGAATGAATTGATCAAATATAAAAATAATGTATCAAAGGCTTATATCAGAGAACTGCTGAAGCAACAAGAACTAGAAGAGTTAATATTCCACAGAAGGGAAAATCATGGAGAGGTAATCTGACATTCTGCAGCTAGTGCATATAATAATTCTTGGTGTAGGCAAGAAGATGAATACAATGGTTATGTACCAAACAGAAAAACTGATATCAGAGAAAAGACCCGGGCTTATGATGGACTCAAAAGAACAGAGTGAGAAAATTGGAGATTAAAGGAGAATGGTGCTGCTTCACCCTCAGATTATTTGCCAAATTTTGAAACTATGCAGTGACAGAGGCTAAAAACACAAGCAAAGAAATCTGAAAAGTAGAGCTGAATTTCTGTTAGTCTCAGGCTGCTGAGGAGATAATGATCAGACTTTAAGATTTTCTAGGGAGAGGAGACACAGAAAATGTACCATGCTCTCTGATGAAACCCCTAGAGAACTTGTCCTATGAGCAGAGGAAGATTGAGCCTTTGCAAAGCTGAAACCTAGCCTCAACTCAGTTCAGTCAATGCAAAGGTGACTATTATGAATTATAATAAAGAGAAACAACAGAAAATGAAAACAGATCCAAACATAACTCAGATATTATAAGTAATAAATGATTTTATAGTAACTGACTTACAGGTTGAAGAAATGGATGAAATGAGATCAAATAGAAGAAAAGATAAAAAAACTTGCTTAGATAATTAAGCTCTACAAAAAGAATCAACTGGAAATTGTCAAACTGAAAAGTACAATGAGGAGAATTAAGAACTCAGATGAATTTGGTAGCAAATTAGAAGAGTAGAAGATATGATTGAGGAGCTACCTATAACCTAAGAAAATACACAAGCTAAAACAAACAGAAAAAGAAGTGAAGTACACAAATAATCACTAGGTGCATATGGACCACAATTGAAAGTTCTAAAACACATGTATTTATTTGGAATACGAAAAAGAGAAGAGTGAAAAGAGACAGAAGCAACATCAAAAGAGACATTGGCAATTTTCCCCCCAAATTGATGAAAAATGTTAACTCGCAGATTCAAGAAGAGTTGTGAACCCCAAACAGGTCACAAAAATTAACTAGACACATAGAAATAAAACTGCCAAAAACCAAAGAGAAGAAAGGCACTGGACCTTCAAAGGTGCAACAGTAAAAACAGGAACAGCGGAGAATGGAGTGACAACTTCACTCCATTTTCTAATTTTATGATGTAGGCATTTTAGTGCTATAAATTTTTCTCTTAACAATGTTTTAGCTGTGTCCCAGAGATTCTGCTACATTGTATCTTTGTTCTCATTCATTTAAATGAATGATTTCTGCCTTAATTTCATTATTTACTCAAAAGTCATTCCAGAACAGGTTATTCAATTTCCATGTAGTTGTATGTTTTTGAGTGAATTTCTTTCTTTTTTTTTTTTTTTTGAGACGGAGTTTTGCTCTTTTTGCCCAGGCTGGAGTGCAATGGCACGATCTCGGCTCACCACAACCTCCACCTCCTGGGTTCAAGCAATTCTTCTGCCCCAGCCTCCCGAGTAGCTGGGATTACAGGCATGCGCCACCATGCCTGGCTAATTTTGTATTTTTAGTAGAGACGGGGTTTCTCCATGTTGGTCAGGCTGGTCTTGAACTCCCAACCTCAAGTGATCCACCCACCTTGGCCTCCCAAAGTGCTGGGATTACAGGAGTGAGCCACCGCGCCCAGTTCTTTGAGTGAATTTCTTAAGTTCTAATTTGATTGTGCTGTGGTCTGAGAGGCTGTTTGTTATTTCAGTTCTTTTGCATTTGCTGAGAAGTGTTTTACTTCTGATTATGTTATCAATTTTTGTGTAAGTGCCATGTAGTGATTAGAAGAATGTACATTCTCTTGTTTTTGGGTAGAGAGTTCTGTAGATGTCTATCAGATCCACTTGATGCAGAGCTGAGTTTAGGTCCTGAATATCTTTGTTAATTTTCTTTCTTGATGAACTAATATTGTCAGTGTGGTGTTAAAATTTCTCACTATCATTGTGTGGGTGTCTAAATCTCTGAAGATTTCGAAGAACTTGTTTATAAATCTGAGTGCTCTTTTGAGTGCGTATATATTTAGGATAGTTAGCTTCTCTTGTTGAATTGAACCCTTTACCATTACATAATGCCCTTCTTTGTCTTTTTTTATCTTTGTTGGTTTAAAGTCTGTTTTCTTCAGAAAGTAGGAGTAGAACCCCTGCTTTTTTTCTGTTTTCCATTTGCTTGGTAAATTTTCCTCCATCCCTTTATTTTGAGTCTATGTATGCCTTTGCACATGAAATGGGTCTCTTGAAGACAGCATACTTCAATGAGTGTTAGTTCTTTATCCAGCTTGCCATTTAATTGGGGGCATTTAGCCCGTTTACATTAAAAGTTAGTATTGTCATGTGATAATTTGATCCTGTCATCATGATGCTAGCTGGTTATTTTGCAGGCTTGTTGATTTAGTTCCTTCATAATGTCATTAGTCTTTGCTCTTTAGTGTGTTTTTGCAGTGACTGGTAACAGTTTTTCCTTTCCATATTTAGTGCTTTCTTCAGGAGCTTTTGCACGGCAGGTGTGGTGGTGATGAATTCCCTCAGCATTTACTTGTCTGAAAGGAATCTTATTTCTCCTTCACTTAAAAGTCTAGTTTGGCTGGATATGAAACTGGGTTGGAAATTCTTTTCTTTAAGAATGTTGAATATTGGCTCTCAATCTCTTCTGGCTGATAGGGTTTCTGCTGAGAGGTCTGATGTTAGTCCAATGGCCTTTCTCTCTGGCTAACCTTAACATTTTTTCTTTCATTTTGACCTTTGAGAATCTGATGATTATGTGTCCTGGGGATAATTTTCTCATGGAGTATCTTACTGGGGTTTTCTGGATTTCCTGAGTTTGAATGTTGGCCTGCCTTGCTAGATTGGGGAAGCTCTCCTGGATGATATCCTGAAGTATGTTTTCCCAGTTGGTTTCATTCTCCTTGTCTCTTTCAGGTACCCCAATCAGTCATAAATTTGGTGTCTTTACATAATCCCATATTTCTCAGAGGTTTTGTTCATTCTTTTTCATTCTTTTTTCTCTATTCTTGCCCGCTTGTCTTATTTCAGAAAAATAGTCTTCCAGGTCTGAGATTCTTTTCTCCACTCAGTCTAGTCTGCTATTAATGCTTGTGATTGCATTGTGAAGTTCTTGTAGTGTGTTTTTCAGTTCTATCAGGTTGGCTTTGTTCCTCTCTAAAATGACGATTTTGTCTGTCAGCTCTTGAATTCTTTTATCATGATTCTTAGCTCCTTTGCACTGGGTTACAACATGTTCCTTTAGCTCGGTGAAGTTTGTTTTTATTCATATTCTGAAACTTTCTTCTTTTATTTCAGCCATTTCAGCCTCAGCCCAGGCTTGAGCCCTTGCTGGAGTGTTGCAGTCATTTGATGTAAAAGGGGAACTCTGGCTTTTTGAGTTTTCAGTGTTTTTCTGTTGATTTTTTTCTCATCTTTGTGGGCTTATCTGCCTTCAATCTTTGAGGTTGCTGACCTTTGGGTGGGGTTTGTGTGGGTTTTTTTGTTTTTGTTGTTTTCTCTTTTTCTTTTAACAGTTCCCCATGAATGCATACAATTACTTGCCCATTAAAATAATTAATTAATTTTTAAATTTAAAATGTTCTTATAAATTGGAAGGTTAAAAAAGACCATATGCTTAATAAGGTATTGTTGACCTTTGCTGTTCTGGCGTCTCAGTCAGTCTGGCCTGTGGGACTTGGTGAGCCCAAACTGATCAGGGGCTAAAAGGATCCCCAACAAAGCACAGCTACTCTACCAAAAGCCAGAGGTCTCGCTATGTTACCCAGGTTGGTCTTGAACTCCTGGCCTCAGGAACATAGCTAGGATTACAAATGAAAGCCACTGCCCCACAAGAGTGACTTTTTAATTTCCACATATAAGTGAGATCATATGGTATTTATCTGACTAAAATATTCCTAAGCAGGCTCTTAGACTGTAATAATTACATCCACATTTATTTGGTGATGCCAAATAGTGAGCTGTATCACTTAATGTAGCTGTAATAACTTTATCACTCTTTACCTAGTAAACTGACTATTTTATTTGATATCCCCTATTCTGTATTAAACCAATATGTGTCAATTAAATAATTTAATTTGTGATGGTGTTTTTGTGCCATGTGCCATGGTGCTGAAGATAAAGTAAGAAATGAGATAGACATAGCTCTGTTCCTCATAACAGTCACAATCCACTCTGGCGGACACTCAAGCAATTTACATGTATTGAGAAATAGGAAATTTTGTTCATTAAGTGAGTGTTACATCCCTACCCTCAGGTTTTTGCCCTCTCTTGTAGATGAGAACTGTTGTCTTCTCTCCATCTCTCTCTTTTAATATTTTTAAAGATAAGGTCTTGCTATCTTTCCCAGGCCGACTCAAACTCCTGGGTTCAAGGGACCCCCCAACCTTATCCTCCTGAGTAGCTGAACTATAGGCACACACCACCACTCCTGGCTCTTGTTAAATAAAATATGCATGATTTCAAATCTCATGAAGGATTTCTCAAAAAACTAAAAATAGAATTACCATTCAATCCAGCCGTCTCATTACTGGGTACATTCCTGAGGGAAAATAAATCATTCTACCATAAAGACACCTGCACTCATGTTTATCTCAGCACTATTCACAATAGTAAAAACTTGAAATCAATCCAGGTGCCCATCAATGGTAGATTGGATAAAGACAGTGTGGTACATATATACCATGGAATACTATGCAGTTGCAGAAATAACAAAATCCTGTCCTTTGCAGCAACATGTACGCAGCTGGAGGCCATTATCCTAAGTGAATTAACACAGAAACAGAAAACCAAATACAGCATGTTCTGACTTCTAAGTGGAAACTAAACATTGAGTACACACAGACACAAAGATGGAAGCAATAGACATTGAAGATTTCAAAGTGGGACAGGGAGATAAGGGGCCAAGGGTCTAAAAACTACCTATCGAGTACTATGTTTGTTGCTTGGGCTATGTGATCATTAGAAGCCTAAACTTCAGCATCACACGATATACCTATGTAACAAACCTGCACATATACCTCCTGAATCATAAACAAACAAACAAACAAAAAACCTCGCTAAGGCTCTTACTGTGAGCAGAGTACTAGCATTTCTAGAAGGACTCCTAGTAAGCAGTGAGTGTGGGCTATTGGTAATTAAATAAGCTCTAAGTAGTTAATTACTCTTTTAAAAATTATATTTTTACTTTTATCATAGTTTTATATATGCATAGTTTAAAGGTGAATAGTTCTACATAGCTTGTTATAAAAAATGTTTCCCTGCCTATCTTTCTCCTGCACTTCACCATTCTTGCTTCCCTTTGGCAGCCATTTTCAACTATTTTAGTTGTTTGTTTTTAATTTTCATATTTCTAAATAGTATTCCCATATTGCTTTCATCATTTAGGATATGTATTGATTTTTATTTTTCTTTGGAAAATGAGGATTGAACAATCTTACCCATTGTCTCCCTGACATATAACTTTCCTCATAAGTTTTGGTTACATTAAATATTCAAGTATTATATATCCATGATTATATAAATATAATATTCTAATGGTATTATACTCTATAATTAGTTTTTTTCCTAATAAGAAGCACTGTTTTCTAAGTCTTACTAATCTCCTCTCTCTCCTTCTCATTTGCTTGGTTCTCTATGTTTCTACCCCATGGAAGGATAAATCTCCTTTCAGTCTATTCAAACGTTAAATTTGTCTTTGCAGAGTCAACTCTTTGGAGACGTGTGTCCTCTTGCTTCAGTCTGAGCTGGTTGCTCTTAGGTCTCCTGCATAGCTGTTCTCCTAAAATTCCTTTTCCTATCATCCTTAGAATTTTTTCACTTCTAACAGGTATTGGGTTTTTCGTTTTCTGGACCCCTCCTTCTTATTTCAGTAGGTTACCTTTTTTATTAGCTTCCTGAGAACTTGTGCGTGGGAGGTAAATTTCCTGAGATCAAGCCTGCAATGACAGTTTGGTTGGATAGAATTCCAGATTGGAAAGCATTGCCACTCAGGTTTTTAAAAGCATCCTCCCACTGTCTTTTAAGTTTTCATGTTATCGAGAAGTTTGATTCGCGTTTTCACTACGTTCCTCACATTCCTCAGCCTTTCCTGGTTTTCTTAGTCTGGACTTTCTGCAGCTCAATCCCTCCTAAGGATAAATCTCTAGCGTTCTGCTAGAATGGATGAATGGAGCAGTGGAGGGGATCTGGGGTCTAACTTCTTACGTAGATTTCAATCAGTCCTCCGGTTTTCAGTCTTCTCTTCCCCCCACCCCCTGCAACCTTTTGCCTCTCTTTCAGAGATAACTAGTGCAGCCTATTCCTCAGCTGCTTTAGGACTATGCAGTGCAAGGAAACAGCTTGCGTCTGTGCCTTCTCTCTGCTGCTGGGGTCTATTTTCTCAGGCATGCAAACTCAAATTCAATTCATCTTTCTGCTTTCCACCTTTCAAAATTTCGTTCCTGCCCAGTCTTCTTCCATTCTCTTTAACCTTTTAGATTTTTGCATAAAATACATTTTAGTAAAAATTTGGTAGTCTGGAGAGGTAAAACAATTAACTGAAAGTCAGCACTGGTTTTTACAGTAATAATTATATCCAATGATAATTTTGTGCGAATCCAAATACAAATAACGTGTTGCTTAAATTATTTTCTATACTCAGAAAAAAGGCCTTTTCTGAGCATTTCTCCCCTGTAGTATTCTATCCTGAGTTTCCCTCCTTACCAGACAAATTAACCAGTTCTCATTGCAGGACATGAAGGGAGCAAGTTGGTAATTCTCTGAACTTCTGTTAGCACTTCTGTGCACTTTGTCTTACTGGATGTCTTTGAACCATGCAGAATATTTCTTTTCACCTGATAGAAATATTGGGGGTTGGGCGCAGTGGCTCAGGCCTGTAATCCCAGCACTTTGGGAGACCGAGGCAGGCAGATCACAAGGTTAGGAGATCAAGACCATCCCGGCTAACACGGTGAAACCCTGTCTCTACTAAAAATACAAAAAATTAGCCGGGCGTGGTGGTGGGCGCCTGTAGTCCCAGCTACTCGGGAGGCTGAGGCAGGAGAATGACGTGAACCCAGGAGTTGGACCTTGCAGTGAGCCGAGATCACGTCTCTGTACTCCAGCCTGGGCAACAAAGCCAGACTCCGTCTCAAAAAAAAAAAAAAAAAAAAAGAAATTTTGGGGCAGAAATTGGCAATGTCTCCTGCACAGCAGGGTGACTATGGTCAATAAGAATGTGTTGTATATTTTAAAATAACTAAGTAAGTTTCAAATATATCACCACAAAAAATGTCGAGGTGATGAATATATTAATTAGCTTGATTTAATTGTATATAATTATTAAACCATTGTATACATTTAGTAAAACATCACATCATACCCCATAAGTGTAATATAATTATGATTTGTCAAATAAAAATAATATAAATTGAAAAATGGACAACATCTCTGGTTAGGGATCATGCAGAGAGTATCAGATGTGTGAAGGGAACGTATGCTGGGAAAATATGTTACCTGCGTTCTCTAGTTGGTAGACAAACAAACTTTCGTTTTTGTTGTTTTGGCACACCATTAGATTTATATACAGATTTTGTTTAGACACTGAAATTATAACAACACTGTCATTATAAGTAAATAACTCCCAACAGCATAATATTCTTTAATACAACAAACACCCAGGTGCAATTTTTTAAAATGCGATACTTGTAATGGAGTAAAATATCTCCCATATGCAAGTTGACAAAAAAAGATAGAGGACAATAGACTAGACTAACATTCTGTAAAGAAGTGTTTAAGTCTGTAATATCATGAGTTGTTAATTGAGGCAAGATAAGAAAGAGCCTGAATTTCAAACGCTTCCTTCATTACATTTGCCTTTATGGAAGACAGCTTGGTTTTTTTCATGTGAATTACTTGCATAAATGTGAATACATGAAAATTTTCCTAGTACAGTATTATATATGTTTGGCTACTGATACCACAATACCAATCATTGCACAAAGTGGTTATCATGATTCATGTTTTGTTTTGCTGTCAAACATGTTCCACTGATTCTAAAAGGGAAATAGCCTGGAAACAACTGCAGAATATCCTATATATTATATGAATGCCGTTAATAATGGTGAGAATGCAAAAGTAATTGAGTTGTGAAGACATGGTTCTTGCCTTTTATGGTCAATGTGTAAAACTTTGTGGGGCTTTGTCAGATGAACATTAAGCCCATTACTGCACACATTAAAACTAAGAATTTTCTTTCTGCCAGAACATGAGCACCTGCAAAGGCTGGGCACAGGCTTTGTGTTGGTTATCAGCCTGAGACCCTCTCTCCATGGAGCAGCTGCCTGACACACAGCCCAAATGTGACTCTTTTGTGTTTTAAACAAGGTGGTGTCTCCACTGCAAGGGCTGGCACACAATAATGAAAATTTTGGCTTGGAGTTGCGCTGGTTAAATGATAGATCACTAGTGAAAAATAGATCTACACAACCCGCTCTGTGTCACAAGCTCAGAAAATTGTGTTTGCAACACACGGTTGACATCCAGCCTAGTTCTAATTTCAGCTTCAATGGCAAACATGACATTCAAGGCAGTTGTTTTTATTGACAAAATCGAGACATTTTCCCTGCTGCCGTCCTTTCTCTCCTGCCCTTTTTCCTCCAATGATGCATTTGTTTCTTCCTCAGTGATCTATATTGGCACATGATCTACAATACTGCTTTCAGAGATATTTCTATATATGTAAAGTTTTATGTTGACTGTCTCAGGATGTTAAGTTGGCTCTCATGGAATTGACGGCATTTAATTTAATGTCCAGAAAGACCTACTCTGATTGAGACAAATTTATGGAAAGGAGTTTCAAAACCTATCTTTTAATCTAGTGTGTTGAGCTCTCTTTTAAAGAAGCATGAGTAAGTGTAGCACTTTATCATACTAATTTTGTTCATAATTTTTGATTTGTACTTCAGAAATATGGAGAGGATACCCTTCACTAAAAGACCAGGATATAGAGCTATTTTAAGGACAGCCTTCTGGACCTTTTTTTCTCAAGCTTCTAATAATTGGTAGGATTCATAAACACTCTATACACCAATCTTTAAAGCTTAAATTACATGTATTCTGACTCTAGGATAAAATACAGAATACCTAGTTCAATTTGAATTTCACATGTACAATGAATGTTTTTTTGGTATGAGTATGTCCCAAGTGCTGTATTTTAATCTTTGAAATCTAGCAAACTTACTGACACCATTTTAACAGAAGTATTTTGGGGGGCAATAGCTACAATACTTAATACTATAACCTAAAAATAAGAAAGTTTCATATGTGTGTTAAAATCTACTTAGTTTGCTTTTAAGACACATAAGAAACTACAGTTATTTATGTATTTTCAGAGAATATTTAAACTCTGGTTAGGTTTTTCATTTTGTTTGTCTTGCACTTTATTGCTTCAATCTACATTATTTTCCAGCACTTTGAACTAGTAGTTTATGAAGTCATTAAAAAGAAAAATAGGTGAGGTTGTTTACAGGCAATTTGATCCAAGATCCAATTATTTAATATCTATAAATTTAATAATATATATAAAAATATATGAAGTTACATAGTTGATGAAATCAGCTTCCATGCTAGCATACACCTTTCCACACACAATAACGATAATAATAGTAATAATAATAAACAGATTATTATTATTCTTATAGAGATGATAATATTGGGTGCAGATTTTAGAACCAGTGAGTCTGGGGTTGAATCTCAGTTCTAAAACATTGTAATGGTATAGAATTGGAGCAGTGTGACTTGACCTCTCTGAGCCTGTTTCATCTTCTGTCAAACAGAGATAATAATGGTACTCCCCTTACAGGTTTATTGTGAGTATTTGATATGTTAATGTATACAAAGCTCATAGAGCATTGCATTACATATAGTCAGTGCAATGTGAGTGCTATTACATTGATTATTTTGTTTTTCTTCTATGTGCAATTATTGTATCAAGGTTTTTTTTTTTTTTTTTTACAAATAATACCACCTTTAATCTTCATAGTAACCCTCTAATGTTAATTTTTATTAATATATTTAATAAAGTAACATAAATTGCCTGATTAATGGAGCTACAATTCAAGCCCAATGCCTTTAATCCACAATCCACATATCCTCTTACCACCCCTAATACACACAAACACATGATGTAGATGGTTAGTTCTGGGGGACATGTTCTATTAGCAGCCTAACTAAACCTATATACTGAAGTGCATTTTATTATTTTTATTTTTTGTTGACATGGGGTTTTGCTATTTTGCCCAGGCTGGTCTTGAACTCCTGATCTCAAAGTGATCCTTCTGCCTCAGCCTCCCAAAGTGTTGAGATTATAGGTGTGAGTCACCATGTCTGGCCTTAAAGCCCATTTTAATTGTAAAGAGTGTTCACTAATTCTGCTGCTTTTTTCTTCCTTTCATCAAGGCTAGGTTCATAAAATCCCAGTACCCCATAACCTAATTTTTACGGGGCTCTTTGCTTTTACTTGTATTCATCAAGTTATCACATTGGCAATTGTGCCACTATAAAAAGTGTTGAGATTTCTCTTGATTATAGATGATCCCTAATACTTCTTCACTTTGACTGGGGCTTCCTTTGGCTATGTGCCAATCTACTTTTCTATCCATGATACACACTCATGGGCCTGAGTGCACAAGTGTATACACACATGTGTATGTTAAATTTATTGTTCAATTTAGTGAGAAACTGATTACAAATTATCTGATGATATCCTAGGTGTCTAGAGAACAGAAAAGGAGAAATGCTCATTCAGATATTGGATGGTGAAGTGTTGACACATTCAGAAAAAAAGTCTGAGGACATTTGATGAACAGAGAGCTAAGAGTCACATATCAGTCAAATGAAAATAAGGAAGTTATGAAAATTGGGTAACTACACTGAAGCCATTACCAGTTTTAGAGGGATGTTTTGGCCAAAGAAACACATTCCAACAACTTAGGCAGATTTGAAAACAAAACAGTATTTTAAAAAATTGAGTTTCTTAAAATGTGAGGAAGTTGCGTAATTCTTAGTAATATTAAAAAACCATTTCTGGCTGGGCATGGTGGCTCACGCCTGTAATCCCAGCACTTTGGGAGGCTGAGGCAGGTGGATCTCGAGGTCAGGAGTTCAAGACCAGCCTGGCCAACATGGCAAAACCCTGTCTCTACTAAAAATACAAAAATTATCTGGCTGTGGTGGTTGGCGCCTGTAACCCCAGCTACTTGGGAGGCGCCTGTAACCCCAGCTACTCAGGACGCTGAAGCAGGAGAATTGCTTAAACCCAGGAGGCAGAGGTTGCAGTGAGCTGAGATCGCGCCACTGCACTCCAGCCTGAGCGACAGAGCGAGACTCTGTCTCAAAACAAAAAACAAACAAAAACACACACAAAAAACAAACAAAATTTCTTCTTATTCCCATTTACTTAACCTCTTAAAGACATTTCCTTTCCTCGTCTCTTCTTCTAACCATCAGGATTCATCCCTCCTCACTTGGGATAAAGCTCCACCCTCAATTTTTTCCCTACCCCTTTAAGTCTCCTTTCCCCCACCCTCTTATGGGTAGGCTCTGTTTTGTCGGTATATACCCATCCTCTGGATTCTGCACACTGCAAATAATCTACATCATCTCCAGCCTTCAGAGGGCCAAAGAATAGGAAACTTTGTAGGCAAAGTGAGGACTCTCTTGAGGAAAGGGAAAGAAAAAGAAAAATAACATTCAAATATTAATTATTATCATTATCTTTTTTGGTGCTGTCACATTGGAAACACTTAGAGGATACCTACAAGGCAAAATGGTTTTCAGCACCATTGCTGATTACGGAAATGAAGTAAATACAATTTATACTTACTCACTCTATGAGATTTAGAATGTGGTATTTTTTATACTTTTATCTTTAGTGATTCCTTGAAAAAAAGATGTACAATGTGAACAAGAATTTAATTTTTATGCTCTAGAGGTAAATAAAATCTTGATTGTAGTAAAGTAAAATAAAGATTTAAGTTTTTGTGTGTGACAAAGAAAGCAAGTAAGAAATTCTGATGCACAGAACGTTATACAATATTAATATTAATAATAACTACTATTTATTGAGTACTGACTTTCTGCTAGAAATCATGGAAAACTTTAAGCAGACATCATTTAATTTAAACCTTGCATCAAAACTAATAGAGACATTGTTATCCCCATTCATAGAGGGAGAACTTGAGGTTTATATTGGTTAAGTAACCGCCTATCATCTATCACATGACTTAGAAGTTTCAGGCCAGGATCAGTGGCTCACTCTTGTAATCCCAGCACTTTGTAAAGCCAAGGTGGGTGGATCATGAGGTCAGGAGTTCAAGAACAGCCTGGACAGGATGGTGAAACCCCATCTCTACTAAAAAATACTAAAATTAGCTGGACGTGGTGGTGCGTGCCTGTAATCCCAGATATTCGGGAAGCTGAGGCAGAGAATTACCTGAACCTGGGAGGCCGAGGTTGTAGTGAGCTGAGATCATGCCACTGCACTCCAGATTGGGTGATGGAGCAAGATTCCATATCAAAAAAAAAAAAAAAATTGTAGAGTTGGGATTCAAATGTATTGCTACCTTATTTAAAGCTATGTGTTAAGCTTTGTGATAAATATGTATGTGTGTATGTATGTGTATGTTTTATATATATAGATACACACATGCTTATAGTTATGTAGATATACATAAAAATTGCCTCCAAGGCAGTTGGTGTTTTCAAGTAGATAAAAAATGTTTAGGAGGTAGGACCATCTTTCTTTAAGGGTTTATAGCAATAGGTAGATGGCCATAGTACAATTAGTCACATAACTGTGTGTTTGAAGATTGGGTGATATAAAGGATTAAAGAGTAAAAATGAGCAACTTCACAGTGGGGTATTCCAGGTGTTATAATTCATCATTACCTTTCCTATCTTTTCCCTGGTGCCTTCTCTTACAGTTTCAACTGTGTCTTACCTGCAAGTGTGTTATTTTTCCTTTTCATTGATTCATGGTCGAGTTAAATTTTCTTGCTTCAGAATTACTATTTTTTTTTTTTCTTGTCTTGACATTTGCCTCCAAAATTGAGTATTCCCATTAACTATTGCATCTAGCCATCAGTAGGTAGTGCTCAAACAGACAGACATGGGCAGGGAACTGGACGTTTTCTCCACAGGTGTTTTCAAGAAGGGTTTGTGAAAAGTATCACAAAATTCTCAGGCAGTAAGGACTGGTGCCTGTGGTTTATGGGCAGCCTAAGAGGCCTTCATTCCTGAAAGGGAAGGATAGGGAGTCACCCTGGTCATGCTTTAATGCAAACCTTGTAAACACCGTTTGGCATGATGAATAGTGTATGATTTTAGTTAGTCGTGGACACTTCTTATATCAACATCAAATAGCTAAATGTGTCTCTAAACCTCCAACACGAGGATGGGACTATAATTCTATATACCACGTTCTTTTTTGCTGGTGGTAAGTCCTGGGGGCAAAGCACTGCATGGAACGTTGCACACTTTGGGTTAGGTTTCTAGTTGGGTGCACTAGAAAATGATGGTGTTTTCTAAATGTAGAATCATGTCATCTGGAAACAGAGACAATTTGACTCCCTCTCTTGCTATTTGAATACCCTTCATTTCTTTCTTTTGACTGATTGCCCTGGCCAGAGCTTCCAATTCTATGTTGAATAAGAGTGGTGAGAGAAGGCATCCTTGTTTTGTGCTGGTTATTAAAGGCAATGCTTTCAGCTTTTGCCCATTCAGTGTGATATTGGCTGTGAGTTTGTCATAAATGACTCTTATTATTATTATTTTGAGACAGGGTCTCACTCTGTCGCCCAGGGTGGAGTGCAGTGGTGCGATCTCAACTCACTGAAACCTCCACCTCCCGGGTTCACGCCATTCTCCTGTCTCAGCCTCCTGAGTAGCTGGGACTACAGGTGCCGCCACCAAGCCCTGCTAATTTTTTGTGTTTTTAGTAGAGATAGGGTTTCACCATGTTAGCCAGTGTGGTCTCTATCTCCTGACCTCGTGATCTGCCCGCCTCAGTCTCCCAAAGTTCTGGGATTACAGGTGTGAGCCACCCCACCTGGCTGATGGCTCTTATTATTTTGAGATATGTTTCATCATTGTCTCAGCCCAAAAACTCCTTAAGCTGATATGCAATTTCAGTAGTCTCAGGATACAAAATCAATGTGCAAAAATCACAAGCATTTCTATACACCAACAATAGACAAACAGAGAGCCAAGTCAAGAATGAACTCCCATTCACAATTCCTACAAAGAGCATAAAACCCCTAGGAATACAACTTGCAAGGGAAGTGAAGGACTTCTTCAAGGAGAGCTACACACCATTGTTCAAGGAAATTAGAGAGAACACAAACAAATGGAAAAAAAAATCCATGCTCATGGATAGGAAGAATCAATATCATGAAAGTGGCCATACTGCCCAAAGTAATTTATAGATTCAATGATATTCCCATTAAGCTACCATTGACTTTCTTTGCAGAATTAGATAAAAACTACTTTAAATTTCATATGGAACCAAAAAAGAGCCCGTATAACCAAGACAATCCTAAGCAAAAAGAACAAAGATGAAGGCATGCTACCTAACCTCAAACCATACTACAAGGCTACAGTAACCAAAACAGCATGGTACTGGCACCAAAACTGATATATAGACCAATGGAACAGAATAGAGACCTCAGAAATAACACCACACTTCCACAACCATCTGATCTTTGAGAAACCTGACAAAAACAAGTAATGGGGAAAGGATTCCCTTTTTAATAAATGGTGCTGGAAAAACTGGCTAGCCATATGCAGAAAACAGAAACTGGACCCCTTCCTTACACCTTATACAAAAATTAACTCAGGTTGGATTAAAGACTTAAATATAAAACCCAAAACCGTAAAAACTGTAGAAGAAAACCTAGGCAATACGACTCACGACATAGACATGGGCAAAGACTTCATGACTAAAATGCCAAAAGCAATGCAGCAAAAGTCAGAATTGACAAATGTGATCTAATTAAACTAAAGAACTTCTGCACAGCAAAAGAAACTATCATCAGAGTGAACAGACAACCTACAGAATGGGAGAAGATTTTTGCAACCTGTACATCTGACAAAGGTCTAATGTCCAGAATCTACAAAGAACTTAAACAAATTCACAAGACAAAAAAAAAAAAAAAAAAAAAAAAATCGAAAAGTGGGTAAAGGATATGAACAGATATTTCTCAAAAGAAGACATTTATGTGGCCGAGAAACATATGAAGAAAACTCATCATCACTGATCAATAGAGAAATGCAAATCAAAACCACAATGAGATACCAGCTCATGCTAGTCAGAATGGCGATTATTAAAAAGTCAAGAAACAATAGATGCTGGTGAGGCTGTGGAGAAATAGGAATGTTTTTACATTCTTGGTGGGAATGTAAATTAATTCAACCATTGTGGAAGACAGTTTAGTGATTCCTCAAGGATCTAGAACCAGAAATATCATTTGACCCAGCGATCCCATTACTAGGTATATATGCAAAGGATTATAAATCATTCAACTATAAAGACACATGCACACATATGTTTATTGCAGCACTATTTATAATAGCAAAGACATGGAACCAACCCAAATGCCCATCAATGATAGACTGGCTAAAGAAAATGTGGCACATATTCACCATGCAATACTATGCAGCGGTTAAAAGGAATGAGATCATGTCCTTTGCATGAACATGGATGAAGCTGGAAGCTATCATTCTCAGCAAACTAACACAGGGACAGAAAACTAAACACCACATGTTCTCACTGATAAGTGGGAGTTGAACAATGAGAACACATGGACACAGGGAGGGGAACAACACACACTGGGGCCCGTAGGGAGTTGGGGGCCAAGGGGAGGGAGAGCATTAGGAGAAATACCTAATGCATGCGGGGCTTAAAACCTAGATGACAGGTTGATAGGTGCAGCAAACCACCATGGCACATGTATACCTATGTAACAAACCTGTGCATTCTGCACATGTATGCTAGAACATAAATTAAAATTAAAAAAAAGAAAATGATGGTATTATGGAACCTCTCAGGATTGTGACTTTCCACTAATATTAGGAAAGCATCAGCACTGCAGAATCTCATATTTACTGAGTGCTCAGAGTCATATGGGATGCAGTGGGTTTTACAGCATTTAGACATGGTCACCACTCTTCAAAAGATACTGTTTCTTGAGGAGACAAGGCAAACCACTAGAGAATTAGAACACTGTGAGTGGGTATGCTAGAAGCTCCCATTAATTAAAATTCTGTGAAGAGTTTGAAGACAAGCATCATTCAAATTTCATCACAAATTCCAGCTGATGAAATGGGCATATTTCACCTTGCAGTAGAGAGTAGAAGGTTCTCCTGGAGTTTGGAAAGTATAACAGTGACTACAAGGAAGAAGTTCATTGTTTTCAATAATGTTTAAAATGTTGTTTTGTGAACATAATGCAATATCCAATGTAACAAATACTGTTTTCTCACTGTCACATTTTGTGGCTAAAGACTTTGATAGAAAAGAATAAAAATTATGTATAAATTCTACAATTTGGAATCTTACTGTATTTTATCTCTAGTTTGCAGGCAACTTAGCAGTGATGAAATGGATTACCCCAGGAGAAATGGGAGCTCTCTAGAACAATGACCAATCAAACCTCAGTGTGCATCAGCATCACCTGGAGGGTGGAATGCACAAAGCTGGCTGGGCTCCACCCTCAGAGCTTCTGATTTCCTGGGCCTGGAGCAGACCCAGTATGTGCCTTTTTAGTACATTCTTAGGCAATGCTGATGCTGCTTCTCCAAAAACCACACTTTGAGTACCACTGTCTTAGAATAGAGAAAGGAAGAGAATGAGAACAATGCTTAACTGAAGTGTTCTCCTGACTTATTTCTGAAAAACAGTGAATAAAGAAGAGAGACTACATGTCCTATTTATGAAAAGAATTTATCACTCTTTTAAGGCAATGTTAATAGTGCAGACAACATTTAGAAATTTTATTGGGAAGTCATCGGCCAGAACTATGTCATCCGAGGATGTCATCTGCTGCTTGCATTTGCTTATTCTGAAGAAAGAATTTCATTTTCACTTTGCTTCTTTTCAACTAATTTTTTACTATACTTATGTATTTTAAGGAAATATTGTAGAAATTATGTTATTATAGCTCATAAATGCCTTACTATATATCTTTAAAAAATAACATTTTCTTATAACCAAAATAGAATTATTATACCTAACAAAATTGGCAATAATCACTGAACATCATCTAATACTTATTCCATATTCAAATTTCTTAAAATTTTCCCTAAAATGTTTCTTTCAGCTGGTTTGTTCATAGCAGAATCTAATTAGGACAACACATTGCATTTGTTTGTTGTATCATTAAATCTTTTTTTAGTTTAGAATAGTCCTGACTTGCTGAAAAGAGAGGGTCATTTGTCCTGAAAAATATTTCACTTTTCTGGATATGTCTTGCATCCTTCTGAAAAAGCTTGATTAGTTTATGGTCAATATTTTGGTAAGAGTACATACTAGCTGATCTTATGTACTCCATATTGCATTACGTCAGGGACCATACAATATCTGGGTTTCCCACCATTCATATCACTATGACTGCATATGTTAATGACTTCTTGATTGGCCACTATAATTTTGCATTTTCCCCTTGCTGCCAGGAAGTAGTCTATGTGGTGTTATCCTGGCACTACAGAATGTCTGATCCATCCATACCTTTTTACCCATGGTTTTAATACCATATGATACTTCTCGCCTAAGTCAATACTTTTATTAAAGTTTACAAAGTAATAACTTACTAATTCTGTCATTCCTTCTACATATATTAGCTGGCTTTCTTTTTAATATTAGAGCTGTTGCTCACAACTGAGGCTACTTGGTCATCTTTAAGATGTATTTTCTACTGGAAAACTCAATATTTCCTGTAAGTTACCAGTATTAAGGGTAATTCATTTAACCAATGTCTCAAATGTTGACAAATAAGATATCCCAGCTTTCTCTATCAAAGTATCATTAAGGACACGGTGATCTTCACAGATTAAAAGTGGTTCAGTAGCCTACCACCATTATTTGAAAATGTATTCACAAGACAGGAGTAAGCTGTCAAGAAGCAATGAGCTGAAGATCAAAAAGACACTAATTATGACAGGGAACAGGTGACTGCACTTCGAAGAAAACTCAAGGCCTCAGATTTTCTCATTAGCCATATCTTGGCAAAGCATTCAAGGAAGACATACCCAACAAGTGACGTACTGACAAGAGAGAAGACATAGCCCATTTGCTTTGTCATTCCATTCCGAGATGGCTTAATAAAGTCCATACAGATTGGGGAAGGATGGCTACTAGTTTTCATTAATAGAAATAAACTGTGTATATCCATATACACATTTATATATGTACACATATTTGTGGATAATATATATTACAAATAAATAAATATGCAATATATATTACAAATATTTATGTTATATATATTGCATATATATATATAGATAATAAGAAAACTTTAAGGGGGATACAATTTTTGCAATGTGTTTCACTTGAAGCCTATTTTGGGACCAGTGATGGTAGGAGACATGCTGTTCTTTATTGTGTTTATAGCCATGCTGAGCTTGCAAAGAGAAAACAGACTAAACTCATTAGATGAATGTAGCCAGGCAGTTAAATATAAACATAAGGGAAATGATTTATATGGAAACCTTCAGCATTTATTCTCTCTCCTGGAGTTTATTTGAAAACAAAATAAAACAAAGCGAAAACCCAACACTACAGATTTAGAAACCATTTCCTTTTACCTCAGGTTGAAGTAAAAGTAAGTGCCAAATTATTTTGGTAAGGCCACTGGTGATAGTTACAGTCATAAGTTTTAACCATGTAGGTCCAAATAGTTGAACTTCTGGCAGATGTTTTAGATTCATCTCTCTTAGATGTTGTCAATCTTTCCTTTTGTACAAGTCTCAGCCAAAGAAACACAAAATGTCCTTGATTTCTGTGCTCTGATTATCCGAAGAATGTTTCCATGGTGGCTTTGTTGATATGAAGGATAGAGCCCTCACTCCTACCTATCCTCTTTGCCAGAGAGCCGGATACTGCTCTTCGGAAAGCCACACAGAGCTCTGGCTAAGATTTCATCAGCAAATGCCTTCAGCTTGGGCCACATGCACCTTTCCTAAGACCTTTGCTTCCAGACTTTGCTTGCTGTATTGACCTTAAACTCAAGTCACGCAGGCATCGTTTATCTCTGCTAGTATTCTCATGTCCATTCTCTTGTTCTTAAATGAGATATTTCTTTCTAGAAATACATGCAAAAGTAACATCTTGAATTTTTTAGGATGCATTTTCTGAACATGTGATATTTGTCAGTATAGAAAGTTGAGAGGAAATAGCATTTAATAGCATTTCCTTTCTTGCAAAAGAAAAACAGTATAGATAACATCACCTTTAAATACAGAAATAGTAAATACTAGGTATGATAAGGAAATAGCTCTCTTCAATAATTAAATATAGTATCTATTTCCTACCAATCGTCTTATTTACAGATCATGACTCTTCAAAACAATTAAGTCTATAAACAAGGATGGAAGAATGTGTTTTGCCATTGTAGGTAGGGTCTTCAATTTAACCTTTACCACTTTCACTTTCAAATAATAAGATAGCAGAGAATCCAAAATGCTTCCAAATCTCAGCTTATCTGTTATGTAGGTCCTTCGAGTGTTTATTTTATTCATATTTTAATGCTTATTTATTTATGACAAGAAGCTCATAATATTGAATAATTTTATAATAATCCAGTGATTCATAGAGTTCCTTGTGAGATTCAGTCCTCCGTTTATACTTTATCTTTCATCCAGGAGTCAAATTTGCCTTGAAATAATTTATCTTTGGTTTAAAGACAAGAGAAAAAGAAAATACGAAACATTTTGAACCTTTGTGGATCCTTTGGGTGCAATAAACAGTGTAATTAAATTAGTAAGTTGAAGAACCATACAGTTGTTTTAAGAACACTTTTTTTCGGGTCTATAAAAATAAAAGCGCAATCCCTAGTAAGCCTTCTGAAATCAATTAGTTGTATCTCACAGCCAATAAAGTCTTTCGTTGGAGGTTTTGATGTGTGAGTTATGTTGGCTTCAAAAGTGAACTTCTGTAGTGTGGGATGAAATATAATTTTAAGAATTTTAATTCTGTTTCAGTTCAGAACCAGGGGGCAATTGTATTTAATATTCTCTGCATTGGCAAAAGCCTTTGAATTTAGAGCCATGACTGTTAAAAATGAGAAAGTTTAATTGGGAGTTGAAGCTGTATAGGGTTTCTTGAGCAAAGGTTGTGATCTTACTGAATTCTTATTCCATAATTCAAAAAAAGTTTCAATGTTTTCTAAACCTTGGGTAAAAGACAACATATTGCAAATGAAAGCAACATTTTTCTGATTGTATATGTATAGAAAATTTGAGATCACTTATGAGGTGCTAGATATGGGGAAGAATTATCAGTCATAGCATCTTCCAGAAACTTCTAGTTATTGTATGTGCCCTTAAGTGTCTCCTAAAAAGTTCTGCTCACATTCCTGCAGAGGCAAGAAAACCAGTTATATCCATCATAAAAGACAACTGCAAGTTGATGCCTTGCTTACAACTCTCTCAAAAGACTTCCTTTGGCTCCTGACTTTCTTCATGCCCTAGAACCTGGGACGCAATGGGATATTCATTCACTTATTCTCCAAATTTAGGCTTATGCCTAGAGAAGCCAATCCCTGTCTCTTATAAACAGATGGTGCTGTACCCTGCATCTGGGGAGCATAGCTCAGAGAATCCAGCAGAGAAAATGTTATGAGCTTGGGATGTGAGGTCAGCCCAAGGTAGAGTAAGTCTAAGAATTATGGAATTCCAGGCTTGGAAAGGTCTTTTACGTTTAGGAATGTAACACTTCCCCTTTCTCCCACATTGATTCCCTTGTTTGGTTGTGCAGTCTATTTTGGCTTCACATAGCTCTGTTTTATTTTTGAAGTTATTGTAAAAAAAAAAATCTCCATGTCTTCCTTTAGTGACTCTCTATTGGTCTTATTTGGAGAATTAGATGATCCTGAGGTGCTTTTAAGCTTTGATATTCTCTGTTTCTGTAATATTAAGGGTTCTAGCTTAGTGATACATCTCTTCAAGCCAGACTGGGTCAGTGGGGCCTCATGGTCTTGCGACATAGTAATTTATTCAACAGACATTTATGGAATGCCAGGTAAGTACAAGACACTGCTTTAGGTGCTAGACAGACAGAAAGTAAACAAATAGAAAAAAAAATCCCTGCTTTCGTAGAAGTTATATTGTACTTAGGAGAAGAAAAGACAGCTGAAAAGTGAAGATTGAAAAAAAAGTATGGTCCATTAGATGGTAACAAGTGCTATGGAAAAAACGTTGGATAGGCAAGTTGCAACTTAAAATCGGGTGGTCAGGAAAGCCTTGGTGGGATGGGAACACTTCAATAATGTCCTGAAGGAGTTGGAAGTGAGGTGAAGTATGAAGGTGTTCAGGAAAAAGCATTCTAGCAAGAGGGTGCAGAAAGCGCCAAGGCCCTGAGCCAGGATATTTGAGGAGGAGCAAAGAGATGGGAAATAACAGAACCCAGATTGGGTAGGGTCTTATACAGGCAACTGTAAGAATAACCTTGGCTTTTATTCATATTAAGCTAAGGTGTCATTGGATACTTTTGAATAGAGGAGAAAAACTCAGTTTTTCAAGGATGGCCCTAGCTGCTGTGTTAAATGTAGACCACCGGGGGCTGTGGGCAGAAGCTGGGAGGGCATTAGGAGGAAGCTATGTAATAAGCAACATGGATGTGATGTACTCTGTAATAGACAACATGGATGGGTTTAGAACAGTCTAACAACAGTGGAGGTGGTGGGAATTAGCCAGTTTCTGAATATATTTTGAAGGTAGAGCAGATGTAATCTGCTGAAGGATTAGCTTTAGTTTGTCAAAGGGCTCAAAGGTGTTCTGAACAACTGGAAGGGTGGAATTGTGACTTACTGAGGTAGAGAGAGACCTAGATTGGAATGTCTGTTTGGGTGAGCACCTTAAGCACTCTGTGTACACTCTGTGTACCACTCCTTCCCCCTTTATTCACTTATTAAATGGGATAAACTTATCTGCTTCATAGTTGATATAAAAATTAGAGATAACGTATTAAAAGCACTTGCATGGTGCCTGATACTGGTGGGTACTCAACAGTAAATAGAACACTTATCATTACTGTTTCTTGGGAACAAAAGAACAAGTCTTGATAGGCTTTCAGGTATTTGGAGAGAGTTCACATGCTTCCCCCAAGTCTTCTCAGATTGGTTTCCATAGTCTCTCCTTGTGGAAGCTGGCTGGCTCCTATGACTCTCCTTGGTACTTTTATGTTTGCACGACTCTACTGGTTTATAAAAGAAATAGGGGAAGGTTATAAAAGGACTTTATATATTTTTCAATAGCAGGCTAAATGTTCAGAAATCCAGTGGTGAGCAGCCTGCATTTTCCCCCAAATAACAAGTATACATGGAAAAGCTTCATTTTTGACTCAGTCATGTGAGTGTGAGACAAACACAAGTCAAGATAATGAGAAATTATTATTCACATATATTTTCTTTTCATCAGTAATTCTTTATTATAGCCCAGTGCCATCATGCAATTTTTGTAGATCTAATCTTTAACACCTCTGAGTTTTAAAACCAATTCCCACTGACTGCAATTAGGATTACATGTGGTTCTGAGCCTGGATGTGATCCCTGATGGTTGTGGATTACAAAAAGGCTGGTGACTGCTCTAAGTTTACTGGTCTCCCACTCCTATGAACTGAATATGTAGGCAAAAAATTCTGAAAAGGAACATCAGGTGAACTTTATTTGGCTTAAAAACCATGTGTTGATAGCCAGATGGTTGAAGCAAAAGCCGGAATACAAAAGGAAATACAAGAGATCATAAAAAATCAGACTATGTTTGGTCCTCATTTTAAGTTGAAAATTAAGGAGTGATACTAAATATTTTCTTAAAATTTTGTATAACACTACTACTTTATGTTCTATTTCCTTCTTCTGGTACCCTCCCAAAGCCCAGTAAAAATAAAAGAGAGTAAAAATAAATAATATTAACATTGCACCTGCCATGGCAGAGATTATAGCCTCTGAAATATTTTCATGGTTAATCAAACCTCATGGGTCACACTGTACACAGCAGACAACATGCCCCAAATTTTAAGCTCCATTTGCAAAGCAAACAAGAAATTAAAGTAAATATGTGGGGAAGACAACCTAGAGCATCTCTTTGATACAGGTTGGATTTTCAGAATCAAGTATAATTTCTCAATGTTCTTTATCCAGGAGAAAACTTTACTAATTTATCTAAAAAATTTAATGAACATCATAATTCATCAGAATCAGCACAGTCCCTGGAATATAGTATATCCCCAACAGGTGCCGTTTGTAATAGTAATAACAGTAGGTAGTATTTTCATTTTTGTGTGTCTTCCCAGTGCAATGCTATTCTATATTCATGGAGATTGGCCAGTCTATTAGGCCCCTCAAAATGCACAGCAACACTGACTTAACTTGTTAATAAACTGGAACTTCACACCTGCTCCCAGCTGTCCCCAAGAGGCTCTGTGAAGTAGAAACACAGCTGAAATTGCCCAGGGATTGCTGGCTGATTTGAAAATCCTCAGCTTTCTTGTTGGTCACACATATATTCACACTCTCAAATGAAATATGTCTTTGTGCAAGAGCATAGAGGGGGAGTGAAACTGGCAGCTTGGCTCACAGATGCTCATATGTTTTTCATCCTTCCCTTCACCCCTTTAATTTCTATTTAAATATAGAAAGGCATTTGTTTGTGACTCTCTCTATATAGTGGTAATGAAAGGATGAGTGTGGACCCCACAATTTCAAGAGATTTTGGAGGCAACTTGGTAGCGAATACTACCTTTACACATCCAACCTATATATACTCAGGGTACATATCCTGGTGCCTGTTTGCCAACTGACATGATTTCTCTTGGTACTGCTTTTCTGATGGGGTGGGTCAACGTTTATCTTCTTCACTACGAATTCATCTCTCTCAGCTCAGTATTTAAAATTTTTGTCTTACCAAGAACAGATACGTTTTAGTAGGAACAAGCCTTTAAAATAATATTCTGAAATGATTCTGAAAGAATCTAAAATAATATCCCAAAGTAATTCCTGGAAATTAAAAGAACAAAAACAAAATATTCTAGTTATTTTTTCATTTTATGGTTTCTTATTTTGTGGGAATATTGAAAATATATATGCATAAATGCAGTGTGTGTATGTATGAACCTTTGTTCTTCATGAAGTAGCTGAAACTCTTCATTAATTTTTATTTTATTTTCTGGCAATGATGTTCACAAATCTCTTTCCCCCAGAAGAATGTAAGATTCATGAATAAGAAACTTGTCTATTAATTCTCTGCTATATCTCCAGTACCTGCAAGAGCACATATTCAATACTGTATCAAAGATAGAGGAAACCTAGATCTTAGACACTCAACAAACACAGGATAAAGAATAACTGCTTTCAAAGGATAATAGAGACAGGTGTGTAATGGTTCTTAAATTTAAATGTACATTAAATGAAGAATTGGACATTTGTAAAAAACTCAGATTCTTAGTAGATCTTCAGAGATTTTGGCTCTCAGTCTAGGGTAGAGCCCAAGAATGTGCATTTTGTCTAGCAGCCTTTTACATCACCCCCAATACTGCCTTTTCACAAATGAGTCTGAGGCAGGTGGTCTATTTAATAGCATTTTGAGAAACACCGACGTAGCATCTGCTTTTTATTTATATGTACTGAGTAACTAATAGACTGAACTTAATGACTTTTGTTCCACTTTGTGTTAACTTTCCTCACCAAAAGTACATTAATGGAAGGCATTTTAGGTTCACCTCTTTATTCTTCAGTATAGAAACACAAGGGTTGAGCCACAAATTATTTAAAAGAAAAAACAGCCTTCCTCTTATCAGCAGAAGATTAAGAGTTGGGATTGACTGACAGCAGGAAATGGGATCAGGATGCAATATGATTGTCCAGGTTGGGAAGAGAAAGAGAACGAGTGAGTCTGCCTGGGAACAGAAAAAAGAGGAAGTGAGACTTGAATTAACAGCAGAGGGGGGCAAAAATTGATGAAAACATACCCAGTCTATGTGCCTAAGACAGGCCATCAGGAGGTCCAGTGACAGAAACCAGGAAAGGAGAAGCCACCAGCTTAGGGGCTTTAGGTGAATGCCAAGGAGTGAAACTGTGCCTTGAATTTAGGATGTTATGCCTCGGATTTAGCCAGAGAGGATCTGGCTTCCCTAAGGAATTGGAAATAAGGGAGATGGCTGGTCTAACCTGAGTATGAAATAGGTTGGAATTGAAACACAGATTTGTCCACTGTAATTTGCCAAGTTGGACTCTTTAACTAAAATGGGTAGTTATAAGCAATCTTCTTTTTTTTTTTCTTTTTTCTTTTTTATTATAGTTTAAGTTCTAGGGTACGTGTGTACAACATGCACATTTGTTCCATATGTATACATGTGCCATGTTGGTGTGTTGCACCCATTAACTCGTCATTTACAATAGGTATATCTCCTAATGCTATCCCTCCCCGTCCACCACCCATGACAGGCCCCAGTATGCGATGTTCCCCTTTCTGTGTCCAAGTGTTCTCATTGTTCAATTCCCACCTATGAGTGAGAACATGCAGTGTTTGGTTTTCTGTTCTTGTGACTGGTTTGCTGAGAATGATGGTTTCCAGCTGCATCCATGTCCCCACAAAGGACATGAACTCATCCTTTTTTATGGCTGCATAGTATTCCATGGTGTATATGTACCACATTTTCTTAGTCCAGTCTGTCATTGATGGACATTTGGGTTGGTTCCAAGTCTTTGCTATTGTGAATAGTGTCACAATAAACATACGTGTACATGTGTCTTTATAGCAGCATGATTTATAATCCTTTGGGTATATACTCTGTAATGGGATGGCTGGATCAAATGGTATTTCTAGTTCTAGATCCTTGAGGAATCGCCACACCGTCTTCCACAATGGTTGAACTAGTTTACAGTCCCACCAACAGTGTAAAAGTGTTCCTATTTCTCCACATTCTCTCTAGCACCTGTTGTTTCCTGACTTTTTAATGATTGCCATTCTAACTGGTGTGAGATGGTATCTCATTGTCATTTTATTTGCATTTTTCGGATGGCGAGTGATGATGAGCATTTTTACATGTGTCTGTTGGCTGCATAAATGTCTTCTTTTGAGAAGTGTGTGTTCATATCCTTTGCCCACTTTTTGATGGGGTTGTTTGTTTTTTTTCTTGTAAATTTGTTTCTTTGTAGGTTCTGCATATTAGCCCTTTGTCAGATGAGTAAATTGCAAAAAATTTCTCCCATTCTGTAGGTTGCCTGTTCACTCTGATGGTAGTTTCTTTTGCTGTGCAGAAGCTTTTTAGTTTAATTAGATCCCATTTATCAATTTTGGCTTTTGTTGCCATTCCTTTTGCTATTTTAGACATGAAGTCCTTGCCCCTGCCTATGTCTTGAATGGTATTACCTAGGTTTTCTTCTAGGGTTTTTATGGTATTAGGTCTAACATTGAAGTCTCTAATCCATTTTGAATTAATTTTCATATAAGGTGTAAGGAAGGGATCCAGTTTCAGCTTTCTACATATGGCTAGCCAGTTTTCCAAGCACCATTTATTAAAAAGGGAATCATTTCCCCATTTCTTGTTTTTCTCATGTTTGTCAAAGATCAGATGGTTGTAAATGTGTGGTATTATTTCTGAGGGCTCTATTCTGTTCCATTGGTCTATATCTCTGTTTTGGTACCGCTACCATGCTGTTTTGGTTATTGTAGCCTTGTAGTGTGGTTTGAAGTCAGGTAGTGTGATGCCTCCAGCTTTTTTCTTTTGGCGTAGGATTTTCTTGGTACTGCGGGCTCTTTTTTGGTTCCATATGAACTTTAAAGTAGTTTTTTACCAATTCTGTGAAGAAAGTCATTGGTAGCTTAATGGGGGTGGCATTAAATCTATAAATTACCTTGGGCAGTATGGCCGTTTTCATGATATTGATTCTTCCTATCCATGAGCATGGAATGTTCTTCCATTTGCTTGTGTCCTCTTTTATTTCACTGAGCAGTAGTTTGTAGTTCTCCTTGAAGAGGTCCTTCACATCCCTTGTAAGTTGAATTCCTAGGTATTTTATTCTCTTTGAAGCAATTGTGAATGGAGTTCACTCATGATTTGGCTCTCCGTTTGTTATTGGTGTATAAGAATGCTTATGAGTTTTGCACATTGATTTTGTATCCTGAGACTTTGCTGAAGTTGCTTATCAGCTTAAGGAGATTTTGGGCTGGGACCATAGGGTTTTCTAAATATACAGTCATGTCATCTGCAAACAGGGACAATTTGACTTCCTCTTTTCCTAATTGAATACGCTTTATTTCTTTCTCCTGCCTGATTGCCCCGGCCAGAACTTCCAATGCTGTGTTGAATAGGAGTGGTGAGAGAGGGCATCCCTGTCTTGTGCCAGTTTTCAAAGGGAATGATAAGCAATCTTCTTGTGTGCACTTTCGGCTCTGCAATATTTTACCCTCTCGAAGAGAACAGCTTTTAATTATTTTATTTTTACTTTTATTTTTAAGTGGCTGACTGACACAAAAGAATGAACCTGGAGCATGAAGGTGAGACTGGTTGAAAGGTTACCTTATAAAAATAAATAAATCTCCTTGGAGCTTGGAAATGACCCTGATAAGTAGTGAACAGGAACATTTTGTGTGTGTGCTTCAGGTTGTTTAGCACATAGCTGTCAAGAAGTGCTAATTGAGCATCTGAATGGATGATTGAAGACTTCAGGATACTCTTGCCCAAAAGCAATACATGGATATACAAGACCGATTTTTAAAATACACTTATATTAAATAGTCTAGATGATTCTGGAAACTAGTTATGTGAAATTAGATAAGAAATTTAACTGCTCTTTATATCCTTTTGCTTTTCTTTTCTCATTTTAGAGAAAAACATATTGCCTTTTTAATGGGTAGAAGTAAGCAAACACATTCATACCAAAATCACAGGGATGAATTCTAGCTCTAGTTCAATGTTCAGATAAGTTCTAAATATATATCAAAAGCACTTGTTAATAGAACATTTATTTTACAGTATAAGGCATGATAGGTGAGATTTTCTGCTCTTCAAGGGCTTGCAGTCAAGATAGACTCCAAATCTTGTTGTGGCTTGACTCTAGAATCAAGAATATTTTGTGTAATCTGGAATATTTTGTGTAATATTCTGAATGGGAGAAAAGAGAAAATATCTTGGACTAGATTATAAGTAAGAAATTATCGAAATGCATGGAATGAATGAGCTCGTTCCCACGGGACACATGTATGGGAACAGCAAATATAGGGAATACTAGGTCAAGCAAATACAAAATAATCCCCTAAACATGTCTATGTCTGTGTGACTTTAGGATTGAAAACAGCTACTAGTATACTTGAGGAGGTTAAATACTTTCAGCACCCCCTATTTCCTTTACTATGTGTTTTAAGTAGACTCTCTTCATTTATTGTGGAAATGCTCAGTATTCTCTGCCAGGTACCGTGCTAATTGGGTACAGAAGATACGTTAGATAAGATTCAGCCTTCCAGGAGCCCAAATGTAGAGAGCTATGTTTTGGGGTACAAAGCTCAAGGGGCCTTACAGATAAGATGGTATGAGAGCTCACAGGGAGGTTATGTCACATCTTGCTAGGGAAGTCAAGAATGGCTTTGTGGAAAAGGTGTGGGATTTGAGCTGGACATGAGGATAGATGGAATTGGACAATCAGAATTTGGAGAGCTGGGATGAATTCTAGATTGAGTTTCTAGAAAGATTGAAGTCAATGAAACAAAAGGTAGCAGGTCATATTTTATGCTGACCAATGACTAACTTGTTTGCTTAGACTAAATAGATTAGAGAAATGGCACAGTTGGAAAGGGAAGTGGAGGATATATTTGAATAAATAAACAGAGAAACGACATTTGATTAGTGAAGACACTTGAGGAGCTGCAGAATAAGGGGAAGGAACACGCTAAAGAGAATTTGGTAAAAGAATTGCCTAACCTTTCTCTGTAGAGTGCTAATTGCAAACTAAACCGTCTAGGAGGGTCTGGCAAGCAATGTAGATGAGTCAACTGAGCTAGGTATAAGAAAAATAGCAACTTGAGATGGTCAATACCAGCAGACCTATGGCCTGCACAGCAGCAAAGTGATAAGAACTGGGCTTAAATGTGGTCAAGCAGAAGAAACATATGACTTTGGAAGAGCGCAGCTGCTGTGCAGCTCCAGCAACTTGTTACTTAGTGAAAATTGAGGCTCAATGTGGCCAAATATTCAAGAGAAACTTGGAGTTTATATTTTATGTTGGCAACAAATTGAAATTAAAAAAAGTAAGTAGACTTCAGCATTGTGTGAGCCAAAAAAAATAGGTCTGCAGACAGTCCGTTTGAGACCTCTGATGATTGCTTAGGAGCCCTTAAAGAAAGGCAGAATAGGGAAAGGGCTCACATTTTAAAAGAAGTGAAAGTACAGTATTGCCAGACATAGCAAAGACTCATGTGGAAAATCCACAGCTTGTTTGGTTATTTGTTCAGTGTCTGTCTCAGCAGACTGTAAACACCTGGAGAGTGGAGACCCTCCCTGTTTTGCTCCCCAGCACCTAGCATGGTGCCTAACATAACATGGACAGTCAATAAGTACTTATTGAATGAACATTATTCTTAGAAATTTACTCTTTAGTCTAAAAAGAAGTGCCATATTAAGCTTTTTTTCTTACTGTGAATGAGGGAGGAACATACTGATGTGTGAGTAACTATATTAATGACATAATTTTATCACATCAATATGTCCTTACTATAAATCCCTTTTATTTTAGCAGAATCTTTTTACATACATTATCACAAAATCTGCAGTTTATAGCCTAAACTATGTGGAACCTATGAACTAATTGTGATCATGATGCTTCACTAATCAAAATGCTTCAATGACTTCCTCTACCCTGCTAAATAAAGTCTGAATTCAACATGCTCCAAAATTGCTTATATGATCTGGCTCTTGAATGTTTCCTCAGATCTATCTTTTTTTTCTGTTTTCTAGTCTTGGAATAAGTGAGTGGATATGTGACTCTTGGTTGCTGGGAGCTGTTTCAGAGAAGAATTCCTAGGGGACACCTGTTCCTAATTGATAGTGGTCACAGAAAGACACCTGAGACTAATATATAGGGTATGCTACCAGGCTCATGGTAGGGTATAAAGCTACCAACTTCAGATATGTATATTTTATTGCTATTCTAAAACTGAGTTGTACTTATTTGCTCTGTGTAGGTGAAGGACCTGATAAATAAAGATATAAATTGTTGTTTAAAAGTTTGTTAATGCTCAGAGTTTGCTTGGTTAAATACTTTTTTCTGGTTTTATGGTTAAATATTCTGCTTGTGAATGCTGTGGGCAGTATTCACATAATGGGAAGGATTGCTACAAACTTTGTAGGAGAAAACATTTTTTTTATTTTCTAGATTTTTTTCCCCATTTTACTCTATGTGTTAGGATAGTGTTTCTTAAAGTGTGGACTAAAGAACAGTTACATTAGAATAACCTAGAATGTTTGTTAAAAACATATTTCTGCAGTATACCATATAGTATATTGAATATAAATCTCCTGGGGAAGATGCTCAAGATTCTGTGTTTTTATAAAGTTTCCCAAGTAGTTCTGATGCATATCAAATTTAAGAATCAATCTTTGCGGGCATGTGGTCAACCCAGCAATAACATTATTTATTATCAGTGGGTGGTCCCTCTCTCTTGCTTTCCCTGTACTATTGAGGAGGCAGTTTTACAAAAATGCTACCTCCTGAAAGTTTGGCTGGAGAATATCTGTACAAACACCTGCATACCAGATGGGCACATCTGTACAGCTTGTGCTGCTGATCCAGCTTCAGCACATGTCACGCACCACTTCCTTAATTCAGAGTGAGTTGAAAGGATGATGAGGATTTCACACTGAAGTCTTGAGCACATGAGTCATTTTCCCTTTTTTTTGTTCTTTCCTTTTTTCTTTTCTACTTACCTTGATTTGCAGTAATTTTCTTTTTCATGATCAAGAATGGCAGGGATATTGAAACCAATGAGTAAACAACTCATCTAACTAAAGGCATTGCTTTGTGAGTGCTGGACTCTTCATATAGCAAGTCAAAAGAAGATGGTATTGCTAGTTTCAGGAATAGTTAGACCTTTTTGTTTGTTTGTTTGTTTGTTTGTTTTTAACGAATTCAGCTTTCTATTAAAACCATTTAACAATTTAAGGTTTATCAGCTTCTGAATATAAGTATGCATACAAGTATGCATAAAAGAGTATGCATAAAAGTATGCATAGCTGCACAAAAATAACATCTGAAGATCAAAGAATTGTATTTATTTTCTCTTTTTATTTTATTTTTTTCTATTGCAAGTGACCTAAATATTAAAAAGATGGTTAATTTCAACCACCAAAGGAAGACATCAGAAAAAGGTCATATGAATCATCCAGCCAAACAAGCATGAAATACATCTAGTTTTCCTTTCTTTTTTTTTCAATGATACTTTCCTTTCTTATATTCTTTTTTCCACTACTAGATCTAGAGGAAGGTATATTGCATTTCAGGATAGAAGGAAATAGTAACAGTCTATTGCTGGAATCAAAGGGAGCCAGGAAGCCCATTATCATGGGTCAGAAGTCACAGATGAGTTAAAGGGAGGAGAGCTGGGTTCATGTTGTTTAGCTGTAAAGGAAAGGTTGCTGGCTGTTTTAAAGAAGGAGGAATTAAGAAGTTTCCATAAGATTTTTAAAAAGGACAATCACAAAACATTCCAATAATAAAAATGATTTATTGAAATAGCATATATATATATATATGAGAGAGAGAGAAAGGGATAGATAGATAGAGCTTTGCTTATGCTATTCAAGGCTCTCTACTAAGTGCTTTGCACTAGGTCCTTCAACTTCATAAAAACCCTACAAGGCAGGGTTCCCCCATTTTACAGATGAGTAAACTGAGGCTTATAAAGTTTAATTAACTTGCCCAAGGTTACACAGAGTCAGAGCTCACGTATTCTGGCTCCAGACTTCATGCTTTTCACCACTACCCTGTAACTGCTGGAAGAGGCAGTGCAGAGAAGCATTGGTTGTTAGATATTAGTGAATTCTGCTAAAGAAAAGAGGACCTAGAAACATTCTGATGAGAAGGAAGTTTAACTGCTAGTATGGATTGACCAATTTGCATTGGCAAACAGAAAAGAAAAGCTCCCTATTATACCATTATATGGTTAAATCTGCCCTTTGCTGGAAAGTGGGGTGTTAGGAAAAAGCAAGATCAGTCAACTTATTTGTGTGAAATCTGTGCTGGTTTTGTCCAATTGTGTTGCTTTAAAGCTCAGTTGGCAGAAGAATGTGCTGAATAAAGCTGAATAAACGTAATTGATATCCACCAATTCTGTCTGCCACTAAAACTCAGTGGAATATGGTTGCAGTTCATCTCCCTTCCTGCTAAATAGGGATGAAAATGCTGAGCATTTGTCAGTCACTTGGAAAATGCCCTGAAAGAGGCAGAGACTGTCATTGACCCCTTGTCCTCTCCAGCAGACTGTCGTCAAAGTCTTCATTATTGTTTGTTCCTGTTATTTTTTTGCTTCCCAGCAATATTGTCCTTCAGGGCACGTTGAGCTGTGGATTTGGAACTGTGGGACATGCAAAATGAGCAGTTAGTCACTCTACAATGTTGTGTTGCCTAAGCTGACTTTGCAGTCTTCACAGCAGACCCAGCTATAGAGCCCCAACAGGAATTTCCTATTTGAAATCTTTTTATTCCTGCCACAGCAAAACCTCTGAGACTCTGTTCTGTGTGTGCCAGGTACGGTGTGATTAAATAAGGCCAGGCTGCCGCTGTGTTCATTGAAGTTCTCATCAAAGGGTTTTATTATCCACTCAACATAGCCATGGAAGGGACTATGGAATATACATCTGTTCACACCTGGCACACACATGGGTTCATCTGGTTCCTTATAAAGGAGTGGGAATATCTTTTGGGAATATGCTTTAACAGTAATTTCTAGGATAAAAATAACACACTGTTTCCCTTTCCCAGATCTTTGTTTGTTGCTCCCTTTCCCAACATTTTCTTTAAGTCTTTTCTTCTTTTCTGTGCCTCCTACTTCTTTCTCTTCTGATATTAGAATTTTGAAATAATAAAAAAACCCCACAGAAAACCTATGGATTGCACAACAATATAGGACTCATTCCCTGTAAAAACAATCCTTGTGGATGAGAATTAGATTTTACTAGTCAGTTGAGTTATCAGGGTTGTGACCAATTGTCTGTTGGGTCCATCTGTGTCAGGAAACTCTCAATGAAATAAATAAGATAATTTCTATGTCACAGAATGTTATTAGGAATAAAGAAAGTTGTGCATGAGAAAGCATAACACTGTTAAAATTCTCTACCCGCATTTTCTGTTTTTTGTGTCCTTAAAACTGCTGAAGGAGTTATTTTGATTCAGTCTTTTATAAAGATAGCAAACAATATGTTGAGGCCAGAATGCTTTTGAACAAATTATATGGAATTAGAGTGGCCTCAAACATATGCAGCAGCTCGAACTATAGATGAATGACAGTGTGGTGCTCTGCTAACTGACGTACCTTCTTATCAGAGCAGTAGTGAACATTACGGGCAGGCCATTTGCACGAATGGCAAACAGGCTTGGTATGGTGTTTGACCATACAATTCACTCGAGAGTAGTTTTCTCTGTCTTAGAAAAAGCCTTGCAGGATATATAAAAGCCATACCTGGAACCATTCTGGTCAAGATATGGAATCAACCTAAATGTTCATCAATAGATGAATGGATAAGGAAAATATGCACAATGGAGTATTATTCAGCCATAAAAAGAATGAAATTCTGTTATTGGTGGCAACATGTATGAACCTAGAGGATATTATGTTTACTGAAATAAGTCAGGACAAGAATAAAAGTACTGTATGTTCTCACTCATATATGGGAGCTAAAAAACTTATAGTTATAAAAGTAGTGAGTAGAATTGTGGTTATTAGAGGCTGGGAAAGGTAAAGGGAAGGGGAGAATGGGGAGAGTTTCATTAACAGATACAAAATTACAGCTGGATAGGAGGAATAAGTTCTAGTGTTTTTAAATTGTTAACTATAGTCATCCTACAGGACTAGCTTGAGTTGGAAAAATCCAACTCAAGCTAGCCCTGTAGGATGACTATAGTTAACAATAATTTATTATATATGTTCAAATCTAAAGGAGAGGATTTTGAATATTCCCAACACAAATAAATGATACTTGTTTGAGGTAATGTATATGCTAATTACCTGATTTGATCATTACACATTGTATACATGTATCAAAATATCACTGGGTAGCACATAAATATATACAATTATTATGTGACAACTAAAAATAAAAGGAGGAAGAAGCCATGCCTGGATCTCTATGCCAGAGGAAAAGCTGATGGGAGGGGAGAGAAATGGGAAGGGAAGAAAACAGGAGGGAAAAGAACTCTTGGCTTTGTATTGCATTTCATATCTGTTTTCAGAGGAGGGAGCGTGCTTCCATGCCTCTCAAAAACACAAATGCCACTGAGACTTATAAGCTGATTATAGGCTCTATTTTTTTCTTTGTTATATTATGGAAAGTTCTGTAGCTTTTGGAGGCCAAACCAGAATCCAAAGTTCTGGAATATGTGTCATTCTTGAAAGAAAATAAAAAATCCACCTCAAGCTAGCCTATTGAGTTATTGGCTAACACAATCCAAAGCAGGGAAAGAGGTCATGAACAATAATTTAGCAAATGGTTGCGATGTTGTTCCAATAAACTTCTGTTTATAAAAGCATTTGGCAGATCAGATTTGTCCCACAGGCCATGGTTCATGACCCCCACTCCAGTCATATGGCATGGGGGTTCATTTCACTGGACCTTTATCTCTCTATCCAATATAAAATTCAGGTAGTTTTACTGCATTTGCAATAGCCAGGTGATTCTATTATAATCTAGCACAGACATAGCAGATGAGCTTTATTTCATCTGTCTCTCCAAACAATTGGTAGAAAAATGCCTATATTTTTCAGAGGATTCTGAGACTGTATTAGGCTAAATAGAAAAATGTGTCATTATCAATTAATAATGTTTAAAATAGGCACAGAAGGGGATGCAGTAGTACATGCATCTTGGTTTTGCCATTTCTGCTTTAGAATGTAGGACTTACATGGACTTATCTTCCTTCACATACAGATTTTCCCACTCTGGGGCCTCAAAAGGTTTTTCTAACTTGATTCTTCTCAAGAGCCTAACAAAAATCCAACGATGGCTAAGGTGTGACCCATTGCAATTGCTCATTTTTCTAATTTTTTTCTTTTTTGTCGAGATGCAGTGTTGCTCTATTGCCCAGGCTGGAGTGCAGTGGCACAATTTCAGCTCACTGCAACCTCTGCCTCCTGAGTTCAAGCGATTCTCATGCCTCAGCCTCCCAAGTAGCTGGAACTACAGGCGCATGCCACCATGCCAGGCTAAGTTGTATATTTGTAGTGAAGACGGGGTTTCGCCATGTTGGCCGGGCTGGTCTTAAACTCCTGAGCTTACATGATCCCCCTGCCTTGGTCTATCAAAGTGTTGGGATTACAGGCATGAGCCACTGCGCCCAGCCTCTAATGTGTTTTTAAGTTTAGAGCAAAAGTAAGAAGATCACATAAAAATTCTATCAGGTGGACTGAATCAGGATTTCAGAGCTAATTCATATTATGAAATACTTAAATGACATATTGTACTTATTAATTTTTGGAATATGAAATGACTGGCAATGTACTACACTACATATTTTTAAAAGTCTTGCTTCAGTTCTCAATGATTTTGCATATATGTGTATTTACCTGTGCTATACTCTAACTTTTCCAACTAAATTAATTTTTTCCCCTTTTCTTGAGAAGGCCAGAACAATTTTGAAAGCCACCAGGAGGAGAGAGGACACCAAGTAAACTGTTCTAGAGTCATGTCTGTAGATGAACAAGCACCACCTGAGGCTGTGCTAAAAAACAAATGGTGTTCCTTGAAAATATCATCATTGGGAGGCAGTAGGCAGCTGTTAAAATTGGACAGCCGTTGCTCAGTGTCCAAAGAGAAGGAAATTTTAACCATTAGTCTCTCCAACTTGATATTTAATTACCCTGAAAAAGAAGAAAAATATGAAATTTCTCTTCAGAATTCCTTATGAGTCATGCCCAGGTTTTCATAAAACAAATTTATTGCAGTTGTCTCACCAGTAGCTCTGTGAGCAGAGGGTGCAGTAAACCCATGTCTCCTTTTAGCCGGAGTTTGGCTTTCATTGGTACAATAATCAGTTATTTTATTGATTCTTTCCTAAATACAAAATTAAGTAATATATTAAAATCACTTTTAAAACACTTTCTGACTAATTCGATTGGAAAGCTTTCACTTACCAAAAAGCGAGATGTGAGATATGGGAAAAAAGATGGGGTTATAAAAGAAAGAGAAAGAAGAGACAAAGAGGTTAAAATGAGTTCTTAACCTAGGCTGACCTCAGGGAAAATTGTGTAAGTTACTTGAAATTATATGCAAAATCGTGTGTGTGTGTTTGTGTGTGTGTTGTGTGTGTGAACATGTGAGGCATATTTAGGGTTTAAGTATTAGCCTTTCAATTGAGAATCACTGATAAAATTCTTATCCAGAGAGGGTAGACTAAATATGTTCTGGAATTGCTGGGTCCAGTCTGTGGACCGGGAAAGAGTAGTGGCAAAGGGAAAATGGATATTAACTAAGGAAAATAGTTTGTACATCATAGGTTTGCCCAGGGGCAGCTCTGATCATGGCTACATGCTTTTAGGTTCTGGAACAATGGCAGCCAAGGCAGGCTTTTCTTGGAAATTGGTGACTTATGACTGCTTCCCTCCTTCTCTGTTGTTAAGCAAACAGTTGGCACACCCTGGAGAGCCCTGACAGTGAACGATAGCCCAAGGACAAGGCACCAGCTGAAAGCCAGCTTGGCTGCAAATTAGAGCATAATGGCAGAGTGGCTTCTGCTGCGAAGCGATTTGCATCAGAGCCCACCAACAATGCACATTCTGTAAGGCAGGCATTTGTAGGGGAAGGAAATAAGAAACACATCATTTCTAAATAATTTTGAAGAGAATTTGCCAAAGGAAGGGGAGCAGATAAGATGGGGACTCACCTGTTTTTAGGTTATGCTACCTAGAATACTTATAATGCACCCAAGGAAAATTTACATTTCACCTTCAGTAGATCTATATAAAATTCACCTTCGTATGCTTGCTCGTTGCCCCTCCTTCTGTCCTCCCATAGTGCCTTGCTCATAACTCCATTATAGAGCTATATAAATGCAGTGCTTAGGCATATATTTCATTAAGTCATGTATTTATGGTGCTTAGGTATGTTTTCCCAAAGATCAAGTGGTTTCCACTGTGGTTTCCACAACACTCCCGCATCCTAAGAATCCTATATACATAATCAAATCTTTAAATATTTTAACAACTGTACAAATGGGTGAACCTTGTGGAAGAACTCTGATCACAAATGCGCAAGATCAGAGGAGAGATCCAGTATGAGCCAAATGAAATTCTGTGGTAATAGAGACAGAAAATGCTGCAGGATTAAAATAGCAATTAGAAAGAAGCAGTTGGAAAGGGAAGGAAAGAACTATGGTAGAATTTAACAAATAGTACTAATTATCAACATGGAGGAGCATAACACAGGAACATGTGTTGCAACAATCAGCAAGATAATGCATTATACTGGGTATAAGATAAACATATAAATAAATAATACTTTTGCATTAATGTAAGTATAAAGTTCTGCTAGAATGGCATATAGATACATAGTAACTTTGGGTACTTGATATGACCAGTTTCTCTTTTCCATCTGATGGTGAGTTTCATGGAGGTAGAGACTATGTCTTCTTCCTTTTATAATCTCCAATGGTTAGGTCAACCGTTATCATACAGAAGACACCAGGTAAATATTTGTTTAAAAAATGTCTGGCGGCTGGGCGCGGTGGCTCAAGCCTGTAATCCTAGCACCCTGGGAGGCCGAGACGGGCGGATCACGAGGTCAGGAGATCGAGACCATCCTGGCTAATGCGGTGAAACCCCATCTCTACTAAAAAATAAAAAAAAACTAGCTGGGCGAGGTGGCGGGCGCCTGTAGTCCCAGCTACTTGGGAGGCTGAGGCAGCAGAATGGCGTAAAACCCGGGAGGCGGAACTTGCAGTGAGCTGAGATCCGGCCATTGCACCACCGCCTGGGCAACAGAGCGAGACTCCGTCTCAAAAAAAAAAAAAAAAAAAAAAAAAAAAAAAAAAAAAAGTCTGGCATTAAAATTATTTTTTGTAATCAGCCTGATCCTATCCACAGTTCTTCATTTTCCATTCTCTCCATGTCTACATCCTGCCCTACCCATGACGGCCTTATGAATCCATGTTGCAATGCTCTCTGTCTGCTCTTTGCCTTCCCAAATCTGTTCAATACCCATTATATTTCCGTGCAGCTTAAGTCCCACATACTCTGTGAGGTCTCATCTCTCTGCCCCTTGTGTCTGGATTTCCTTCTCCTGTGTGTAAGTTAGAGCTCATAATGTTAATTTTTCACTATTTCATTTGTTGATTTTCCTGCCTGAACTACCAACTCTTTGCCAGGAGGAACCATGCCTCAAAGAGGTAATTTTTTTTTTTTTTTTTTGTAATTGAGACCAAGTCTCCCTCTGTCACCCAGGCTGGAGTGCAGTGGCATGATCTCGGCTCACTGCAACCTCTGCCTTCTGGGTTCAAGCGATTCTCCTACCTCAGCCTGCCAAGTAGCCAGGACTGCAGGCGATTGCCCTCACACCCGGCTAATTTTGGTGTTTTTTAGTAGAGATGGGGTTTCATCATGTTGGCTAGGGTGGTCTCAAACTCTTGACCTCAAGTGATCCTCCTGCCTCAGCCTCCCAAGGTGCTGGGATTATAGGCGCGAGTCACCTTTCTGAATTTTCCAGGCAGCCAAGCACACACTGAACACTTGATAGGCAGATATCTGCCTGTAAAATAGGAAGCATGGCTGGAAATGAGGAGGAATCCATTGCTGTGGCCCAAGTAATCTATAAAGGGTCTGAGAGCATGACAAGTGGGTAGGCATCTAGACTCAGAGATTTTTTCAGAGTTTGGGGTAGTTTCCCCATTTTGAGGGAGCTCATGTCTATGGAGGTGATAAAGCAGGAGGCTGGGTCTCTGTATGTAGTATCCTTAGTGAGGAATCACACATTTTGTTAGACTTTTTATTTATTTTCCAATTCAGCAGCTATAGTAACAGAGTCTAAATACTGAAATTATTTGGGTTTCTTTTGTGTGGTTACAATCTTTAGCTTTTCTTTCTCTCTAGGGCACTAATTAGTAGCAAGCAGGTTAATGGTAGGATAGAAGTTTAGTTAGTCAGGTTTCTATCGTTCTAAAACTCCTTTTTTACTGTCTCACCTTTTAGGTGGAAAACTTAAAATAATAATAAAATTGTTTCTATATTTTCATCTGGCATTTACTGCTTTGACAGCATTTTTAGTACATCAAATACAAACGATAATAAATTTGATCTATGCATTATGCTAGCTTTTCATCTTTTTCTGTGGGTTTTCAAAGGAATTCAGCTTATAAGTTCATAGATTAGAGTTCATTAAAAAGAGAGAGTGAATTATTCTTGTCTTTGTTAATTAAAATAATAAAACAAACTAAAAACCTGCTGTATTAATTCTAACTTTTCTGTCCTGTGAACTCTGCTCTGGGAATGACAAAGACTTTACCTTCCTGAAATTGTAGAATAGTTCTCTATAGTTAAGCAATGATGTAGTATTCTTTAATCTTGTTTTCCATGAAAACATCTAATAGTCTACTGGAAGAATAAAGAAAGGCAAGATTCAAGATCTACCCCAGTTTGATAGTATTGTTCTATGTGGTGGTGGCTTACTAATAGCTTTATTATTAAACCATGTAAGCAAAAGAAAGCACTACAGCTTAGCGGGAACTCAGACGGATCTGCTTTCAGCATGTAACTAAACCAGTGTGTAGAAACAAGTAATTAAAAAGACACAAAGCCCGTAATCAATTGTGCACCGGTTATCTTTGATTGCTCTTGCAAAGGACAAATTACACACAAGCCTCTTGCAAGTCTGAAGAAAAAGAGGTCCTATTATCTTCTTTTTGAAATCATTCCTCTGCACAGACAAGGGCATCCCTATTCCAGATCTCTTGGTTTAATTAAAAGGACGCAAACATCAGATGATGTTGCAGCATATCGAATGTTTCCCTGTCAGTGCAACTGGTGAAAGAGGGAGGGGGGAGAGAGGGAGTGAGACATAGGGGTGGGGGTTGGTTGGAAGAATTTCTTTTCCATAAAGACTGGCCTTTTTCACTCTGACCATCTGTTTTCTCATGGTGAAAAGCCCCATTGCTGGTATCCTGGCATAGCTTTGCATGTCTTTGTGCTTGAGGGACATTCAATCTTGCATCTGATACACGCTGATCTGTGACACTTCCTAACAAATGAGGCTTTGTTCAAACAAAGAGACTCCCTGATAGGAACTGTAAACTTGGAGCTTGATATCCTGTAGAAAAGGCAGGCTATGGCTGAGCTGGCACAGGAAATGCTCTCTGTAATGCAACAGAGCTGAAGGAGGTCACACCCCGTGCACACATACACTCTTTCAGATCTTCCCAGGCCTCCTCTCATCTCTGTCTCCTCTTCAGACAGGGCAGCTCCAAGAACACAGCTGCATTTGGACCTGGGAGAATGTAACCCATCTCCATTACAGGCTGAAGCTTACTCTTCATAATCATCCATCTATTTGTATAGCTTCTTCATTTTACAAAGCATTCTTGAAATCATTAATCCCTTTGATACAATAACTTCATAAGGTCCCAAGGTGATCTCACTGAAGACAATTATTTTGTGACCACTAATGCCAACTGCTGCTTATTTCTTGTCTCTTGCTTTTGTATCTTCTTTCCATTCTCGGTCTCTCTGTCTCTCTCCTCTCCCTTCCTTCTCCCCAATTAATGATCTTAAATTTGGGGCTCTCAACTTCAAATTCATCTATCTTTTCACCGTAAGATGTTTACGTGGTCCCTCAGTTTTTAGACAAGGGTGCGGAATAGAAAATGTGTAATTTGCTGCTGAGTCATAGATTGTGATTTGGGGAAAGTGGCAGAGAAGGCCCTTACTCAGAAAAATACGACTTGATATTTCAAGATACGATTTAGAATCCTGTTAGAATGTAAGCTTCCTTTGAAAGAATGTCACTTAAAAAAAGTGTGCTGTTTCCTCTCCTTGGCCCCTCCTGCACACTAGGGACGTGGCTGAGAGGGACCTTCTAACGCAGCCATTCTCTGCTTTCCCTAGGCAGAGTTGATTATTGCTTCCTTTGTGTTCCCACCCCTGTTTGCTCTTAACTCAGTGCCATTATGTAGCACGTTGTAGTCTGAGCTATTTGTTTATGTATCTATCTCCCCTACCAACCTGTGAACCACCATGTAGGAGTTGTGTATTTATTATTCATTCTTGTGAATTTCCAGTATTTCACGAAGTGCCTGACCCGTAATAGGCTCCCAGTAACAGTATGTTGAATAAATAAATTTTATTGGATAAACATTGATATAGGTGGGAGGGAAGAAACAGGAAAAAAAAAAAAAAAACAGAATAGGGAAAACTGACTTCACTCACATCTATAAATTTTTCCTTGGCCTGGAGCTGTTATTTGACTTCCTGTCCCTTACCACTTCAACAGTGCAAAGTAGTGTTTGAGTCAAGAATTATCTTAGATGCAGCTTCTCAGTTTTCGGGACTAATACTTTAAGAAAAAACAAACAAACAACAAAACAAAAAAAGATGCTTGAATTGCAGAGAACTTAAGTAATATTTCAAAGTTATGTTTTTTGTTACCTACTAGACCTATTATCAAACAAATATAAAGGTTTTGGGGCCCAATAAGGCCCTGGAGATACAGGAAAGAAAAGTTGTCCAGTGGAGCACTTTAACATGGAAATGTTATAGGGAGGGCAGTGAGCTGCTGAAAGGAGAATGGCTACACAGACTTTCAATCTCACTTTTCACCTGGCTTGCTCAACCATTTATACCATGATTTATCTTTTCTGAACCTCGATTTGTGAAATGAGAATATTAATGCTGGCATGCCTAAATAGGATTTTATGAGGATTAACTAAACGTGATTGTGAAATATTTTCGGAACATAAAGTACTGGATGAAACAATTAATTTTCATAATTTTGAGATCAGAGAGGATTTCATAGGGTAATATTGTGTGCCAAGTTGCAATTGTATTGCATTTTTAAGGGAGGTGGCTCAAACTCACTTCATTGCATTTCTAATCCCTTTTTTGTATAGCTGGTAAAAATATAACAGGAAATTGATTAATTAAAGTTTGGTAGCACATTGGAATTTACTCAAAAACAGCTTCTAAGTAAGAGTAGTCCACGGTCAATGGGTAGAGTAACTGTACTTGCCTTGTTACGGCCAGTTTGAATGTCACCATGTAAAACCCAGGAAAGGCTCACAAAGACAACAGGAACGAAACAACCTTGGCTGTTGTCATTCTGGTTGCTCGTTCAATCAAAGGTAACCAGTAATTGAATCTATAAGTGATTGCCAAAATACGCAGCTTTTGTTGATGCTGTTATTTAAAGTAAGGTATTAAAAGAATTGATTCTGCGATCAGAGAAATGAGCACAACCAATGGATCTAGAATTTGACGTTCAACCTGTTGCAATGCCAGAGACAACTTCAAAAGGAGTTCTTATTTATTTTATTTTATTTTATTTCTTTATTTATACTTTTTTTTAAACTTTTATTTTAAGTTCCAGGGTACATGGGCAGGATGTGCAGGTTTGTTACAGAGGTAAACGTGTGCCATGGTGGTTTGCTGCACAAGTCAACCCATCACCTAGGTATTAAGTCCAGCATCCATTAACCATTCTTCCTGATGCTACCCCTCCCCCAACAGCCCCAATAGGCCCCAGTGTATGTTATTCCCCTCCATGTGTCCATGTGTTCTCATTGTTCGGCTCCCACTTATAAGTGAGAAATGTATTTGGTTTTCTGTTCCTGTGTTAGTTTGCTGAGGATAATGGCTTCCAGCTCCATCTATCTCCTTGCAAAAGACATGATCTCATTCCTTTTTATGGCTGCATAGTATTCCATGGTGTATATAGATCACATTTTCTTTATACAGTCTATCACTGATGGGCATTTAGGTTAACTCCATGTCTTTGCTATTTTGAATAGTGCAGCAATTAACATACATGTGCATGTATCTTTATAATAGAAGGATTTATATTTGTGTATATACCTAGCAATGGGATTGCTGGGTCAAATGGTATTTCTGCCTCTAGATCTTTGAGGAATCACCACACTGTCTTCCACAATGGTTGAACTAATTTACACTCCTGCCAACAGTGTAGAAGTGTTCCTTTTTCTCCACAAAAGATTATGCCATGAAATCACAACGTTAGTTTATCATCTCAGGGAAGTAGCAATAAATTTAATGTGAACCTACTAAGCATGATTCTGTTTAAAGCAATAGCTAATATGAATACGGTGCTGCCTTTTCATTTAGTGAGTTCTTTGCTATGTTTTGTTGCATCAATGTTCCTAAAATGTCTCATTTAGAAGATAGGAAAGGTGTTCATAATTGTAAAGTAAAATGAGGAGAGTGAGGCCTGCCACAAAAGTGACATCTTCCCCCATCCCATGCAATTGTTTTCCCTTGGTATCAATGGAGATCTATGTTCTGATTAAGAATGCCAAATTTTCCAAACTTGTTTAATCTCATGTGAAGGGATGTTTTTAAAATCAGTTGAGCTGTGGGAACAATTCTTCCAGCACTTTCAAGAACATATATTGATTTTTTCCTTCATTTTATTTTTCAGATTTCTTCCCTCTTTTCCATTCTTATTGTCAGCCCTGAAGGCCAAATCTTTATCACTTAACTTACTAGAAAAATAGTTCTCAATCTTGGCAGCACAATAAAATCTCTCTGGGAGCTTTAAAAAATACTGACATCTGAGTTGGAATCTCAGAGATTCTGATGTAATTGGTCTGGGATGGGTCCTGAGTGTTGAGATATTGAAAGAGCCCCTGGTGATTCTAAAGTGTGGCTAAGGAATGGAACCAATGACCATGAGCTCTCCTCTGCCCAGTCCATCCTGCAAACCACTCACTTAGTTTTAACTTGATAGCCATTATAACTGGCTCCTCCTTGGTCTTACTGCAGTCTTACTAAAAGTACATCTCACCTCCATTTTTCTCATTGTTATTTTCTGTCTTAATAGAGACATTTAATCATAAATGTTTGGAAATAGGAGTCGAATAGATGATAAATTTAATGAAATTCCAATGCTAGATAAATATTTTCCCAACAATGCTTCAATCATTTTAATCATTCAAAAATTCTTTAAACTTCTCTATTGCTAAGTTCCAAAACTCTTTGACCTAGTATTTAATATTTTTGTAAAATGTTAAGGCTCATTTTATTTTTCAGACTTACATAGACCACTGTTGCTCTTTCCGTATCCCATACTTTACTAAAATGAGCTACTTGCTCTTCCTGCAACGTGCCTCACAGTACCCTATCTATGTGCCTCTTCTTTTACTTTTCCCTCTACTGAGAATGCCTTGAACCAACTCCAACTCCTTAAATATAAATCATTTCTAATGTGCCAATTAATATTCCACTTTCCTTAATCAAACTTTTCAGTTTTGATGAAAATGGGGGTACTTCCTCCTTTATTTCAACCCCTTAAAACTCTTCCTTCTATGTTATATGCTTACTCTATGATGACTTATCTATTTTATTCTTTTCCCTTCCTTTCTTCCACTCTACTGAAGGCTCCTCAAGGTCCAAAACCAAGGCTATCTCTTCTGGTGAAGGCTGTTTTAGAGTCAGATTTTGTCTTTGAGTCCTGATTCTACCTTTACTAGATATGTCAATTACTTTTCTCTCTGGGTTTTGCTTTCTTGTATTTTAAATGGGGAATTAATATCACATTGTTCACAGAGTTATGGGGCAAATTAAATGAGTTATTCCATGGAATGTACTTAGAAAACTGCCCTGCACAAAGTGAGCACCTTCTAAATGTCAGCTATTTTTATTAGCTTGCTTTAACAGAGGCTAGGGTAATATCTTGTATATTTTAAGGACTTAAAATATTTGTTAAACGCAAAATTCTTTGGTACTTGGAAAGATTCCAAATGCCCAAACTATACATATTTGATAGCTTATAATTTAAAAATCATTTTTATAGCTACTTGCAGGAGGATGTGGGTCAAAGTGACCTGATATTTTGTTTGAAAAAAATGGAAAACATAATTTCTGACAGGTTTGGTATCTTGTGTTGAAAATCTTCAGTTCCACAGTTAGTGCTAGAGATTCACCTCTGTGAAATGTCCAAACTGTCAATTATGGTGATTTATTGTGTGCTGATTTCCACAGGCATTAAAAAAATAGTTGACTATCCAGAAACGATTGAAATTCTTAGCTTAAAACAGGTATGTGCAAAGAAACTCAATAGGCAAATTATGTATTCTGGGAACAGAACGTCTCTATATAGATTCCATTTAATAATATACACTTCACAGGTCTTTGGAGATAAGACTATAAATATGACTGTCAGATTTAACCAATAAATATTTTAACACCAGCACATCTTAAACTCATATCCATTTATGTCTCCGATGTCATAAAATTGAATTGATGTTTTGTTTTCCAAGACTGAAGAAAAGAATAAATAAAATGAAGTTACTAATGTTGTGTGACTGTACAATCAGTTATTGGGGGTTTTCCCCCTTCTATGTTGACTTTTGAAGTGTTTGAAGTGACTTTTTTGAAATTAATAATTAATCTTTTCAAGGTGTTCTTTTTTGCAGTTGGTGAGGGCGGTCAATGTTAAGGGAAAACAGATAAGAACAGAGGACAAGTTCTGACTGACCAAGGTGGTGTGTTTGCAAGAGAATAAAACACTCCATAGATTGGACTGCTTGGTACTTGCCTCCTGGTTGTAAATAGGGTCTTGTCTTCAGCCATTTCCCAGGAAACCTTGTCAAGGAATTAACTCTGGAGATATTTATGCGAATAAAGTATAATAGTGAAGGTTTGAAGTAACAGTTTACAGCTACCAAAAATGAGATAGAGACAGAATAGTAGAATTATGAAAGACTCTTCAGGGCAACACTGAAAATAGTTTATCTTCTAATAGTCACATGTTGAGAACGGCACTTGGGAATTTATTACGTGTTTTCAGTTTCTACATTTTCACCTGTTTCTGGCTTTCCAAACTCTATTTGTTCATAGAATTTATGGCTTGTATTACATTCAAATCAATGGAAGATCAAGCATTTGTATTCCTAGAAGAAACTGTATTTCTTTCTCATACCTCATATGAGCTTATTATGTGCCAGGCAATGTGCTCTAAGTTTTACATGTTATTACTAATTTAATCCTCACAATAACCCTAAGAAATAGATGCTATTATTATCCCCATTTTATGCATGAAGTAACTGAGGCTCAGAAAGATTAAATACCTTGCTCAAGGCCACAGAACAGGTCAGGAATTAAAGTCACCCTTTCTGATTCTGGAGGCCAGGCTTATCCCCTCTAAGTTATGCTGCTTCAGAATGAAAGACACAGCTATCACAATAGCAATCAGAGCATGTTCTCACTGCAGTTTCGGCATTTTGCTTTTGTTGTTTTAGAGAAGAGATAATGGTGTTAACTTGGCACAGGAGGAAAGGAATCAATCCAAAATGCAGCAAAAGCACACCAGGGGTTTGAACTGACTGTAAAGTTAGAGCAAAAACTTCAAAGTGTTCTGGTCCTGGGCCTGCACTGATCTACTGAGTGAGAAGCTGATGGCTCAGAGAAAGGCGTACAGTGAGTTTTGAGGTGCAGTTTAATAATAAAAAAAAAGGCAAAGGTAAAATAAATAGAAGAGAGAGCACTAGGGCCCTTGTGTTACAACAGGAAATGGTTTCCCAAAACGCCGTTGTGCTTCTCTAACCTTCTCTGAGCAGTAAAAATATTCTAAGGATATTCTACAGAAGCCACCTGTTTGGATGCCTCTATTTAAATACTGATTCCGCAACTAACTGACTTCACAGCTTTGGTCCAGGTATTAAATTTCTTTTAATCACAGTTTGCCCATTGGTGGGACAGCTCTAGTAATAGTATCTACCTCAGGGTTATTATGAGAATTACATAAGATAATCTACATGAAGTACTTCAGTACAGTGAATGTTCAGTAATGTTTTTTGTCCTTTTTTCTCTCCCGTGACATATGATGGATCACAATTTTGTCTGCTACAATTATTTATTCAGTTTCCACTGACTGGATGCTGGGATATACAAAATATAGTCCCTGCTCTGGGGAGCCTAAAAGATAAGCATGAACCAGACACAATAGCCCATACATGCAAATACTTTGTGATAAGATATGCATTGTATATATTTTTACAGATCAGTAAGTGAAACACAAGTATTGCAACAATTTATAATCAATTTCCCAGGGCAAAAAGTATAGTTTTTACAGATATATAACATAATAAGATACACTAAGTTTGCATATTTATACATTTAATTATGCATCAATTAATAAGATGCATTAATGGGGAGATGTTGGCCAAAGTGTACAAACTTTCAGTTATGAGATAAATAAATTCTGGAGTCCTAATGTATAGCATGGTGACTATGATTAATTAATAATAAAGTATTACATACCTGAAACTTTCTAAGAGAGTAGATCTTAAGTATGCTCACCTTGCCCCCATGCACAAAGATAACTATGTGAAGTTAGGAATGTGTTAATTAGCTTGATCATAGTAATCATTTCATAAAATATACATATATCACAAAATCATGTTGCATACCCCTAAACATATATAATTTTTATTTGTCTATTATACCAGGATAAAGTTGGGAAAAAAAAAGAGATACATTCACTGTTATCTGCCCTGTATGTCTCTGTGACCTGCCCGGAAGTTTGGTGGGTCTTGCTAGGCAGAGGATTCGGCACCCACGTTCAGTGCACTGGATACCTTGCAGGCCAGGCACAGGAGGAATTGGTCCAAGAGACCTGCAAAGGTCTTCTTGATTTTGCCCAAAGGATATCAAACATCCAGTATAAAGGAGAGGCATGATGGAAAAAAAGGTTTTACACAGTTTCCTTAATTATAGTAATAGGATGGTGTTGAAGGATGAAATCATAATTCCTGAAGTAGTATGTCATAAAGCTTCTTTGAATTGTACTTTTTTAAAAAAAGCTTTAGTTTGTATATGCCAATCTGTTATAATGTTTCACAAGAAAACATGACAAATGAATTTTAAATATTTAATATTAATACCAAATTTGTAGGGTAGCATACACTTCTGTTGCCTCCTGTCCCATCCTTTGGCCAACCTCTCATTTTAGCCACAGCTGCAGGGCACAGTTTTATGAACTCTTAGCTTCAGCTGAGAGCATCCTGTACTAAATCTCTTGATGTATCCTCCCATTTTCTACTAGAGATCCTTTCCACAGCCATAGCTCCTGCTCAGCCCATGGATATGCCTAGGCCAGGAATACACTGGCCATTAATGCACCAGTGGGGCTGGTGTGTGTCCATCCTTCTGATGAACAATTATGGGGCACACTCACACTTTTTTTTTTTTTTTTTGTAAGATGGAGTCTTGCTCTGTCGCCAGGCTGGAGTGCAGTGGCACAATCTTGGCTCATTGAAACCTCTGCCTCCCGGGTTCAAGCAATTCCCCTGCCTCAGCCTCCCGAGTAGCTGGGACTACAGGCATGCCACCACACCAGGCTAATTTTTTTTTCTTTTTTGTATTTTAGTGGAGATGGGGTTTCACCATGTTGGCCAGGATGGTCTCGATCTCCTGACCTTGTGATCCACCCGCCTCGGCTTCCCAAAGTGCTGGGTAGCACATTTTTATATTGATTTTTACCCCCTTCCCTCTTTTAATCTGCTTGCTCCATTACTCCTGTTCTGGGGGTCACCCCTAAGTAGATAGTCTGCATTTAGTCTTAGAGTCTCCATTGAGAGAACTCATGGTAAGACATAAAAATTTAACAGCTAAGTCAGTTTATCATCTCAAGTCAGTTAAATAAACCAAGTAAAGAGAAATGGGCAAATTAGAAAATCTGTGCATTTGACTCAGTTATGGAGACTACAAATTGGGATCATCAATGGAATCTCCATTTAGGCCAATATCATCATACAGATGTGTATGATAGCAAACCTCTTACATAAGAACACTGGTACAGAGCATTTCAACTTCTAGGAAAAGCCTTTTAAGGGAACTCACCTTTCTAAGACATGTTCATTAACTACATGTTTCCATAAGAAGAGCAGAGACATTTTGTCTTAAATACATGAGGAGAAAATTGAAACTCATATTTTCGTCTCAATAAACAATTTAAAGTCATAACTGAAGATGTGCTAAAAGAACTTAAAGACATAAGAACCACTTTCACTTAGTTTAAATCAATAAGACCAACATAATAGCCTCATTCTTCTTTGGCTAGTTTATGACAGCTGCTTGTGTTAGAATGTCAATGAAAGCCTGCGACAGCAATATAAATGCTATCTTATTGATTGTGACATAAGCTTTGAGCTGATTCAAAGGGAAATACACAGTGCAAAGTATCATTCTTATCATTTTATAATCATTATAAAAAATCACAATGATTATCACTAGTAAAGGTGTTTACACCGTTGTGCATGAAACTGATGAGTATATAACCCAAACTGTTGCAAAAAGCAGACGTTATAGGTATGGCAAATACACCTTCTCAGAATTAAGAGAACAGTAAAATGTGAGGATCATTTCTGAAAAATGGTCTATATACTTTTGCATCTTTAAATTTGAAGTTCTTAGTGAACATGGTTATACTTGAGTTCTAAGTTAACATTGGTTAGCTAAAAGTTTTCACTTTAGATTCATTTGCTGGTTTTCTTTCTTTCAGGTGTAAATATATGTCAGTTATGAAATGTATAGTGTATTTTAGATTATCTGTGACTCTAAGTAAGCCCTATGCCAACTCTTATAAATGGCAGTCAATCCTTTTGCTTTTGCAGTTTTAGGGGAACATTATCAGAAGAAAATTAAAGAGACCCTAGATAATTTGATTTCGTGAAATTTCTACCAGAAAAGAGTCAGAAACTGGATTTGCCCAAAAGTCGTTGAAGTTCCTTCAAGTAAATTAGCAGAAGAGAAGTCCTTCCCTGAGTGTTATTGGAAATCTGGTTAGTGTTATGAAGCTGTCATTGCTGTTAAAAGTTGCTGGAGAACTATGTTCATTCTCCATATTTGGTAGCTATTTGAGAATTTGTCTGAGTGTTGTTTATGAAATGGGAATGTTTAAGGTAGGGAAGTTGACAGGAAATTACTGTGTGACAAATGATCTGAGAATTGTTAAGTGTTGTACTTCTGTTCAATTCAGACGTCTCTGCTGTATACAAATGGCAGTGTGTATAATAGCATGTCTCTTAAATGGGTAGGTTGATTTGTCTTATAAATTATGATTGACATTGTTCATTAATGTTCCTGGTCCTCTAATCCTTCTGGGAGAATAGGAGGGTTGCATGTCTTTGTCCCATTGAAGTTAGACAAACATGTCATATGCCCTAACCAAGAAAGTGAGAGCAAAGTGACTGGTGGCACTTCTGAGCTAAAGCACAGAAGAGCATGTGCACAATTTCCTTTATTCCCTTTGCCACCCTGCTGAAACCTGGAGGCTCTTGTGAGATTGCAGCTGCATGGGAAGTAGAGGCTTTGTCCACTTGGGCCTCTGAGTGACTGCCATAAACCAAGATTTTCTGTTGTCTTATGTGGGTTGTGTACATGAGAAATCAACTTTTACTCTGTTAAATCATGAAAAGGTTGATGTTTTTCATTAATGCATATAAGCTAGCACATCCAGACTTAAACATAAGATTAATTAATTAATTAATTAATTATTACAAATTGAAAGTGATGGCAGAAACCACAATTACTTTCGCACCAACCCAAATATTTTAAAAGGCACTATTTATATGAATCAGCTCCCTGGGACTAGAAATAGCTCTTATACATAGAATATATTTGTGTAATATTTAACCTACTGTAACTCTACCTTTAGTAAGTCTGTCTTGTGTGCAACATCCGTGTTTATGGCAAGATAACATCCCAGGATAGAATAAAACCCATCAGTGGCTGTATCAGTGGTGGAAACATAGTAGACACTCAGAAAACATTTCTTGAACTGAGTTAGGTTATCAGAAAGCAAGTGTGTAAGAAAGAGGCTTTTGGCCACAAACCACATTAGAGAAAGAAATGCAGGAGAGAAAACAAAATCATGAAGAGATAAAGAAAGCAGAGTAAGCTTCAGGGTTTTTACATAGCCAGAGCATGGGTAGGTTCAGGCCAGAAAAATGGGAACACATTGATGGAGTGAACCCAAAATTTGTGGAAAGATAAACCTGGTTGTGCAGTTTTTCAAAGGAGTTTTAGAACTTAGGCTGTGTCTTTAGATATCAAAAGTTTGATCAAGTTTCATATTGGTTTTACAGCCCTCATGGACTTTTTGTCAAATTGATTGTGTTACATAGACAGAGTGATTTTGTTTTTATTTTCTTAGAGAGTTGTGTGTCATATCTAATCATATGTCTTATCTCACAGAGGTTAGTAGTGATTTTTATGGTAAGAAAAGCTTTGTTTTTCAATATCATAAACATTTATAGAATTCATAATAATATAAACTTTTGTCTTTCTCCTTTCCCACTTGTAATTTTTTAGTGCTCATATTCCCTGCAAGAGTGATGCTTCATGGGGGGTAGAAATGATACTAGTCTTCACCATGGAATTCTCATTATTGCCACAATGATTGTACACAGTAGACGTTAAATATCTTTTGAATGAGTTGATAAATATATATATCAAGCTTCTAAGCTCCTCTTCGGCATGGTTCTACTTCATCTGTCTATTCTTATTTCCATTAGACCCTACCACATACCACCTTACACTCTGGCCTGCACATAAGCATCATCCTATCTTTGTTCTTTGAGTTACTTGATTTCCTTCCTCAATACGTTTCATCTCTCTGCCTAATATTAAAAGCTAACTTTTATGACTAAATCATTTGCATTTGTTATCCCATTTTCTAAAACAAAACAAAAAATAAAACAATCAGGTAGGTACTATAATTAACACCATTTACAAATGAATAAGGCTTAGAAAGCTAAGCTATCTTACTGCTGTCAGCCCCATAGCACCCCAGCCACACAGCTGCTGATGTCTGCTTCATTACAGAGCCATTGCTCCTAACCACCTTTTGTACATTCTTCAAGCCTCAGTTCAAACACTACTTCCTCCATAAAGCTTTCTTTTATTACATTGATCTTTACTAATCTCTACTTTGTCCCAAACACCTGTTAAACTTAAAGTCAGCACCACATTGCTCACCCTCGATCGTTCTGTATAAGTTCATGTGTATTAATTTTATCTGTCCCATTAGATCTTACAGTCCTGAATAGAAATTGAGCCCTATTTATTTTGTATTATTCCATTATGTCTAGCAAAGTAGAGATGATTAAGAAAAACTTCCTAGTTAATGGATTGATAAAGAATAAAGTAATGTTACAATTGCAAAATTTATCCCAGAATTTTCATCTAGAATTTTTCCACAAGGCTGGAGTCTGACAAAGACCTAGCTATTTCTTTTGATATCTTTCATTTTAAAAAAAGTTTAGTTTACTTCCTGCCACTCAGAAACTTAAAACCATATCTTCAGATTTGGGATTGTTAGAAATAGCCTTTTGAAGATGAGATGAAAACTGTTATTTTCAGTCATTAAAAATGTTTAAGAACAAAGGAATCATGTGACAACTTGTGACTAATGCAATCAGAGAAGCCGGAGATTGGGATGTTTATTTTTACACATTGGGAAGGAAAAAGTAAGGATCAGCCTCTAAGTTTGACACCTCAAATGAGCTCAGTGGTTTTGCATCATATCACATGGACATAAAGCCTCTCTTCATGCCCCCATAGAAGTAGGCAGAGACACAGAAGAAGGCCCCAGGCCAGAGCTGTGAATGCAAACTGGATCTAAGCCTTAATAACTAAATCCAACCGCATAAACAACTCAAAACAAGTGAAGAAGTGCCAAACTTGTCCTTGTGAGTTTCCTTGTAAATTAAAAATAAACTGGAACAATTATGTATTCAGATTATGGAAAAGTAGTGACATTGAAACTGATTTAAGTAAATGATTCATGATTCCCAGATACCTAAAACTACTACAAAATTAAATTTATCTTGTGCAAAAGGAAAAACAAAATACATGGAGCCCTTGGTTAGGTTTGATATTCTTCAAAGGCATTACAAGATATTCCAAAATGTCAACTTAAACCATGGATTCAAACTTAGACTAAGAACAAACAGCAGTCATTACCTAAGTCTCTCTTGTGGCCTATGCAAAACCACCTCACTACTTAAGTTCATTTCCAATGCAAATATGTCACCAGCATTTAGTGGCAGGGTTGCTGTGTGTGTTCACGCACAATTGGGCAAATGAGAATCAAGAAATTCACAAATGGGCCATCTGGGTTTCACACAGAATCTCCCCTGCCCCCACTATGTTAAAGCAACACTACTTCCTCCTACTGATCAGGTTCAGTTACCCTTGCTATGTTGTGGGGATTCAATGTTTGTGGATCAGGCACTGTGTCAGTACCTGGATAGCAAGGATCTGTGGGCAGAAGAAACAAACTCTCATGTCCAGAGAGGGATTTTCTCTTTTTTTTTTTTTAACTTTTATTTTAGGTTCAGGGGTACATGTGCAGGTTTGTTATATAGGTAAATTGAATGTCACAGGGGTTTGGTGTACTCAGGTAATATGTGTAGTATCCAATAGGTAGTTTTTGATCCTTTCCCTCCTCCCATCTCCACCCTCAAGTAGGCCCTGGTGTCTGTTGTACTCTTTTTTGTGTCCATGTATACTCAATGTTTAGCTCTTACTTACAAGTGAGAAAATGTGATATTTGATTTTCTGTTCCTGTGTTAGTTCACTGAAGATAGTGGCTACTAGCTCCAACTGTGTTGTTGCAAAGGACATGATCTCATTTTTTTCTGCTGTGTAGTATTCCATGGTATATATTTACTACATTAAATTTTTTTTTTCCATAAGTTATTGGGGTACAGATGGTATTTGGTTACGTGAGTAAGTTCTTTAGTGGTGATCTATTAAATTTTGGTGCATGCATCACCCGAGCAGTACACACTGTACCATATTTGTAGTCTTTTATCCCTCACTCCCCTTCCACTCTTCCCCACAAGTCCCCAAAGTCCATTGTATCATTCTTATGCCTTTGCGTCCTCATAGCTTAGCTTCCACGTATCACTGAGAACATATGATGTTTGGTTTTCCATTCCTGAGTTACTTCACTGAGAATAATGGTCTCCAATCTCATCCAGGTCATTGCAAATGCTGTTAATTATTTTTTATGACTGTTAATTATTTTTATTCTCTTTTAATTCCTTTTTATGGCTGTGTAATATTCATATATATATATGTGATATATACATATATATGTGATATATACATATATATATATACACACACACACACCACAGTTTCTTTGTCTACTTGTTGATTGATGGTCATTTGGGTTGGTTCCATGATTTTGCAATTGTGAATTATGCTGCTGTAAACATGTGTGTGCAAGTGTCTTGGAAACAACCCAAATGCCCATCAGTGATAGACTGGATAAAGAAAATGTGGTACATATATACCATGGAATACTATGCAGCCATAAAAAGAATGAGATCATGTCCTTTGCAGGGACATGGATGAAGCTGGAAGCCATCATTCTCAGCAAACTAACCCAGATGATCATGTGATTTTTGTTTTTAATTCTGTTTATGTGGTGTATCACATTTATTGACTTGCATATGTTAAAACATCCCTGAATCCCCGATATGATCTCTTGATCATGTTGGGTTATCTTTTTGATATGTTGTTGGATTCAGTTAGCTAGTATATTATTAAGGATTTTAGCATTTATGTTTATCAAAAATATCTGTCTATAGTTTTCTTTTTTTGGTTATGTCCTTTCCTGGTTTTGATATTAGGGTGATGCTGGCTTCATAAAATGAATTAGGGAGGGTTCCTTCTTTATCTTGTGGAACAGTGTCAAAAGGATTGGTACCAATTCTCCTTTGAATGTCTGGTAGAATTCTGCTGTGAATCTGTTTGGTCCTGGATGTTTTTGTTGTTGGTAAGTTTTAAACTGGCATCTCAATCTCACTGCTTGTTTTTGGTCTGTTCAAGGTATCTAATTCTTCCTGATTTAAGCTAGGAGGGTTGTATTTTTTTAGGAATTTATCCATCTCTTCTAGGTTTTCTAGTTTTTGTGTGTGAAGGTGTTCATAGTAGGCTTGAATGATCTTTTGTATTTTAGTGGTGTCTGTTGTAACAGCTCCTGTTTCGTTTCGTAGTGAGTTTATTTGGATTTTCTCTCTTCTTTTCTTGGTTAATCTTGCTAATGGTCTATCAATTTTTGATGTAGGCATTAAGGGCTATAAACTTTCCTTTTAGCACTGCCATTGCTGTATCCCAGAGGTTTCGATAGGTTGTGTCATTATTGTCTTTCAGTTCAAATACTTTTTAAATTTCTATCTTGATTTCATTTTTGACCCAATGCTCATTCAGGAGTAGGTTATTTAATTTCCATGTATTTGAATAATATTGAAGGTTCCTTTTGGAGTAGATTTCCAGTTTTATTCCACTGTGGTCTGAGAGAGTGCTTGGTATAGTTTCAATTTTCTTAAATTCACTGAGACTTGTTTTGGGGCCTATCATATGGTCTATCTTGGAGAAAGTTCCATGCACTGTTGAATAGAATGTGTATCCTGCGGTTGTTGGATGAAATGTTCTCTATATAACTGTTAAGTCCATTTGTTCTAAAGTATAGTTTAAATCCATTGTTTCTTTGTTGACTTTCTGTCTTGATGACTTGTGTAGTGCTGTCAGTGGAGTACTAAAGTCCCCAACTATTATGTTGCTATCTCATTTCTTAGGTCTGTTAGTAATTGTTTATAAATTTGGAAGCTCCAGTGTTAAGGGCATATATGTTTAGGATTGTGATATATTCCTATTGGACAACGCCTTTTACCACTATGTAATGTCCCTCTTTGTCTCTTTTAACTGCTATTGCTTTAAAGTTTGTTTTGTCTGATATAAGAATAGCTACCCTTGCTTGCTTTTGTTGTGCATTTGCATAAAATGCCTTTTTCCACCCCTTTACTTTAAGTTTATATGAGTCCTTATGTGTTGGGTGAGTCTCCTGAAGGCAGCAGATGATTGGTTGGTGGGTTCTTATCTGTTCTGTGGCTCTGTAGCTTTTAAATGGAGCATTTAGGCCATTTACATTCCATGTTAGTATTTAAATGTGAGGTACCCTTGCATTCATCATGTTTTTTGTTGCTGGTGTACTTTTTGTTTGTTTGTTTGTTTTTGCTTTTTAACTTGTATTTTTGTTTTATAGGTCCTGTGTGATTTGTGCTTTAAAGAGGTTCTGTTTCTATGTGTTTCCAGGATTTGTTTCAAGATTTAGAGCTCCTTTTAGCAGTTCTTGTAGTGGTGGCTTGGTAATGGTGAATTCACGCAGCATTTGTTTGTAAAAGACCGTATCTTTCCTTCATATATGATGCTTAGTTTTGCTAGATATAAAATTCTTGACTGAAAATAGTTTTGTTTGAGGAGGCTGAAGATAGGGCCCCAACCCCTTCCAGCTTGTAGGATTTCAGCTGAGAAATCTGCTGTTAATCTGATAGGTTTTCCTTATAGGTTACCTGGTGCTTCTGTCTCACAGCTCTTAAGATTCTTTCCTTTGTCTTAACTTTGGATAACCTGATGACAATGTGCCTAGGTAAAGATCTTTGTGCGATGAATTTCCCAGATTTTGCTTGAGCTTCTTGTATTTGGATGTCTAGGTCTCTAGCAAGGCTGGGGAAGTTTTCCTCGATTATTCCCCCAAATATGTTTTCCAAGCTTTTAAAATTCTCTTCCTCCTCAGGAACACCAATTATTCTCAGGTTTGGTCGTTTAACATAATCCCAGACTTCTTGGAGGTTTTGTTCATATTTTCTTATTCTTTTTTCTTCATCTTTGTTGGATTGGGTTAATTTAAAGACCTTGTCTTTGAGGTCTGAATTTCTTTCTTCTACTTGTTCAATTCTATTGCTGAGACTTTCCAAAGCATTTCACATTTCTAAAAGTGTGTCCAAAGTTTCCTAAATTTTTGATTATTTTTTCTTTAAGCTACCTCTTTCATTAAATATTTCTCCCTCCACTTCTTGTATCATTTTTTGGATTTCCTTGCATCGGGCTTTGCCTTTCTTTGGTTCCTCCCTGATTAGCTTAATAACTAACCTGAATTCTTTTTCAGATAAATCAGGGATTTCTTCTTGGTTTGGACCAATTGCTGGTAAACTAGTGTAATTTTTGGGGGGTGTTGAAGAGCCTCATTTTGCCATACTACCAGGGTTGGTTTTCTGGTTCTTTCTCATTTGGGTAGGCTGTCAGAGGGAAGGTCTAGGACTGAAGGCTATTGTTCAGATTCTTTTATCCCACATGGCGTTTCCTTAATGTAGTACTCTCCACCTTTTCCTATGGATGTGGCTTCCTGTGAGCCAAACTGCAGTGATTGTTGTATCTCTTCTGGGTCTAGCCGCCTGCTGAGTCTGCCTGGTTCTGGGCTGGTACTGGGGGTTGTCTGTACAGAGTACTGTAATGTGAACTGTCTATGGGCCTCTCAGCCATGGATACTTGTGTAGGTTTTTGGGGGTCTCCCAGGTCCTGCAGGAGCAGTTGGCTTCCTTCAGAGTGTCTGTGGGTCCTCTCCTGTACCACATTTTCTTTATCCAGTCTGTTATTGATGGCCGTTTAGGTTCATTCCATGTCTTTGGTATTGTGAATCATGCTGCGATGAACATTCATGTGCATGTGTCCTTATGGTAGAATAATTTAATTCTTTGGGGTATACATCCAGTAATGGGATTGCTGGGTCAAATGGTAATTCTGTTTTAAGTTCTTTGAGAAATTGCGAAACTGCTATCCACAATAGCTAAACTAATTTGCATCCCCACAAGCAGTGCATAAGCGTTCCCTTTTTTCCTGCAACTTTGAACAGCATCTGTTAATATTTGACTTTTTAAAAATAGTCATTTGGACTGGTGTGGGATGGTATCTCATTGTGGTTTTGATTTGCCTTTCTCTAATGATTAGTGATGTTGAGCATCTTACATTTTCTCTGTAAGGACAAACTGTCAATTTTTCCAACATGAAAGAGATCCAGTGTAGTCAAGTTGCCACCAAGTAACTGGCTAATCTCCTGCAGAAATAGTGCTATATGGGGACTCTGCACTCATGGCAGGCTGGACATTCAGACATGACAGTAGGTAAGTAGGCCTGGATAGGTGAGAGTCCAGGTTAGATCCCTGTGCAGACTCCAATACTGCCACCTCAGTGCCTTTGTTCATATGCCCATCCTGCCTTTTCTGGGGGGCTGATAAATAAGGCTGGCTAAAGTCAACTGGCTGAGTCATTTTGTCTGCTTGATTCTTTAGTGCTTTTTCCATGATGGATGCTCTCCAGTAGATATTAACATGTTATACAAAAAGTTTCATAATTTGAACCCACTCCCATATGTTTATGCACATGCCTTACTAGAGATCTCCTCATCTCTGATCTTTCAGTCCTTTTCTTTCTAGGCTATTATTGATCAGCTGACCAGGCCATTGACTACTACCCAGAAATACACATGCACACACATGTACACCCACAACACACCCACATATATCTCCTTCTTTCAGGTCACTTCTCCTTCCATACAAAGTATATCTGAATCAATTGTAACTTCACCAATTAGAAACATATATTTTTTTTCTCTCCACTGTTTTTCAAGACCACCCTTGAATTTAGTTATAGTACAGTAGCTCAGTGGTCCTGGCTGTCCTCCAACTTCCCCAGTCAAACCCTGCTTCATCCCACCAGTCGATGGCCTGCCGGCATTCCAGTGCCTGTTGGTGTGCCAGTGCCTGTTGGTGTGCACTTCTCCCCATGTGCTTCTCTTGACGTTCTCTCAATGACCAGCTGCTTGCCTCTTCTTCTGCCGATGTGCTCCTCTCTACATCTGGCCACCTGTGTGTTTGCCCGCTAGGGTCTGGGGTTTTTATAGGCCTAGGATGGGGGCATGCCAGGCCAGGATGGTCTTGGAAAATGCGTCATTTGGGTGGGAAAGCGGGAGCGCCTGTCCTCGCCTACGTCCATGGTGGTGGATCCCTAGCCAGGGACTCAGCTTTCTTTACTCAGCACTTCCCTTCCCCGCTTCTGTGTCATTTAAAGGGAAGACACTCTTGCCTTCCCACCAATCCCATATCACCACACATCCACATATATCTCCTTCCTTCGGGTCACTTTTCCTTCCATACAAAGTATATCTGAACCATTTGTAGCTCCACCAGTTAGAAACATTTTTTTTTCTCTCCACTATTTTTCAAGGCCACCCCTGAATATAGTTGTAGTACAGTAGCCATCATTTTAGAATTTATGCTCACATGTTAGCTGACCCATCCCTAAACCAAACTTGGACGTTTTCCTCCTTCTTCAGCTGGTTATACAGGACCTACATATGGCCATATGAGCAAGGTACAGGAGGGACACTGTTGTAATCATGATATCTGACACTAGGCGCTGGGCTACCTGCTCCTGCAGCTTACTCTTCCTTTCTGCTCTGGTGTGCTTTTCATCCTGGTGCAAAATTTCCTTCTTATGATTGACTGATGCTGAGCTTGTTCAACTTCATTACTTGAAAGGTCTGATAAAATGTGCTAATGTAACCATGAGCACTGCTGAATGCATGGTCACTTAGTGTCCCAAGTCAAGCATTCCATCTGTACCTGGGCCTAGCAACATATCAGAAGCTGTTTCTTGAAAGGTCTATAATTCTCCTACTAGGGTTTACCAAAATTTTGACATTGCATCTTTTTCTACTAGCACTTCCTATACTATGATGTCTGCTGGGCCACATGGTCCAAGCAACAAGACTGCTTGCACTGCAGCCTGGACCTGCTTCAGAGCCCTTTCCTGCTTTGGGCTCCATTGGAATCTAGCAATCCTCCATGCTATCCATTGTATCAGTCCGAGAAGTATCCCTAGGTGTGGAACATGTTGCCTCCAGAGCCAAAATAAGCCTGTTGGACTTTGTGCTTCCTTATTTGTAGTTGAGGATGCCAAATGCAGCAATATGTGTTTTACTTTAGATGGGATGTTTCTGCAGCAAGTGCACCCCTGAAAAACTTTACCATGTGGTAGGTCCCTGAATTTTCAAAGAATTAATTTTCCATCATCTTGAGTCCAGATGTCTTACCAAGGTTTCCAGGGCTCTAGACATCTTATGTTCATCCTGCCTGCTAGCTATGAAGTCATTGATATAATGGATCAGTGTGGTTTTCTGTGACATGTTCTGATAGTCCATATGTAATTGGATGATACTATCTATGACAGAAGACAGGGCAGTTATTATATCCTGAGGGTAAAAGTGTATATGAACATCATTGTCCATTTCAGGTAAATACAATGGAGTCTGATCCCTTTTCATGACTACAAAAGGCCTTATTATTCAGCTTTAGTAATGAAATTGTGTTTGGCCTTGTGGATATGATCAGGCTACTATGTGGCTGGGCTTCTGGTAGTCTACAGCAGGTTTTCTCAACCCTTGGGCCATAGACATGTACTGGTCTGAGACTTGGTAGGAACTGGGCTGCACAGCAGGAGGTGAGTGGCCAGTGAGTGAGTGAGCAGAATTACTGCCTGAGCTCCACCTCCTGTCAGATCGGTGGTGGCATTAGAGTTTCATAGGAGTGCAAACCCTATTGTGAACTGCACATGTGAGGGATCTTGATTGTGCACTCCACATGAGAATCTAATGCCTGATGATCTGAGGTGAGTTTCATCACAAAACCACTCCTCCACCCCACCCCCATCTGTGTAAAAATTGCCTTCCATGAAACTGGTCCCTGATGCCAAAAAGGTTGGTGATCACTGGTTACAGCCATTCTCTCTAATCTATCCAATGTCTGCAGGGGTTAAACTGATGAATTACACAAAGGTATGATAGGGGCTACACTCCTAAAACACTGAGATTTAATCATGCAAGTAGCAATAATCCCTACCATCTTTTCATGATATAATATTGTTTTTGATTTACTATCTTGGATGAAGGGTGGGGATAGTTCTAGAGGCTTTCATTCAGCCTTTGCCACTATGATAGTGCTTACCACACCTGTCCATGAACTCTAATTTTGAATATTGACTATACACCCATGGAAATGACTGCTTGATTTGTCTGTGTACCCAGTGACCCCACTGTGTGTTGGATTTTATCAGTGATTCCCTTTGTTACCTGGATACATTCTAATGATGAGGTTGTTATAATTGCTTGTCTCTGGGTATCAATATCAACTCAGAATGTTATGTCCAATAGTTCTCAAAATGTTAGATAATACCCTTTCTCCTGCCATTATCTGAGTAAATGGCTGCAGGCTTCCCTGTGGAAGAACTAAGTGCTTTTCTTCCCCTACCATATAGGCTTTCTCAGGAAATGAGAAAGGAATTATGCCTTTTCAGTGGAGTGACCACTCTAAGCTCTCTGCTCTTTCACTGTTGCTAGATATTAAGCAGCACTCTTATTGTTGTCAGTCTATTCACTAGGATATGACAACTTATTAGCCATATTCACAAGTTCCTGTGGGTTAACTCTTTTGCCAGTCATTATGATAATTGTGTTCTTTGGCTTCTGACAATGAAATGCTACCTCCCAGCCTCTGTTGTCTCCTTGGCTATTCACAGCCCAGGCTTGGCGACCATCTCCCTGATGTAGCCCTGGCCTGCAGAGGAGCCACTGCTGCACTTCTTAGTGAGGTTGGTGCTCCTCTCGCCAGTGCATTCCTGGTAGCCTAGGGGAATTCTGCATCCTCTGGGACGTCTCGTGGAGCATTATCCTCTGTTGGATGTTCATTCCAGCATGTCTACTTTTTAGAGCCTTTTCATTCCTTCTGCTACTGTCTGCCATGTCAACTCTGGCATTTCAACTTTGTTCAGCATGAGCCACTGCTTTCTCTAAGTTTCTAAAAGTCCCCCAACAGTGAATTTTGCCCTATTTCCCAGGGCTCTTGCCAGGACATTAAACTCATGTCACAGGTAAATGTCTCCAAATGAATGAATTATTGTTCATCTAGTATTATTTTCAGACTCTCTTGACAAAGCACCCTCAAAATCTAGTCCCAAGATTCTTCCATTGCTTCTGTTGGTTCATGATTTCTACTTCTTGCTTGCTGTTCCTTTGGTGTGTAATGTCTTTCCTGCCTTATTTGGTCCCATACATCCCTGGCTGGATTATACTGGGATTTACCCTCAGGATCAGAATGTCAGCTGAAAGAGCAGTGAGGGCAGCTTCTGAGGGGGTCCTGGTCTCCTGCAGGGGAGAGAGGCCTCTGCAATGTCTCCTGTATGAGAGGCGTGCCATCTGTTAATGGGGCTGGGGTCACCTCTGTAAACTACGTGGTTTCAGGGTAGTCTTCAGAGCCTCAATCCTTAGGGGCATCTACCTAGTTTATCCTCACTGCCCCATACCTTCTTAACCTGAACCTTGACCTTAGTGTACAATATCTGTCTTGGCTGGTCACTTAAATGATTCTGGAGCTCCATGAACCTAATTCTTGGGTCCCATGCTTGCTTCTTCATTATGTCTGCTTTTGCATTGCACAAAAAGAGAAATATTCAGAAGCTACTAAAAAGGTCCTCTGGCTCTTAAACTCAACATTAGTTCCTCATTAAGTGACTCAAGTTTGTCATTATCTTCCGTAGAGTGTCAGGGAAACTTAGGAATAACTAGCTAATTGTTCTGTCCTTTCATGCATTATTTCACCATAGATTTCAAATGGCTGAATACCAGTGATAGTGTTCCTTCCACTGAGTCATTTTTTCCAGGTCGACTCTACTAAAATTTTTAGCAGTTGGCCTGTCTCCTTGTGCAGAGACTATCTGTGCCTCCTTCTAGTTGGGCAGTAAGGTATCTGCTATATCAGATCCCTTCTAGTACCAAGTGTCAGCTTACATCCTCTGGGAAGGAAATACAAATGTGGAATTAGATGTGCAAGAGATTTATTGGGAGAAATATCCATAGAGAAAAAAGGAGAGAAGGAGAATATGAGTGTGATGTCTGACACCTGTAAAGGGAGGTAAGGAAGGAGGATGTGGTGGGCAGAGCTTCAGAATGTAGCGCATCTCTGAGAAGCCCTTTAACGGGTTGATGGGTAGCCCCAGAGAAAAGATTGCCTGTCACAGAAGTCCCCTTTTGGGCAGGGATGTGGCGTCTTTAGAACCACCAATGTAATCTGTCATTGGCTGTGAGCAGTCTGGGTATAGTGTGGCCTCCACACGAATGCTGAGGTGGCTTCATGGTACAGCACCAGAGACTGTCTGCAGAGTATGCTCCTTGCAGTAGATTTTCCCTTCAAGGAGCATCTCAGGAGCACACTCCAAAGGCTGTGCAGCTGTGTTTCAGGTGTGACGGCACCATCATTTTACAGGAGAGAGAAACAATAATTACTCATTTTTCCCCTCACATCCTAAAATCGTCCAATTACCCATAATATTTGGATGGCTTTTAAAGCCATGGAGGCCTAATGTGAACAATTTCCTCTCATCATAGGTCCTTTATTCTTGACCGTAACTATTAGCTCAGAACTCTTTGTTTTATACTTATAGTTTAAATTATTTATTGCTAAATGCATTACGTTGCTTTCCCATATTAAAATCTATCTAACCAGTTTTCTATATGCTATTACGAGAAATGATCTTTTCATAGGGTATCCCTACCACTATAATTTGTATAATGGGGAGCATGTTTATAATTTTTCTTTTATAATGAATATTTGCAAGTTTTGATAAATATTTCTCTATTTTGAATCCTAAACATCTCTAAGGAGTTATTTATGGATATGTTTTAGGCCATTTTGAGATGTTTGAGAAGAAACTTCTGAGGATGTCCCTTTACAGAGCAGCAGGAGATTTGCTCTCTGTGTCAGCCCTTGCATCTCTGTACTGGAGAGACTAAATGGAGATCCACAAGCTGAAAAGCCTGCAAGGTACGTGCCACCTCTTCGAATTTCTAACATACAGAGTCATTTCTTAAGAAGTAATTTGTTTTAGGTGAAACTGTCTTGCTACCCCAGACTTACTGCACCTGTGATAAGGGAAAAGGCAACAATGCCTGATTATCCAGGAGGTACATTTGAAGAGGCTGTGCTTGATATTCTAGATGAACATGGACAAGGTTGATCACTTAAGTCTGGGATGTTACTACAAGCTAAGTAAGACAGCTGTTCTCTTTCTATGTAATCTTTTACATGTACCATGACTCTCTGCAGCATGAGGCAATGCATCCATGCTCATTCCCAACCTATTCCAGGTTGCTAGCAATACAGTCAATATCCAGAGGAAATCTGTGCAGGTCCCTTGCTTTAATGGTAAGGAATTTGACCAGCTTGATTACTTTTATTTGGCCATATAATGTCTATTTATATCTAAGCTAAAATTTATGACTTCCCTGATCTGTCTCTGGACTATATGGATATATTTTTGAAAAGTTCTATATTCCCTCGTCTGACACTTGGGTAGGAAAGAATTTATTCAGAAAACTTGCTCTGGTATCTACTTTTTGATTCTTAGGCCACATTAGTTTCTGGTTTTTTAATTCATGCAATCATTCAGATACCCATCAATCCTTGTGTTTCTTCCATAGTAGAGTTATTACTGGAAGCAGTTGCTTAGTGGGAGACTATATTTCCCAGCCATGTCAGTACCCAGATGTGGCCTTGTGACTAGTTCTTGCTAATGAACTGGAGCAGAAATGATGTGTGTTACCCTCCTTTCTGCTAGAAGGATGCACAAAATGATAAAGCTCTCAGGGATGGCACATTCCGAATATAATGGAACACAGGTCTCTGAATTATATGCAAAGAAAATCTGCCTACTCATCTGAAATAACTATGTTGCACTGAAGGAGAAATGAACTTCTATTCCATAGACCACTGAAATTCTAGGGTTTATTTACTGTAGTTACTGACATTACCCTAACTAACGCAAGTCTTTTCAGGCAAAGAAAGACCTTGAGCATAGTTTTAGAAAATATCACTGCATTTACCTTGAGCTTAGGACTATCTCTGGGCATGAATAGGCAGAAGAATTTATAATGTTCTGGAGGAGAGGTAAAACAAAAAAGGTGTAACTTTTTATTAAAAATGAAATAAGATTGAAATACTTTTGGGTAGAAACATCATATTTGATAATGAAAATGATAAGAATATATTATAAACCACTAGACCAAGATAAGTGTGACTGAGGTTCAAACAAACACAAAAAGATTCGGGTGAGCTGCAAATATAGGTCAAGGTATAAATCCAAAAGCTTCATTTAACAGGAAACAGCTGGTGGAATGTTTTATTAGCCTGAAGATTAGGGAAAGGTTTTCAATAAGATGAAACATTGGCCAAAAGAGGATGTTTCAGAATTCATGGTTTAGCAGGAACAAATCCAGAAAGGGCCAGTGGGCGAACCCATAAGAAATGGCAATCATAAACTATTAAATTAGCATCTTAAATATGGAAAGTAAGCATCACATGTGTTAAATGTGTTCATTTTTCTTGTCTATACACTAGTAAAATCCAGCTAAAAGTAAAGATCTAGAAAGCCCTGGGAGAGGTTAAATGATGTTATTTTCTTAGGTCTTTAAAAGTTATAAAACACTTTTACATACATTATGTCATATGTTTCTTATGATGTCTCTGAGAATCAAAAATGTTGGATATTATTATCAAAGTGATAAAGATGAGGAATTGAGGCTCAGAAAACATAAGCAATTCTCTACACCAAAGGGCTTTCTACTGACAGTAGCAAGGATGGTATTTGAATCCAAGGCTAGTGACTCAAATACTTTCTCCCACCCCACACTTTTGTAATAAAAGCATTGTGGACATATGGGTCTAATCCGAACATGAAGAGCCTCCTGAGAAAACTCACGGAATGATTCAGGGAACTCCTACCCGCTGCCTTGAGGATGCTGGGCTATTTATGGACTAAATTTTTATATGCTTATGAAACTCAGAACTAAATTAGCATGAGCTATGAAGAAAGTTCTATGCAAGCGCCAAAAAGAAGTGTTGAGAACACTTTCTAATCAGATGGGCTGCATGTGTCAGGAGTCTTTGAAGAAAATGTATTTGGTAACTGGCTTTTCAGCTTTATGAATTAAAATATATTTGGAATAATGTCGTTTGAAGAGATATTATAATAAACTTTCCTATTTTTAAAATAATGCTTTGCAGTTTTCAAAACATTTATACTACATTTTCCACCTATTTATTCTGCAAAACTCTCCGCCTGTTTTGACCCCTGGGCAGGTGTTAAGAATATGAATAGGTCAGTCTCTACTCACAAGGAGCTGAGTGAAAGTCCACTAGAAGATCCAGAGAAGTGAATGGATGTGACATTCGCATGTAATCAAGTGTCCTGACACATTTTATTGCAGGGAAATACATGGGTTGACCCAGAGACAATAGTAAAAATATTAGAAATTCATGGAGAGTCAGTCACAATTTTATAATGACGTCATTACTGAAACATCTAGTTTTGATGACAGGATGTTAGACAGAAGCAGTTGGAATTCTGAATTCTTCTCCAGTTTTCTGATAGTCATCTGTTTTTCCATTAATATTCTCTCCTCTCTTCCAGTCATGTTGTCCTCTCTCTCACTGTCTCTCGTAAGCCTGATCTCATTCCCCTACAGTGCAATGAGAGTTTGAATATCACAGTCTTTGAAGTAAGGCTTCTGGGGTTCAAATCTGGGCTCTGTTACTTACTGCTTGTGTCACAGTCTACCTATAATCTGTGTCTTAATCTTCTTGCCTAGAAAATGTTTTTCACCTTATTAGGCTGTTGTGAAGATTGAATGAGTTTATAAACATGTAGCAGTTAGTGCCTGGCCCTTGCAAGTGCTCTGTTCTTATTAGTTCCCTGTTGCAGCTGTAACAAATTATCACATTCTTAGTGACTTACAATACCCACTTATTATCTCTAGATCTAGTTCTCTAGATCAGAACCTTCTGCCAGGTTCTCTGCTTAGGGTCTTACAAAGCAGAAACAAAGGTGTTGGCCAGCCTGGGCTCCTTATCTGGAGCCTCTAAAGAAGGATCTTGCTTGCAGGCTTACTCAGGGGATTGGGCAAAATTCAGCTCTTGTGGTTTTAGGACTGAGGTCGCTGTTTCCTTGACATGTGGGTCCCTCCACTTTTAAGCCATCAATGTCATGTTGAATCCATCTTGTGCTTTGAACCCCTGAGACTTCTGCCTCATCTCTCTATTTTGCCCTCCTCCTATGCGTTTTTATTTGTTTGTTTGTTGTCGTTGTTGTTTTTGAGACAGAGTCTCTCTCTGTCGCCCAGGTTAGAGTGCAGTGGCGTGATCTCGCCTCACTGCAGGCTCCGCCTCCCGGGGTCACGTCATTCTCCTGCCTCAACTTCCTGAGTAGCTGGAACTACAGGCGCCCGCCACCACGCCCAGCTAATTTTTTGTATTTTTAGTAGAGATGGGGTTTCACTGTGTTGACTAGGATGGTCTGGATCTCCTGACCTCATGATCCGCCTGCCTCGGCCTCCCAAAGTGCTGGGATTACAGGCGTGAACCACCGCTCCTGACCCTTCCTCTGCTTTTAAGGGCTCAGGCTTATGTGATTACAGTGCACCCACTTGGATAAACCAGTCATAAACTATCTTAATTAGTAAGGAGCTCATTAGTAACCTTAATTACATCTGCAAAGTCTCTTTTGCCATGTAATGTCACTTTCACAGGCATAACCTGGGGGTTGGGGAGCAAAAGCTGTGGGAACCAAAATTCTGACTACCACAGGTTGTTCACCATTATTATTGTTATTATTTAAATGAGTGAAGGACTAACAGGGCTAGAGAGTAGAATGTTCTGGACAATTGAGTTTTTTAGTGAATTGGAGGTTATTTCATTGAAAGAGTTGAACTTTACGGGTAAAGGCACTAATGCTATGATAAACAAACTCAAATATTAAACTCGTATCTGATGGATATATGTAACACTGAGCTCCATATTAGTAAATGAAATGTTCCATCTCTAAATCTTAACACAAATCAGTCAAAACACTTTCAAAACTATTTATAATATTAAGAACATTCTGATTCAAAAATTGAATAAAATTAGTGAGAAGTCTTTTTACAAAATTCCACTTGGGGAAAGTTTCACAAATCTGAGAAGTTATAGACCTTTCGAATGTAAATTTTATTCTGAAATATAGACTATGACTGATTTCTGATGAAATAACTAGGAATGATGACATATTATTAAGTAATTAGGCTTCATTATACAGTGAAAGCTTTATACTGTAACTACTAGATATTTCACAGTTAGAATAAAACTAATTTAGATCTTGCTAGAAATTGAAAACAGTTTTAATTGATAATGAGAAAGAAAATAAAAAATAAAACAAAGTTTAAGTACTTCTGCATGTCTGCAGTACAAAGCTGGATAACTAATTCACATGGATAAACTATTTCTAAATATATTTTCTTCTTTCAGTTGTTGGACTTAAGATATGCAGCTTGTAAGTGTAGATATTCAGATCTTCTGGTCATAGTTAATTCTCCCTATGATATGCTTTGGCTGTGTCCCCACCCAAATCTCATCTTGAATTGTAACTCCCACAATTCCCACGTGTCATAGGAGGGACCCAGTGGGAGGCATTGAATCATGGAGGTGGGTCTTTCTCATGTTGTTCTTGAAATAGTGGATAAGTCTCATGAGATTTGATCATTTTTAAAAGAAGGGTTCCTCTGCAAAAATTCTGTCTCTTTGCCTGCTGCCATCCATATAAGACATGACTTGCTCCTCCTTGCCTTCCACCATGATTGTGAGGCGGCCCCAGCCATGTGGAACTGTTAGTCCATTAAAGCTCTTTCTTTTGTAAATTGCCCAGTCTCAGGTATGTCTTTATCAGAAGTGTGAAAATGGACTAACACAACCAAGCATCTATTCGTGGTTACATATCTCACTGTGGGGCTAGTTATCTGTATACATGTGTAGTACAAGAGACACCTCATATTTTGTTCTGCATGGTGAATCTGTATACCTGTGCATGCATGTATATACACAAGTGCATTTATTTGCACACACACACACACACACAATGATTTACATGATCAACTACATGATTTTGAAATTCTCATTTTTTTTTTTTTTTTTTTTACTTAACTTGTAATCTGCATACTAGTGCCAGCACATCAGCTATCTTTAGAGACATGCCACTGGAAAAGAAATGGATAGAGATAAGTAATGAGTATGTCTAGACCTTATAATGAGTTATACCATAATTTGCAATGTTTTTTCTATTTTGCTCCCATTTCCCATCCCTATATTTTTTCCTATCCATTTTTGGATCTAACTTGTCAAAGTCTCTTTCTATGTATGTTTGCTCATGCAGTTACTGCTTTTCTCTCATGTCCCTTACATTAACCAGATTTCGGCACAATTCAACCTTTGCCTGGTGTCATGGAATAGGGAGATTTGGATAAAAAATTCCATCTTCTGCTTGATAAAGACAAAATGACATTTAAACATCCAAGGGTTTATTTATGCAAATATCAAATATCAGTAGTGACTATGAGTCACCATGAAATTTCCCAAATCTCCTTTTAGCTATAGTTAATAATTTACAGGTTGAAGGATACATGCTGGATTATGATCAAATCCTTCAGAAGAGAAGATGATGGGATGATGGCCTTTCATTATTTAGCATCCATTTATGTGATATCACCGAGACTTTTGGCATAGTTTTCATGCCCAAAATGTTTTTAACATCTGCATGACTGTTCCTTTTTCAAGACTAAAGATTCAGTATTCATTAATCTCTCAAACCCCAATTGGCCTTCCAAAGCAGCTGAATGCTTTCTTTGAGCAGTGCACAAAATAGAATCTCAAAATAAATCACACGAAGTATAAGGTAATGGTTTTTAGTTCTAGGAAATGCAAGAGTTCCTGGTATGCTTAGGGAGTTAAGTTTAATGTGGTGAAATATTTTATGTGGCTTTGCCTTATCTTTCACCTAAATCTGTCATGCAAAAAGCAAGAAAAGTTAAGGATCTCAGCAACAATGGGCAGATTAGATTTAGCAGGGAATGAATTGATGTTCATTTTTATGATGTATCTACCTAAAGCAGGTTTCCAGATTCTGTGTTGTTTAGAAATGCATAATCCAGGATGGCAGGCACATTAGAGTTGCTTTTGGAAAACGAGGATGACATTTATTTGACATAAGAGGTGCTTAATTTCTGTTAGGTAAACCAGATTTGGAAAAAACAGGTTTTTATTTATTCATTTGGGTCATTTATGTTTTTCATTTAGTATAATTATTATTATTATTAATTTTTCTTTTTTTCTTTTTTTTTCTGAGACAGAGTCTCCCTCTGTCACCCAAGCTGGAGTGCAGTGGCATGATCTCAGCTCACTGCAACATCTGCCTCCCAGGTTCAAGCAATTCTCTGCCTCTGCCTCAGCCTCCTGAGTAGCTGGGATTACAGGCACCTGCCACCAGGCCTGGCTTTTTTTTTTTTTTTTGTATTTTTAGTAGCGATAGGGTTTCACCATCTCGGTCAGGCTGGTCTTGAACTCCTGACCTCATGATCCACCCTCCTGGGCCTCCCAAAGTGCTGGGATTACAGGCTTGAGCCACTGCACTCAGCCTATTTTGCATTAAATAATAATATTATTTTTTATTGTCTATTGTTTCTGTACCTTTGGTAAGATAATCAAAATGAATGGACCAACTGGACTGCAAGCAAGGAGGCTATGCCCATAAGCATGAAATGAACAGTTTATAAGAGAAATAAGGTATACTGAACTGAACCCAACCCAGAATGCTAATATATATACAAATAGGGTATCAAGATAATTTAGTAAGAGGAATTTTGTTTGGGGTGAAATATAAATGCATTCAAAGTAACTCCATAAAAGGTGGCTTTATGTTTTGTTTGAAGCTGTGATGAATGACAGTTTATGTTATACTCTTTTCCTTTACAGATATTCATTACTTTGGGTATCTTGAGTCCATATGGGTTTTGTGTCCATTATTAATTTAAAGGGAAATGTAAGCAAATTCTGATGTTCTGTAGGAGTTTGACCAATTTTTTTATTTGGATTTTAATTTTATGTCAAATACTAACAAAAATTAATTTCAACTAGTAGTTTAGAAATTTTCTTATTTTTAATGTGGATTTTCACTACAATGAAATTTATTTGGAAGCATTTGGTCTGCAAAAAGCATGCATAATTTTTATTAATATTTAAATATTTTTTCAATGTATGATGAACAGATTTTTTTTTGTGTCTTCTGGTGAGGAAAATAAAAACACTTGCTATAAAAAAATTACTATGTTAAGAAAAATCTAAAAGCAATATTCACTTTTTTTTAATATAAGACAGAATCATAAGGATAATACTGAGAAGATCAAGCAAATTTGTTTGAAGCCCTTAATCATTGATTAAAATGAGAAGAGTCAAGGATCAAACCTTCTTATTCAAATATAATCCAACATTTAGCTGGTTATTATCTGGAAAAATTATTTCTAAAATTTGATGGTCATTAAATATTATGCATGACTTAGCATGCTAAAAACTAGTTAACTCTAATTATGTTGAAGTAGAATTTTATGATTTTTCAGCAAAATGTATCTACAATTAGTCTTAAAGTGAGACATGGGGAAAAATGAAATGGGAAAAATGTGATGGAAAGGCTGAACCTATTTGTCAGGTAGGTACAGGGAGCAAAGAGGTGAGCAAAAACCTCTTAAGAGTTAAGGAAATATTTAAAGCCTCAAAGAAATGATCCAGAAGTGTTATTTTCAAGTATATTATCATTATTCTCAGAGGATGGTTTAGAACTTATAAATAACTTTACAATTAGATAATACAAATCATAAGACATGCACTCTTATAATCCATTGTAAATAGCTGCTTTTAAGGACATAGTTGACTCAAATGCACATTTTCAGTCTCAAGAGCTTGCCAGTGAATGTTTTATCTATTCAGAATGATATGAGAAAGAATTACTAAGTTACAATAGTGAAACTGGCCTGAAAACAGTTGAAAATGTAAATAGTGCCTTTGATTTCTGTTAGGTCCTGATAGCAGAGAAATCGGGAAGCAGAATTCTGACGTTTGTACTTTATCAGTGGCATGGTTAAACCACCTCAAAACTGTGCCTTAATTCTTATATTTCTGAATAAGCTGATGTAGTTATTCCTGGCTGAATGATGCTCTTTCACTTCTACCCATATTTTTCTTTATTTTTAAATCACAGTTATACATGTACATAGACTAAAAAGTCAAAACTTTTACAAAGGTTCTTATGAAAGACACCTCTTTAGTACTCTCCCTAGAGGAAACCACTTCCAGCTAATTATTTTGGTACTTTTCTCTCTGCTGCTGAGTGTTATAGTTGTGATATTATCTCTGAGTTTTCAATGTCACGTATAGTCTGTTGACTTCCCATTGTTGAAAAGGTAGTTTTGCTCACCTCATTGTTCCCTACACCTCTGACAAATAGGCTCAGCCTTCCCATCTCTCCCCCTTCTTACTAGAGTTATGTGGTAATTTTGATGAGATAAATACTCATTGTTTACATTATTGTTATGACTATGTAAACACTTGTCACAGCTGACTTGTTTAGTGAACTCTATCACTTTTCTTCTCTGGTACAATGTTTAAGTCTTCTACCAAGTGCAAAACTGTCTGGTTTTGCTTAGTTTTTATGAACATATTACCTTTTCAACCATAAACTCCTGTGCATCAAATATTCTATTAATTTAGTATTCCAGAAGAAGTTCCAGAAGTGAACCCTCTGACCTGCTCCATTCTGGCCTGGTCACCCTCTATGTCTGGTGACTCAGTTGTCATTGTGGGATCTGTCCCCATCATCCTGGGGACTCCTCCTTTCTTTCTTGTGTTCTTTCCTATTTCCTCTGCATTTTCAAATTTATTTGGGTGGAGCAGAGCCTCTAGGCACGCCTTGAGAAAGGATGGATGGGGGTAAAACTTTGGAGACTGCCTCATGTGAAAATGTCTTTAACTTTTTTTGACCTTATTGAGAATTTGCCTTGGTAAAGAATTAATTTTCCATCAGAAATCTGAAGGCATTTCTTTCTTGGCTTTTGATGCTCCCAGTTTCTGAAGTTGCTGCTGAGAAGAGTCTGAAGCCATTTTGATTCCTGTTCCTTTTTAGGTGAACTATTTTATTTTTCTTTCTGAAATCTTGTTGAATCTTCTCTTAGTCTTCAGTATTCTGAAGTATTGAAATGATATGCTTGAATACGGTCTATTTGTCTCCATTACCTCAGATATTTAATGTGTCTTTCATCTTGGAATCTTAAGGTCCTTACATTTTGAAAATTGTTTTTGAACTATTTTATTTATAATTTTCCTCCCCTCTTTTTCAGTTTTCCATTTCTGGAATACTATTTAAAACTGGACCTTCTGGATTGATATTTTCATTTTTCTTGTAACTTTCATTTTTTAAAATTTAAACTTATTTTTGCTACTCTTCTTGTTTGCTGTTATATGAAATCAATGTTTTCTTTGTATTCTTGCCTCTGAGGAGGTTTCTAAGAAGGTTTTTATTTCTACTATTTATTGTGTTTATAATTTGAAACAATTTCATATAAATCTGTGTTTGTCAGTTTACCAGCTCAAGTGCATCATGTCCTTTGGAGTCAAGTGACCTGGAAGTCATGCCATCTTTTTAACACTTTGTATTATCAGTTTTTGTTTTGTTTTGTTTTGTTTTTTTGTGGAGAGGTGGGGGAGGAGGAGAAGGTTTTAGTGTTATCTTTTATCATATTTTTGCTACCTAGGAGCTCTTTTGGTTCTCTGAATGTTTCTTTTAGCATAACATCCTGTTTTTCTCCCCACAGTTATATCTTTTCTTATGTTTCAATGAGTATTAATAACATTCACATTTGAAAACTTCTCTCCTGTTTGCATGGTCTATTTTCTTCATGTTACTTTTCCAACTTTTCCTACTTTTCATGTTTCAGGCTTTCCTCAGATGTCTTGTAATTCTGGGGGGGCCAAGAAAGTTGATTGGAAACCCTGAGGCATGAGTGGGTCTCATCATCTGAGAACATCACATTAGGATGATGCAGTGGAGTCTTTTAGTCTTGTGACCTTTAAATACATTATCTTGAAGTGCTAAGTTTTCTCAGAGATGATGTTTCCAGTCCTCTGCCTAGAGAGTGAAGGCCTAGCTGCTACTTTTCTGGAATCTGGCTAAGGAAGGACAGCTGGAGGTCTTAGTCATCAGTGGACATACTTAATCCCCCTCTTTTCACCATGTTACCTCTGCCCTTGACTCTGTAGTTCAAAGCCCTCCCTGTTTTATTGCTTAAAGAGAACATGCCTCCAGTATTGTGCAATCATGGGAGAGATGTGCAGTCATTTGGCTGCCTAAATCTGAGGAGACCTTTGATGGATTTGATTGCTTTTCTCTTTGTTTTCGCTCTTTCCTTCTCACACTCAAAATGATATCTGATGCGACCATATGCTTAGTCTTTGGAGGATTCTGTATTATAAATCCAACGAGTTTTCAGCTTTCCTTGTTGTTAGTATAAGATTAAGTTTTCTGGGGTCTGTTAAGTCCTTTGCCAGTTGAACATCTGCTTTCCAGTTTCTAAACTTTCATTGTTGCTTCTTCTTTCCTTCTCCCTGTGTTTGGGGGTTTATGCTTTGGGAAAGAAATCAATTTAATATTATCTTAGTGAAATTTCAGGAGGGACCAAGATTAGATGTGTGTTCAATCTGAGGCAGATTATATTTTCCAAACATAGTCATGACACTATCACTTATCCCTTATGTTCTTTTGGTGAGACTCTGACACTTCTCCCATCAAGAGGTGGGTCCTATTTTCCCTTCTTTTGAATCCTGATGGGCTTTTGACTGTGGCGGAAGTGGTGTTTTATAACTTCTGAGGTTAGGCCATAAAAAGTGATACAGCCTCTGCTGTTCTCTAGGGATACTTGCTCTTGGAATTCAGCCACTACAATGTGGAATATAGTGAGAAAGGTGGACAGTTTTTAAAGCTGTCGTGGAGGAGGGAGACAGAGGATTCCACTTTTTGGAAGCGAGTTGTAGAATCTGTTCTTCAACTCTAGCCTATAATACATTGGATGTTCAGTTATGGGAACTTATCCCTCAGTTATAGCATTTTAGGAATGGAATCATATAACTTGATTTGCAAAGATCCACTGGATTACAGCCTTTTTATGAATGTCTCATGATGGAAATAAAGACCATTTCTATAAGACACCGTTGTGTTTGCTTATCAGTTTGGTGGGAAAACAAAGCAGCACAAGCGCATATTAACACTGAATAATACATTCAGGAACAATACATTTTTTTTGAGGCATCGGAGATGTCTTAAAGTAATACATAATTAACTGTAGAATCACTTGTTTAGATTCTGCACCTCATTCTGACTATTCTTGTTTCTTCAAAAATATTTATGACTCCCATGTTTCTTTCTAATATCTTTGCTTTAGAACTTCTGAGATATTTTAAAACTGAAGCTAGTGTTTTAGATATTCTAAGAGTCCTTGTTTTTAGATCCCTGGAAACCATCTTTCTTGGCAAGAATTTTTATCCATATTCTCCCTCTATTGTAGATGATTTGTATGCTCTCCCCAGGGGATTCATGATTTTCTATATAAATTATCCTGCAAAGCCAGGCTCCTGAGAGAAAGAATGATTTCTCCTGCACATGGAAAAAACCCAAGTGCCCATATCTGCTTAAGGTAAATAATCTTTAATATATTTTAGAAGAAGATGCACCATGTTGTGCTGGATCTCATCTTCATTCCCAAAGCACCCAAGTGCTCTCACAGATTGCTCACCCTGAACGTTAACAATTAAAAAAAATTGACACTCATACCAGCCTCCTGCAGGAAATACAACAGCCTCTTTTCCCCTGCATGCAAAAGAGCTCTGAGACTCTGGGAAAATTGTGCAAGCACTCGATTTACTGTTAAATTCAAGTTTCAAAATTCTATCGTACCCTGATCTGAGCAATAGTTCTCAGTGGTTCCTGAGAAGCTTATGTGTCTGGCACTATTGTGTTTGGTTAATAAAACAGGTAAGGATAGCTAAGACTTTAAGGATCATCGTTGGAGGAAAAGTCCTTCCGAACTACTCTTTTTAAATTAAGTTAAGAAACTTAAGAAAGATAAAAACATATATGAACCACAGAGACGCGTTGGCTAAGATAATCTTTTCATCAGCAAAGGATTACTTTTTTAGTGAAGATTTCTCTATTATTCTAAGCAGCAATACTGAAACTTTATGAATGTCTGAGATCTAGAGAGCTTGATAAAACTCAGATTCTTAGGCTACAATACCGGGTCAGATTCAGTAGGCCTGGGATTAAGCCTAGGAATTTGCTTTTCTGACAATTTCCCAGGTGACATTGACACTATTGGTCTAGGGAGCCACATGTTGAGAACCACTGCATTTGGGAACTCTGATACTGAGGGTCACCACTTAATAAATAGTAAAGATATTTTTGGAGGTGTTGATACTGGCAATAGCAACACAACTTTTCTACTTTATGATTTAGTTCTGTTATGGTTTCTATCTTTTCAGTGAAGAGCTGGAGTCTCAGCCTCATACAGCAATTTGCAGTGGAACTCACCTTCATCTTACAAAAAGCAGAAGAGGTTCAGTGATTCAAACAGTAACTTTCATCATGATGCACAAGTTGACATTCCAGAAAGTACACAAATCTTGGGATTGATTGTCAAATTCAATACCTTACATCACTAGGTATTGAATTGCTCTATAGTAGTTGACTATTTTGAAAAATGTGTACTAAATATGATTATTGGCCAATGAATTCAGGTGTGTGTGGAATACCACTTTTCTTATTTCATGTAAATAATCCTGGGTCCATCTCTGGGTCCTCTGTTTCTGGGGAGTGGTAGAACAATCATTCTCAATAATTTTTAGGTGCTTCTACCCTCCAGGCTTGGGCACAGGCGTCTATGTTCTTAATATCTCTCTGGACATTGGTCATAATTAACCACCTAAATGTCTATGAGGAAGCTCAATTGCCTTCGTACCCCTCTTGGCTTAATAATTTTGGTGATTAAACAAATATTTATTGAGTGCCTATTATGTGACAGGCAACAATTAGTTTTTGGAAATTACATTTCATTACATGATATTTGGTAGACATTAAAGAAAACCACAGCAAATATGCGTACTATGAAACATAATCAAATGAACACCCCTGGAGAATTCCCAAGTTAAGAGTTAGAACTTATCAACACTGTTGGATGTATCTGTGTGTTTCCTCCCTATTCAATCCACTTGCCTCCCCAACTCACCCTAAATATTGTGTTTGCCATTCCCTTGTGTCATAGTTTGCTTTCTGTTGCTTATATCAGAATACCTGAAACAGTGATTTATAAAGAAAAAATTTTTTTCAGTTACGATTTTAGTAGCTTTTATTAAGGTATAGTCAAAATACAATAACTGAATGTATTTAAATTGTACAACTTGATGAGTTTAGGCTCTTAAAGCATTTTGGTATATATTTGGAGCAGCTAAAACTCTTTTTTTAAAAAAATATAGATTTAGGGGTACATTGAAGGTTTATTATATAAGTAATAAATTTGATATATTGATATATCAATATATCATATATCTCTATATATTGATGTATTGTGTAATACTGGAGTTTGGGCTTGCAGTGAACCCATCACCCAAATAGTGAACATAGTACCCAATAGGTAGTTTTTCAATCCTTTCTCCCTCTCCCATCCTTCCTACATTTAAGTTGAAAGTGTCTCTCATTTCATCTTTATGTCCATGTATAACCATTGACTAGCTCTTACTAATAAGTGAATACATGCAGTGTTTGATTTTTCTGTTTCTGCGTTATTTCATGTAGGATACTGGCCTTTTGCTGCATCCATGTTGGTGTGACAGACAAGCTTTTATTCTTTTTTTATGGCTGTGTAAGATTTCATTATTCTCATAGGTGTATATATGTCACATTTTCTTTACCCAGTCCATTGTTGATAGACACTTAGATTGATTCCATGACTTTGCTATTGTGAATAGTGCTGCAATAAACATACAAGTGCAGGTGTCTTTTTGATAAAGTGATTTCTTTTCCCTTGGGTAGATACCTAGTAGTGGGATTGCTGGGTTGAATGGTAGTTCTATTTTTAGTTCTTTGAGAAATCTCCATATTGTTTTCCATAGGTATTGAACTAATATGCATTTCCACCAGCAGTATATAGGTGTTCTATTTACTCTACATACTTGCCAGCATCTGTCATTTTTTGACTTTTTATTAATAACCATTCTGTCTGGTGTGAGATGGTATCTCTTTGTGATTTTAATTTGCATGTCTCTGATGATGAGTGATGTTGAGCATTTTTTTTTTTTTTTTTTTTTTTTTTTGAGACGGAGTCTCGCTCTGTTGCCCAGGCTGGAGTGCGGTGGCCGGATCTCAGCTCACTGCAAGCTCCGCCTCCCGGGTTCACGCCATTCTCCTGCCTCAGCCTCCCGAGTAGCTGGGACTACAGGCGCCCGCCACCTCGCCCGGCTAGTTTTTTGTATTTTTTAGTAGAGACGGGGTTTCACCGTGTTAGCCAGGATGGTCTCGATCTCCTGACCTCGTGATCCGCCCGTCTCGGCCTCCCAAAGTGCTGGGATTACAGGCGTGAGCCACCGCGCCCGGCCAATGTTGAGCATTTTTTCATACATTTTTTGGCTACTTGTATGTCTTCTTTTGAGAGGTGTCTGTTCATGTCATTTGCCTGCTTTTCAGCGGTGCTGTTTTATTCTTGTTGATTTGTTAAATTCCTTGTAGATTCTTAATATTAGTCCTTTGTTAGATGCATAACTTGAAAATATCTTCTTCCACTCTGTAGGTTGTCTGTTTACTCTATTGATTTTTTACTAAACTCCTTGGTTTAATTAAGTCCCATTTATCTATTTTTGTTTTCATTGCATTTGCTTTTGAGGTTTTATTTGTAAATTCAAGGACAATGTTCAGAAGAATAATTTCCAGGTTTTCTTGTAGGATTTTTATAGTTTATGTCTTATATTTAAATATTTAATCTATCTTGAGTTAATTTTTTGTATATGGTCCCATACCTCCCACCATATCCAAAAATTAACTCGGATAGATTTGGGATTCCTCAAGAGGAATCCCCTCTTCTGGATATTGCTATCTAGTTTTCCCAACACCATTTATTTAATCCTTTTGCCATTGTCAATTTTTGTCAACTTTGTTGAAAATCAGTTGATGGTAGGTATGTGGCTTTATTTCTGTGTTCTCTATTGTGTTTCATTGATCTATGTGTCTATTTTTGTACCAGTATCATGTTGTTTTGGTTACTATAGTTTGAAGTTGGGTGATATGTTGCCTCTGGCTTTCTTCTTTTTGCTTAGGGTTGCTTTGACTATTCACGCTCTTTTCGGTTTGGTATAAATTAAAAAAAAATTTTTTTCTAATGCTATGATAAACAGTATTAGTAATCTGACAGGTATTGTGTTGAATCTGTAGATTGCTTTGGGCCATATAGTCATTTTAAGAATATTGAGGCTGGGCACGGTGGCTCACGCCTGTAATCCCAGCACTTTGTGGGGCTGAGGCAGGCAGATCATTTGAGGTCAGGAGTTCAAGATGAGCCTGATCAACATGGTGAAACCCCATCTCTACTAAAAATACAACAAATTAGCCAGCCGTGTCTGTAGTCCCAGCTACTTGGGAGGCTGAGGCAGGAGAATTGCTTGAACCTGGGAGGCAGAGGTTGCAGTGAGCTGAAACCACACCACTGCACTCCAGCCTGGGTGACAGAGCAAGACTCCATCTCAAGAAAAAAAAAAAAAAAAAATTGAGAATATTCCTGTCCTTGAGCATGGGACATTTTCCCATTTGTTTGTGTCAGTTTCTTTCATCAGTGTTTTGTAGTTCTCTTTCAGAGGCTTTTCACCTTTTTGATTAAATGTATTCCTAAGTATTTCTTTTATGTGTGGTATTTGTAAATTGGATTGAATTCTTGATTTGGTTTTCAGCTTAAGCATTGTTGGTGTATAGAAAAGCAACTGGTTTTTCTGTATTAATTTTGTATTCTGAAATTTTACTGATGTTGTTTATCAGGTCTAGGAGTATTTTAGAGGATCTTTAGAGTTCTCTAGGTATAGGACCATGTGGCATATAATTTGACTCCTTCATTTCTCATTAGAATGATATTTATTTGTTTGTTTATTTATTTATTTATTTATTCATTTATTTATTTTGTCTTGCCCGATTGTCCTGGCTAGGGCTTCCAGTACTGTGTTGAATTAGAGTGGTGAAAGTGGACATCCTTATCTCGCTCCAGTTTTTAGGAGAAATGCTTTCAACTTTAGCCTGTTCAATATGATGCTCACTGTGAGTTTGCCAAAATAATAATAATTATTTGAGGTATGTTCCTTAGATGCCTAGTTTGCTGACGGTTTTTTATTATGAAGGGATGTAGATTTTATTGAAGGCTTTTTCTGTGTACATGGAGATGATCATACTTTTTTGTTTTTAATTCTGTTTATGTGGTGAATCATACTTATTGATTCGTGTCTGCTGAATCATCCATACATTCCAGGAATAAAGCTCACTTCGCCATGATGAGTTATATTTTTGATATGCTCTTGGATTCACTTTGATAGTATATGTTGAAGATTTTTGTGTCTATGTGCATCAGGGATATTGGGCTGTAGTTTTCTTTTTTGTTGTATCATTATCAGATTTTGTTGATATCTGTTTTGTGGAATGAGTTAGGGAGGAATCCCTCCTTGATTTTTTGGGAATAGTTTCCATTAGATTGATACCACTCTTTGTATGTCTGGTAAGATTTGGCTGTAAATCCATCTGGTCCAGGATTTTTTTGTTTGGTAGATTTTTTATTACTTATTCAATTTTATAATTTGCTCTTGGACTATTCCGGATTTCAGCTTCTTCCTGGTCCAATCTTGGGAGGATGTACATTTCTGAGAATTTATCCATTTTCTCTAGGTTTTTTGGTTTGTGTACATAGACATGTTCATAGTTGTCTCTGAGGATCTTTTGTATTTCTGTGGTATAAGTTGTAATGTTACCTTTGTCATTTCTGATTGTGTTTGAATATTCTCTCTTTTTTTATTGGCTATTATAGCTAATGGTTTGTCAATTTTATTTATCCTGTCAAAGAAAGAACCAACTTTCATTTCATTACTCCTTTGTATGATTTCTTTTGGTCTCAATTTCATTTAGTTCTGTTCTGATCTTTGTTATTTCTTTTCTATTGGTAGCTTGGGGTTTCATTTGTACTCATTTTTCTAGCTCCTTTAGGTGTGATAGTAGGTTCTTAATTTGAGATTTTTTTTGATGTAGGTATTTAGTGCTATAAACTTTCCTCTTAACACTGCTTTTACTGTATCCCAGAGTTTTTGTTATGTTGTGTCACTATTTTCATTTGTTTCAAAATTTTTTTTTTTTTATTTCTGTCTTAGTTTTTTGTTTACCCAAAAGTCAGCCAGGGGCAAATTGTTTAGTTTCTATGTACATGTGTGATTTTTGGAGTTCTTCTTGGTGTTGATTTCTAATTTTATTCCACTGTGGTCTGAGAAGATGTTTGATGTAGTTTTGATTTCTTCGAATTTATTCAGACTTCCTTTACAACCAAGCATATGGCCAATTTTAGAGAAGGTTCCATGTGCAGAGAGAAAAATGATTATTTTGCAGTTATTGGGTGGAGTGTTCTACAGATGTCTACTAAGTCCATTTGGTCAAGAGTCCAACTTTAGTACAGAGTTTCTTTGTTAGTTTTCTGCCCCAATCATCTGTCTAGTGCTGTCAGTGAAGTGTTGAAGTTGAAGTCCTCAACTATTATTGTGTGGCTGTCTATCTCCTTTTTTTAGGTCTAGTAGTACTTATCTTTTAAGTCTGAATACTCTGATGTTGGATGCATATATTTCTATTTCTAGGATGGTTAAATCTTGTTGTGTTGAACCCTTTATCATTGTATAATGCCCTCTTTATCTTTGAAAATAATTTTTTTTTCTTAATGTTATGGAGGCTGGGAAGTCGAATTGAGGGACTGCATTTGGTGAAGGTCATCTCGCTGGTGGGGACCCTGCAGAGTCCTGAGGTAGGCATCTCATGGCAAGGGGTCTGCATATGGTAACTTAGGTCTGTCTTCCTTTTCTTAAAAAGCCACCAGTCCCATTTCTCTGATTACTCATTAATCCACGAATGAATTAGTTAATTAGTTCATTCATGAAAGCTGACTCCTCATGACACAAATACCTCCTTTTTAAATTATTATTATTTTTTTAACAGAGTCTCACTCTGTCACCCAGCCTGGAGGACAGTGGAGTGATCTTGGCTCACTGCAACCTCTGCCTCCCATGTTCAAGAGATTCTCACGCCTCAGCCTCCCGATTAACTGGAACTACAGGCACCCACCACCACACCCAGCTAATTTTTTTGTAATTTTAGTAGAGGTGGAGTTTCCCCATGTCATCCTGGCTGGTCTTGAAACCTTGAGCTCAGGCAATCTTCCCGCCTCAGCCTCCCAAAATGCTAGGATTACAGGCCTGAGTCACCACCTAGCCAAAATTACCTCTTAAAGTCCCCATCTCTCACTTCTGCTACTTTGGGAATTAAGTTTAATTATGAGTTTTTGAGGGGACAAATAGTCATGAATTTTGGAGGAGACAAATATAACCATAATACTTTCCTCTTTAAAAATTGTTTTATCACCTGTGTTGCCATATGAAATGTTTTTTATTCTATCTTTATAGTTGTATTATTTTCCTTTGTGTAAATATATAAAAACTTACTTGTCTATTTTCCTGTTGGTGGATTTTTAGGTAGGGCTGTTATGGATAAGTTTCTTATGGACATCTTGTATATCTCTCTGTGTTTTCACTTGTAGATTCTCCCCAGGATTTTTTTTTTTTTTTTCAAGCTGAATGGGCAATACATTTGTGCTGTACAGTAGAAGGTGAAATTGTAATATCCTTCTCACATCATTTTTTTTTCTTAACTCTAAAAGATTTTATAAAGCATGCTATAGAAGACAAGTTTCACTAAATGTACTTTCAAAATGTGTCCCATGGTCAGATAACATTGATAAGTACTCTATTCTATATACTTCCTTTGGGAAGCTACAATAAATTTATCATATCAATGCCTCTGAGAAGTCCTGTAATATAGAAAATATCTACTTTATTGAACTGAGTGTTTCTCATGCTTTTTAATCATAAATCCTTTTTATTCATCACATTCACTAATATTCCATTGAACATATTTTGACATGCACTGATATATTGCATCAACACTGTATCTGTCTTTGTGTTGTGTCTTTTTGATACATCAGTGAAATTTGCTATATCACCTGTGTCCTAGAATAGGCAGAAAGTATCCATGGAACAGTAGAAAATTATAGGAGAAATAGAAATTCTTACCTAAAATGAAGAATTCTGTCTTAATATATAATAATGGTGGTTGACTGTAATGCACTACCTTGTCCTAGCCCTATTCCCACTTTGTAGCAGGATGACCAATTCTCATTCTAGGAACATGGAGGAACTTTGAAAATAGTCTAGAGACAATCCTTGTCCAATGTCCTGCCTGAGTTTGAAAATAAACCCTGGCCTACTTATCCCTAGGAGAAAAAATATCAAGACTTGTTCAGTGATCCCGGCTTATCTATCAATCTGCAATGCCAGAGACTAGTATGTTTCCTAGATCTAGATATGTACTCTTAGGGCCATGTTCCTGATTACATTAAGACTTCAGCCTTCTAGAAAAAGTCACAGTTGCTCTACTCTCACTGGCACAGATAGTAACTGTTCTATATTGTACTGTCTTCTACTCAAAATCTTTTAATTCATATCTACTTCCTCTTCCACTTAGTTTTTGGATTCTCCTCTATTTTAACTCATCAGATTTTTGCCTTATTTTTATGGTATGTCCAACATTGAGACATTGTTTCAACATTTCCTTAGAATTTGTCCCTAGGGATTTCCTTTTCAACTTCTTGCAAGCTGTTTAATAGCACTTGGGGAAGTGATACCTCATCTCTGAATTTCTTGGAGCTGAAAATTTTAAGATGCTACAAACTATCTCATGCTCAACTTCCAAAGTCCACTTAGCTAAGGAATTGAGTACCAAGTTTTAGGATTTCTTTGTCTTCTTTCTACCCTTACAGTCCCTAGTAACCGTTAAGAGTATAAAATCCTACATTTCATCCAACTGGCTAAGGCCTGTTTTCCTACTCTATCTAATTTGCCATACTTAGGATCTGTTCTGATTCTCCCCTTTCTTACATTTTGTGGATTTTCCAGAATGACCCTTTTCTCTCTATCCTGTGGTACATACTGCAGTGTTCCACAGCAGCTTCCAGTGTATTTTTGAAAACATATATAAGGCTTCAATTTCATTGTCTTACAAATCAGTGTGATAGGCTATTTTAGGTGATACAAATGGTTTCCACAGTTTCTAGTCTTTGCCTACAAGTTTGTGAAACATACTCTCTTGAGTGAGTTTTCTCTGTGAATCGATACTACTATACTATACGAATCTATAGATCATTGAATCTTCAAATACAGCATGGATGTAGTGGTTTGGTCAGAGACACATATGTTTGAAGTACATTTTGTACCCTGCAGAACATGCTGCAAGTCTCTCTTCCTGATGATGTTGGCAGTATTCATGTAGGCAGACATTTCTCATAACTATGCCCAATATGGATGGATTTTCACTGCTACCTTTTAATTCCTTCTGAATCTGATGAGTTCCTCTTGTCCTTTCCCCACCAATTATTCACAATTCTATCTCATTCTTAATTTAACTTCCATTCTAAACATTCTAGTTGGGTAATCTTATCATTTCCTTCATCCTGAAATCTAAATGCAATCATTCTGAACCTCTTGCTCTTTCCACCTATGAACTTAAAGAAACCTATAGCCAACCTTTCCACCTATTTCTTTATCTGATAAGATGAGCAGTTCTCCTTCATCCAAGTAGAATTCATCCTTTTGGTCCTTACACTCCTTCCTCCTAGAGACTTGTCCTGCCAGTCACTACCTCTCTCTACTGTACTTTCTAGGCATTCAGGTCAAGATGTGTCTTAGTCAGTTCAGGCTCTTATTACAAAACACCTTAAACTGTGTAATTTACAAACAATAGAAATTTATTGTTCATCATTCTGGAGACTGGGAGGTCTAAGATCAAGGTACCAGCAGATCTGGTGTCTGGTGAAGGCCCATTCCTCATAGGTAGTGCTTTCTTTCCATCCTCACCTGGTGGAAGGGGCAAACAATCTACCTTCAGCCTCCTTTATAATGTCACCCATCCTGTTCATGAGGGCAGTTGCAGAGCTCTTGTGACCTCCCAAAGACTTTACCTCTTAATACCACCATATTGGGGATTCAGTCTCAACACCAGAATTTTGAGGGGATGCAAACACTCACGCCATAACAAGGCTTAAATGCAACTTCATCAGAAAAGTCTTCCCTGTTTGTAAAACTAGAGTAGCCCAGCTGGCACTCGCTTTACATCACCCTATTTTATTGGTCTTTTTTTTTATGGCACATATCATCATCTAGTATATCTTTTGTGTTATCTGTTGATTCTGTCTTTTTTGATATCCTTGGGACCTTGTCTATCTTGTTTATTCACAAAGTCTCAATGCCTAGAATAATGCTTGGAACACAGTGTAAGTTCAGCAAATATTGATAAATAAAAGACTAGGTATATTCTTTAATTTTCCTGACAGTTAATTTTTACTGACTCTTTTTTCTAGCTTATAAATATGTACATTACTTTCCCATTTTAGACACAGCAAAAGTAAACAAAAGGAGAAAAAAAAAAAACCTTTCCTTAATCCTTATTGCAATTGTCTAATCCAGGGATTGGCACTTTATGACTTTGACCAGCAGGCCACCTGTTCTTACAAGTAAAGTCGTGGGAAGACCTATGAACATTCATGTATATATTGTCTATGGCCACTTGTTGCTCTACAATATAACAGTTGTGTAATTGCCACAGAGACCATAGGCCCATAATCCTAAAATATTTACTATTTGACTTTTTCTGAAAATGTTTGTTGACCTCTGGATCTATGCAGTTTCTTGCATTATTTCAAATGTCATTTCTTCTTTATCTTCCTTTAACTGGATTCCATCTTCAGTGCTACACTAAAACTGCTTTCTCTAAAGTTAAAAATGATGCCCTAGTTACAAAATATAATATGCTCTTTTGTCTTTATATTTTTGGACTACTATTCCTCATCTGACTTGGGATTCTCAAATCCTCTTAAAATTCTCTCTCTTTGGCTTTCCCAATACTCAATGTTTTCCCTTCTCACACTTCCTTAACTATATCTTTTCTGTTCTTAAAGAGAACTTCTTCTCTGGCATATTCATATTTATTACTATTATTATTTTGAGACAGGATCTCTCTTTTTAACCCAGGCTGGAGTGCAGTGACACAAACATGGCTCACTGCAGCCTCCACCTCCCGGGCTTAAGTGATCTCACCTCAGCCTTCTGAATAATTGGGACTACAGGTATATGCCACCATTCTTGGATAATTTTTGTATTTTTTGTAAAGACAGGGCTTTACCCTGTTGCCCAGGCTGGCCTTGAACTCCTGAGCTGAAACCATCCACCCACCTTGGCCTCCCAAAATGCTGGGATTACAGGTATGAGCCACTGTGCCTAGCCTCGCCTCTTCTTAAGAATTTGTATATAACCTCAGGGTTCTGTCCTAAGCCAAAATCCCCAATCTACATATGTCTCCTATGTAAACTCAGTCCATCTGAATGGTTTCAATCCCCCTAATCAAGTTTAGTACCCATCATGTCTCCACTTGATCTTTGCTGCAGCCTCCTGACTGGTCCTCTTATATTTAGCCTTACTCCATCAAAGCAACCAGAATGTTAATTTAAGTTAGTGGTTCCCAAACTTTTCTGCGCATCAGATCCACTTGGAGGGCTGTTAAAATACAAACTGCTGGGCTCTACTCCTGGAGTTTGGACTTAGTACATCTCATGTGGGACTGAGAATTTGCATTTATTTGTTCTTGGGTGATGCTGATGTTGCTTTTATAGACTTCATGATGAAATACAGTGATTTAAAAAGAAGTTTGACTTGCCCACTTTTTTCTTAAGACTATGCAGTGATTTTTCCATAATCTACAGGATTACATATAAGTTATTACATCACATAATACCCTCCAAGATCTTACTCTTTGTCTCCTCCCAGAATTCTCTCTTTCATTCTTTGACTCCCGTTTGACTCCCTTATGACCCTAGACTGCAAATTGCAACATGTGTCCCTCATTGATTACACACCTCTTTGCTCTTGCTTATGCCTATAATTTGTGTGCCCTCTCTATCCACCATTCCCCTCTTTGCCCTTTAATGAGGTGTCTCAAGTGCTGTTCTACTTTCCAAGCTTCCACAATAGCCAGGGCACATTTCTCTCACTACATACTTTCTCTGTCCGTTCTCTATCCACAATAATGTTTTACTGACAGTTATTTGTATTTATTTTGCGCCTTCTAAACTGTGAGCCCCTAGCAGAGTGCATAGATTCTATGACTCTTTTCACTCAATTTCTCTCTTTTTGTCTTTCTCATATTACAAAATGAAGGCTCACTTTAAGTTATCGATTTAGAAATGTATTTCTCACTGAGGGTGAGAGCACAGAGAAATTACTGCTCCCATACATTACTGATCACACTGTAAATTGACCCCATACTTTCAGAAAGCAATTTGGCAAACTCCTTATAAAAAAAAAATCTTTCATCTTCTTGGACTAATCATTTCACTTCTGGGAATATGGTCTAAGAAAATAATTCAGAATATGCACAGAGACGCATGTCACACATTGCTTATAATAGAACAATTGGAAACACTAAATGCTCAACATTAGGCAGTGATTAAGATGCACGTAAATGCTGAAATATTGCGTATTTAAATGATGATTTTAAAGCTTATATGGTAAACATAAAATTATATTTTGTTTCAAAGTAAAGTAAAAAATAAGGGTACCAAATGTTAATATAAATGTTAATTCTAATTATAACCTTTAAAGAAAAAGACTGAAAGGAAATGCACTTAATTTCTAAGTTGAGAAATGCATGATATAACTTTATAATGTGGTTACATGTTAAAATAAACAAAAATAAAACTTATTTTAAGCATCTATGCTGTTTAATGTTATGTAGCTGTCTTTAAAATTACAAGGAGGAGTCAGTCATGGTTACACAGGCAATGCTTAGTTGAGCCTTCAATAAATAGCTATTCTTGTATCTGTTCCTTTCTAAATCACCACAGGATACAATTTTAGGAACTCAAAAATATTAAGAACCTTGACATTGAATAATACTTTGACACATTTAACCTAAGTTGCATGCAACAGTCAAGGGTAAGATGACTTTTGTAAGAAGAGGAAGTTGAATATAACATGAAGATACCAAGTTACAAACCAAAGCATGGATTAAGGAAAACATTATGGTATAGATTAGGGGTTAATGTGGAGTCAGTATACTATGGTTGTTACAGTTCTCATTTTAAAACCACACTCTAGATTAGAATCCAATTTTGCCTCTTACCAATTAGGTGATTTTGTGCAAGTTTTTAACTTCTTGGAGTCTGTTTTCTCATCTGTGATACAAGGATAGAAGGTTTGCCTCTGGGAGGCACTACTAATTGCCTACCCACTGCCATCCTAATGCTCTCTTGACTTGCCTCCCTCCACACACTGCATATGCTTGGTCTTGCTTTTACACACATATACATGCACGTGCTCTCAAAATCTGCCTCTAATTCTAGAGGCTCCACCTATCAGTTCCTTTCTCAACCTCTCTTCAGTCAGATCAGGGTCATAAGACCCAGGCCTGGTCACTTGGATCCAGGGAAATACTGCTGAACTCCTCCTGGGAAAGGTTCTTTCTTCATTAAAATATATTCATAGACAAAAAGGCCATCTTTCCTTAGTATGTTCATTCTCAAGTGTGATGTCCGAAATTGCTTTAGTCCTCTGACCTTGAGGAGAGGCATCACTGACCTCCAGAGTAGAGTAGAGCAGAAAGATGGACAGTCTGCATCCTTGATTATATCACCACCTGGAAGACTTTCTTTATGTGATATAGTACAGATGCTTATCATTTAAGTCAGTTTGAATTAGCTATTCTAGCACTTGCACTTAAAACCACCGTAATATTTTGTGTTAAATGAGAAAATAGGTGAAGTGCTTAACAAGGAAGTGGAGCATAGTGATCAAGAGTAGAGGCATTGGGGCCAGACTTGAGTTTTAATCTGGTGCTTGCAATGTAACGATGTACAAACTACTTAAACTCTGCAATGTCATATATTGGGAGGACAGAAAAAGTTGATTTTGTTTGTTTGTTTGTTTGTTTTGTTTTGAAACAGAGTTTCACTCTTGTTACCTAGGCTGGAGTGCAATAGTGCAATCTTGGCTCTCTGCAACCTCCGCCTCCCAGGTTCAAGCGATTCTCATGTCTCAGCCTCCCAAGTAGCTGGGATTACAGGCAGGAACCACCACGCCCGGCTAGTTTTGTATTTTTAGTAGAGTCAGGGTTTCTCCATGTTGGTCAGGCTGGTCTCGAACTCCTGACCTCAGGTGATCTGCCCACCTTGGCCTCCCAAAGTGCTGGGATTACAGGTGTGAGGCACGGCACCAAGCCAAGAAAAAGTTTTCATCTCACAACTTAATAGGTACAAGTCATGGTATGAAGATAACAATACAAGGAAATATGTCAGAGGATGACTGGGCAATGTAGTTGGCAGCTTTAGATGAGGTGATCAACTGTTGTCTGAAACCTAAATGATGAGAAAGGCCATACCTGTGGTTTTCTGGTGGGTGTGGGGGTGGAAGAGTAATAATTTGGGGAAACTGTTGAAAAGTCTGAATGTAGGAGCTAATTTGGCATAATCCAACCAACCACTCAACCAACCAACCAACCAACCAACAAAAATCAGAAAGAAGATTGAAATGCCTGAAGCGTCACTAAGAAAGAGGGAAATAGTTTTAATTGAAGTTGGTGCAGTGGATGAGGGCCAGGTCATACAAATCCTAGGTAGTGTGGAAAGAACTTTAAATTTTTCTCTAAGAACAATTAGAAAGCTTTGGTATCTTATTCAAGCAATAAATGAATAATCATGTGTAAGGTGTTGAGTACTTACCATATTGATACTGTTTGAATATTTTACATGAATTATTCATTTAATATTTATAACAAACTTTTGAGGAAACTGAGGTAAACGTATATTGAGTAATTTTCCCAAACCTATACAGCTAAATGTGAGAGAGCCAGAATTTGAAGCTGGGAAGTCTAGCTTCATAATTCTTGCTTACTCCATTAAGCTTACCGATTCCTTTTTATGACTGTGTGAATATAACATGCTAAGGAAGGTGATGAAATAGAATTTGTTTCTTCTCCTCAAAGCTAAGCACAACCTTATCTCACCTGTAATTTAATTCAATTTAGTCTAACAATAACTTATTGATGTCTTACTCAGTGCATGATACTGGCTAAAGTTCTGGGGTATGGAAATGAAGTTACCGCTTTTCTCTTGAACTCACAGTTTAGCAAAAGGAGACAAGTGAATACGTAAATATATTTAATATAGTAAGTCTCTCTGATACTTAATATGAGCGCTCACTAATACCCAGTCATCCTCTTTTTTGAAGGCACACTTGCATTAAGCTAGATAATGTGACTAATTTTGCCTATAGATTCTCAGCAAGTCATTTTTGAGTCATTAAAACCCCCCGCACAAGTCTTCACTTTCTTCTGTCCTCCTGAGGTGATTAAGGAAGCCTCATGTTTCCATAGCAGAGACACAACTTGGAAGCAGCCTTGTGGACCAATGAAGTCATTTCATAGAGAACAGCTCTGGGAAGGTGCCAGACCTATCTGAATTTTCTACAAGCAAGAAATAAGCTTTGCTGGATTAAATTGTTAAAATTTTAGGCTTTAGTTGTTGCCACAGGAAGACATAGACTCTACTGTGTTTTCTGCTGTAAATGAAGTATATGTGAAGCACTCTGAGACACAAGAGAAAAAAAGGAAATTAATTCTCAATGATAAAATGTGGATGTTTCCATGGAAGTGCTAACATTTTAATTATGTATAAAAGATGAGGAAGACTTCAACAGTTAGAAAGATTAGTAGATGGACTTGAAGAGTGACCAGAAAGGGTATCGGGGGAAAATGTATTAAGTGAATAAACAGCATTATGTGAAAGTAAAAATAAAATACATTTGAAAGACAGAAAATGAGGCCATGTAGCTGAAATACCTGATAATTACTAGTAAAGTGATAGACAGATATGAGGCTAATGGTAGAGAGATGTGAATAAAGAGAGAGATTAGGGGCCACTTGGGTTCTGATAAACCTAAAGTTCTTGAACTTGAGTTTGTACAATCTGGGAGGGCTGTTAGAAGCTTTTGATAGAGATGTGTGCTGACAGCCACAAATAAACATGTATTGAATAGGACATAGTCATGATGATGTAGTCCCTGGCCTGTGTTGGTTGCAAACTATGATAGGAGATATTAGATTATTTTGAAATCATTTGTTTAGGTGGCATTAAGTATAAATTCCATAAGATAAAACACTTTTAGAGAAACCAAGGTAACTGACAGTGGAAGTTACATTTTCTCTGGGTCTTCAGTGTTCACAAGGTCGTTAAGACTTGAAGTGGGAAGTGAGGAGGAAAAGGTAGAGGGGAAGGCCTCATGTAAGGTAAGAGTTGGCCTCTGTTATAGCCTGCAGTCTGTGCTCAGGAAAAACAACTCAGGCAGCAATATGACCATTGACTCTAGCATTATCTGGGTGTGAAAATGTGAAGAGCCCAATTGGAACAGTAGTAGCAGGCATAACTTGCGTTGGATTAAATGGGTCAAGAGACCTCGCCAAGGTGCCTAGCTTAGACAGGTAAACAAAAGATGCATATCATTAGTTGAAAGGGAGAAGGTAAGAGAGGTAGAACAATGAGGAGACATAAAGCACCAGCTGCTTCACCTCAGCCTAGGTCTGTAGGAGACGTAGTGGAGCCAGCTGAGTGAGAAAACAGCACTGCTTCTTACCATAATACTCAGGTGTGTATTGAATCCTCTGTGAACACATGAAGAATTTTTATTTTATGCATTTATTCTTAATTTTTATGGATACACATGAAGGATCTTAAGACAAAAATGAGTCCTCTGGAAAACAGTACTGGTGTTCTCAAGAGGGAAAAGGAAAAGCAATGGGAAGAGAGTTATTTATTTGATAATATTTACAAATTCCTATGGGTACAAATCTCATTATGGACTAAACATTTTTTCAAGTATATGTAGATGTTGATATTGTAGATAAAATATAAATCATTAAAAAATGATACTGGATACTTAGTAATTTCTTATCATTATAATTCCTTAATCACCGTATAATAGAAATACAACTGTTACCACCAGCAGGGTCTGCAAAGCTTTTGATATTAAAAAGAAAACCCTGGCCGGGCACAGTGGCTCATGTCTCTAATCCCAGCAATTTGGGAGGCCGAGGCTGGCAGATCACCTGAAGTCAGGAGTTTGAGATCAGCTTGACCAATATGGCGAAACCTCGTCTCTACTAAAAATACAAAAATTAGCCAGGCATGGTGGCAGGCACCTGGAATCCCAGCTACTTGGGAGGCTAAGGCAGGAGAATCACTTGAACCTGGGAGGCAGAGGGTGCAGTGAGCCAAGATTGCACCACTGCACTCCAGCCTGGGGGACAGAGCGAGAAAATCCTATCCTTGGAAAGCCTGAGAATCTGTGCTGTATTTTCTGGAGAATTACTTATATCACTGGCATATTAAATTACATATCTGAAGGAATCTGAAATTAATAAAATAGAAATTCATTCTTTTACTTTGAATGTAAAGCAAAAGGATCAGAGGTGGATGGTTTTCATTTGATATAGTTGATAATATAAAGTTTGCACATCCGGACAGGAAAAATGTTACCAGGAGTTCTGAAGAAGCTCCTAGAACAACATCAAATCTTAGTCATCAGTTCTAGCCATTTTTAAGGATTCCAATGTTTTGTATGTAAGTGTGTGGGGGTGGAGTTAAAAGGATTAGGACAGATGTACACGTGCTGCCATGGGCTTCTCAGCCTGAAACTCTTGGGGAAACCAGGAAGTTTGCCAGCCGTTCACCTTATTTTCAGACAAGTTTTTCATTTGAAACCTGTGGATTCTATGCTTCATTGTTCTTGTGAAAGCGTCTCACAAATAATGGTGAAAATTGTTACCTTTTCCCTATATGGGACTTTGATTCTTTATGAGAAATTGGTTTACTGAAAATATAGAATGACTTTGCTGAAAGCATTTTGTTCAAGTCAAGTACCAGAAGGTGATGCCCTTTACTGTTATTTCAGTGAAAAGTCAAGGAGGGTTTAAGTAAATGTTTTCCTAATAAGTTGTATGGGGAATATGTAACTCTACTCAGTGGAAAAATCTAAAAAGCAATTAGCAAAGGCACTGTTTGTTATGAACGACATTTTCCTGGAAGTCCGTTGTTACTATCAGCATGAAAGTTTTCCTACTACTTGTCCCCCTTTCTTTTGACTTGGAAATCAGTTAACACCAAGTAGCTTCTGATTTCATTTTGCAAAGCTTTTTTGTTAACATCTCCAGATATTATATAAGGCTTTCCGTTGGCATCGAAATTTAATTAAGTATTGTGAGTTTGCCTTCACTTTGACTATGATTATTTGAATTTCAACTGCCTTTAGGGAGAAAAATACGGAAGTATATTACTCACCACTTCACATCTGTTGCAGTTTAAAAGACTCAGTTGCCAAGAATTGTATGAAGCATCACTTAGTAATGATTCAGGAAATGATTAGTCAATGCATCTTATGCTTAAAGTGAAGGGCACCCTCTGTTGTCCATCTTGCTATGATAGGGCCTTGATATTTTCCAAGATACAGAATCAAGCTATAAATTTGCAATTTCTTCTTAGCTGAATATTGATAAATACATAGTGATAAATGACACACATAAGACAATCTTTCAATATTTTAGTTAAAATGTTCAAGAATAGAGACAGAATCCCCCCCAAATAGACCCTGATACTGATAATGAAACAACAGCAAAATGGATTCATTTTCTTCTTCCACCAATTAACTAAGATTTGATTTCCATAGTCATTTGATATCTCTGTGTGTCAGTCTTCTCCTTTAGAAAATGAAGATGTTAATAACTACACAATGTACGTTGCAAATATTTTATTTTTGCTGTTGTGATTTAAATTTGAAGTGCGAATGAAGTTTCCAGCTTTTTTGTGTGTGTCTTGTAATTTTATGATGCAATTATTATTGCAATTACACTGTGAAAAGGCTAGGGAACTGATGACTATCTTGTACATTTAAGTCTTTGGCTGAAAACTAATACTTCAAGAAGTTGCTTCTCTAAACTTTGTCCTTATATGACTCCCAATATTTTATTACCTCTTCTAAACATCTCTCACTTCTCTAAATGTTGTGATGGATATTTATTATTATTTATCCATGCTTTGATTCTTGATTTCTAATGGTCAGACCTCTTCTTTTTGTCTTAAAAAAATTGAATAACACTTGAATGTTTATTTTTGTTTTCCTAAACCTTCAGCATCATATTTTCAGTTCCTATGCTGTTCCATTTGTGTAACACAGGGTGTCAAAGTCAAACTCGTCATCTTTATCCAAAATCTACCTTAGATTTGAAAGTTTTAGCAAGACCACAGAATGGTAATCTGTTTTTTCTTTGGTGGGAATATAATATTTGGTTTACTCATTGCAGTTCTGTTGGTCATCATTTCTAGATCTTTTCAATTGACAGAGCTAAGGTTTTCAGAGTTGATCTTTTTCAGTAGACAGAGCTAATGCATTTTGTGTGTGTGTGTCTGTGTGTGCATGCCCATGTGTACATATATAAAAATATACACATATATGTATATTTTATATTTAATAAGTTCATATTAAAGATAAAATACCTCATAAACTCACACTGGTACTTCCTATACAAATTTTGCAGTACCAAGGTTTTACTTAATTTGTTTTACATTACATCTGTATCTCTTCTCTTTCACATCAAGAAACTCGGTTCTCAAGGACACAGGGGATAATATAATTAGAATTTCTGAAAATTTCTCATTTCCTTTATCCCACATCACCTGCATAATTGTCTCAGGATAACAATTCTATTACCACCAATATTATTTAGAAAAAACAATTTTTTTGTTTGTTCTCCCCACTCTCATCTTTTTTTTAAAAAAATAATTGTCTTACATTGTCCTATATCTACATATAATATTAAACATTATAATCTCTCCTTTTTAGCTCTCTTTTAGTATTAATTTTACAAGTAATTGTGTATTTAGTGTTTACCACTAGTTTTATGTCAATGTTTCTCTAGTCATCTTGGTTTTGTGAAGTTTGCTCTCTGGTAGGTTTCTCAAGAAGGCCTCATGGAAACAGTATTTTTAGAGTTCTTGAATGTTGATAACTTGCAAATTTGGCTTTTCTTCCTTTTTTTCCTAACCACTAGACCACCAGGAATGCTTTTTCTTCTTGAAAGTCCCTTTGCTAGATATGAAATCTTTGTCCTACATTTTTACTCTTGATTGCTAGATATGAAATCTTTGTCCTACATTTTTACTCTTGATTATCTTAATTGTATTAATCCATTTACATCTGGCATAAAGTGTTGCTGTGGAAAGATGCAGTGATTACCCACTTTTCTTTCCTTCTAAGTCTCTTGTCCAAAAGTGCTTGCCTTTTTTAATATCAAAAAATTTTTAAAATATGTCTTGAAATTGGTCATTCTGGGTTGTCATAAGTTGGATAAAAGCATATAAAATATGGTTTTTTGATATGTAATTTTGAATCTTTTTTATTTCAGGGTTATTATAGGATTTAACATTTTTTCCCCTTGCATTGACTTTCTTATTCACTGCCTCCTATTATGGATATATTTACTCATCTTTGCTTGTCTTCAATATTTGTCACTTTTTTGGTTCTTTTTATAGCTTTTTTACTCAATTGAAAATTTTTCTTTTTCACCTTTAGTTTCTCTTAAACCTTTATTATTATGTTTATTTTCTTTCATGCTTCTTGTAATATATACTTCATTTCTGAAATTTTTTTTTTTTTTTTTTTGAGACGGAGTCTCGCTCTGTGGCGCAGTCTGGAGTGCAGTGGCCGGATCTCAGCTCACTGCAAGCTCCGCCTCCCGGGTTTACGCCATTCTCCTGCCTCAGCCTCCCGAGTAGCTGGGACTACAGGCGCCCGCCACCTCGCCCGGCTAGTTTTTTGTACTTTTTAGTAGAGACGGGGTTTCACCATGTTAGCCAGGATGTTCTTGATCTCCTGACCTCGTGATCCGCCCGTCTCGGCCTCCCAAAGCGCTGGGATTACAGGCTTGAGCCACCGCGCCCGGCCTGAAATTTTTTATTCCTAATTTTTTCCTGAGTACTTTTCCTGATTTCTAAGTTTATATAATTCTTAATGTATTTACTTCTTTAAAATCTTGTATCATTTTCTTAATTTTTTAAGGTTGCTTTGAAATAGTAGATGACAGTTGATATATTTTGTGGACTCATCTTTCTATTATGCATTTATTGTCTATAGGGAGGTTATTTTGCTCATTGTTCTCCTTTCTTCTTATAACTTGTATGAGATTTGACATTGAAATTTTTCTGTTGCTTATTTGTATGTATTTTTTTGAATTTTTAGAAGATGTGGCTCACGACATATAACTTTATATATTTCTCTCTTTTGTCTTTTTTTCTAAAAGTGCTAAAAATATGTTGTCATACTTTCTGAGATTCGTGGGTTTATTCTTTTCCTATACTTATTTTTATACTATGAAGAACTTTTCTTTCTTAATCTTTATTCTCCAAGCCCTGCTCAAATTTGATTCTCTTCCACATTTTTCCTCAAGTTGGGCCTATATTGGTTGAGTTTTGGATGACTGACATCAAGAGATGACATGATATAGTCTGTCCCAGTCCCTTCAGACATTACTGTGGGACTCTTGCAGTCACTTGTTATTAGACTGGACAAAATCCTTGTAGTTCCAACAATCATTTTTAAATTTGTCAACCATGCTTTCCAGTGAGTATCAGTTGGCTGTTGTGTTAGTCAAGGCTCTCCAGAGAAATAGAACCAATAGGATGTGTTCATGTGTGCACAACTCTCTCTCTCAACATCTATCTTTATTTATTTTAAGGTATTAACTGATGTGATTGTGGTGCTGACAAGTATTAGATCTGCAGGGCACGCTGGGAAACTGGAAAGTTTGCAAAAGTCAATGTTGAAGTCTTGAGTCCAAAGGCTGGAAATTGAGGAAGAACTTCTATGTGCAGTCTGGAGGTAGAATTCCTTCCTTTTTGGAAGAGCTCCATCTTTTTTTCTTACAGCCTCTGACTGATTGGATGAAGCCAACTTGCATTATGAAGTGTAATCTGCTTTACTCAAAATCTACTGCTTTAAATGTTAATCACATTTAAAATCATGCCTTCCCAGCAACATCTAAGCCAGTGCACAATGATCTGACCCAAGTTAACACAAAAAATCAACCAAGATTGCTATTGAGAAATGTTCTTGTTCCCAAGTCTGTCAGACTCCCTGGTGCTTTCCTTTACTTCCTCCCAGCCAGGAGGGGATGCTTCACAGTTCTTGTGGTTGTCAGTCATTTATTTCTACCTACTTGTATTTTGAAATTCATGAGGATAATGTGTCACCTACTTTTGTTGTATGTGTTTTTTGTGTGTTTTGGGTTTTGATATTTAGTTGTTCTATCAGTTTTTACAAGGATATTTATGAAGATTTAGCCACTTTGTTACTGGCATTTTCTCAGAATTATTCTTGTTTTTGAAAAAATTTTGCTGGTTTCCTTTTTTATTTTTTTCCTTGAAATTTAATTCTTATATGAACTTGTCAACTTAACAATCTCTTCAACTTTAGAAGAGGGCACCTTTAAGATATAAATTGATATGCATGTACAGATTTTGGAGTTACCAAAATATGAATTTATAACTGAATTTATATTATAAAAGTGTTTGGAAGTAGCAAAATGGAAAGAACAGTGAAATGTTCTTTCACTGGGGAAATGTACATTGTCATTATCAGTTCTTTCACTGGAGAGATGTACATTGTCATTGTGAATCTAAAATATTAAATAATACCTTCATAATTAATATATAGACTGAGTGGAATTATTAATATGTACATAAGAAAAATTTAATAAATATTAGCTACTATTGACATGGTGATCATTTTGATGAAGAAGATTATGATTTTGTTTATTTATTTAAATGGACAGGGAAAAATATATGTACTTACCATGTACAACATGATGTTTTAAAGCAATGACTCAACAATGGGGATGTATTCTGAGAAATGTATCAGGTAATTTTGTTGTTGTGTTAATATCATAAAGCATATTTACACAAACCTAGATGATATAGCTTACTAATTTCTTGGGTCATATGCTGTAGCATTTCTCAGAACATATATGTAGTCCTTGTATCTGCTGTTGATCTCTACCAAAACATCATTATGTGGCCTAAGACTATATATATGCATTTTGGAATAACTAAATCTAGTTAATTAATACATGCATTACCTCACATTTTTGTGGTGAAAACACCTTAGATCCACTCTCAGAAATTTTCAAGAATACAATGTATTATTAACTATGCTATTATTTTAGTGGATAGTTAAGAGATTCAAGTGGATCTCTTGAATTTATTCCTCTTATCTGACATTTTGTATTCTTTGACCAACGTCTTCCAAACCCTTTCTCCCCCTAACCACTCCAGTCCCCATTCTACTCTCTACTTCTATGAGATCAACTTTTTAAAGTTCCATATATGAGTGAGATCATGTGGTGTTTGTCTCTTTGTGCTTGTCTTATTTCAATTAATATAGTTTCCTTTGCTTCATCCATGTTGTAAATGACAGGATTTTCTTCTTTTTTTATGACTGAATACTATTCCATTGTATGTGTATACTGTATTTTCTTCATTCATACATTGATGGACACTTAAGTTGATTCCATATCTTGGCTATTGTGAATAGTGCTATCAAGATGGGATGCAGCTGTCTCTTCAACATACTGATTTCATTTTCTGTAGCTATATATCCAGCAATGGGATTGGTGGATCATATGATAGTTTTATTTTTAATTTTTTGAGGAACTTCCATACTGTATTTCATAATGGCTGTACTGATTTTCATTCCCAACAACCATATACGAGGGTTGCCTTTTCTCCACATTCTTACTAACATTCATAATCTTTTGCCATTTTGATAAATAACCATTCTAACAGCTATGAGGTGATATTTGGTAATTTTAATTTGCATTTCCTTGATGATTAGTGATGTTGAGAAATTTTTAATATACTGTTGGTCTGCATACCTAATATTCCTGTATGTCTTCTTTTGAGAAATGTATATTTTGCCCATTTTTCAATTGTGTTATTTGTTTCTTGCTATTGAGCTATTTGAGCTCTTACATATTTTGGATATTATCCTCTTATAAGATATATAGTTTGCAAATATTTTATTTCATTCTGTAGGTTGTGTCTTCATCTGTTTCATCTGTTTTCATTTACATGAAATATCATTTTACATATCATCATTTTCAGTCTATGTGTGTCCTTACAGATAAACTTAGTATTTTGTAGGCAGCATGTAGTTGTGTCTTGTGTTTTGATCAGTTCAGCCACTGTATCTATGTATTTTGATGGAAGAATTTGATCCAATCACATCCCAGGTACCCGTTAATAGATAAGAATTTGCTATTGCCATTTTGTCAATTTCCTTTGTTCCTTTCTTCCTCTCTTGCTATCTTCCTTTCTGACTAAGTGATTTTTCCCTTGTGATATGTTTTTATTCTTTGTCTTTTACTTTTTGTGTATCTTTTATAGGTTGTTGCTTCATGGTTACCAAGTGGCTTGCAAAAAACATTTAATAGTTATAACAGGTTACTTTAAGTTAATAACAACTTTGATCACACACACAAAAAATTCATACGTTTACTCCATTCCTTCCCCTAAATTTTGAGTTTTTGATATCATATTGTTTTATAGTGGATATTCCTTAACACATTATGGTAGTTATTTTTTAATAGTTTAGTTTTTTAGCCTTCATAATAAATATATCCATATTTTATACATCACCATTAAAGTATTAATGTATTTTGAATTTGACTTTGTCTTTATTCTTACCTTAAATACTTTAAGGTACTTACTGTTACTATGACAGGTGCAACACTGTGGCAGGCCAGAAGCTTTGGGGAGATGCAGCAGGGCATGGAGCTGGGGCATGACAGAAGCTCAGAACCATGGAGGGCTACTTGTCATTCAAGGCTGTCAGAAGCCCAGGGCCACTGAAGTCAGCCTAGTGTTGGTACAAGGCATAGATGAAGTCCACCACACAAGCCTGAAGTCTGGAGCTATGTTGTCCCACTGATGCCAGAGCAAGTCTAGAGGCTTAGTCCTGGTTACCAGCCTGGAATATGGGGCTCTGGAGGTCTGCATGATGCTGACTTTTATTGTAACAGGCCCACTGTTGGAGTCAAGGCAAAGTCCTGTGCTCACTTCTCTCTCTTTTCCCCATGTGGATAGTATCTTTCATCATGCTGTGCTCCCTGGGGTTGTGAAAGGGTAATGTGTGGGTAATGTAAAACTAACCTTCTTACCCTGTTTAATGCATCTTTTAAAAATCATTGCACTAGAACTAGGTACTGTGATTTCTTACCTGGTTTTCTTAGCTCTTGTGGAGGTATTTTTGTGTGTGAGTAGTTTTTATAATTGATCTTTCTGTGGGGACATGATTGCCAAAGAGTCCTATTCTGCCATCTTTCCCCATCCTAACAGCCTATCTTTATCTTAAGCCAGGGAGGCAACCTGAATCTTTTCCTCCTTTCTTTCTTGATCATTCTTTCTTTTGTTCTGGGAGGCTTACACAGAGCCCAGAGAACATCCATATGCATAATTTCAGAAAGAAATAAACTAGGTGATTTTAAGGATTTCTTCCATCTTTGAAAGTGTAGTGTTTTAAACTGTTAAAAATTTTAAAGTAAAAAAAAAACTTAAAAGCTTTTCTTAAAAATATTGAAACAATGATATAAAATTAAATATATTTTAGCTTTTTTTTGACCCACAATTTTAACAGTCTCACCATCAATGCCTTAGCTTTCTCGTTAGAACCATTTGACTATTTCTCAGAATTATAATGCAGACATACACTTGTAGGCAGGAGATAAGCCATAATAAATAGTTATAGATATACAGATATGTACACTCAGGCAAAAAAGTTTTCTCCAATTTCTTCAAATGAGCCAGTAAATTTTGAAAACTTGTCTTTAGAGATCTGTAAGAAACAGTGAGAAGCTCATCAAATGTTTATCTTAAACCATTTGTGCCAGTGATTTTATCTTATTTAGACCAACTTCACTTTACTTTCTATACCTAGGAAATAATATATATTTTATTTTCTATACCTTGTAAAACATTTACATATTTATTAAAGATGCTAAATTAAAAAAAATAAAGTTTGTTTATTCAATGGGTTTCATTTGCAGATATTTATACTAGGAGAGTGCAACCATTTTAAAATTGTTAGCTGCATAATGCTTCTCCTCTACTTGTCAGTTTTCAATCAGTATAGGGTTTGAGAAGGATGCACATGGAACAATGAAAGGAGACCAGGTTTACCAGTCAGATCAGCTAAGTCTTCCAGGGAAAGTACTGGAGACAGATAGTCTTGTATCACATTGGGCAGATTCAAGAACATCCTATCCTCAGTTTCTACAAATGTGTCTCATTCCCTGGGGAAAAATGTTGAGTTATTTATTGATCATAATTACACCTGTTAGTCTATAAGTTTAACCTTTAATCTATATCTGCCTTAATTACTCCTGTTTTGCCTTTAGGAAGCACTAAAACATTTTTAATGGCTGCTTTTAAAAAAGGCATTTGTAAACGAAACAGATAATCAGAAGATAGAGTGATAACATAAGCACAAGCTATTAATTTGTTAAATCACTGATTGACATTAGCCAGTTCTTATATAGTATCCAAAAGAAAGTGCATATAAATGTCTGATATATATATATATTTTTTGTTGAGGGGAATGGAGTCCCACTCTGTCACTCAGGCTGGAGTGCAGTGGCACAATCTCGGCTCACTGCAACCTCTGCCTCCTGGGTTCAAGTGATTCTCCTACCTCAGCCTCTTGAGTAGCTGGGATTACAGGCGTGCAATAATTCAGTTTTATGCAGAAGTACACATTCATTTTTTATATAAGAATATTTTCAATTATTGGAATTAACTTCTATATGTTCAGGTGCAACTGAAAAGGCCATTGGCAAGTGACAGAGTATAATATACCAAATATCATCCAAAAATAGATATTTTATTAATTTATAAATGTTTTTCTACTATAGAAATACTCAGACAAGTTTAATGAGATAAAATTTTCTACTTAAAGCTCATTAAGTATAGACTTTGCTAACTCATTTCCACCTGCAACAACCAATACTAAAATACTATTGTGAAAATATAGCGTATTTCCCTTCAGCAATTCATTGTTCAGATTTACTTCAGAATTATATGTCTCAAAACGCATAATTATATAGGCTGGGCATGGTGGCTCATGCTTGTGATCCTAGCACTTTGGGAGGCCAAGGTGAGTGGATAACTTGAGGTCAGGAGTTCGAAAACAGCCTGGCCAACATGGTGAAACCCCATCTCTACTGAAAATTTAAAAAATTAGCCAACCGTGATGGCAGGCACCTGTGATCCCAACTACTTGAGAGGCAGAGGCAGGAGAATTGCTTGAACGTGGGAGGCGGAGGTTGCAGTGAGCCAAGATCACATCATTGCACTCTGGCCTAGGCAACAGAGTGAGACTGTCTCAAAAAAATAAAAAAATTTAATTATATAGATAGTTACATAGTTTTACTACATAGACATTAAAATAAGAAGGCACCTCAGTTACTCAGCATGTAAATATAAAAGAAGATTTAATTTGAAACCATTGACCTCATATAAATTCTCCAGTAGTTTAAACAAGAATGAAATGTAGATATTCAGCACTAAAATACTTTTTTTCCTTTTCACGTAAGTTCTATAGCAAATATATAGGAAAATGAGAGAAATATCTCTGCTTTCTCTTTGGTTGTTTATTTTTTTGAAACATGCCATGATTCAACCATTTATTTTCTGATTTTTAGATTGAAAAAATGGATTTAAAACAGAGGAAAAAGCTATCCATGGTGTTCAATAAAGAGTTGCTATTTTATAATATATAAATTATTTGAAAAGCAATATATATTATTCTTCACCAGTTACAGGCACTGTTCTTGGTGTCTACTGATGTACATGCTATGGAACAACTTCCCCCTGAGGAGCAGTGGTATCCACCTCAGTCATTCCACTCAGCTACAACTTGAATTACTATCTTAGAAAGTCTTCTTGAGTGATTTGGGTTTTGTTTTTATAATATGATAATGCATAAAAATAAAATTCTCATGTAAATAAAAATTTAAAAATATGGGCTTTGTAACCAAGCAGATTTGGTTTCAATAATGCAAAAAGCAGATATTTAATAATATATGTTGAATTAATGAAAAAATCAGTCATTCAGTCATTTAATGAATCCTTGCTATATTTCTTATAGGTTAAATTAATGAAAGAATCAAGAAACCATTTAATCATTTGACGAATCCTAGTTCTATTCCTTATAGATTGTACAATATTGGTCAAGTTATTTGGGAAACTGAAACATGGAAAGATTATTTATAAGACAGGGAATACTTCACAGATTTGGAGTGAAGACAAATGGCATATTGTTTACATCTGAAAAAAATATCTAGAGCATAATAATTGGTCAATAGAAGTTTATGTCTTTTATTTTTCTTGAAGACTTTTCAGCTCTTTGCAGCAATATGCTGTCATAGATCTGTCAAGTAATATGCAATTTTACATAAGGGTACTTATTTATACAATACCATAGAACCGGGCTTTCAACCAAAGGTACTCACACTATCCAAGACTTAATCTGGAAAATAGCTTGGAGTTTATTGGAATCAGTACCCTGAAGTTGCTTGGAGAATTTTAGGACTCTTAAGTGTATATCCAGAAAGACATTTCTTGAACATCTTGAATAAAACATAATTTGAAATGTTTTAAGAGGACCGATATTAGAAAATTTACGTGAATAAAGATGACTTTTTCCATCGGATAGGCTTTCTTTTATGCATATATGTGCCGAACCATTTTGATTAATCTTTTTTTCTGGGTTTTGGCATTTGTACTTCTTATGTTTGACAAAATCAGATCAGTGTAGGGGATTTTTAATGGCAGGCGATTTTTTTAATAGAAAGAATAGAACATGTCATGCCTATTATCTTTTACTCAGCATATTGGTGTTCCATCTTTATTTTCAACTATCTTTTGTGGCCAAACATAGTTCCTACTTTCCTCCTACTTTCTCCCCTATTACAAGGTAGCATTAAACAGCATTACTTATTTTTATGTTAAACCCAGTGTCCTCTTCTTGTTCTTTAATCTTAAACTTTCTACAAATTTTGTCTCTATTGTATTTCTCTTCCTTCTTGAATATTGGTTTCCAAAGTGCACCTGTATCTCAATATTCCTCGTAAATCTTCAGAAACTTTTGCTGTTTCATTCTTCCCTATTCAGATTCTTCAATATAGTTTTCCTGCAATATTTTGTGCTTACTCATCCTAGTGGATGTGTGGTGTACCACCAAGAGCACAGAAAAGAAGCAATTAATACCCCTGCTGCTAGGTGTACTGCCAGAAGAAAACTCTCAACTGTCAGCACATCTCAGGAGTTACCTCAGATGAGGGAGAAAGAGTCACCTAGCCAAAAAGAATGCTTTCTTTGCAAGGCAGCTGCTTCCCATGGCTGACTGGCCTACAGCCCAGTCTCTACATCAATTTGAGACAGCTCTAAAGGATCATACTGTCTGTAGAACATCCTGTAGGACTAGCTGAAGCTCCCATTGAGACTACATTTCTCCTTGACTTCTCCCTTTGCCCAATCTGTTGATCCCAAGCATATTCCATAGTAATCATCATGCTCACTAATCTTCATTTTAAAGCCTACTTCCTTGGGAACTCAATTTGTGACGGTCAACTTTTTTTCTCTTGTATACTCCTTCTTGATGTAATCTCAACACTCTTTGTACTTCAACTTGCATCAGATAATTCCCAACTCTTTCTCTTGTTCTGAGCTCCTTCGGAGCCCTCAGTACTTGATATGGTTTGGCTGTGTCCTCACCCAAATCTCATCTTGAATTCCCACATCTTATGGGAGGGACTCACTGGGAGGTAATTGAATCATGGGTACAGGTCTTTTCTGTGCTGTTTTTGTGATGGTGAGTAAGTCTCATGAGATTTGATGTCTTTAAAAAGCAAAGTTTCCCTGCACAAGCTCTCTTTCTCTTGTTTGCCACTATGTGAGTTGTGCTTTTCAACTTAGGCCATGATTGAGAGCCCTCCCTAGTCACATGGAACTGAAGTCCATTAAACCTCTTTCTTTTGTAAATTACCCAGTCTTGGGTATGCCTTTATCAGCCGCATGAAAATGGACTAATACAGTAAATTGGTACCAGTACAGTGGGGCATTGCTGAAAAGATACCTGAACATGTGGAAGCAACTTTGGAACTGAATAACAAGCAGAAGTTGGAACAATTGAAGGGCTCAGAAAAAGGCAGGAAAATGTGGGAACATTTGGAACTTCTTAGGGACTTGTTGAATGGCTTTGACAGAAATGCTGGTAGTGATATGAACAATAAGGTCCAGGCTGAGGTGGTCTCATATGGAGACAAGGAACTTGTTGAGAACTAGAGCAAAGGTGACTCTGGTTATGTTTTAGCAAGGAGACTGAGAGCATTTTACCCCTGCCCTAGAGATTTGTGGATTTTTAAACTTGAGAGAGATGATTTAGGGTATTTGATGGAAGAAATTTCTAAGCAGCAAAGCGTTCAAGAGGTGATTTGGGTGCTGTTAAAGGCATTCAATTTTATAAGGGAAGCAGAACATAAAAGTTTGGAAAATTTGCAGCTGGACAGTGTGATAGAAAAAAAAAATCCCATTTTCTGAGGAGAAATTCAAGCTGGCTGTGGAAATTTGCGTAAGTAACTAGGAGCTGAATGTTAATCCCCAAGACAATAGGAAAAATGTCTCTAGGGCATGTCAGAGGTTTTCATGGCAGCTCCTCCCATCACAGGCCCTGAGGCTTAGGAGGAAAAAGTATTTTCATGGGTTGGGCCCAGAGTCCCCGTGTTGTGTGCAGTCTAGGGACTTGGTCCCCTGTGTCCCATCCAGTCTAGCCATGTCTAAAAGGGACCAAGGTAGAGCTCAGCTGTGGTTTCAGAGGGTGCAAGTCCTAAGTCTTGGCAGCTTACATGTGGTATTGAGCCTGCAAGTGCACAGAAGTCAAGACTTGAGGTTTGGGAACTTCTGCCTAGATTTCAGAGGATGTATAGAAATGCCTGGATATCCAGATAGAAGTTTTCCGCAGTGGTGGGGCCCTTATGGAGAACCTCTGCTAGGGCAGTGGGGAAGGGAAATGTGGGATTCAAGCCCCCACACAGAGTCCCTACTGGAGCACTGCCTAGTGGAACTGTGAAAAGAGGACCACCATCTTCCAGACTCCAGAATGGAAGGTCCACTGACAGCTTGCACCGTGCACCTGGAAAAGCCACAGACACTCAACACCAACATGTGAAAGCAGCCAGGAGGGAGGCTGCACCCTGCAAAGCCACAGGGGTGGAGCTGCCCAAGACCATGGGAACCCACCTCTTGCATCAATGTGACCTTCATGTGAGACAAAGGAGATCATTTTGGAGCTTTAAGACTTGACTGCCCTGATGGATTTCAGACTTGGATGGGGCCTGTAGCCCTTTCATTTTGGCCAAATTCTCCCATCTGGAATGGCTGTATTTACCTGATGCCTATGCACCCATTGTATCTAGGAAGTGACTAACTTGCTTTTGATGTTATAGGCTCAGAGGTGGAAGGGACTTGCCTTGTCTCAGATGAGACATTGGACTATGGACTTTTGAGTTAACAGTAAAATGAGTTAAGGCTTTGCTGGACTATTGGGAAGGCATGATTGTTTTTGATATGTGAGGACATGAGATTTGGGAGGGGATGGGATGAAATGATATGGTTTACCTGTGTCCTAACCCAAATCTCATCTTGAATTCCCATGTGTTGTGGGAGGGACCCAGTAGAGTGTAACTGAATCATGGAGGCAGGTCTTTCCCATACTGGAAACAGATGTGATAGAGAACAAGTCTCAGAAGATCCAATGGTTTTAAAAAGGGGAGTTTCCCCAAACAAGCTTTCTTTCTCTTGTCTACCACAATGTAATACATGTCTTTCACCTTCTGCCATGGTTGTGAGGCATCCCCAGCCAAGTGGAACTGTAAGTCCATTAAACCTCTTTCTTTTGTAAGTTGCTCAATCTTAGGTATGTCTTTATCAGCAGTGTGAAAATGGACTAATACAGTACTATTTACACTTATGTATGATACATCTTTATAAAGGTATTAGCTCAAACTCACTAGTGTCATGCATGTCCATGTGAAGAGACCACCAAACAGGCTTTGTGTGAGCAATAAAGCTTTTTAATCACCTGGGTGCAGGCGGACTGAGTCCAAAAAAGGAGTCAGCAAAGAGAGATAGGGGTGGGGCAGTTTTATAGGATTTGGGTAGGTAGTTGAAAATTATAGTTAAAGGGGGTTGTTCTCTTTCAGGCAGGGTTGGAGGTCACAAGGTACTTAATGGGGGAGCTCCTGAGGTTCATTGTCCAGGAAAAGGAATGTCACAAGGTTAATTGATCAATTAGGGTGGGGCAGGAACAAATCACAATGGTGGAATATCATCAGTTAAGGCAGGAACTGGCTATTTTCACTTCTTTTGTGGTTCTTCAGTTGCTTCAGGCCATCTGGATGTGTATGTGCAGGTCACAGGGGATATGAGGGAATGTCACAGAGGCCTGACATTCCTGTCTTTTTTTTTTCTTTTTTCTTTTGAGATGGAGCCTTGCTCTGTCACCCAGGCTGGAGTGCAGTTGTGTGATCTCAGCTCACTGCAAGCTCCACCTCCTGGGTTCATGCCATTCTCCTGCCTCAGCTCCCTGAGTAGCTACAGGTGTCCACCACCACACTCACTAATTTTTTGTATTTTTAGTAGCAACGGGGTTTCACTGTATTAGTCAGGATGGTCACGATCTCCTGACCTCGTGATTCGCCTGCCTTGGCCTCCCAAAGTGCTGGGATTACAGGCGCAAGCCACCGTGCCCAGCCCCTGTCTTCTTATATTAATAAGAAGACAAAACAAAATAGTGGTGAAGTGTTGGGGTAGCAAAAATTTTTGAAGGTGGTATGGAGAGATAATGGGCGATGTTTCTCAGGGCTGCTTCAAGCAGGATTAGAGGCGGCGTGGGAACCTAGGGTGGGAGAGATTAAATTGAAGAAAGATTTTGGGATAAGGGGTGATATTGTGGGGTTGTTAGAAGGAGTATTTGTCATATAGAATGATTGGTGATGGCCTGGATGCAGTTTTGTATGAATTGAGAAACTAAATGGAAGACACTAGGTCCAAATAAGAAAAGGAAAAAAACAAGTATTAGAGGACTAAGAATTGGGAGGAGCCAGGACATCCAATTAGAAAGTGCCCAGGGAGGTCCATCATAATTATTTGCTTGGTTGGCGAGTTTTGGGGCTCTATCTTTGAGTTTTTATGTTGTCATTTACCAGGCCAGATTGATTTAGGTAAAACAACACTCTTCATTTAAAAATATACAGAGTCCACCTTTTTCAGCAGTGAATAAGTTGAGGCCTATTCCTGCCTTCTTATATTAATAAGAAAAATAAAACAAAATAGTGGTGAAGTGTTGGTGTCATGAGGAGAACAAGAAGCTGTTTTGGTCTTATTTGCAAATTGATTTTTGGGGGTAAGAAAAACTAGTGTACATATGCCCGTCCAATTAATAGGTAGATACATGTAGGTGGAGGAGCCACAGAGGAAGAATAGACCTTTGTAAGGAAAAACTGGAAATGTGAAGTGAAAAGATGAGAGGGAGCACCAAAAGAGGTGTCCTGCACCCAGACTCTTAGGGATATAGTGGGGGCAGCAGCCATTAGAAGTTACAACAGGGATTGATGGGGCAGCTGGGTAGAGAGGGAAGTTCGATTTTTATGGTGTATGAGAAAGCACATAGTGTCTACAAGCAACCTTTCATTGCTATTCATGGGGTTGGGTATAACTAAACAAGAAGGGGGTCTTGGAGGAGAGTCCGAAGAACAAGGGGCAAATGTCTTAAAGGAAGTGAGAGGTTCTAAGAAGCGGACTAGTGACTTGTAACCCACATAGAAGAGGTTATGAAAGGACGATAGAATGGAATGAACATGTGAGGCTGGAAGGAGGAATATTTCTTGGTTCAAGAACCATTTGCCTTGTGTGGGAAGAGATTGATAGGTGGAAGTTTCAGTGGGAGAATAGGTGGGAGTGACTGATGAGAATGAGAAAAACTGGCCATGAGGGACAGAAGTTGGAATGCTATCTGCTTATTTAGCTACCTTATCAGCATAAGTGTTGCCCTGAGCAATAGGATCTGATGCCTTTTGATTGCCCTTGCAGTGAATGACCCCAGCTTCCTTGGAAGTAGAGCAGCTTTAAGTAGAGTTTTTATTAAGGGGGCATTAATCATGGAGGATTCTTATGTAATGAAGAAACCTCTTTCAGCCCATATAACAGCATGGTGGTGAAGGATGTGGAAGGCATACTTGGAATTGGTATAAATATTGACACATAGTCCTTTTGCAAGAACGAGGGCTTGAGTTAAGGCGATGAGTTTGGCTTGCTGAGAGATAGTGGAGGGTGGCAGAGTAGTAACCTCAATGATAGATGTGGAAGACACTATAACATAGCCTGCCTTTGCCGGTGATTAGTGATTGGGCCTGGAAGAACCACCATCAATAAACCAAGTGTGGTCTGGGTGGGGAACAGGAAAGAGGGAAATATGGGGAAATGGAGAGAATGTCATGTGGATTAGAGTGATGCAGTCATGGGGTTTAGATGTAGTATCAGGAATAAGATGAGAGGCCGGATTGAAGTCTGGGCCAGGAACAGTGGCAATTGTGGGAGATTTAACAAATAGTGAGTACAGTTGAAGGAGCCAGGGGGCAGAAAGTATATGCGTCAAGTATGAGGAGGAAAATAGATTTTGAAAGTTATGAGAACTGTAGAGAGTAAGTGGAGCATAGCTTGTGATTTGGAGGGCCTTTAGAAGTATTAAAGTGGCAGCAGCTGCCGCACATAGATATGAGGGCCAGCCTAAAACAGTAAGGTCAAGTTGTTTGGAGAGGGCACGGTCCCAACTCTTGTGTAAAAATTCCGACTGCACAGCCCTGTACTTTTGCTGTGTGTAATGAAAAGGGTTGGGATGAGTTAGAGAGAGCTAGTGTGGGAGCAACTTCTAGGGCTGTTTTTAAAGAACGGAAAGAGGAGTGGGAAAGGATCTAGGACCTATGGGGTCAGCTAGGTTTCTTTTGTGAGTTTATGTAATGGTTTAGTCAGGATGGTAAAACCAAGTTTTCAAAGGCAAAAGTACCTAACCATGCCAAGGAAGCAAAGGAGTTGTTGCTTTGTAGAAGGAGTTGGGGTTTGCGAGATTAGCTGGACATGATCAGCAGGGAGAGCACGTGTGTTTTTATGAAGAATTATGCTGAGATAAGTAGTGGATGAGGAAGAAATTTGGGCTTTGGCGGGGGATATGTGATATCCTTTTGAGAATAGATGTTGGAAGAGCAGGAGGGTGCCTTGTTGGGAAGATTTGTAGGAGGGACTATAAAATAGAAGGTCATTAAAATATTGAATAAGGTGAGAAGAAGATGGATGGAAAGTAAATCATGAGAAAGGGCTTGACTGAAGTAATGGGGGCTGTCCCTGAAGCCTTACAGCAGTACAGCCCAGGTAAGTTGCTGAGACCGATGGGTGTCAGGATCAGTCCAAGTGAAACAAAGAGAGATTGGGATGAAGGGTATAAATGAATAGCAGAGAAAGCATCTTTGAGATCCAGAACAAAATAATGGGTTGTGGATAGTATTGAGAGAGGTATTGAGGATAGGAGAGCATATGGGTTTGGCACCACGGGGTGGATAGGCAGGACAGTTTGGTTGATAAGGCAAAGATCCTGGACCAACCTGTAAGACTTGTCTAGTTTTTGGACAGGTAGGATAGGAGAGTTGTAAGGAGAGTTTGTAGGGTTTAAAAGGCCCTGTTGTAACAGATGGGTGATAACAGGCTTTAACCCTTTTAAAGTGTGCTGTGGGATGGGGTATTAGCTTTGAGTGGGGTAAGGGTGATTAAGTTTTAATGGGATAGTAATGGGCATTTTAATGGGATAGTAATTGGTTGCTAGGGAGGGAGGAGAGGAGTCCCATACTTCTGAGTTAAAGTCGGAGGATACAAGAGGAAGATGTGAAGAAGGCTTTGAACTGGGGAAAACGGTGGCAATGAGGTGTGACTATAGTCCAGGAATAGTCAGGGAATCAGGTAATTTAGTTAAAATGTCTCATCCTAATAAGGGAGCTGGGCAGGTGTGGATAACTAAAAATGAGTGCATAAAAGAATGTTGTCCAAGTTGGCACCAGAGTTGGGGAGTTTTAAGATATTTAGAAGCCTGGCCCTCAATACCCACAACAGTTATGGAGTCAAGGAAAACAGACCCTTGAAAAGAAGGTAATGTGGAGTGGGTAACCTCCATATTGATTAAGAAGGAGATGGACTTACCCTCCACCATAAGAGTTACCCAAAACATCTGTGATGGTCCAGGAGGCTTCTGAGGTGACTGGGCAGTGTCAGTCTTCAGCTGCTAAGCCGAGAAGATCTGGGAAGGAGCCAGTCAGAGAGCCTTGGGCCAGAGTTCTGGGGGCTCTGGGAGTGGCTACTGGGCGAGTTGGACAGTCCAATATCCAGTGGGGTCCTGCACAGATGGGACTTGGCATAGGAAGAATCCTGGGCTGTGGGCATTCCTTGGCCCAGTAGCCAGATTTCTGGCACTTGAAGCAAGATCTTGGGGGAGGAGGTCCTGGAGGAATGCCTGACTGCTGCGGTTTAAGCGTTTTGAAGTTCTTATGTGCTGGAGATGTGGCTGGGGTTTCTCTTACAGTAGAGGCAAGTAACTGCAACTCAGAAATACATTGTCGCTTGGCTGCCTCTTCTCTATTATTGTTTGAAGGTAGGGTTAAGTCTTGTTGTGGGGTTTGAGGGTCAGAATCCAATTTTTGGAGGTTTTTCTAATGTCAGGAGTGGACTGGGTAATAAAATGCATATTGAGAATAAAATGGCTTTCTGGCCCCTCTGGGTCTAGGGCGGTAAAGCATCTAAGGGTTTTTGCCAAATGGGTCAGGAACTGGGCTGGGTTTTTATATTTGATGAAACAGAGCCTAAACGCTAGCTGATTTGGGAGAGGTTGGATAAAGAAAAAGGATCATTGGCCAGGCGCAGTGGCTCATGCCTGTAATCCCAGCACTTTGGGAGGCTGAGGTGGGTGGATCATGAGGTCGGGAGATCAAGACCATCCTGGCTAACATGGTGAAACCCTGCCTCTACTAAAAAAAAAAAAAAAAAAAAAAAAAAAAAAAAAAAAATTAGCCAGGTGTGGTGGTGGGTGCCTGTAGCCCCAGCTACTTGGGAGGCTGAGGCAAGAGAATGGCGTGAACCTGGGAGGCAGAACTTGCAGTGAGCCGAGATTGCACCACCACACTCCAGCCTGGGTGACAGAATGAGACTCCGTCTCAAAAGAAGAAGAAGAAGAAGGAGAAGGAGAAGAAGAAGGAGGAGGAGGAGGAAGAGGAGGAGGAGGAGGAGGAGGAGGAAGAAGAAGAAGAAGAAGAAGAAGAAGAAGAAGAAGAAGAAGAAGAAGAAGAAGAAGAAGAAGAAGCAGCAGCAGCAGCAGCAGCAGCAGCAGCAGCAGCAGCAGCATTAACCTTGAATATGTCTTCAACTCCAACCAACTCTCTAAGAGGAAACTGTTGGGCAGATGAGGGAGAGCTAATCACAGAATGAAATTGTAAGCCAGACCAGGTGTGAGGAGGTGAGGTGATAGAAGGATTATAGGGTGTGGGAGCAGAGACTGAAGAAGAATTGGGACCTGGCTTGGCCTGGTGAGGAGCACCCTGGGGAGGAGAGAGAGGTCAGATGAGTCCGTAGAAAAGAAGGTTTCATAGGACTCAGAGCTTGGGGTGGAGACTGAAGGAACAGCCAGGAGAGAAAGAAGAAAGATTTGGGACAAGTCACATTGGGAGCAGAGACTAGGGAGGGACCGATGTGTAAAAGAATGCCTGGACATCAGGCACCTCAGACCATTTGCCCATTTTTCGACAAAAAATCATCCAGGTCTTGTAAGATGGAGAAATCAAAAGTGCTGTTTTCTGGCCATTTAGAACCATGGTCGAGTTTGTATTGGGGCCAAGCGACATTGCAGAAGAAAATAAGTTGTTTAGGGTTTAGGTCAGGTGTGAGTTGAAGAGTTTTTAAGTTCTTGAGAACACAAGCTAAGGGAGAAGATGGGGGAATGGAGGGTGGAAGATTACACATAGTGAAGGAGGTGAGTTTTAAAAGAAAGGTAGAGACAGGGAGAAGGGGGTGGTGAGAAGCCCTGGGCAGTAATGTGGGTGAGCAGCCAAAGCAGGCATCCCCACAATTGACTTGCCACCAAGGGAATGTGGGTGAATGACCAAGGCAGGCATCCCCGCGGTGATCAGACACCAATGCAATGTGGGTGAATGATCAGGGCAGGCATCCCTGCAACAATCAGACACCAAGGAAAGACTGTCTTGCTGAGTCTGTGACTGGCACCAGAGTTTTGGGTCCATGGATAAAATGTGTCTCCTTTGTCTCTGCTAGAGAGAAAAAGAACTGGATTTGGAAGGACAGGGAGATTGAAGGGTAGTGAGAGAGACTGGAGAAGAGAGTAAATAAATCGCTTACCCAATTTGAAATTGGCGAGATGTTCCTTGGGCTGGTCTGAAGACCCAAGGTCATAGGTGGATCTCCTCATGGAGTGAGGGTGAGGACAGGGGATTGGTCTCCCAAAAGGAGACCCTGTCCCGGGTCTTCAGCACCAATTGTCACGCGCCTCCATGTGAAGAGACCACCAAACAGGCTTTGTGTGAGCAATAAAGCTTTTCAATCACCTGGGTGCAGGCAGACTTAGTCTGAAAAGAGAGTCAGCAAAGGGAGATAGGGGTGGGGTAGTTTTATAGGATTTGGGTAGGTAGTGGAAAATTACAGTTAAAGGGTGTTGTTCTTTTGTGGGCAGGGGCTGAGCTCACAAGGTGTTTGGTCGGGGAGCTCCTGAGATTCATTGTCCAGTAGAAGGAATGTCACAAGCTTAATTGATCAGTTAGGGTGGGGCAGGAACAAATCACAAAGGTGGAATGTCATCAGTTAGGACAGGAATTGGCTATTTTCACTTCTTTTGTGGTTCTTCAATTGCTTCGGCCATCTGGATGTGTACCTGCAGGTCACAGGGGATATAATGGCTTAGCTTGGGCTCAGAGGCCTGACAATTATGATATCAAATATTCTCTACCTCTTATCCTCTCATTATTTTGGTAGCATTTCTTCATAGCACCTGGCATTTTCAGAACTGCACTTTTTTCAGTTATATTCATTTTTTAAACTTGGATTTAAAAGAAAGCCTTGAAGCTAGTAAGACAAAACAGACTGTTTTTAATACTATGTTTGGTAGTAAACAAGGCAACTGGGCACATGAGTCTTTCTTTTTTTGATTTCTCTTGTGGTGAAGGAGTTTCTGAGATTGTCTTAGTGGTCAACTTTTAGCTCTTAATCAGGTTAGGTATCCTCATTTGAGTGAATGGCTTTATTTCATTTTTTGGGGCTAGCTCTGATGTTTTCTACATATTTGGAGTGACGTTGTTTTTCAAAATGAAATAATAAAATACAGAAATACCCAGAAAAATATTGTATTCTGTGTGAACAAAATGGTGAACCTGGCCAAGGAAGGCTTTCCAAATCCTCAGAACAGTCCATTCATTTAACGACAATTTTAATTTACTGAAATTTTGCAAAATTTTAACTTACTGAAAGCTTATTATGTATCAGCTCCTTCATATGTTTTATGTTATTTAATCCTGTGAACAGCACAGGGAATTTGGAATTATTAATATTATCATTTCTAAAGATGACTAATGCCAAGAGAGGTTAAATAACATTCCTAAGGTGACATAACTCATGAGTGAGACACTCACGAGTCTCTCACTCATGAGTGAGTGAGACACTCACGAGTCTCTCACTCATGAGTGAGGCACTCACGAGTCTCTCACTCATGAGTGAGGCACTCACGAGTCTCTCACTCATGAGTGAGGCACTCACGAGTCTCTCACTCATGAGTGAGGCACTCACGAGTCTCTCACTCATGAGTGAGGCACTCACGAGTCTCTCACTCATGAGTGAGGCACTCACGAGTCTCTCACTCATGAGTGAGGCACTCACGAGTCTCTCACTCATGAGTGAGGCACTCACGAGTCTCTCACTCATGAGTGAGGCACTCACGAGTCTCTCACTCATGAGTGAGGCACTCACGAGTCTCACTCACTCATGAGTGAGACTCAAACTATTTTTTTGAGTATTAACTTGCTTTATTTATTTATTTATTTATTTATTTTCTTCTTAGTTTTTTTTTTTTTTACCTTTTTAAAATTGAGGTGCATTATACTTATAAAATATACCACCTTCACCATTTCTAAGGGTGGAGTTCAGTGAAGATTCAAATTTGAATTTAATTCTCAAATTTGTATTTGTAATTCCTATATTATCTTACAGCGAATCCAGATGATAAAAACAACTGAAAAAACCTCAAATAGAACAAAATAAGAGTCAATTTTTATATAATAAAAGCAAAGATGAATCAATGTTAGTAAAATTATGTATGTGCTATGTTATCTCAGAAAATTCAAAGAATTGTATGAGATAAATAGATGATAAACATAGTCAGTCATCTTTGTATAATACCAGTTATACAATTTCTTATGGAAAATTAATTGCACACCTTTTTTCTTCCCTACAGCATTGAACTTTTTTTTTTTTTTTAAATCCATTTGCGAAGCTCTGCTTTGGAGCCTGGAATATTAAACTGTCATCTCACAACCAAAAAAGGACAAGAGTAAACTAAAAGTTTTTTTGGCATTGTTTAATATTTGGAGGGAAATAAGCGAGCTGTAATATAACAGAGCAGAAAGCTCCTTGCTGTCATGATTTGACTACTGCTTTTAACCCCAGAATTAAACAGAACAGACAAAACACATTTCCTACAGCCCACAATGAAGTAATATTCAGTTTTGCAGCACCATTTTTGGAGTCAAGGACACTATCTTTAAATCTACTCTTTTTGTCAAAACCCCTAAGCAGGAGACCTCATCCAATGTGGTCACAGCACAGTCATTCTGTTATTTAAAGAATATTTCTTTTGCATTGGTGGACCCCAGGTGCCTACTCTGTTGAAATTAGAGAGTGAAATGTTCTTAAGGCTTATTCTATTTGGCAAATCAATGTTTTAAAAGAAAGACTTTAGAGTACTGTTTCAAAAGATGGAATTTAGAGAGTTGTAGCTGAATGCCATCTACATGGAACATACTTAGCCACCTGCTACTGTAAAGAGATGTTTTACCCATCCATTTGCAAGTTTTTTTTTTAATTTAAAGAAATTGCTGCTGAATAAGACACTCTCCTGTCTTTCATGCCACATTCTCTTACCATTTTTCTTCTTAGTTTGCATTTTAAGAGACATTTGCATGAGAACAAGTCATCTTCATTTGAAGCTTTAGCTGTCTGAACTTCTGATGGATTGACCTCCGGTCGTAATTATTGATGGGGAAGCTTCAAAAGGCTGCAATACCCCATCCTTTATCTTAGGCTCCATTCCCTTTATCTGATACGTTCCTTGCTGTTAACCTCAATGGCAGTCCTACCTTTCACTGACTCTAGCAAATCCTCAGCTCCCTTTCCCCTTCTTTTGACCTTTGGTCAGTGGCCTCATAATTCGCCTGAAATGGTTAGCTTTTCACTTCGAAATGTTTGGTAACAGTCATTTTGCTGGCTGCTCCCAGTTATTGCTTCCTTCAGACGTGCCTTCATATAAGGCCACAGGCTTCCTAGTGTGGCAGCAGTTTCATATTTCCAGTGTACAATGGCACCTGCTAACTTATAACCATTGTTGAATAATTAAGTTGTTTTAGTTGAGACGCTTCCTTGACCCTTCTAACTTGGGCAGGTATCTTTGCCTTGCACTACCACAGCATCTTGTGCTTCTACCATCGTAAGGATCATCACATTGCTGCAATTGCTTATTTAAATTTCTGTAAACTCTGTAGACTTAAAGATTACATTAAATTTATTTATATCCTCAACCTGCTAACACAGTGCCTCATGTTTAGTAAGTGCTTAATAAATATTTACTGAACAAATGAATATTGATAAACTATTATATGTGTGGCACTTTGTCAGGATCCATTGGGGAAGTCCACTAAAAGCAGAAACATGGGTTCAATTTTTTGCAAGTAGTTATTTGTATGTCTGGAGCTGTACAGCTCATAATATTTATCTGTTCCACAAATAAACAATGAGGGAGATGTGGGGGCAAAGAGATGGGGGTAGGTATTTCAGAAGAATAAACTCATACACAAAGACACAGAGGTAGGGAAATGAGAAAGAACAGGTAAGAGGTCTGAGGTGGCTTCCAAGCCACTCAGCGCTAAACAAATTTTGTTTTTCCTGCTATTCCAGGCCTATGGAAGTCTACGAGTTTCACCTCAAATTCACTTATTACAGGATGTTTTTCATGTTTTCTAAAAAGCTATATTATTTGAGTCCCTTTAGAGTTTTGTACAACTTTCATGGAACTGAGCTATTTTGAATTGTAATCAGTTGTGTGCATACTATTGTATCTTACCTGCTCATCTGTAAACTCTGAGTTGAGAGTCTGTCTCTTACTCATCTCTGCATCTTTTGCTCAACATAGAAATTGACCACATTGTAGGTACACATTGTTATTATATTACTCTTTAATTTTCGGGTGAACATTCTTATTAGTGTTTTATAGTTGAAAGAAATGAAGAATGCTCCCTTCTTTAGGTTTAGTCCACCAAACATCCTTCTCTGCAGCTATTTGACTTTATGGACCAACATATATAGCCATTGGTAATTTAGCCATGGGCTTGCTTGAAGGCTTGTGTATGAAGTTTCGATACTGTGAGAAGCAAAGTGGTACCTTCTGTAATAACAGAATAATTTTAAAATATTAAAACCAACAACAAATAGGTAAAAAAAAATTTAAATATGATTTTTAAGCTAGAGGTAAAAACCATGTTTGAACTAGGGAGTGAATATGTTAACCACAGAAATAGATTTTTGTTCTTTCTTCTTTGCAATTTCTTCAACTGGAGAAAGTTGGGGTAGTTATGAAGGATACTTGCAATATCTGAAAGCATCAGCTTCTCATTGACATGGTGCAACTAGACTGTGCCTTTAGCTATGTGCCGGCAAGAATCCTATACTGTTTCTGCAACATGAAACAGTTAAGAAGCTAGGAGATTTCTATTTCTCATCGCTTAGCTGTGTGATCTTCAGTGTCAGGTAATTCATACAGACCTTATTCCCATAATTTGTTAAAGAATGCATTTCAATTAGATGATCTTTGGGATCCCTTCCAGCTTCAGATTTCTAGATTTTTCTGATATTGTAGGAAAAACAAGGATAAAGATGGTTGACACAACTTTTCTTTCCATATTACGCTTGTGATTAGTCTTACTGAAAAGGGACCTATTATGGCTGAGCTTTCCATAATATGAAAAGGAAGAAAATTCATAGTCATTATTTCCCTTTAAGCATTTACTTTGTTCTACAGGGTAAGGGTTTTCCAAGTTCTGTACGTTGCATATATTGCCCAGAAATGGTGCATATGGCGTAATAAAGGTGAGAGTCAAAAGATCCAGGTGAGTTATTTCTTCTCTCAAAAAGACAGTAGACTCGATTGTAATTTTCAGCACATTTTGAAATACCTTAAACTTAATTCCTTAATTTGTTTCATTGAGTTACACTTTTTTTTTTTTTTTCCAAAGGAGGAGCGCACAAAGAATGTATAATTTGTTTGGGTTTCTAATACCACCATTTATCTCTTCATTTCTAATGACACTGAATGATAATAATGTATCTCAGAAAGTGGGGAGAGAGTATAAATTGTCTTTGTTCTGAAATGAAGAGATTCCTTCAGATAACTGAGGATATCAAAGAGGGATATGAAAATAGAAATGAAAACCCACTCTCTTCTGCTTATAGAAAAACATTTAGGCACTAAGAGTGGGTGAACAAGTAGAGAGAGAAATTTTAAAAAGGGAAAAAATGAGAGAGACATTTGTTAGTATTGTTCTCTTAAAATTTTTGAAAATAAGTACATTGAATTTTGTTTTGCAAAGTAGGTGATTTTATTGAGTCTTTAAAATAGAACATCTCATTTTGAGTAATTTTAAATTTTAAAGTTTTTAGAAGATTTCAAATTTCAATTCTGTTTAGCAGAATTCAATTTAAAATATATATTTAATTCCATATGTAAATGCTAAAACTGAAATGATGTTGATTTTTTTCATAACACCAGAGATTAAATAATTAATTTCCATTTACTAATTTAAACACTTTTTGTAGAGCTCTTAATCCATTCATTTCTCCATTTCCACAAGTTAAAAGAAAAAAAATCACCTAGTACATTTTACCTATTGTTTATTTTTCTCTATATGTGCTTGCTTATATAATACTAACCTAAAACTCTTTGGTACACAATTCTTCAAAGTTTAGTTCCATTGTTTTACATCACCACCATTTTGCTCCATAAATCCCTCATAAAAAATTTGTCAAAGTGTATAATTTGTAACATTGAATAATTTTACTTCAATCCAAGAGTAGCTTTTCCCTATAGAACACTCTATTTTGTGTCAAAAAAAGCATGTAATAGGACCAAATGAACAAGTTTGACACCATTCGGAAATCCTGCTCTTAAGTTTAACTCCCTTCATTTCATACTGTATGGGGTCCACTTTGTACTGTATTTGGCCCTGTAGGCACTTTAACTTAAAGATCTGATTTAGCTTAACTCTTAAATATGCCCCTAAGTCACATCTTCAAATAATACATTTCCCTTTTGAGAGACTATGGGAAAAAAGAGAACTTATTGTACTCTGGCAAGAGTTACATATAGAGGAAAGCAGGGCAAGACCAAGCAGGTAGGTAAGTGTAGAACAGCACTTGAAATGCTTTAAAACTTCCAGAAACTGTCTTCTTGAGCAGAAATTGTTTTAGGGTAGAAGCCCTCAGGGCCTCAAAGGCATAGGCTTCAAGCCATTTTCTGCCAGGTCAAAGGGTTGATCACAGTTGGGAAAAGACATTTTCATTTTCAACTGCAAAATTGCTCTTCATTTCTGCAAAACAACATGGAAAGTGAAACTGGAAGCAAGCCAGGCACTTTGCTGGTTTTGCTTTGGGTGTGAGTTTGTTCACATAGCTCTAAGTTCAGAATCTAATGTTATGCTCTAGAAATGCCATAGTGTATTGTTAGAGGATATAATGTCACACTGAGGACCATTTATTTCACAAAAGGAATGTTAGTTGCTAAAATGCAACCAGATACTCTATGTGTGTATGTGTGTGTGTGCATGCGTGTGTTTACATTACATGTACATGAAAATACTCTAAAGTTTTTATTTAAAGATGTGAAAGGATAGCATCTTAAACAGCCACAGAACTAGAAAGCTAAATTCCTTCACTTTTTATTTAGAGGCAGGTTTCTCTAAATACCTGATTTACCTCTAGAGTAGGAGAGAAGAGTATGGATTGCTCTTGGTGAATTCTTCCTCCTGCTATAATTATTGAGATTAATCACTGCATGAAATGCCCCTATGTTTGCAACAAAGCCTGCATTTCTGAGCTCAGAGAATAACATGAATATTTTGTCAAAAATCATTGAAATGATGTAGTCTCTAATTTTTTAATACCTGATACGTTTGTCCATGTTTTATTAATGTCTCCCAGACCTACATATAGCAGATTCTCAGCAGCATACTTAACATGATTGCCTTTTTTGCACTTTTTCAGAGCATTGAGTTTGGAGAGAGTAGCTTCAGTGCAAAGTAATGGAGCTTAACACCCTGATTTGAGGTGGGACTCCTTCGTAGCACCCTTATGCCATTTCATTACTATAGGTTTGCTCTTCTCAGCTGAGTTGCAGATTATTCCTGTGATGAACTTGTTTTTTTGTCTTTTGTTTTTTATCTCTTCCATACTTTTTCATAGCACCCAGGATATCTGCACACAGTATACACTGAAGTATATGCTTAATAATTAAGAACGTATTTTCAGTGTTGGTACAGTAAATATTATAATCCAATCATTGTGGAAGGCTGGAAATTCTTTTGTTTGCTTGGCTGGCTCCTGCTAAAAAGGCTTCTGGGTGCTTGGGGCCCTCACATTCCACTAGTTCCTGGAGGAGACTGCTCTATCCTGTGGCACTTAGCCGTGAGACTAGCTGAACTCATTTTTGGACTGCCAACCCCAGAATTCCGCAACCCAGTCAAAACCAATGAATTTGGTCTTCTTACCCCTTAAAAAATAAAGAAAAACGCTAGAAAAATGACACTTTGATTTTAAAATGCATTTTCCACAACACTTCATGGGTGAAGTCTTGAAGAAAGAATTATCTTGTTCCTGTTTTAAAAGCAAACAAATTCCTGGTGTATTTGATAATTGAGCACTTCTTAGCTCCAGCATGTTCTCTGGCTTCTCACCTGTAAAGCAAGCTTTCTCTGACCTGGGTTAACAGACTTAACAAATGCGGAGAGGGAAGGCCCTTTCTTGGACTTCAAGCTGGGTGGTGGAAAGGAGAAAAGCATGCAATTTCTAATTGGGGGTGTGGAGAGATCCTGGTGAAGATTACATGTAAATGACATTGAGGAAATTTTCTGAAAGGCTCTTCATAAGAATACCTTTGGAAAGTACATTAAAAAGTAGATACAATCATCTATTTTCTTAATGTAAGTTCAAGGTATTTTTTCCACAGGTGATTCATAAACAACTTCATCAATTTAGAAAATGTCTGTTGATATTTCTCTCTCCTTCCTTCCTTCCTTCCTTCCTTCCTTCCTTCCTTCCTTCCTTCCTTCCTTCCTTTTTCTTTCTTTCTTTCTTTCTTTCTCTCTTTCTTTCTCTCTTTCTTTCTCTTTCTTTCTTTCTTTTTTCTTTCTCTCTCTTTCTTTCTTTTTCTTTCTCTCTCTCTCTTTCTTTCTTTCTCTCTCTTTCTCTCTTTTCTCCTTCCTTCCTTCCTTCCTTCCTTCCTTCCTTCCTTCCTTCCTTCCTTCCTTCCTTCCTTCCTTCCTTCCTTATCAGAGGCAGGGTCTTCCTGTCTCCCAGACTGACATGCCGTGGCTGAATCAAGGCTCACTGCAGCCTCAAGCTCCTGGGGTCAAGTGATCCTCTTGCCTCAGCCTCCCAAAAAGCTGGGACAGCGTTTGTACACCACCATGCTCTGTTAATTTTTGTTTTAATGTTTTGTAGAGACAGGGTTTCCCTATGTTGCCTAGGCTGGTCTCAAACTCCTGGGCGCGAGCTATCCTCCTGCCTTGGCCTCTCAAAGTGTTGGGATTACAGGCACATGCCCTGCACCTAGCCGATATTTTCTTTATGTTTTTAGTGTCATCAGCTTTTAGATTAAATGTCATAAAACACTTTGCAGTTCCTCAATTTCATATTTCCACAGTTCCTACTTTTGGAATGTAACCTAAAATATTCAGCAAAGCCTCACTCAGTGAGTACAGTGCAATAGTACATTCAAAGCTAATTGAGAGAGAGAATGAATCTGTTGTTTTTAATCCATGAATAAGGACAGCTGCACTGATAGGTGTAATCCATTCATCAACCAACCCAAATGCTTGTCTTATGCACAGCTGGCAGTGTTGTTCTGCAAGGTTCTTAAATCTCTCTTTTGTTGGAAGTAAAATCAAAGGAGTGTGATTTTCAGAAGGCACTGGGGCTATAGCTTAGCCAATCTGTTTTGCTGATCCAAGACAAATTTTTAATGCAAATTAATTCACCACTACACATTCCAAAAGCTGACACCAGGTTTAATTTAGATGAGGTCCTTTTTGTATCTTGGGGTCACTGTAGTATAGATACTAAATGGGCATCTAAAAATATTTGGGCTTTCACAATTGGGAAATACCAGGTGGAGAAATCTAAAGGTGATATTTATGGAGTTCCTACAGGAAATTTTGGCATAGTGGTTAAGACTAGAGTTTCTCAAACTTTAGTGTGGGTCTGAATGGTCTGAAAAGCTTATTAAAACAGATTAATAAATCTCAATCTCATAGTATCTGATTCGGAAGGCAAGGTCTAAAGAATCTGTGTTTCTAACAAGTTCCCAGGTGTTGCTGCTGCTGCTGGTCTTGGACTGCACTGTGAGACCCATTGGTCTATATCCCACCATACCCCAGTATCTTCTAACCCCACTAAAGATTCCTCCCAGTCTCCTGGCAGATTTGGAAAAGTTGAAAGAAATGGGTGATAGAGTTAAACAGGATGAAGAGGTGTAGAGATGCTCTGGGCTGATTGGTAGGCCACACACAGAAATGAAGGAAACTATAAAATCTAAAGACCTATTTCTTTGCTACTGAGATTTATCTCTGCTTAGCTCTATAAAAGAAAGCAAAGTTGACATTTATGTGATGGCAAACCGTAAGGCACCCACTGCCAGCACGAGCAGTTCTGACTACCCACTGTTATTTTTAAATGTTTCAGACACCCTGGGAGAGAGTGCAAAAAAACAGACTCCTGATCTAAACAATATGAGAAAAAGGATTCCAGATAGTACATTTCACACAAAGGCATTTTTTCCCCCACTAATGCAGGTTAGAAGACACTGTCATATAGCAGCAATTATTTTAGCAAGGGAAAAAAGACATAAAGGGCCTTTTCATAAAGATTTTCAGACCTAAATATTTTACCACTATTTACCAATGAAGTTGAAATGTGGGTTATTTTATTTGGGAACCTTTCTTGCTCATCAAGAAAAGGTAAGAAATGCTGTGTACAACATGTGGTTTTTATAAAAAGGTACCTTTGTTCAAAATATCTAAACAATTTGTGCCCACTCCCACAGACCTTCAGCAACTAAGGATGATGGTCTTTGTACCCAAGGTAAGGTGCACATATGAACATTTTCGTTGCATTTTCTGGGTACCATAAGTCCAAAAGGAGAACTCTGATTTACAGTCAACAGCTCCAACAAGTGACCCTTGGCAGAAAGGGTCTGCTTTTTCAGCTGGCGCTGTTGTTGAAGTTCAGAGGAATAGCTCATCTGTCTCTATTTCAGGCATCTGGCAAATGGAGAACTGTTTCAGCATTCTCCATTCCACTAAACGCTTACAGATGACTTCCATATTCTGGAGCATCTGCTGGTTATCTCATTTTGAGTTATTTTTCCCGTTGTGTTTTGAAAAGACTCTCTCTCTAGCTTTTATTTTGTAAACCCATTATTGTTGCTGTCTTGGTGTTTGGGGAGATCAACAGATGTCCCTGGTGTTACCTCAGGAGGTAGGCCAAACCTGTGGATAACTTGAAAAGAGAAATGGTGATTTTGTTAAAAAAGAAACAAAAAAATAAATTAATGAAAAACCGAGCTGAATCACAATTGTAAAATATATTCAGGAAATGATTCATGGGCCAAAAGTAAACAGTCATCAATAATTTTAGGATCTTTTTTTGAAAGTTCTTAAAAACAGTACTCAAAGAACTTCTACATACTTACACAGTTGCTATGTGTGATGCATGTACGTGATATAAGTGTTATTTTGAATTTATTATTGTAAGTGAATGCACTCATTTTTATTCCTTACCGACGCTTGCCAGGTTGAGTGCTTTGCTCTATACCTTGTAAAATATCAAAACGGCCAAATATCTGGGTTCTTCTCAAGGGAATTTTTCTTCATTTTCATAAACGATAGACACATATAATTCATAATATATCTGAGCGCCTTCATTTGCCTTTTAGAGCACGTGAATGGTGTTCTGCATATATTAAGGCTTTTCTTACTTCCAGTTAATCAGATATATGGGGCACTTACACATGAATTTGAATATTAATGTGTTTTTAAAAGCAGGGTGACTAGTACCATTAAAATCATGATTTTGAATTGATTAATGCCCAATGAAGATTTATTTGATGCAAGCTACTAATTGGACAACAAGGAAGGGTGTTCTAATTGCAATCATTTTCTTCAGAAAGAGAAAGCACAATGGGCATGTGATTAGCTAATAGTCTTGTTTCCTTAAATTTTGGAGATCTTCAAATGCAGAAAAGATTAAATAACAACATAAAGACACCCATAATAACACATAATATTTAAAACTTACCACTTAGTCATATTTGCCTTATCATTTTTTAAAGAGACAAACATTACAGATTTAGCCAAAGTCTCCATAACCACGTTTCACCATTCTATTATTTATGCTGTCTTCCCAGAGACAACATCTATCATGAGGTTAATGCACTTGGTTTCCAGTCCATTTCTTATACTTATACATACATATTCTACATATTTATCCAAGGCAATATTCTTGACCAATATATTTTAAAAAACTTAAAAAAAACCCCTGTATATACAAATTATCTTGTATCTGTTATTTACAAAAGAATTAGACATCTTCTATTACTAAAGCCACAGAAAACCCAAAACTCCTGAGAAGTCATAGCTTTTCTTACCTGTATAATCTTTAATAGAATATATGACAGTGATAATCACAGGAACATCTGTCCGGTCTTCCTTGGGACTTCTCAATGGATGCAAAGATTAATTTAAGGTGTTGGACTGTTACTTGGACCCAGACCAGAGGACAAAGCATGAAGGCCAGTCATATTCAAGAGTGTTGTCAGGGAAACAAAATCATCATGTTCTTTATTTGTGAAAATTAAGCAAAATAGATTTTAGTAGCAGCTTGAAAAAACATTTTTGCCATCTTCAGAAGGGGTTGGGTTATTATACTGACATTATCTCCCACTAAGAGAAATGTCAATTTCTGCCCTTAGTTTCAGAAGATACCACCACTGATGGTAATCTCTGTCTTTGTTTAGGGTGAACTTTAAAAGACTAAAGTGAGGCTGAGTATCCTTGCCATATCCGGGGAAAAGACTGTCTTTTTTTTGCAGCAGTCAGAGGTTGTCGGTAGCTTATATGTAGCCTAACAAAAAAGAGACTCTGCGTTTCCGATTGCTCTGTGTCTTACTCATTACTGTTATTCTGAGTATTTCAAGGAATTAACACTTTTGCTAAAAATGATAAACAATGTCTCAGCTCATCTAGTACAGGGGTCCCAACCCCGAGGCCATGGACAAGTATCAGTCCGTGGCCTGTTACGAACTGGCCTGTACAACAGGAGGGGAGTGTCAGGTGAGCCAGCGAAGCTTCATCTGTATTTGAAGCTGCTTCCCATCCCTCGCATTACTGCCTGAGCTAGGCCTCCTGTCAGATCAGTGGCAGCATTAGACTTTTATAGTAGCATGAATCCTATTGTGAACTGTACATGTGCAGCATCTAAGTTGCACACTCCTTATGAGAATCTAATGCCTGACGATCTGTCACTGTCTCCCGTCACCCCCAGAAGGAACTGTCTAGTTGCAGAAAAACAAGCTCAGGGCTCCCACTGATTCTACATTTTGTGCATAATTATTTAATTATATATTACAATGTAATAATAGTTGAAATAAAGTGCACAATAAATGTAATATGCTTGAATCCATCCTGAAACCATCCCTCTGCACTCCCCGCAAACCATGGAAAAATTATCTTCCACGAAACCAGTCCCTGGTGCTAAAAAGGTTGGGGACTACTAATCTAGTAGAACTCCTTATGCAGGGGCTGTGAGTTAACGTGGAGATTTCTGTGATCATAACTGCTTGGGCAATGGACTTCCAGCCTCCCAATATCTCTTTTGGTAGTGATCTTGTCTCAGTAGTAAGTATGGGTTGTATGAGTGATAGGAAAAAAAACCCAGAAAGCTTTATAGGAATAGATCAGGAATAAAAAGCAAATACCTCATGAGAGCCAATACCCAACAAGAAGCTTACTTATTCAATCATCCAGCTTGCTATTTTAGAAAACCCAAAGAAATAAAAAAGTGTCTTTATTTCCTCTATGAATAATGCTAATAGTTAAAAGGTTGCTTTTGACCGCTCATTTCTGTTAGCTATAAAAAAGTCACCATAAATTTTATCTATACGTGTTTATGTAATCCTGTATTGTGTTCTAAGAATTCAAACATCAAGAAAGCACCATGTCAATAGGTTATAGGTACATAGGCAATTTAGATTTGAAAAATTCTATTTTGAGTATTTGATAACAATTCTAGGTCTATAACTTACTGATATATTTCAAAGGTGTATTTACATATATTAATCAGAGACCCCAAAACAGAACCCTGTTTTTAAATGTAATAAGCCACCAAAAGAGTGGTGAAGTGGAGAGAATGTGTGACTATGTTCTAAATCCCCTTGTGAAGAAACTTACCTACTCATTTATATGATTCTTTTTCTCTAACTGTGTTGAATTCAACTTGCTAGGCATGCTTTAAAACACTACGTGGAGGTGTGATGTTACAGAATAAATATTTTTAAAAGGCTATAAACTTTGGATTTTTTGGATACTTCACGGTTGAAAATTTCAATATACTGCTTTTTGGTCCTGAGTTTTTATTTCTATTAAGCCTCCCTTTGCCCGGCTTAATAAACGATCACCTCTTGTCTGATTTGTACTCTCATTATAGTTGTGTGACATGGTTAATCTTGTGGTCAGAAACACCTGGAAGTTGAACTTCTTGGAAAACTCTTAAATGAAGACACTCTTGGGTATTTAAATTTAATTTATTTATTTTTGTTTGTTTATTACCAAGGAAAACTGAGCAATAACCTCAAATTCCAGAACTGTAATTCCTGATTGAATACCCTGCTGATGTAGACTACTGCCTTCTGACATTTCAGATGATCATAGATCTGGTCATTCCATGAGATTCTCCACTGTTCTTGATGATGCCTGGAATTTCAGTTTTGTTTTGAAATGCAGGCTTCTTGAATGTAACATCTTTACATTATCACTCATTTATTCCAAATATAAAACATGGCACAACCTGCCTTAGAGGTTTTGACTAGTTTGAATTTAATTGGGTAATTGGAAGAATTTGGAGATTGAGGGCCCAAGGATAAATATTTGCATAATATACTTAGTCCTAGGTTTGGGTTCATGGGTTTAGCGGATTTCATTTAAAGCTCTGCTATATTTTTCTGAATTGTTAGAATATATGTACCATATTGTATTCAATTTTAGTGATAGCTATCTTAAGGTATCTCACTTTTCACCGACAGATTTTCTCAAGGGTGTCCTCAGTTTCAACACAATTTTTAAACTCTCTCTTCATTAGTTTTTTAAACAAACCATTTAGCATGGGAGTAGGGAAGCCTCAACCCTGGGCACATATTACACTCAATGAAAGTTTTGAGTAAAAAAAAAAAACAAACAAAAAAAACACAACACTCTAGTTTTCCGTTGTAGTCCAATTAAATCAGAATTGAGGCGGGATGGATGAGGCCTGTGCATTTTATTAAAATGAAAATGCTTTTGATGATTCTAAAATGCAGCTAGGCTTGAGAACTCCTGTCTAAGTACTTAAGCATCATTGTATTATTTATACATTGTAGTTACTATTCCACCTTAAAATGTGACCTTATGATATATTTACTTATCTGACTCCACCACTATAGAAAAACAATCTTAAGACATAAAATAGAGCTTACTATATTTCATATTTGCTTTAGTGTCTGGTCTCAATAAATGTTTGAATGAACAAATGAATTACAGTGCGAGCCATATGACCCTGTTTTCATTTGCATGAACTAATCAATAAAAGTTGTTTAAATGAGTGAATGGAAGGAAAAAAAAGCAGATCTTCACTTTTAACAGTGTTTGGCACAGATCTCCTGGACTATATTATTAGTAAACACCAGATAATATTTCCATTGTTTGTGTATGAATCTGTCTCTGTAAATTTAAGTATTTTAAAAGATAAAAAAGACTCCGATTATTTGGTTGAGTTTACTGCTTTTTATAATTTTTTGAAATGCCTAGCATCAAGGACTATTGAATGTGTATTGTTACTGACTAAAATAGATTAAAATAAGTAAATTTGATTTTCCCATATTAAAAAAATTTTTAATCTACACTTTTTTTTTTAACTTGCAAGAACATTCTTTCACTCCCAGAACCTTAAAAATCAATGAGTAAATTCCTTTATTACTTGACTTGGGTATAAATCTTCTTCTATATTATGAAGGGTCTGTCAAGACACCTAAAAGTAACAAGAATGCAGCAATTTTTGCATAGTAATTCAAACATTACCAATTCTAATTCTCTACTGAATTTCATTTTTCTACTTCATGTGGGTAAAAGGAAGTTTATCTGCTTCACTATGATATCCCACATAACTAGGATTCAAATAACTGTGCAGTTAATAGTGAATGTTACACCTTGTTCTTACAGAACTTCACTCTGACAAACTCAAAGAGCTTTAAAACGTGATTGTGTTAATCTTCACAATATCCTTTCTAGGAAGTAACATGACATTTTAATGTAAGAAAATCCAGGTGCAGTGTGAAAAATGCCAACCTGCTTTCTGGAGGGAATGTTTTAAAGATTTAAGATCTCTTTCAAGATTTTTTTTTGTTTATATATTTCAGACCTTAGGCTTTTCAGTGCTATGTTTTGTACCTGGTAAGTTTGAAATGATCCAGATGTTATTTTCAACCCAAAGGACACTTGTTTTTCTTTTAACAGAGACTTCACTACACATGTATTTTTTTTTTTAAATTTCCTTAAAATTATTGTGTACAGATGGTTTGACTACAGGTGTAACCCGACTGACTTTTGGGATTTTTGCTAATTAATTTCGCTGCTTTAACAAAGATGTGGCTTTCCAATGTGCAAAGACCAGTATAAGTTATAACGACAATGAAAATCATCATACTGCATAATTCTGTACCGCATTTTATTGGTTCGATAATTTTATTTTTCTCTTTGCCTTCAGTTTAATCATATTCCAGTCCATTGTCAACACTACTGTATGAATGCTGTTTCCAAAATGCTTGAATACTTTCAGGATGGTCTTGCATGCCAGAGTGTTGTACTGAAGACACCCACACACTGTGACCTGCCTTCAGGTAGTTATTCTTCCACCCACAAACCTATACTCAAATACCTCATTGTTTATTGATTTCAGATATAGTCACTGCTACTTGAATACATCATTTAATTGAATTCTTCCATGCATTAAACTGTTTCCTCTCCCTGCAATGCACATGTACCTTTTCTTCATCTAGCTAAATTCTACTCAGCTTTCAAGATTCAACTTAAGAGACATCCACACTATAATCAATGGACTATATAGTAATTGTTGAGTTATTTGCTCCAATAGACACTGGCTTCTTGAGGAAAGAAACAATATATTATATGTTTCAATGTCAGTATCTAGTATAATAACTTCCATATAGTAGACATACTAAAAAATGTATCTGTTAAATGAATAATTTTCTTCTTATTATGTATATGCTTAAATAAAGTTTCAAGTGTTTATTACCAATATTACCCACCTAATTTTTATATTAATGGTAATACTTAAAACAATTGAGAGATAATATTTTGACATAGTGATTTTCTTCATGATAGTAGAATTATCATATGGTAGAAGTTGATGTTATGCAAGCAATACAGAAGTGTTGAGCTCTTTACCATATTGTAGACCTTATTCACTGAATGCAAGTGATATTCATTGAGATAAATCACATTTTGGACTTTAATTAAAAGATAATGCCTTAGGGTTCAATTACTTTTTAAATTCTATGCAGATTTTCTAGTAAAATCTTGACCCTTTTCACAGGTCTTCCTTTAGCCCACCTCCATTTGAAGGTGGGAGGTCTACTCTTCAAATAGTAATCTTTTGTAATATTCTTAAAAGGATGTCACCATTACTTCCAACTTGGCATAAAATCAGATTGTATTCATCTGCCCCTAATTGGCAATGTGAAACATCTTATGAAACATTTACGGGTAAGAACTAATGCTTATGGAGTGCTGCTTGAAATATTTGAAGCCATCTAGTCTTAGTTTAGGTGCTAACTGGGAATCAAGCCATGCTACTGGGATGCAGCGTTATTTCCAATTTGGGGTTATTACAAAAAAAGCAGCAGTGAACATCTGTGTACAGTATCTGTGGGGTATTAGTTCCAGGACCCCCTTGGATGCTGTTTTAGGCCCTCATAGATTTGTTATCTTGTGCTTTGGCATGATTCCTTCAGCTTGCAGTAAGAGGCATTGTAGAAAATTGTTGTGTAGAACCTGCTGTCATCTTGACTGCCAAGATGGGGGGATTTCAAATGTGACTGCTCATGAGAACCACTTGGGGAGATCCCCATGCTCCACTTTAGACCTGCTGAATTAGAATCTCTGGGAGTAGTCCTGGAGATTAGTATTTTGTTCTTAAACTTTTTATCTTGAAATAATTTAGACTAACATGGAAGTTTCAAAAATAGTATAGAGAGTTCCTTCATTCTAGTCTTCCAGCTTTACCCAATGATAACATCTTAATAACTTTAATAGAATAATCTAATACAGAAAACTGACAATGGTATAATACTATTAACTACAGACCTTAATTTGGATTTCAGGAGATTTACTGGAGTCATTTTTCACGTATTATTTTATAAAATTTTATCACATTTTTAGATTTTTGTAACTACCACCACAATCAAGAAACAGAATGGTTTCATCAACCCCCAAAACTCCCTTGTGTTAGCTTTTATACTTACACTCTATTCTCCTTGGTGGCCACTAATCCTTGGTGGCCACTAATCTCTTGTCTAGTTCCATAGTTTTGTCATATCAAGAATTCTATATAAATAGAATCATAAATTATGTAATCTTTTGAGATAGGCTTTTTTTTTTTTTTTACTCAGCATAATCCCATTGAGATCCATCCAAGTTATTGTATCTAACAAAACTTTGCTTCTTTTATTGCTGAGTAGTATTCTGTTGTATGAATGTACCACAATTTGTTTATCCATTCACCCATTGAAGTATATTTATTTCCAGTTTGGTATTATTACAAATAAAGCAGCAGTGAAAGTTTGTGTACAGTAGTTCCTCAGTATCTATGGAGGATTAGTTCCAGGAAAAAAATGAAGAAATCATATAGCAAAGTAATTGGTTAGTCAATCTAGGTGTAATTATTGGAGGAAATTGCTAAAAGTAGAACCACTGAAAAATAACTACAGTTAGCAGACATTTGTGCCTTTAAGGTGATAGGTGAGACAGACCGTGAATTTTTAAAACATGAAATGAAATAATAACTTTTGTACTTTTATGATATGCTGAACACACACCATCCTGGAAACTTGCAAAGCATTAAGATGCTAGCTTCATGGGTAGGTGAAGTATAATAGAGTTTAGATGATTACAAATCATCTCACTTGTGATTTGGCACTTACTTCTCAGATTAACAAATCATGTAAAAATGATTCAACCATTGCACATTAAAAGCTTGGAGATAAAGTTAACTGTATGTATTTCACTGAGTTTAAAAAGATTTTCTATAACTCTTCACACTGTCCTGCAACATTACACACAATTTTAATAAGTTATTGTGGAAATACAAGGTAAAGGCTTATTTCGTTAATACATTATTGGAGAAAACATGAAAATTGCTTTTAAATGCTACTTTTGTTCAGGCATGATCTGAACAAGAGTGACTTAGATGTTAGAAATTGTGGTCATTCTCATTTTTAAAGAATACCAGTGAGTCATATTTTTGCAAGTTGATCTCAAAGAATTTGTCTAAGAGACTAAAAAGTATATATTACATTGGTTATTTAGAACTTTATTTGATTATTTAGTAGAGTTGGCTGTGTTTTATAGAATATCATTATAAAAGATAGAGTAGATAATAATAATAATAATAAATAACTGTTAGTTTCCATGTTCCATCCTCTCTTCATTCAAGCCTCTCAAACACATTGAACATGATGGTTCTAGCTGAGTAACTAAAAGACAATTTTAAAAATTGCCTATTTAACAATATTTCTATCAAAATAGTAGGCTACCTCCTAGAACATTAAAAAAGTTGGCTAATTATTGAAATAAGCAGCTCTTAAATGTCAGAATCTTATTTCAGTGAAGATTTGTTGCTTGCTCACATCACATAGTCCATGGCAGTCTGGCATCTCTCTTCAAAATAGTGATGCAGAAGCTCATCCTCTCCCTTCATCTATTGGTGCCTGTTCAACACATGACCTTCATGCTTGCCTCAGAAGTGGAAAGAGAGTGGAGGATTGCTTGTGGGAGATTTAAGGGACCAGGCATTGAAATGGCACCTATTCCATTGACCAAAGTGGAGTCTTACAGCCCCACCACCTTTAAGGAGGATGGGAAATATAGTGCTCATGAGAGGCAGGAAAAAGAAATGGGTTTAGTAAGAAGATAGCAGCATTTGAGTTTCACTCTTTAATTAAGTCAAAGTAGTAATACTAACACTATGTTGGCCATGGAAGTAGGCCACTCAAATCTCCTTCAAGAGGACCTGATGAGGGAAGCATAGTTGGTTTATAGCCCCAGCCATTACACATTTGAGTCAATACATCAAGCTGCTGTGAGTCAATGATTGAGCTTAGTGGGAATGTAAGAAACAGACCATTAATGCTCAAAGTGAGATTTCTCCAAGAGCAACTGGTTCTTAGAGTCCACCATTGACCTGGCCTGGCCAAGATGTTCTTGGAACCGCACTGTTTTCAGAGATTGCTTCTAACCATTTTTTTCTTCCCTCTCTTCTTTCATAAGTGTCAGACCTATAGGATGGTCTAAAGGCTCTTCTTGTCACTGTTACTCCCAATTTTCTCTTTCACAGAACAACCACAATAAACCTCTTGACTGTCTAATTCTATTTTGATTTTTCCTTACTGGAGGACCTGAACTGACACAAATGGAGCTGGGATTGATTTATTTAGAAAATAAGACAAGATGAGTTTTGAGAATGAGTCACTCCCTACCTGGCTAACAAAGATGAGCTTGTTTTAAGGGGAATGTGCAGCATGGATAATCCCCACCACAAAAAAATGGTCTAATTACTCAAGGGCCCTGGGAAAATGTCCTGGTATAGAGAAATAATTTTGCTGGTGCAATGTTTCAGGCATTTAAGGGATATGCGGAGAACAACTCCTTTTTAAGGACTGTGGAGTTGCCTAGTTACTACTAGCTTGTATTGACACTGAGGGTAATTAACAGACAGTTAAATACTTTGGTATCTTATAAAAATCCCCTCCTCTTCTGTGGAAAGACCAGCCTGGAGTCATGTATTAGTCATTCAAGGCTGTCATAATAGAATGCCACAGGCTGCATGACTTAAACAACAGAAATTTATTTCTTAAATTCTAATGACTGGAAGTTCAAGTTCAGGGTGCCAGTGGAATTGGTGTATGATGAGAGCTCTCTTCTTGGCCTGCAGATGACCAACCACTTTTTTGCTGTGTCCTCATATGGCCTTCCCTCTCTGCATGGTCAGAGATTAATTTTAGATTAGATTAGAGGTTTTTTGATCAAGGGAAGCAGAATATAAGGCAGGATAATTGAAAATTCATTTACTTGGTAGTACTTTCTCAGGAGATGTGATTCAGTATCTTGCAAGGACTGAAGGGAATGAGGAAAACTTATTGCTGAGGTGACCATTCAGTGTATGGAAAATCAAAGGGCCATGCTGAGTAAAGTAGAAATTCATTAATTTTCTTGCTATATTGTAGAAAAAGGAATAAAATGTTTCAGGGATGTGGACATACTGGAATGGATATATTGTGCAAGGCCAGAAGGCCTACCAGATGATTATGTTCTGTCACTAAGGCCATGAGGAATGTTCTGGTGGAAGGGTCATTAGCATCACTTAGAAGTTCAGCAGTGTATCTTCTCTTTAGGTTAGGGCTGATAGCAGGTGAGGGGCCTACAGAGCTGGGCTCTTTAATAACCATGTGGATGATGAGGCACCAAAATAATAAACACCAGGGGGTGCCATTTAAAATCAGAAACCAGGAGGTTACAATTACTATAACAATGAGAAAGTTCAGCGGGCAGTCAAGATTCAGGGAGATCAAAGGATGGCTATAGAGAAAAAATAGATGGGCAGCCAACAAGAGTGTTGCTTAATATGTAGAACCAGAACATGGTAAGAATGGAAGAGCAGGAGGCTGCGGGGAGACACTTCAACAAGCAATCATAATTCCTTGCTCAGCTTCCAGATCTAAGCTAATTTTCAAATATAGCAGCTACTGACAGAAGCAGCTGGATTTTCTAGAGGAAAGAGCTGCCAGTATGTACTGCAATGACTCTCCCAGTTCAACTTCAAAAGAGCCCATGATCACTTGAGTGCCTTCACACTGGAGAAGGGTCACGCCTGGACATTTTTAGAATTATTTTACAGAGAATTCAAGTTGATATTCATACTAGGAGACTCAAAGATCATTATGGTCCCCCTGAGAGAGTAGGGAGTAACAAGGGCCAAGTAATAAATGGAGTCCTGGCTAAAAGTTAAGCTCTGGGGTTCCTGAGTAGAAGCACCTAATTATTATTTCCCTGGTCTTTGAGTGCATAATAGGAAATGATATTCTTGGCAGTTGGATAACATCCATCTGAGTCTTTGACCTGTGGAGTAAGAATTATCACAGTGAATTCCAGTACCAAGTGGAAAACTTTGAAAATGCCATTCACAGCCCCCTGACCAAGATATTAAATTGAAAAATATTATAACACCTTGCAGGAAATAGTTGGGATTAGTGCTTCAGTTACAGATATAGAAGTTATTGAGATGGTGGTCCTTATTATATCACCATTTAATTTCCCAGCATTTATCCATTTTATGTAGGGGTCTGATAGTCAAATTAAATGGTGATTTACTTTGTTCAACTTGCTGTAGACTATCACAAACTCGATAAAGTAACATTCCATTTACAGCTTCCATGCTGACTGTGGTATTATTGCTAGAACAGATTAATAAGTATTAAGTATATGGAATTCAGCCATTGACTTGGAGAATGGCTTCCTTTTTATTTCTACTAGAAAGAAGGATTAGAAAAAGTTCAAGTTTGTGTAGAATGAACACCAATATTCACTTATAGGTTTGCTCCAGAGTTATGTCAGTGCTTGTCCTCTCTGACATAATATATTCCAAAGAGATATGGATTCTCTGACATCTCACAGAATGTCACATTGATCCATTATATTGATGACATCATGCTGACTGGGCTAGGTAAGCAGGAATGGTTAGTGCCCTGGAGACCTTGGTAAGATACATGAACTCCAGAGGAAGGGAGACAAGTCCTGTAAGACCCAGGGCCAAGTCATCGACAACAGAAAATTATATACCTTTTCAGAAACAGTACCTGACAATGTTTGTGTTTCTTTTAAATTGAATGTTAACTTGGCCTGGTATATGTTATTGCAGAGGTTAGAAAACTTTTTCTGTAAAAGTCCAGACAGTAAACCTTTCAGCTTTGTGAGCTATACGGTCTTATTCACACCTACACAGTTCTGCTGTCATAGTTCAAAAGGCATTATAGACAATTTGTAAACAAATACACATAGTTGTATTCCAGTAAAATTTTATCTACCCAAACAGGTGGTGGCCACATTTGGCCTATGGGTTGTGATCTGTTGTCCAATATATTGTTAAATCACATTATCCTTCATAACTTTTTGAACTTTTTGTTCAGCAAATATATATTGAATACATACTGTGTGCCAACTCCTATAGGGACACATTGGTGGACAAAACAGACAATCAAAGAAAGGTTTCTGCCTTGATAAACAAACAAACAATAAATAAGTGCACATAAAAAGAAAGAAAAAAGAAAGAACAGAAAAAAGAAAAAGAAATAGAGAAAGCAAAAAATGTACAAGCAAATAAGCAAGAAAAAATAATAAGAAATAAAAGGCGGCAGTGGTGGGGGGATGAGATAGAGAAATCAGATGGTAGGACAGGCCACATTTGATAGCATTGCCAGCAAATACTTTTCTGCGTTCGGTAATAATTGAGAATATTTCAACTATGTGAAGATCTGGGAAAAATATTCCAATAATGGGACAAAGCAAATTCAAAGTCTCTGTGGTGTGATTGAGAAGAGAGTGAAGTGCAGTGTTGTCAAACAAATTGACTTAAAGAGAGAGTGGTAGGACTTGAAGTGGGAGAGGAAAGTGTGAGAATTGTAAAGCATTTTAATTTTATTTTAAATTCAATGAGAAGACACTGGAGAGTTCTAAGTGAGAAATTACATTTCTGATTTATGTTTTTAAATAGATAACTCTGATTCTATTTGAAGGGTGTATTTTGGGGGAAAACTAAGATGGGAGAGCATTTAGAAGGCTATTGCTGTAATTCTGGAAAGAATTGATTTACTCTTTTACAAGAATAGGCTTATAAACCTATTATTGACTCTCCCAGTTCAACTTCAAAAGGGCCCATGATCACTTGAGTGCCTTCACACCGGAGAAAGGGTCACGCCTGGACATTTTAAGAATTATTTTACACAGAATCCAAGTGATACCATTTGTGATACAATTCAAGTGATATCGTTCAAGTGATTCTTTATAATAAAGAATAGGTTTATAAGCCTTTTCTTTATAAGCCTACAAACCTTATTCTTTTATAAGATAACCCCCCCCCCCAACCAACAATCAATCTTGATTGTTTTCAACTAACCACAAAGATAAGGGAATACTGTACCTGTTATTCGGCACATGGTTGGGGATAGTTGGCACCGCCTTAAGCCTTCTAATTCAAGCAGAACTAGGCCAACCATGAACTCTGCTAGGAGATGATCAGATCTATAACGTTGTTGTTACCACCCACTCATTCTTATAATCTTTACCGTGATACCAATCATAATTGGGGGTTTTGGCAACTGGCTAGTCCCTCTTATAATTGGTGCACCCGATATGGCATTTTCCCAGATAAATAATATGAGCTTCTGACTCCTCGCTCCATCTTTTCTACTCCTACTTGTGTCTTCAATAGTAGAAGCTGGCGTTGGAACCGGCTGGACAGTATATCCCCCTTTAGCAGGAAACCTAGCACATGCAGGACACTCTGTGGACCTGACCATCTTCTCGCTCCACTTGGCAGGTGTCTCTTCTATTTTAAGGGCCATTAACTTTATTACCACAATTATTAACATAAAACCCCCAGCTGTATCCCAGTATCAAACACCCCTTTTAGTTTGATCAATCCTCATTATGGCAGTCCTTTTACGCCTTTCCCTCCCAGTCCTAGTCACCAGCATTACTATATTGTTGCTACACTACTAACTGACCGTAACCTCAACACTACTTTTTTTGACCCTGCTGTTAGGGGTGACCCTATTTTGTACCAACATTTATTCTGATTTTTTGGTCACCCTGAAGTCTATGTCCTTATCCTACCATGCTCTGGGATAATCTCCCACATCATAACATGTTCGTCTGGAAAAAAAAGGTACAATTTGGATACATGGGCTTAGTATGAGCCATGATATCAATTGGCTTCTTAGGGTTTATCACATGGGCTCAACATATATTTACAGTAGGAACAGATGTAGACACACAAGCATACTTCACTTCTGCTACCATAATTATTGTTATCCCTACTGGCATCAAGGTCTTTAGCTGATTAGCTACCCTGAAAGGCAGTAACATAAAATGATCTTCTGCAATATTCTGAGCCCTAGGATTCATTTTCCTTTTCACAATAGGAGGTTTAACCAGCATTGTATTAGCTAATTCATCATTAGATATTGTCTTACATGACACATACTATGTTGTAGCCCATTTCCAGTATGTTCTATCAATAGGAGTGGTATTCGCCGTTATAGGAGGCTTTGTCCACTGATTCCCCTATTTTCAGTTTATACACTTAATCAGACCTATGCGAAATCCACTTCACCTTTATATTTGTAGGTGTTAATTATGGTTTTAGGTCTAACATTTAAGTCTCTAATCCATCTTGAATTAATTTTCGTATAAAGTGTAAGGAAGGGATCCAGTTTCAGCTTTCTACATATGGCTAGCCAGTTTTCCAAACACCATTTATTAAAAAGGAAATCTTTTCCCCATTTCTTGTTTTTCTCAGGTTTGTCAAAGATCAGATGGCTGTAGATGTGTGGTATTATTTCTGAGGACTCTGTTCTGTTCCATTGGTCTATAACTCTGTTTTGGTACCAGTACCATGCTGTTTTGGTTACTGTAGCCTTGTAGTATAGTTTGAAGTCAAGTAGTGACTATTTTTTAAGAAAGTAACTACTAGGTAATGGTTACATATGCTACCTTCTGATTATAGTTTTACCCTTCCCTATGTAATAGGGGAAAGAAGGCTAGTCTGACCAGTGAGATTACAATGAACTAGGGTGGAAACAAAAAGAGAGAGTGTCTCATGTGATATGTGGGATATCAAAACCTGGGGAGCCAGGAAAGCTGAAACCAGCCAGAGCTGAAACTAGAGTCTGAGAAGTCAGAAGGGGGTATCTGGATGATTACCAAGCTTAAGGCAGCAGAATCAGATATCAAAGCTGAGTTATGGAGCCAGGAAAGCAGAAACTACAAAGACTAGAACAAGCACAAGCAAGGTGAGAATAGAAGGGAGGTATCTAGAACTTCCTCCCAGATCAGGATCTTTTAAAAAATATAACAGCCCAGGTGTAGCCACATTGGATCGGGCTCAGCAGAATAACAGATGCTGGTTCCATCATCTATAGGCTCTCTTCTCCAGCTGGAGTGTGCCAAGGCTTCTTGTGGATTGTTGAGAAGAAAGGCTTCTCATATTCTGGTGGATTCTTGGTGAAAATTCCTAATTTGGGCAGTGGGAAATGATTTCCCATAATCAGGGCTGCTTCCTGTGTGTGCAGCCTGTGTAGCTAAACAGGGCCCTGTGCTTAGAAGTGCCTCATGTTCTGTTTAATGCTCTGCTGTCACCACCTTGACATTCTTATAGTTTTTGAACCCCCACGTTGGGCCCCCACGTTGTTAGTTTACACTGGACCCATAAACGATGTAGCCAGTCCTGCAATAATTGCTTTTCTAGTCACATAGTTTGCATTTCTTTCTGACCATGGGGTTAGTTTCAATGGATGCTCTTTCTGCCACGTGTTTGGGTTAACTTTCTGCATCTGGCTGTAGATTTGTATCTAAACGTTAGCAGATAGAAGAATACAAAAGCTAAAGAATTCAAACAATGCTTTTAATAGTAGTTTTTAAACTGAGAGTCATAGTAATAGCCCAGGTGTCTGAATGGCACACAGAAGGAGACTTTCTTGGTGAACAGTGTAGCAGTGGCTAGATCAGAAGGAGGCAAGTTGTGGGATAAGGGGCAGCATGTTGGTGAGTGGCCCACCACCACCCAGATGCCAGCAAATCATGGAGGAGAGGCAAATTCTCCACACAAATCCTATTGTATTAGTCTGTTCTCATGCTGCTAATAAACACATACCTGAGACTGGGTAATTTATAAAGGAAAAAAAAGAGGTTTAATGGACTACAGTTCCACATGACTGGGGAGGTCTCACAGTCATGCTGGAAGGTGAAAGGCATGTCTTACATGGCAGCAGGCGAGAGAGGTTGTGCAGGGAAACTCCCCTTTATAAAACCATTAGATCTCATGAGACTTATTCACTATCACAGGAACAGCATGGGAAAGACCTGCCCCCATGATTCAGTTACCTCCCATCAGATCCCTCCCATGACACGTGGGAATCATGGGAGCTACAATTCAAGATGAGATTTGGGTGGGGATACATCTAAACCATATCACCTGGGAACAAGCAGTGACAGCAAGAAGTTTTGTTAGCCCTTGTGCTTTCACCTGTGTCCTTGGCCAGGATGGCAAGCAACCACAATATTCTATGGATATTATATTGAGAAAATGGGGACTGTAGGGCAACCTCATCCACTCTGTTTTGTCTCTTGTGAAACTTTGCTTTTCCCTGATGGTTTATGCAGTCTGACCCATAAATAATTTGAGAGTAGAAGTATTTAAAAATCATTCCCATCTTACCCAACAGGGGACTCAGTGTGTCTGCCCTTGCCTCAGTACTCAAGGCTGCAGTGATAAGATTGTGCCACCATGAAAGACCATCTGAATTTCATGTCTTAAAGTTAGCTCTAATGACCAGAAACTCTTTCTTTCTTATAAGGCAGTTGTCCATGTCTGAGACCAACATCTTGAAGATGCAGGCCCAATGTTTACCTCCACCAGTGAGGAGATAGGATGGCCTCCACTCTGATGTTGGGGCAAACAGTTTCATCTTGTGTGTCCTGGATTGGATCAGAATAGAATAAAATCAGGGTGAGGCAGACAGGGATTCTAATTACTCAAATATTTTGTCTTTGAGTAAGTACATAATAAATCTCTTTCCTTTCAGAAGAACCTGTGAGCTGCATGATAAATTGAGCGCTTAAGGTGGTCACTTAATGCAAATCCAAGAACCACTGGACATCCTTGATTGTTTGGTGTTTTAACATTCAGAACTGTTAGTAACTTGTCCACAAGCATGTAAATCTCTACGCTAACACTGCAAGGCAGAAATTCAATTTTCATAGTCCTGAATATACATGTCTCAGTACCTAGCTTGAGTGAGTGAGTGGCCTGAACAAAGGATTTGAGGGAGGTGAAATCAATCCACTCTGTTAAAATGTCATTTAAGTTTTAGATGTGGCCATGGACCAGGAGGTAAGATAGTATTTCATTCAATTAAAGTTATCTGTTCATATCTTTTGCCCACTTTTTGATGGGGTTGTTTGTTTTTTTCTTGTAAATTTGTTTGAGTTCTTTGTAGGTTCTGGATATTAGCCCTTTGTCAGATGAGTAGATTGCAACAATTTTCTCCCATTCTGTAGGTTGCCTGTTCACTCTGATGGTAGTTTCTTTTGCTGTGCAGAAGCTCTTTAGTTTAATGAGATCCCATTTGTCAATTTTGGCTTTTGCTGCTGTTGCTTTTGGTGTTTTAGACATGAAGTCTTTGCCCATGCCTATGTCCTGAATGGTACTACCTAGGTTTTCCTCTAGGATTTTTATGGTATTAGGTCTAACATTTAAGTCTCTAATCCATCTTGAATTAATTTTCGTATAAGGAGTAAGGAAAGGATCCAGTTTCAGCTTTCTACTTATGGCTAGCCAATTTTCCCAGCACCATTTATTAAATAGGGAATCCTTTCTCCATTTCTTGTTTCTCTCAGGTTTGTCAAAGATCAGATGGCTGTAGATGTGTGGTATTATTTCTGAGGACTCTGTTCTGTTCCATTGGTCTATATCTCTGTTTTGGTACCAGTACCATGCTGTTTTGGTTACTGTAGCCTTGTAGTATAGTTTGAAGTCAGGTAGCATGATGCCTCCAGCTTTGTTCTTTTGACTTAGGATTGTCTTGGAGATGCGGGCTCTTTTTTGGTTCCATATGAACTTTAAAGCAGTTTTTTCCAATTCTGTGAAGAAACACATTGGTAGCTTGATGGGGATGGCATTGAATCATCAAAAGAAGACATTCATACAGCCAACAGACACATGAAAAAATGCTCATCATCACTGGCCATCAGAGAAATGCAAATCAAAACCACAATGAGATACCATCTCACACCAGTTAGAATGGCGATCATTAAAAAGTCAGGAAACAACAGGTGTTGTAGAGGATGTGGAGAAATAGGAACACTTTTACACTGTTGGTGGGATTGTAAACTAGTTCAACCATTATGGAAAACAGTATGGTGATTCCTCAAGGATCTAGAACTAGATGTACCATATGACCCAGCCATCCCATTACTGGGGATATACCCAAAGGATTATAAATTATGCTGCTATAAAGACACATGCACACGTATGTTTATTGCAGCACTATTCACAATAGCAAAGACTTGGAATCAACCCAAATGTCCATCAGTGACAGATTGGATTAAAAAAATGTGGCACATATACACCATGGAATACTATGCAGCCATAAAAAAGGATGAGTTTGTGTCCTTTGTAGGGACATGGGTGCAGCTGGAAACCATCATTCTTAGCAAACTATCACAAGAACAGAAAACCAAACACCGCATGTTCTCACTCATAGGTGGGAACTGAACAATGAGATCACTTGGACTCAGGAAGGGGAACATCACACACCGGGGCCTATCATGGGGAGGGGGGAGGGGGGAGGGGGGAGGGATTGCATTGGGAGTTATACCTGATGTAAATCACGAGTTGATGGGTGCAGCACAGCAACATGGCACAAGTATACATATGTAACAAACCTGCACGTTATGCACATGTACCCTACAACTTAAAGTATAACAATAATAAATAAATTAAAAAAAATAATAAAGTACTCGTTTAGAAAACAAAACAAAACAAAAAAAAGTTATCTGGAGGTTACATGAAAACTGTATGAAAATCTACTCAAACTACATGGGAAAAATCTGTAAGAGTGTCTTCTTTATTTTGATGGTTTTGCAAGTCTGAACTGTTTTATTCAATATAGTTGTTTCATGTGTCGCTGGGCTCTATAGGCTCAGGTGCTGGGACTTATGGGGACCATGGGGACTCTCCCTTGGTTATCTCATAGGGCTGTGGTTACTTTGCATAGATGAAGCTCTCTAGGTTTTGAAGAACTGAAGTGACAGAGTGCCCATCCTTCCTAGTTGTGTCTGCAGAGGGTAGAGCTATGTGTCTTCAGAGGTCCTTGAATCTGGCCAAAAAAAAAAAAAAAAAAAAAAAAAAAAAAGTCTGTATCACTATTAGGTCTATCATGTGATTACTCTCCAGATACAGGGGGAGTGGGAGTATGTGAACATATCCTCTGGGAGGCAGCACATCTGCCCTGCAATGGGCTGGTCAAAGAAGAGAAGAACTGGAGATGGCATTCCTCCAGAGTTGCAGGCAGTGTTGACAGCAATGCTCAAAGAATTTTAGCTTGTGGGCCCCTCAGGTGAGGATGATGTCATGGTTGTCCAGTATGGAGATATTGAGGACCAGGGAAAATGTGGAAAAATCTTGGTGGACAGGCATTATGGCCCCCTGAGTCCAGCCTCATGCGGGCACTTACATGGGGACAGGTCCTTCTGAAGGTAGGTGCTGTTGGCAGACACTTGAGCTTAATATGGTTGATTGTGGGAGGTTGTGGAGTCACCAGGGGCTTCTCCTTACCCTTGAAGACTAAGGAATAGAGTGCTGTGGGATTCAGGACAAGGGTCTGCCAGATTCTTTGTTGAGCATTAAATTACAGAAATCTTTTTTAGTTTATGTAGTGGTATTCATGCTGGGAATGTTCACTTGGAGTGCCTGCCCTGCCACAGAATAGGCACAGCAGCCCTCCCTGCCAGTGAGCCCCTCTTTGGGGTCAACTAGAAGAAGGGGTAGGCAGCTGGAGGCAGTGTACACATCACTACTTTTAGCTTTTAGATTTTTTTTGCCTAATGAGCCCTGAGTCTTTTCCTCAGTTAAGCCTCCTAAGCCAAGCCACTGAAACCCAATTATGAGCTGAAAATGCCCTCTGCCTACCAGCATCACTCCCCAGTAGTTAGTGGCATTCCTCCAATGAGCTATCATACACTTTCATTTCTGAGATTTTTACAAAGTCCCCTTGAAGGTTTCCTTTTTTGTAAGAAGGAGGTCTGCCAACTCTTCATCTCCCATGCACAAGTGGTTCTTTAAATGCTATAGTAAAATGTCTTCTAAATAAAACAAAGCCACAGTGGCTAGAAATATGTTAAACCTTTGTCTCATAAATTAGTTTTGATTCTGAAACTATATGAAATATTTGTGGCAGAGGTATACATATTTTGTAAAATAAGTACTTTTGTCTTACAAGTAACTCTCTCTAACATGAGCTCTAAGAACCTTGTTTGAAATTTCATTTCATGGTCAATTCAGCATGTAATGAAAAGTTCAGGGAAGGATTGGAGTGCTTAACTTGGGCCATGGGAGACACAGATATGCTTCATATTTCTTAATTTATACGTCTTTGTAGAAATGGGTGAATAATCCCAATTTTCTGCAGGAATAGAGCCACCATATAATCTTCCAAAAAAAAAAAAAAATCCATGGGTTGCTATGGAAACAATGATGCCTGCAGTCCCTGGGCTCTGCCCACTGGGGATCCCAGGGAATAGTTGCTGCCAGGGTTTCTCCCCTTCTGTGTCCCTTGGTAGAGGATCTGTACCCCAGCTGATGCTCAGGCTGTACTCCCAGCCCCACCTCCACTTGGAAGAGGGAGAGGTCTTTTTGAGGAGGAATGCCCTCTTAGTCTAGCTCTTCCATCATGTGGAAATGATGCCTCTCTCTGTATTTGGAGAACTGGGTTGGCTACATGTTTTTAAAAAAGCTTCAATACATTTAACCTATCATGGAATACTTATAAAAATGCTGACAGACTCATCACTATTTCTTTTATAACTATATTAGTTTCCTATTACTGCTGTAATGAGTTACTACACATTACCTGGAGGCTTAAAACAACATAAATTTAGTCTCTTACAATTTTGGAGGCCAGAAGTTCAAAATCAGTCTCATTGGACCAAAGTCAGGGTGTTAGCAAGGCTGGTTCCTTCTAGAGGCTCTAGGGGAGAATCCATCTACTTGCCTTCTCTAGCAAGTAGAAATACTCTGGAGACCAGAGTATTTCCTGACTGTGACTCCTTTCCTTCATCTTCAAAGTCAGCAGTACATCATCTCCAAATCTCTTTCTCTCTGTCTCTCTGCTTGTGTCACCACCTGGTCATCTTTCTCACTCTGAGCCACTTCTCTCTCTTCTTTTTTTTTTTTTTTTGAATTGGAGTCTCACTCTGTCACCTAGGCTGGAGTGCAGTGGCATGATCTCAGCTCACTGCAACCTCCACCTCCCAGGTTTAAGCTATTCTCCTGCCTCAGTGTCCCAAGTAGCTGGGATTACAGGTGCATACCACCATGCCCAGCTAATTTTTGTATTTTTAGTAGAAAGGGGATCTCATCATGTTGGTCAGTCTGGTCTCGAACTCCTGGCCTCATGATCTGCCCAACTTGGCCTCCCAAAGTGCTGGGATTACAGGAATAACCCACCGTGCCCGGCCACACCTCTCTCTCTTATAAAGACCCTTGTGATTACACTGGGCCTATTCGGATAATCTAGAATAATCTCCCCATCTGAAGACCCTTAATTTGATCATGACTATAGCCTCTTTTACCATGTAAGGCCACCTATTAAATGTAGGTATTCCATATAAGGCCATAGATCCCAAGGATTACAATGTGACATCTCTGGGGTTGGGGGGGCGGCAGGTATTATTCAGCTTACAACAATAAAGAATGAGTGTAGAAATAAGAAGTTGGTGGCCTTATTTGCAGTATGTCTTTATGCAAAGCCTTTTACAAATCATTTCCAGGAAAGTCCTTAGTTCTGGCAGAGACCTTTTATATAAAAACCATTTCAGTATAAAATTGTCCTATTTTGTCACTGCCAAGTTAACAAGCACTTTAGCCACAGGCTGTTTTGCAAACGTGATTTTAAATAGCCAATTACTTTGGATATATTTATTATTTTGTGTTCAGTGTAATGGCAATGAATTAATATTCACATAGTTGTCACATGCCATTTCTAAAGAGTTCTCCTTGAGCCCAATACTCATTAGAATTTCCTAATAAACACTATAAAATGACTCTACCCTGAATATTGTTAAATTACAATGGAAAAAATCACATACACAAAATCCATGTAACCAGGCATAGGAATTCTGAGCATCTCCTTCCTTCTCTTTCTTTCTCTTTGTGTGTCTCTCTGTTTCTGTCTCTCTCTCTCTCTCTCTCTCTCTCTCTCTCTCTCCATCTGTCTGTATTTGTCTCTCCCTCTTTCTCTATCTGTCTCTATTTTTTTGAGTCCTTACTCTGAGGGAAGCCACTTACCATGTTGTGAGCAACTCTTATGGGGAGACTCATTTGAGGAAGAACTGGTGTTTTCAGTCTAGAGTCAACAATGACCTGAGCGCGAGGTTGGAAGCAATTTGAAAAAAAAAAATTCTGAAAACATTTATCCAAATTAAAGCTGCTGAGAAATATTAGGAATAAATAAGAGCTTCTCGGTCCCCAAGAAACTGAAGATTACAGAATGTCCTTTGTTAGTCTTAAGAATGAGGGGGAAAACGAAAATGCCCTTTCTCAGTACAAAGAATCAGTGAAGAGACTATTAAATTTGACATGAATTATGAAGTAGAAAAATCTGCTTGATTTATTAATTTTATGATATATGTAATCAATATCTAATTTGGCATAACACTGTAAATGTTTTTTTTATAAAGGTCTCTGAATTGACTTTGGAGATAACTGCATCCCTGGCCAACACCTTGATTGCAGCCTCATGAGAGGTTTTGAGGTAGACCCAGCTAGCTAAGCTGCTCCCAGGTGCCTGACTCACAGAGCCTGTGAGATAACAAACCCTTGTTGTTTGCAGTCATGACATTTTGGGGTAATTTGTGATGCAGCAATAGATAACTAATACACCAGCCTTGAGCATCTTAAAGTCTCAAAAAAAATTTGGAACCTACTCAAGACTGTACTTTCAACCAAGTGTTGGATTTTGAGTACTTCGTGGAAGTTAGCAAAGGCAGAGGTGGAGGAAGGGGAGAGCTGAGCATAAGGCAAAACTCTGTTCACCCTAAAAGTTGGACTGTGTATATCTATGACACTGATAAAGTGAATATGCTGAGAATACATTTGTATGGGACACTTAAAAGCATCCTGGGAATAAACTTTTCCTAAAAAGATTTGTTACATTAGTCAAGTCCTAGTGTTAGAGAAGGAGTGAACACAGCTTGATGCTTTACTTAAATGGACTGTTTATCCTGGACAAACAGGAATGTGGAGAAAGCTGCTTTGAGAAAAATGAAGTTTTCTAGAAAAGACAAGCATTACCAAAATTTCTGGGAGATGATATACTGACCACAAAGAAGCTCTGCTTTGTGCTCCCAGTGTGTAACTTTCTTATGAGGAAGAGGGGCTTCCCTGGGTGATTGGAGCATTAAGAGTACCTTGGACTGCAGAGGGCATAAGTGTGAAATGGCACTACCTTCCCTGCCTATAGAGAGGGGCCTGGAAGGGGTTTCACAGACAGAAGCCATCTGGGCTACCACAGTGTGTCAGAGCCAAAGTAGGAAAGGAGGGACTGGCAGAGGCAATGTGAGAGCTCAGAAGTTTCTGTGTGTGGGCACCAAGGAAAAGGTAGCCTGCAAATTCCACAGTCATGAAATGGAGCCAAATTAGAGAAATAATATACTGCCATTATGATTTTTCTTAATCGTCAGGCTGCTGTGCTCTGTGAAACAGAAATTATATTCCTTGGGTTTCTCTGGGTAATTAGTAATTCTAGTATAGCATCTATTCATAGCATGGACTAATTGCTACCCAAAGATGAGAACTAACTGCCTTGTATTAAACAGATAATAGCATGAGCGTAGAGAAAATGTGTACTGCCAGAGATTATTTATATATCTCCAAGCCTGGGCATAGCAATAGAAAACTGGGTTAGAACTATTGTTGCAGCTAGTAGAAAAGGCTGTTTAGTTTCCAAGGGAAGAGTGATGGTCTTCCCTGGAGACTAGAGGGTCCCTGCCAGCATTAGTCAAAGAACGTTTTGACCCTAGCAGGAACTTTCCACCAGGGCATTATGTACAAGGAAGTAGGGATGGAAAATAGAAAGAAAAGTGTGTTGATCGAACCCTACAGGACCCATAGGGAATAACATCTTCTCTATCAGGGCAGAGAATGTCTTACAATTGTGGGGGAATGCTTGGTGATGGGTACATAGGTGTTTTAAACCAAGGAAAAAGCCCCATGACCATACGGATTCCTTTTTTAAAGATATATCAGACTGTAGGACATTTGTGCCTGTAATTGTAGAAAAAAAGCTTTTTTATTGACAGTAGTAGAAGTAGTAGGTGAGATGAGGTTCACTCTAAGCAAATGGTTGCTATAGTAAGATATTTTAATGGTGGCTAGGATAAAAGGAAAGAAAGTATGATTCCCACACTTAATACAAATTGATAGAGGAGGAGAAATAGAAAGTCATTTACAGCATAAAGATGGGCAAAACCCAAGATGGGGAAGCACTAATCATTGGAACAGCTACCAAGTTATCCAGCATTTCAAGGTACTATCCTAGAATTAACTTTGAGGTGACCCAAACTAGTGGCTGATCATTAAGTTCTTCCCTAATATTGTGTGTAATAAACATATAGAACTGTGAATTGGAACAATCAATCATTTCATTACTGTTTCATTAATACCATTTTTTCTTGTGGCACACAACCACAGCAAAAGCAAAATTTTAGTAATGTTAAAGTCCAGTTTTACTTGGTAAGCGATGTCAAGCCTAACTTTTCTGGTCTTTTAAACATGAGGCTTAATTAATGATGGTTTGATACCATGGCTCCCAAACTTTTTGTGCAGTCAGGTGGTGCTACCCAAAGTTTGGATCCAAGCTCCCTGCACATCAATCACCTCAGAAGTGTGTTGAGAAAAAACCACACACATACATATGTATGTTTATGTGCATGTTATATATATATACACACACACACTTGTGTGTTTTATATATATGTGTATATATATGTATGTGTATATATGTGTATATATATGTATATATATGTGTGTGTATATATATGTGTATATACATATATATGGAGAGAGAGAGAGAGAGATTTGGGAGTGGGGCCTGGGAATCTTAATTTCAACTATTATGCTTTCGTTCTTGAAGTGATAAGTACTGTAGGGACCGTACTTTGAGAAGCATAGTTCCAGGGAGATTTTGATTGATGAATTCTGAGGAAAGGCAGGGGAAGGAAGACAACCACCAAGAAGGAAAGTGCAGAGCAGGGAATGTAGTCAGAAACTCCATGAATCTGCCTTTCAAATTGATTCAAATTGATTTCAAATTTGATATTAACAATAGAGTTTTGTCTATTCCAGGTCCCATAATAAAGATCAGAAGTAAGTTGAGATTCAATCTCCCACTTGCTTGTGCCCTGAAGATCCAAAATTAAAATTTGACTCTGGGGACAAAGAGGGTACTGTTGATGGTATGACCTGGAAAATCAGCTACAGGCTGGACCTCAGTCCACTATTAGCCCCAAAGCTACAAAAGGGAGTTTTACAGAATGATGAGAAGTCTTGTTATGGGACATTATCAGTAATTATTAGGATGTTAATGATAATAGTGAATGTTCCTATCATTTATTTTTAAACACAGACTTGAACAGTCTTAGATAATTTTTATGATAACCATATGATATCAGATGAGGAAAATTAGACTTAGTAACTTACCAAATGTATTTTGCTGCTATGTGGATAAACTGGGCTTTTAATTTCAGCCTGTTTTTCTTCAAAACCTATGAAGTATAACACTAGTCTCTTTGCCTCCTTAAGTGATACTGTGAGGGAATGGATAAAGCTATTCTAAATTAACTTTTCACAAGAGATGTTAAATCAACGTTGTTACACTACTTCTGTCATTAGAGCTTCTGGAAAGTCTTTACACAGGTGGCTCTTGGCTATTTGTTATCTAGGTAACAGCATCCCTCAGAGTCAAGCCTAGGAAAAGATTCTGTTTATTCCAATAAAAAGATTGTGCATTTCTGGGACTAGAGACCTCTTAAGGATATTAGCAGGAGGAATGTAGTTGGAGTCCCAATTGAACCTAACTTGAATGGACTTTAGGACTCGTAGAGACAGATTTTTATGAGAAAGCAAACCTCTTGGGAAATAACTATTACAAGGGAGAAAGAAATTTGGCACATAGCTATGCCATAATATGATAGGTACTGGAAGTGAAGAGCTGTTTTTAATATAGAATAATGCCTATCACTCAGCTCATCCTTCAGCCTAAAACAACTTACGTCAAGTGCTAGGAAAACTGAGGTAACACATGAAAGGGCTCTTTTATCAAAAGGTCTGAAATCACTGGGAGCTCCATAACTATATAATGTACTGTGCCACATTGGCTGACTCTCTGGGATTCATTCTACCATACATTCGCAGAGAACAGACAACAGAGTGTGCCTGCCACCCAATGGCATCAAACATATGGGAGGCCTCCCAAGGTTCGCAACTTTGGGCACCACATCATGTTTGGCACAGCAGAGAGGATTTGGCCCAGTGGGGCATGTGCATGGTGTGTATTCAGTCACAATGATCAGGATTTGTGCCAGGTATTGAAGAAAAGGGCCTTCATGGGATTTCATAAGCCTGAAGCCAAAAGAGAGAAAAAAAATGGCAATGATTGCATGGTATCTGAGATGACTTTGTGCTTCAATCCATATGAGATACTTTTAGAAATAATAAAGGGAAACTTTGAGGGACTCCAGGTATTTCAAATAGTGGGTAGAAGCAGACCCTAAATAGGCCATTTATTACAATTAATACTGTGGTATCTGGCCTCCCAAAGGCCTCCAAGCAGTCCTTGGCTTCTGATATTCATGTCCTTGGGTAAAGTCCATATACATTAATTAGTGCTGACCCATGAGACCGGTAGAATACTGTGGAAGTGATGGTGTATGATATCTGAGGTTAGGACATAAAAGGCATTGCAACTTCCACCTTGTTTTTTTGGATTGTGGGAGAAACTAAACTCCATGTCTTGAGGAAAACCAAGCAGCCCTATGGAAGGGCCCACAGGGAGGGTAACTGAGACCTCCCACCAAAAGCCCACACTTACCATCCACATGAGTAAGCATACCTTTCACACATAGTCAGTCTTCAGATAACTATGTCCTGACCCACATCTGACTGCAGCCTCATGAGATATAGAGCCAGAATTGCTCAGACAACCCTCTTCCAAATTCCTAATATGAGAAATAAAGAGAAATACTAATAAGTGTGATTAATAGTTTTTTTTAAAAAAACCACTAAGTTATAGAAGAATACGCCATGCAGAAATATGAACCCCATTTTTACTCACAGGATAGAAAAATCTGAGGAGAGTTTGGGTAAGACTTGAATTGCTCCTTAAGTAAAGGGTGGGATTTGGCTGGGTGCTGAAACAATGAGAAGCCTTTCTTGAAAGAGGGATGAATATTACTTAAGGCAGAAAGACAGATACATCTATATTCAAAGGGACAGATTTGTTCAGGTTTGGGTCATAATCCTGAAAGACACAATCCTGAGGCTATAAGATCCCAAAAGATCCGATTTCCTAAAGATCAATATCCCTAAAGTTTAAATTCCTAACGCCTAAAATCCTGAAAATCACAATCACAGGATAGTTGCATTGTTAGGCAGAACAATTACCTTGTTACTGTCTTTTTGCAGAAGAAAATGAATTTCAATTGAATCCCGAAGCCATAATGATGGATTTAGAACTAGGTGCAATCAAGGCTTTAAAAGTGAATTTCAAGGTGTTACCAATAAAGTTTGTTATTTTCCATTCAGCCAATGCATTTGGCAGAAAATTCAGAGGAGAGGATTGACCACATGTTACAGCAACAATGAGAACTTCAGTTTAAAAATGCGTCATTGCCTGCGTTGGCATTTCCTTCAGCTGATGATATTCCAGGAGCTTCTAATGAATTGAAGCTGTCTGAAGAAGCTCGTGAAGTTGCTGACTGATGCATAAGTAATTATATGCATGGTAGGATAAGAAGAAACTTAAGCAATGTTGCAGTTTGATCACCATTATCGCTTCTGCCAAATTTGTGGTCTGTATATAAGTGCCTGTGGAATAGACTTCTGTGTATGCAAAACCACACAGAAGCATGGCACAGAAGATGGGAGAACATAATAGAAAATCTTCATGTCTGTGTATATCAAATCATGAAGCATTTCAAAAAGAGCAGCACCATATAGAAAGTGAAGGTGAACATATTGTTTGAGAAAAGCCACGTTGTAAAAGAAAACAAATCAGCTACTTATAGTGATGCTAGGGTACAAAATATTGTTAATGTCGTGAAAGTCAGCCAGCTCTTATGAACTATCTCTGTGCAATTGCCCATAATCTATCCTTGTAATACACATATTCAAATGCTAAATTTTCTTTTCAGTTTTCTGGAGTTTTTTTCTTTTTCTTTTTTTCAGTTTTTCCCCAGTATTTTACATTCTCAGCAGTTTTTTCTTTTGCAATTCTCTATGATATGTATTCTATCTTTGCATCATTTCCAGTACTGGAAGTATAGATTGTGTAGAGACTTCTAGAAATTTCTAATTTGTTTTATGCATTTTTTGCAAATATGATTCATGAAAGTGCATTATCACAACATTGACTTTGAGTGTAAGCATTGGGGCATGTATGCAAAAACATTGGAATTTCCTCAGTAAATGAAGACAATTTTTGTACATCTGCATTTGTGAAAGATTGAGATTGTGGCTCTTTGGGTGATTGGTGCAGTTGTAACCCATCCTGGTTTTCGATCAGTCATGTCAAAAGACTTAGTTTCTTCCTCACAGTATTTAGGACGGCAGTCCCAAAACACACTATTATCAACCATAGTGATACATATTCATACATTTAGCTTTTTGACCTATTTTTTGTGAATGTAGTTCATCTGCCCATGACTGTTGTATCAGTGTGACTATCAGTATACCTGAATGTTCATACTTTAAATCTGTGTTATTATTGCCTACATTATTGGGTAAAGTGGCTTATGAGTGTTCTGCTGTGTTTTTGTAAGTTTCTCAAATAAATCTCCTTTCAAAAAATGTAAATATCTTTTAAATAATTTTTAAATTACTTTCTGCAGAGTTATGGCGTCAGGGATTTTGATCTTTTGTGAGTTCAACATTTGGATTTATGGTGTTTGTGGGTGTGTCTTTCGGGATTATCATTGGCTTCCATTTGTCCACAGTGTTGAACATATAGTGAAGTAAGGAGTTAGGTGAGATAGACTGGCTAGATCCAGGTTAGGGAAACCTTTATTTCTAATTTTAGGGCCTTGGATATAAACTAGAAGGCACTGGCTATATGAGGTAGAAGGATAATGAAATATATATTGGTTTTCCAGAATACTGTCTCATCTGGTGATTAGGCGTTGAATGAAGTAGAAGTAAGAAGACACTGGAATGAAGAAATTGTTTGAATAATTTGATAATTGCAGATGGTAAATATGAATGAACTAAAAAAATACATTAGAGAAACTGGACTTTACATATTTTCAAATATAACCTTATTTTAGAAGACTAGGTAATATTAAACATTTCTCATAAGTCTTTGAGAAGATTTTTATTCATCCATTAAAATATTTTTTAATAAGTTGGACATATATTAATAAATTTAATTCAACAAATATTACTATTAATCTTTCTTTACACAATGTCAGCAACATGGGGGCAATTATTAATTTAAATAGTTTAAATAATTTATTATCCTCTGAATTTATAGATAAAAATTTTAAGAAAATGAAGAAAAGTATTTCTCCTTTATAGTTTCTTTCAATGATTTTGTTGTTTGTTAATTTCTACTTTGGAACTATAAGCAGATGTCTGAGAAGGAATTTCACTTTTCTCTGTCAAGATAGATACCGACCTGGCCAGATAATCCCATTTGCTGGGACTGGGAAAGGAGAGACTAATTATTACTTTTATCTTTATTCAGCTGCATCTCATAGTCTTCATTTTTTTTTTTCTATCCTGTACTTCATTGTTTTTCTCAAGAACTCTCATCTCTGTGGAGGAAAAAAATTATCAATATTTTTGCCCATACCTAACAGTTGCCTGGGTCTACAGCTCTGAATCAAAACTAACATACCACACATCCAAAAGATGAAGTACTTAACACATCACCTTTACAGGCAAAGTATTCATGTCTATAACGCCAAATCTAATCATTTAGCTGAGGTGCTAAGTGGCAGTTTTTAGAAATCTGTAAGGAATTTCTAGAGAAAAGGATATATTTAAGAATAGCTCACTTCTAATTTATATCATCATTCTAATGTTCATGACATTTAAAAAAATTGAAGGCTGTGATTATTGTTGGTTGTGAAATTAACTTAATGTTAGGAAAGCATTTTTAAAACATGAAATAAAATAGTATTTAACAGAAAATGTCAAAATTAGTGGTGCATAGCAAGGATAGGTACTATGTAATAAAGCTTTTGATTCATGTTTTATATATGTTTGTTTTTGTGTGGGTCATGCTGTAATATTACCTCTTATCATGGGTCATAGTTACCATTTTTGAAAGCTTACTGATACTTTGGAATACAAATCCTAAAGTATAAAACGATTTTCCACCAAGAAGCAGTTTCTCTGCTCCTTCTGGGATCTCCATCTGGTTCCGCCCACCTGTCTGCCTCCACTCCTGCTTCCACCTTGTCCATCAGGGTGACCCAGAAGTCCTACAAGGTGTCCACCTCTGGCCCCCAGGACTTCAGTAGCTGCTCCTACACGAGTGGGCCCAGTGCCCGCACCAGTTCCTCGAGCTTCTCCCGAGAGGGCAGCAACAGCAGCTTCTTGGGTGGCCTGGGTGGACGTTATGGTGGGGCTAGCGGCACGGGAGGCATCACTGCCATCATGGTCAACCAGAGCCTGCTGAGCCCCCTTAACCTGGAGGTGGACCCCAGCATCCAGGCTGTGTGCACCCAGGAGAAGGAGCAGATCAAGACCCTCAACAGCAAGTTTGCCTCCTTCATAGACAAGGTATGGTTCCTGGAGCAGGGGAACAAGTTGCTGGAAACCAAGTGGAGCCTCCTGCAGCGGCAGAAGATGGCTCAGAGGAACATGGAGAACATGTTCAAGAGCTACATCAACAACCTTAGGTGGCAGTTGAAGACTCTGGGCCACAGATGCTGAAGCTGGAGGCGAAGCTTGGCAACATGCAGGGGCTGGTGGAGAACTTCAAGAACAAGTACCAGGATGAGTTCAATAAGCGTACAGAGATGGAGAATGAATTTGTCCTCATCAAGAAGGAAGTGGATGAAGCTTACATGCACAAGGTAGAGCTGGAGTCTCGCCTGCAAGGGCTGACTGACGAGATAACTTCCTCAGGCAGCTGTATGGAGAGGCGATCCAGGATCTGCAGTCCCAGATCTTGGACACCTCTGTGGTGCTATCCATGGACAACAGTCGCTCCCTGGACGTGGACGGCATCATTGCTGAGGTCAAGGCACATTACGAGGAGATTGCCAACCGCAGCCGGGCTGAGGCTGACAGCATGTACCAGATCAAGTATGAGTAGCTGCAGACGCTGGCTGGGAAGCACGCGGATGACCTGCAGAGCACAAAGACTCAGATCTCTGAGATGAACTGGAACATCAGCCAGCTCCAGGTTGAGACGGAGGGCCTCAAAGGCCAGAGGTTTCCTTGGAGGCCGCCATTGCAGATGCTGAGCAGCGTGGAGAGCTTTCCATTAAGGATGCCAAATTCAAGCTGTCCGAGCTGAAGGTTGCCCTGCAGCGGGCCAAGCAGGACATAGCGTGGCAGCTGCGTGAGTACCAGAAGCTGATGAAGGTCAAGCTAGCCCTTGATGAAGGTCAAGCTGGTGGACATCGAGATTGCCACCTACAGGAAGCTGCTGGAGGGCGAAGACAGCTGGTTGGAGTCTGGGATGCAGAACATGAGTATTCATCCATAGCAAGACCACCAGCGGCAAGTGGTCTGAGCTCGGTCTATGGGGTCCCTCACAAGCCCGTGCCCCAGCTACGGCCTGCGCTCCCGCTTTGGCTCTGGTGCAGACTCCAGCTCCTTCAGCTGCACCAGCTCCACCAGGGCCGTGGTTGTGAAGAAGATTCAGACCCGCGATGGGAAGCTGGTGTCCGAGTCCTCTGACGTCCTGACGTCCTGCCCAAGTGACAGGTGCGGCAGGCCCTCCCAGCCTACCCCTTCTAAGGCTACCCCAGAGCCTGGGAGGGAGGCCACTTGCGGAGTAGCACTGGGAATGAGAGACACACCTGAGGCTCAGCCCTAGCCCTCAGCTCACCTGCCAGGGAGTTTACTGCCTGGGCCCCTTGCCCATTTCTCTAGCTACAAAACAATTTAGTTGCTTTTTTTTTTTTTTTTTTTTTTTTTTTTTTGTCCAAAATAAAACCTCAGGTAGCTCTGCCAGAAAAAAGAAAAAAAAAAAAAAAAAAGATTTTCCAGTTTAGTAATTTTCTGAATAATTTTTATCTCAAATTAGTAATAGTTGATAATAGAAAATGGAAACAGATTATATAAGCAGCTACAAGAAGTTTCACACTACTGTAAATTGTTCTATGACTTGTACAAAATAAAAGTTCATAAATCCAACATTAGTTCCAAAAAGGATATAATTATTGACCTTAGGAGAACAATATCAACACTTCCTGTGCAAGTCTCTTTATCTAAAACTATATAAGAAAAAAGTAATAGTAAATATCTTTTCAGAAGATTGTTGCAGTATGGGACAGAAAATGACTAGAATGACTTGTGGGTCCAGCATATTTAGCCTTGCTCAGCAGTATGCTTCTGTTAAGTTCCTGAGAAAGTTACCTTTATTCTTTAGGTATGTTTCTCTGCCAACAAATTAATTATCCACCTTTTCAATGCAGTCCAAAGCAAACTATATTTTATGACACAAAGTCATTAAAAGCTATGATCCAGGACAATACCTACAAAATGAAAGTAATAGTAAGAAAGAGAACATCAAAAATGCATGTTAGAGTAACATTTTAATGAATTCAGTATAATACATTTTTCCCATGACCTGTGATATTTACATTAATTACTGCATCAATAATCTTGCATAGCAATATCTGACTACATGGAATTATATGCTTTGGGGTCTGCTCCTCATTTCATACCCTGATAGCCTCAGATTTCTAGTCATCCTATCCTTCAACAGGATAGCGATGGTTGATAATATTGACAAACTTTCGATTACGGTAGAATAGAAATGTAGAAAAAGCAAATTGGCTTAAATTTAAAACCATATGCATCTTCTAGTAATTGATATAAACACCTGGAGTCTGAGCAGTGACTTGCTAATTAACTCCTATGTAACTTGGATTTTTCCTGCACAGTTACAATCTACATTTCAATGCAGATTAATTCAGTTCAATCCAGTAAATATGTATTGATTCTCACTTAAATAGCAAGCACTGTTATTTTGCTGTTGTGCTTCCTGCTCTCAAGGTGTTTATAATCAGGAAAAAGAAATAAGCAAGCACATAACTCAGAAATCAAGGCAGAATATGCTTAATGCCTTGGAAAAGATTACCAACAGAGTGCATTGGAATGCTTATTCTAACAGAAAAAGGTAGTAGCATGAGTTTTGCCAGATAATATATATCTCAGAGGGGGTATTGTAAGGATTAATGCAACATATAATCCACAGGGAGCAACTGGGACAAAGTCTCAGCAAATATTAGCTATCATTATTTTCGTTTTTATAGTTGCTGCTATTTTTATTTTCCAGTGTAGCTTATTTAAATAAGAATGATCACATTTGTGTAGCTATCTGCATTTGCTATATTGATTGCCTTGAATTCACTGGGCCAGAGAGCTGACTAAATCAGTCATATTGATTTCAAATCAATACATAAGTAGGGCATGGTAGATTTTTAACACCTGCAGTGCATTAGTTGTACCTGGTTATTGCTATCACCACCTCTTCCAAATTCCACAAGAAACTCCCTCTTCAGGTTTGTTGGGATTTCCAAGAGAAGAAACATATCTGGGAGTGAAAATTATTTCCTTGGTTTTCCTAGAGACTTCATTGTTCCTGTTGACATTCCTCTCTCCCTAAGTTGAGGAATTTCACGGCAAACTTTCCTAGCTTGTGAACTCCATCACTCCTCTTAAACCTTAGCCACACAAAGATCACATCATAGCTCATCAGAGGACTGTCTGCTTTGTCTGTGATATCCAGCTTAAGGGACTCTGGAGGCTTCTCTTTGGTTTTTATAATTACTATAACTATAGTGGAAAACATTTTTTTTTCTATCTTCTCAGTTAAACACTTTGAGGAGTAAGAGGAGCTTATCAGTTACTTAAACACTGAAATTTTTAATGTTCAGTTGCTATTATACATTTAAGGTGTGGCAATGCAAAAATCGGTCTTTCTGTAGTAGGCTGTGATGAATGTCCCCATGTGCTTCACGGAGTATGAGCAATCAAATCTCACGTTACCTCTTTGAAAATGAAAACCAGTTTCTTTATCTCTGTTCCACATAGAGTCTGGCAAAGTTAATTGTCAATCAAGGTATCTGAAAGACTAGATGAAGCCAATGTATTATTTTTTATTTATTCCTGTCTTTGTACTTAATGCAAATTATGTGTGAGATAGTAAATTTGGCTAAGAAATCATTGCACTAATCAACTTAAGAAAAATTCCAAGGACGTTTTCTCTCTTCATTATTTATTGTGATAATGCCCAAAGTTGTTGGTGTTTTTTAATCAATGACATTCTTTGGGGATATTCAGATTGTTCCATGTATGTCTTGGACAAATATTCATATTTTCCACTTAAAGGCAAAAAGGATGTATCCTAGGAAATAAACAGATATAGCAAGGTTCATAGGGTTGCATTTTAACCATACAATTAGATGACTCTGAGAGGAGACAGGTCAGTGTGATTCAGAGAAGAGATTACTGGAACTCAGGAACGAGACTAGTTCCAGATTTGCTACTCCCTAGTTACATGATTTTAGACAACTCTCTTATTAATTCCATACAACCTTAATGTTCTCATCCGGGAAATAAAGAGGTGCATCCAGTGAACCTTGAAGCTGCCTGTGGGCTCTATAATTCCACAAATCTAACTAGCTATTACCAGAAAGATAAAATTAACTGGGAGTTGGAATTGTTTACAATATCTAGCACATACTAAAAAGACAAGGTAGGGATTTGAATTACTAATTTCTCGGATATGCTGAGTGTTTACTATGTCCATGACATTGGGCTAGATTGTGTGTGTGTGTGTGTGTGTGTGTGTGTGTGTGTTTGTATGTCTTGAGTGTGGCAGGAATCCTAACCTTAAGGGACTTAGAGTCATCCAGTGAGGAAGACTAAATGTTTGCATGAGTAATCCTCATGCTAAATACAAACAAGGAACCTTTATTTTTAGGAAATTTACTAGGCAATTGAGGCACAATTCATTTCATCTTTTAAGACAGTCCTTGATGTTCTGTGATAAATGGCTCAATCTAAAATTAGCCATTTTCATCAGAGTGAAAATAATTTTACTGCATATCAAAGCATCACAATTTGCAGGCAAAAGGCTTGCCAAGTCCACAGGAATGTGTGGGTGTGCCTGTTTAAAAAACACTTAATCGGGCCAGAAAACTCTTCTTTTTGGTTCTGCCTTTCCTGAAGACAAATAAACCAATCTCAATCCCTGATTGATAATAATTTGTAAAACAGGTGGTAGGGCTGAACAGACAAGTTAGGGATAGGTGTTAATCAAATTCACACTGGTGTGTTTTTATAGGAAACCAGTGAGGAAATGGCTAGAGTTTGGGGCTGCTGGGTTCCATTAGGTAAATTTTAAGCTTTGATTAATGATGCTACCAGGCAACATTTTCTAACCACATATAACATGTTAGAAATCTATATCTTCACATAGGCTCCTCCTATTTCTATTGCAAGTTATTCATAGTGTCCTCATTTCTGAGGCAGCCAAGCACTTAGAAAGAT